>NC_140740.1:79700833-80349166 GCF_050655825.1 Lonchura striata | reverse complement strand
ATTCACGGTGACTGAAAGTGTAAATGTAAATTAAACATTCTACGGGCACCACAAGGGGGCAGTCTGATTTCTGTGATAGCTGATGGAACTACTTCTGATAACTAAGGTAACTACTGATGCTGTAGCCAGAATGAAGTTTTCCACTACTGAAAACTTTAGTGTTGTAATTGAGAGATTTTATTACCTGGGCAGATGTTATTAAGGTAAGGGGTTTTTTTCCATTCTTTTTAAGAAGTAGTAACTACTTAAATATTGGGTCTGGACATAGTTCTTCACAGGCATTTATATTTTGAAATATTCCATGGAAGCCAAAGAGTTATACATGAATAGCTGCATAGTTACAGGCTAAAACCATCAACTCATTTTGTGAACTTTCCAGTATCTCCCGAGAGATGATAGAATTCAGAGAGGATCTGTACTCAAATTATTTCATAGAGTTAACTTCCTGTAGCCTTGACTTGAATTTGAGACAAACTTGAGCTTTTCTTGGTTAATCAAGCTAGTTCCATAAGTGATCATCTAGTTGCTATACCTACTTTGATTTGATATGTCTATCTATCAGAACAGGTTTGAATCTTGATATCAATCTTAGAAATTGTTCATTAGCTTAGAACCATAATTTGCTTCTAATTAATGTACTGGTGGCCCACTGATTAGTATAGAGAGTTTATAGGAAACTAGATTCCTGCAGTGATCCAGTTCAGCAGTGGTCTGTTGGAATTCATATAGGCTTTTCCCTTCCCTTCAAAACAGTGAAGTGCTCAAAAAACCTGTGGAATAATAATAAGTTTTTGAATCCAAGCTGGTTTTAAATTTTGTGAAGTCTTTCACTTGGTTTTCTTCTAGCAATTATTGGAAAAAGACAGAATCTTTGGGTTGTTTCCTGCCCTCTTTGAAGGGCTAATCAAAAGATGTAAACTATAGATTTTGCTGTTCATTGTCTCCTAAGTTTTTCCGTAAGCGCTCCGTAAGGCATGTTATCTGTGCCATTGGTACTTGACAGCAGTAGAGAAGAAGTGATATTATACTCACGCATTTGAGGTGTCATCTTTTACACATAAAATAATGGAGGCTTCATTTTAAATGGTAGGCAGGCTTCTGCTCTACTTGTTCAATCTGAAATTGCCTTCCTGTTTTCACCTAACTTTACAGATTTGAGTGTGGCAGGATTATGAATCTATGAGAAGAAACACTTTTTGCATTATTGTGTGCCTTAAACATTTCACACAATTTTTCATGTACTGGAACTTTGATAAATGGATCATGTTCTGTGCAAACTATACACAGTTTCCTCTTACATTCCTATGTGGAATTTAACTGATGGTTGTTGATTATTACTGCTTAGATTTATCCCCTCTTAGGAGCTGATATTTCATATCAATATTAGAGATCTCTATTTGAAATGTAGATACTGTGTTATAATTTATTTTGAATGGAGATTTGGTTCTTCATATCTATGCCACTTTGAAGATAATAAATAGATTTAGTGAGTCAAGGCATTTTTTATTTTGTTTTGTATCCCTGAAATATGTATCTGTGCCTTTATCCTATAATGAGCATGAAATATTTTTATACTTACATATACCTGAATATTTGTGGGTATTTTCCCCATAATTCTCATTTATTCAGTTTTTGACTTCCATGTGAGCATATACTAGGCATTAAAGAGGCATTTCATACCAGTTTTTAACAATATTAGCTTTATTAACATTTCATAATAGCATAGAAAGCTGTTCCAGTGTTGTCTCCCTCTGTGCAAATGTACTTCAGGTAGTGTTTGCAGTTTCATTTAAGCTCAGCTATTCCAAGTGGAGTAACCAGGCTAAAAGCAAATCATTACAACAAAAGGAGAGTCAGATAGTATCTGGATTTTATCACAATAAAACCTTAATATTGTCTTAGCCCTTTTCAACCTCATGGTTAAACAAAGCATTCATACCCTTATGTAATATATGCCAAGTGTATGTCATTTGGAACTTACATGTTCTTGCCCTTGGCAAAATTTCCTTAGGCTTACAAGACTTTTTTCCATAGCACAAACCTGAGTAGATTTTTTAGCTGCCCTTCCTGACACTACTTGTTTTGCCCACTGTTTTTTACCTAGACCTTGCTTAGTGTAATGGTGGTTGTTCCTGAATAAGGCTCAGTGAGAAGGATGCAGTTTCTGATTATGAGCAGTGATGGTTTTGTCATGTTTTTCAGTTAAATTGTGTAAGTGGTCACTCAAAACATTTTTCTTCATTAGGTATCAATAGCTGATCACTCAAGAATAACAGTTCAGTTCTTATTTCCCCTAATTTTTTATTCTCTATTGATGAGGCTTCAAAAATAAATATTTTGGACTGAATGTTGTTTATATTGCATGTTTTAAATGCTATGTGGCCAGTCTGGTTTTTAAAATTTTGTTACTGCTGATCTTTGTTGGGCTTTTTGTTCAATAAATCAAAGGTCATCCCACCTTTTTGGAAGCCTGATTGAAGATTGTTTATTGATTCTGAAGTCCATGTAGCAATGACATAAGAAAAAGACACAAATATTCTGGAAATAGACTATTTGCAATCTCAGTCATAAATAGATGAGAATTCCAGTCAGTATCCTCCCTTCAGAAGTCTTTGGAGAGGAAGGGCTTTTCTAGATATCCCTGAACATTTGGTGTATCTAGTGCAGCTAGATTAAAATAACAGGGTGCAAAACAAAAGTTCCAAATAATGAATGATTAATTGATTTCATTTAAAAGCAGTGGGAAAACCATTTTCTTTCTGATCTATTTTTTAATGCCCAGATGAACATCAGGAAAGGATTGTTGAGGATTTATATTTTGTGTGCTATGGATAGAATTGCTCTTTTCTGTGACTGGGGGACTGTTGTTTGAATAAATACCCTTTGACTTCATGTCAGATGGCTGTGTCCTTTTGGGGAAAGATTATGCTAGCTATGTTTAGTATAGCAAAGTTGGGATTTATATGATATCCTTCCTTTCTGCACTCATTCTCTTGGTGTCTGGTCAGAAAGAGCAACACTGACATAACCATACCCCACAGACTTCTTGAAGAATCTTTACATATAACTGATGTTGCTTTATTTGATTTTAGTGTCGGTGAACTTCCAGTAATTGCAAAAAGTTAACACTTGGCCACTGGTAGTCTTTCAGATCACACAGTAATGATCTCTGCTTGTTTCCAGTTGACAAAAGGCATAATTATCTGTCTATTGCTAGCAGAAGCAGATAGTGGCAAGAGTGTTAGACAGTCAAAATAACATTTTGTCTGATAGAGGTTATTTTGCTTAGGCAGAGTACTTAATATTGTGGATACCTTTGTGCAGCAACAATCCACTCACCATGTGGTATTACAATTTTTACTATATTGATTTTTGACATGGGTCACTTTGACCAAATTGATTTGGGAAATGCTGTGTGTTTGATTGGGTCAATATATCTTAAGGGTGAATAATCTCTGGCTTGGAGGTGTGACCTTTTCAATGGGCTAGAGTGTGTTCAGGAGATCATTTATGACTTGTCTGACAAGAGCAGTGTTCTGATATAATGATAGCTATGCTTATGTAGAGGAAGTGTCAGCTTGGAAGGACTGATTATCTGCCAACAGGACCGCATTAATAGTTATAAATTACATAATTTGTTTTCTGACTGTAGTAACTGTGCTCACCAGTCGCAGTCCAAGAGTGCTGCATCTTTTTTTGTCTAATCACAAGTAGGTTTTAACAACTTTGGTGTAAGAACATTAGAGAATCATGTTGCATAAATATTTTCAGATCTGTCAAAACTTGTGATTAATCACAGGTTACTTGTCAGTTTAAGTGAAGCTAGATTGGTTGAAACTGGGTTTTGGGAAGTTACTTGTTTTAATATTATTCTTACAAAGGTTCTGTTTGCTTCAATTAGATGATTTCTAAAAGTAATGGTAGATTTTTTGGATATAAAAACAAGCTAGCTGTATTTTTTATTTTTCTCTCAAATAGATGTGCACTTAGAATTAGAAGAACGTCTAGCAAAATTCATGAGGACAGAGGAAGCTATTATATACTCATATGGATTTGCCACAATTGCCAGTGCTATCCCTGCATATTCAAAGAGAGGGGACATTGTGTTTGTGTAAGTATTGTTTTCTAATTGCTTTCTTCTTATTTTTAATGTTTTTTAAACATATTGTTGAACATTTTGAAATATTGCTGGTTTTGATCAAGTAGTACATTTTGTAGTACAAACTTCAAATATTTTTTCTGTGCCAAATATTACAAATCATTTATTGTTTTCATTGTGAAAGCTCAGATGTGGGCACTTGGCTGCAAAAAAAGCAAAATAACTTGTGCATTCAAATACTAACATAATTCTAATAATTAATTTTCTTCTTAAATGATACAGTTATACTTTTTCTCCTGTCTACTGCTGGCTTTTCACCTTTCTTCCAGGAGTGTTGTTCCCCTCATGTCTATTTGCAATGGAGTAGCTTGTTAAATATTGGTATATCTTAAAATTACAGAATAATAGCTATGCAGAAGCAAAGAAATGATTTGGCAGGCCTAGTATCTGGTACCTAATAATAGCCAGTCATGATTTGTCTAGGGAAGATTCAATAGCCAGGAGAAGCAATGTAACAAAGCTCAATTTACTCTGCCAAAGAAGAGGGTTTGGACTTAGTAAGAATGGATGGATTTTGTCTTCTGATTCATTCAGTACCTTAGATCTTTAATATACTCAGTGTTTCTATGACATGCAAATGGTTAACTTGAACATTTTTTTAAAAATATGAAGAAATACCTGTTTTAAGTATAATACCTACTAACTTCTATCAATGCTTTTGACTTTTAGACAGGGATTTTCCCTATACATTTTCCCTCGGGAGTAGGGAATGAGTGTCAATGTGGGGCTCAGCTGCCTGCTGCAGTTACAACACAATGGTGCTTTTGTATTTGCCAAAAATCTCTCTTTGGTGCTTTCTTTTCTAAGTGTAAGGCTTGCTGCCTATTTGACCTCTTTACAGAAGTTCTTTCATAATTCAATCATGTTTTTTGATTGTCTTTCATTGTCTTCTGGATCAGGGTTTTTGAGACAAATGCCCAGGATTGTGCACACAACTACGCAAGGATGCCAGTGTACCCTAGATTTAGTGTTATCATACTGTTTCAACTTCTCATTGACAAAATATCTAACTGTATTTGAAAGCACTTGAAATTACTGCATTTAGCATATGCAGGTTTGGTTTAGTTGCCACTTATATAAGATTAATAGACCTAAGTAGCTGTGAAATTGCATACCCCAGCATAGTTGGGAATTTGCTGTTCCAGCATTTAAAAATGGGGACTAGTTCTTTGGATGTGGAGATATTATTTCTCAAAGGATATTAAAATGGAGGTTTTTTTGTATTTGGAGGACTACAGTTAATGTTACAGGCACATCTTTGCACTTCTTTTCTAAGACCCAGAGCAAAGAAGTGAGAGGTTTCTCGGATGATTACTGTGGTATTCTACCTAGTCCATGGAATGCTATGCTGAAACTGCTGTCATGTACAAACAAAAGGATGAGTGTAGTTTAAAAAAAAAAAACCAAAAAAAACCCCAAAAACATATTAGCTTGCTTTTAGTGTCTGTAATTCATATAAAATTGAGAAGCTTTGAAATGAGTTTTCAAAATGTCAATAAAATATATAGTGCTTTAAAACATCTGGTTTTGTCTACACCTGAGTACAAATATCTGCTCAAAAAAAGACAAGGCCTAATAGCCAGATTTCTTTGAATAACTGCACCGTGTTTAACTAACTTAGAAGAGTTTGCTATATTTACAGAGATGAAGCTGCCTGCTTTGCTATTCAGAAGGGATTACAAGCATCTCGTAGTAACATCAGGTTATTTAAGCATAATGATATGGCTGACCTTGAACGACTGTTGAAAGAACAAGAGACTGAAGATCAAAAGGTACCATTCCTTTGAAGAAATATTTGTACTCTTTTGTACCACCTCCCCCATATTTTTTTACTGAGTCGTGTAATTGAATGGATGCAGTGCTTAAAGGCAGCTAGTTGGTTTTCATAAGTCTCTATTGAGCAGTTAATGTTGCTTATTTAATTAAGATTTTTTTTAAAGTATTTATTTATTTGCATTTGTCTTCTTAACCCCTAGAACTGAGCTCACAGACATTAGTAGCAGGGAATATCTTTACAGGCAGATGACTGACATGAGATAATGTTTTTCTTTTCTTTAAAAACTATTAAAGAGCTTTTTTTTTTAGTATCTCTGAGAAATTTATGTAACTGTATTTACCTAATACATCATACAAGTTTACTATCCCTTTGGATGCCACACTATAAAATTAGCACAAAAATGCCTAGTCTTTTATAGAATCAATAGGGTTGATTTTTTCTGTCTTCCCCTATTGTGCATTCAATTCTTAAGATGTTCTCTCTTGTGAAAAATTTGAGTTGGTTTGATGGCTTGCTTCTCATTCTGATAGTAATGCAAAAGAATGTCCAAAAGCAGTTACTAAGATCAGGATAGGAAAGTGTAGATTAACTTCATTAAAAGAGTTTTAAAAGAATTAACTGAGTAGCTATCACGATTGTATGGCTTGTTCGCAGAATGCTGGCAAGTTACAGATAATTGAAAGAAAGCTGGTGGTGTGATAAGACCTACAAAAAGTAAAGTAGATAAACTGTCAATCAGCATAACATCAGTGTAAATCAGTAACGGATCTGATTAATGGCATATTTATAGATAACATACTAGTTAATGTACCTTCATGAAAAATACATTTTGGCAGATAATCTTTACATGAGTTTTTAGATGTGGTTTTCAGACTAATTTGTGTAACACATTTGGTTTGTTAGAGCAGAGTGCTTTGAGTTAGCTACATGGTTAAAGTTTCTTACTGTAATTAGCTGAATGTGAACATATAATTGGTGGGCATGAGCTTAATACAGACCATGTGTGTATAACTAAGACATACTGACTAGAAAAGGGTAGGTCATATCTTTAGAGTTGGTAAAGCCTGTAGAATCTACTGTGACTAGTTTGGTACCTACCACATAGAAAAGTTAAATAGATGTTTCTGAATCTTTTCACAAGAACTGAAAAATGAAAGAAGTGTGACCAAATGTCCTTGATCAGACAATATCAATAAGGTTCAAAGGAAATAACAGAGAAATGGCATTTTAAAACAGCAAAACTGGAATTATACCAGTTGAAATTTAGCAGAAACAAGTAAAAGCTATTTTAATGGTCTGCATTGTATCCAGAGATCAGACAAGGACTTTGTAACATGAGTGTTAAGAATACTTTTGCATTGTGTTTTACAAAGGCACTACTTGTAAGAGGTTTGTGCTGCATTGTGAATCCTGGTGCTCAAAACACTTGTCGAAAAGTCTTCTAAATGCTGAGAATAATGATGAGTATAATAGAGATCAAGATTTGTAGTTACATTTGTTGAATTTTATTCATAAAGTTCAAATGGATTGGTTATGATTTGTTGCAAAACAAGGCCTCTTAAATCATGTGTAGAAGTCAAAAGCTTTGAAATTATTACACAATAAATAAAATAAAAGACAAAAGTAGTCCAGTGAGTAATTTCAACTTTTGTTACAGATATAAAATACTAAGTTTAAGCTTAAGTAACAGCTTATGTGAAAAAGTGGCCATTCACTTCAGAAAAATCTTCCCTATAAAAAAATACTTTGAGCTTTGCTTGTTTAGTAGCAATTAATATAAACTAAAACCATATCTTTCCCTGAAGAATCCTCGCAAGGCCCGTGTAACTCGAAGGTTTATTGTAGTGGAAGGATTGTATATGAACAGAGGAGACATTTGTCCTCTTCCAGAGCTGGTAAGTGGTTTTAGTTTGCCTTTTGAATTGCATATGAAAGCATGTGGCTAATGAAATAGTGTTGCCTACATAGAAAAGTTCTGTATGAGTATTTTTGTTTACCTCCCTGCTCTCTCATATGTTCATGAAATGGTGATTCCAAGCCTTAACCTTGTTTGGAAACTTCTGATTAGGATTCTGAAGCTATTGAGACTTAAAAATAGTGTCTGGCTGTGGACTTAATTTTTATCCTGTAAAATACAGTGTATTTTCAGCTACACTGTATGATACTTGATAGTTAAATTATGTTATGTCTAAAAAAAAAAAAGAAAAAACTTTCAAAGAAACCTTCCTAGAAATGTCAGAAATAGTGACTCCAAGGAAAATATTTGCTATTCAGCAAAAAATGGCTTTTTATGCAGGCTCTATTCTTGTAGATGATGGAAGAAATAGTGTAAAAATGCATTGTCTTGAACATACCTGAGAATCCGTTTAAAAAAAGAGGTTTTTTAATATATGAACATTTATAAAATTTGTTTTAGTATTACATGGTGGAGTAATTTTGAAGGCTTTTAAAATGTCATAATGACAGAACAGAACTCTAGAACTGACTTTTATGCAGTATTCAGTATTCAGAATGTTGTCGTTGTCTTTCTTTACCTTATCTCCCCCATGCATTTTGTCACCAAATTCTGACTTGTATTTATGAAATTTTCTTTGTTTTAGATAAAATTGAAGTATAAATACAAAGTTAGAATATTTTTGGAGGAGAGCCTTTCCTTTGGAGTCCTTGGAGAACACGGAAGAGGAATTACGGAGCACTTTGGAATAAATGTATGTACTTTTTTGTTGTGATTGAGAGATTTGTACAGAAGCAAGTTGTGCAATTGTTATCTAATGCCTGTGCCATTAACAAATAGTTTCAATAGTTTAAATGTTCAGTAAACATTTAAATATAGGTGTTTTTAAAATGTATATATATATTTAGATAATAGTATTTTTTAGCAGTCCTTGAAATAATTTTATTATCTTTACTGACAAAGATAACAAAAGAACTTTTACAATGCATAATTGTATCCTTTTTTTGGACACTTCATGAGATAACAAATACTGTCTTTTCCAGCTACTTACACTTAAAAGAGTCACTCTGGCACAGAAATATTTGAGGTCTTGGAGTAAATAAGAAAAATCTTTGCAGTATATAGCCATCCTATTTTGGTCTTTTGCCTTTTACTCCAGCAGGGAAAAATAAGATAAAACTTCTGATGGTTCTTTCAAAGGTATTAATTGTAGTACTTTACCAGCAGATTCAGCCAAACTATTTTTCCAAGGGTCTACTTTTCACAGTGTTTACACAGCTGAGAAGTACTTTGGAAATCCAAAGTTATATTCTTGCAGCTGCTTACTACCATCCTGGGCTGAGGGGAAGGAAGAAGTGCTTTTTGTTTGCCAGTGTTCCAGTGTGGAGCATCTTTCACTTCATTCTCACTGTGTCTGTATTCAGCTTGGAAGAGAAACAACACATTCAGAAAACTCATTCTGTCTTCCTCTTTGTCCTGTTGTTTTCACTTAATACCAAACATGGAAAAGAGAAGCTTAATTTAGGATAGGAAACAGTGTTACTGTGATACATGCCAACTGCTATCTGATTAGCTGATAGCAGCTAATTAGCTATGTTAAATCCTTTCCAATTAATTGACTTTTATGTTAAATTAATTTACAGACAAAATCTTTTGAAGCCTGGCTAAAGAAAATATTTGCAACTAACAAGTGAAATAACACAACTGGGCCTCTAATGTTGTATTTTAATTAAATTTATGCTTAATTTTTATCACAGTCTATCTCCTAATGACTACAGGGGGGCTACTTATACTCTTAAAGGACACTGCCACTCTGACTGTATTGTGGAATTGTCACCAGCATCTAAATAATTTGTTTTATCTCTCTGTGTTCTTCACATTGCAATGCTTGGAAGAGAGAGATCATACACAATTTATTTACAGGTCCATAAATCTCAATTTCTCAAATGTCCTTTCTGTTTTGATTAAAATTATTATTTCAGTTGTACTTTCATTTTATTATGTCATGGTTTGGTGGATCTTGGATCTTCTCTAGTAGTCATGGTAATATGAAACCAGATGTATCTTTAATAGATTAACTTATAGTCTTGATGCAATCAAAAGCATATTTTAATAATTTGTTAATTTAACTGACAGATTGATGATATAGATCTTATTAGTGCAAACATGGAAAATTCACTGGCTTCTATTGGTGGATTTTGCTGTGGAAGATCTTTTATTATTGACCATCAGGTAAGACAGATCTCTTTACAAATAGTCTGGCACTATTAGTTACATATATGTGAGAGTTAATTATTAATATCCATTTGCAAGTATGATATAGGTAATTATGCTGTATTTATATTATATGCTGTCTGGTTCCTGTAAAATATTGTAGCTAAATTGGAGACCTACTTTTAAATCCTTACATGTACCTGTAGGTGTGGAGGAAAGGTTTTTAATATGTACATGAATTAATTTTTTAAAAATGGTCCACATTATTGTAATTTTTTTTTCCTTTTCTCCCAAAGCGATTATCTGGTCAAGGCTATTGCTTTTCTGCCTCCCTACCTCCTTTGTTAGCTGCTGCTGCTATTGAGGCTCTGAATATTATGGAGGATAATCCAGGTACTTAACTCGGGACAATGTTATCCTTCAGTCTTTCTTCACCCCAAACTAATAACTTGTACCTCTCTCTGCTTTGATTCCTCACCTTTATACTCTGATGTCCTCTTATTTTTTTGCTAATAAATTTTACATGCGTGTTTTTGTCATGGTTTTTCCCAGTCTGCTTTTCTTCTTCAGTATTTCCATCCCTTTCTATCTTCCAGCTGAAAATAAGCAAGTTATTTGAGGCTAAGAGGGGCACAGATGGTTTTTAAAAAGCAAATAAGAAAATTTTATTTTGCTGTTTATATCAGTGATATGCCTCTTTGCCGTTTCCTTAAAATCATATTCCTTCAGCACAAATGAAGGAATAGAGAGTTACATAGAAATAAATGATAATATATTTCCTCAGGACAGAGCAACCCTCTCCTTTCCACTTGCACTATATAATTAGGGTTTTTTTCCTTGTCTAGTTAAGCATTCAGACAAGAGCCTGAAGCATTCAGAGAATTCAGGAATGATCAGGGTGCAAACTGCCTTTGATTTGCAGGACCAGATGCAGGGCATTTCTATAAAGTTAGCAGGCAGAAGATTCTTCTGGAAGTCAATTAGAAAATCTCTTTAAGATCATGTAATTCCAACACCCTTGCCGTTGGCAGGGACATCTAGACCAGGAGCTCTAGCCAACCCAGCCTTAAAAAGTCTTTTTGCTGGCTGGGAATTTATGCCAGACCACAGAACTGCTAAATCCCAGCCACTGGAACACCTGGGAAAGAAGTTTTTTGGTTTTTGTTTTCATTTCTTTTTTTAAGGAATTGGAGAGAGGCATGTGAGGGCACAATTGGCCAAATTGTGAAATTGTGTAAATTTGGTTTTAACCTTCATTTCCATCAACAGATTGGAAGACATCTGCAGAGATAAAGTATTTAATTTTTGAAAAGTAAATAAAAATGACTGTGTAGCCCATGCCCAGTTTTCTGAAGTGAAATAGAATAGAGAAAAATTTAAGAATAAATTAAAGGATTGTTAGGTGTAGTGTAGGGTTAGCCTTCACCAAGGAAAAGAGCCACAGTTTGCAAATCCAGGAGTCAGTTTTCTCTTTAAGAATCTGCAGTGAACTGGGAAAAGGCTCAACAAGCAGTGTCTGCATGGCAATAGATATTTATGGATTTTTATAAATTGAACCTGCCATTTCAGTCCCATTACAAAGTGTTTCTGTCATCTCTTCCATATGGTCATGAACAGCAGCAGCTCCATATGCAGCTGGAGTAATGAGATAAAGGGAAGTAGTG
Source organism: Lonchura striata (assembly GCF_050655825.1). NCBI lineage: Eukaryota > Metazoa > Chordata > Aves > Passeriformes > Estrildidae > Lonchura > Lonchura striata. The sequence continues at coordinate 80,337,398 of NC_140740.1, read as the reverse complement.
CATTTGTCAGGACTTAAAAGCTTGCCATTTCCTGGCAGAAATAGGAATTGGGACTATTAAGAAGAGTAGTAAAGAGATTTATTAATTCAATGGATATACATACCTTAGTTTGATTCCAAATGCTGTATTTGAAAACTTAGAGAAAGGTAAAGTAGAAACAGGAAATCTAAGCCTTTATTCTGTTGTTTTGTTTTGGGTTTTTTGTTTATAGATATTTTTCAGACTCTCCGGGCTAAATGTGAACGGATTCACAAAGCTTTACGAGGGTAAGTGTGCAGTTTGGGGCTTTTTGGCTTTTATTTGGCTATGCCTTTATAATATGAACTTTAACGAATCTCTTTTTTCCTAAATCTGTCTCTGGTTTTACAGATGCTTAGACTGGGATATGTGCACTCAATTGTGTATGTATTAAAGGAGAATTTTTTTTTTTTCCCCAACTGTCTCTGTTACGTTACTAAAAAGAGTCCCAAGTTTTTAAAATTTTTTACAGGTTTTGAAATGAGATTATACGTTAAGGCTGTTGAGGCTATTCTTACGCATTAAGATCTTAGGAGAGTGTGATAGCTTATATCACATGAAGTATTGATAAGCATTTTGAAAATAAAAATGAATAAATAAAAGCATTTGGAACTAAGCTTAGCAGATACTCTTTCAGGCAACTCAATGCATATTCCAATCACCTTGAATACAATATTGTCCCTACATTTTTGAATTGAATGTTAAAATATAATAAGTTACCTGCTGTTCTTGAGGCACAAAGAAAATTGCTAGAATTTATCTGAAAAATATGGTTAAAATTTTACAATACTATGCTGTTTTAAAAGATGTGTATACTGACTAACTGGTTTTCCTGTCAGGTTTTGATACTAAAAATATTGAGAAATTGCTGTGATAGTCAACAGCCATTTAATATGCAGTAACTGTGCAATTTTATTTTACAATTCTTCTTCCTTAACAATTTTGTGTTGCATATTAGATAAACTAATAACCTTTAAAAAACATGCATATGATTTTCTAATGCATGATTGATTATACTAGTTTCTTTGTAATTATACTACCATCAAATGAGCCTGATCTTCTTAAAATGTATATTAGGCTAGTTTATCAAAATCCAGAAATCAAAATTACACCTCATGATTGATATGCGTTTATTTGAGCTGTTAATTTTGGGGACCAGAGTTCTTGCTTGGATATTGAATACAAATTTTTGGATGGGAATAACTGGATCCTCAATGTGTGTGATTTGTCAGGACAATGGCAATCAAATATCACTCGTTCAATCAACTTCTAGAAACCTCGTTAACAACTGTTCTTATGTACAGTACAGATGTAGGAACAATTATAGTCATATAACTAAGTTTAGAGGACTGTCTGACTAAGTGACAGATGGTGCTGTAAAGAGTTTCTATGGGAAATAATTTGGAATCATAAATCTTGACAAAACTTGGAAAATCCCCCACCAAAATGTTTGTTTTTCTTATCCCTTAAGTGATAAAAATATGATTTTACCTAGCTAGCTGGGTTGTTATCAGCAAATTACATGCCTAACAGACATTACTCTTTCATCTTCATAAGGATTCTTTAAGAATTTCTGAATTACTAATCTTTTTAGCAAAATTATGAGTAATGATTGTTATACAAACTTACTGAAACTCCTTAGAAAACATCTGCTTGGTAACTTTATTATCTTTACGTAATGCAAACTGAAATGCACATGTATTTTGTCTGCATTAGTATCAGTAAAGTAAAATATCCATCTTTTCTCACCATCTAGATAGGAGAAACACTTACTATCTAGAATTTCAACATGTCTTCAAATAGGATGTACATCAAAGGCTTTTTATTTGTTTTAGGATTTCTGGTTTAAAAGTAGTGGGAGAATCTTTTTCTCCAGCATTGCACTTACAGTTGGAGGAAAGCTGTGGATCTCGAGAAAATGATGAGAAGTTACTCAAAAGAGTTGTGGATTATGTAAGTGTCCCCATAGTAATTAAAATATATCATTGCCTTTGTATGTTAATAATGAAGGAAGGGTAGGGAAGCTTGTTGGGTAACTTGTTGAAATATCTTGCAGGAACATTGCAAGAAACTTAGTTTCTGTGCTGATTATATGGGTCTATTCAAGATCATGTTCCAACCATTTCTTGGTTAAAAAATACATATTGGACTATTTACTTCAGGAAATAGTTTTTTCATGTTATCTATTTTAATGCTCAAATCTGCATATAAAGCTGTTGCTTAGACAGCTTTTACATTAATAAGGAGAGTGTTCTAGAGGTGGATTTTAACCATTTAAGGTTAACTTTTGCTTCTTTGAGTCCATGAATTTACTTTTTTTGTGTGTGTGAACAATCTCATATTCTATATAGAGTATTTTTCTCTTCTTTAATACACATTCATTCTTTTTTGTCCCACGTGACATGAGGGTGGATATATCTTTATATATCAGCTGGCAGGTAAACAAGACTACACTACAAAAAGAAATTCTGAAGTCAATTTCTTTGAAAATATGCTTAAATATTATTTAATTGCCTGAAAAATCTGGTATGTTTGCCTGATTACATGGAGGTGAAAACTGAAGTCATTGCACCCTAAAGTGTCTTATGTGTTAAAACTGTATTGAAATTAAGAGATGATTTTGCACAACCTTTATTACCTCCATTTGGAAAACACCTTGCATTTATCTTGACACCAGATTAATAGAAGTTAGTTATATTTGGTAATCAAAAGAATATGCCATCAGAAATTCCCAGGCTGACTTGCTGTATTTTCTTTATTTGTAGTGCATGAATAGTGGTATTGCGTTAACACAGGCTCGCTATCTGGAGAAAGAAGAAAAATGTCTTCCTCCACCCAGGTTAGCAGAAAGTTAATGTGTTCCTTGATTTTATTTGGCTGTGACCATCTCTTTTCCATACAACGGTGGAGTTCTGTTCAGTAGGCTGGATTGAATAGTTAGTGGAAAAATGGGAGAGGCTCCAGTTTTGAGGTATATTTTCAGTGACTGTTACAGGTTGCTAGTACTGAATGAAATAACTGTATCAAAACTACCTGTATCTTGGGGATCAGCATATAGCCTATTAGCAGATGTATTTCCATGAGGAAAATTATTCTTACTGCGTAGGTAAAAAAAAGATAACAGATTTCTGCAGTGTATATGATGGGGTAGCAGAGAGGGGGCAAAAAGTAGCCTGATCACATCTGTTTAGTCACATGTCTTGTTTCTCGCTGAATTTGAATTCATAATAATTTCCCTATAGATAGGGATCTTAATGTATTGGTATTAGTAAAAACAATTCTCACTGGAAGGCTAGGAGTAAAGTTTACTCTGTGTGTTTTGGTTTTCTTTTTCTAGTATTCGAGTAGTGATAACAGTGGAACAAACAGAACAAGAACTGGACAAAGCTGCATCACTTCTTAAGGAAGCTGCACAGTCTGTGTTGAATTAGACTGCTGTTTCTGGATTCCTCTTTCCCCACATTATCAGGATAAGTGTTTTACACTGTATAGTGACTTCCAGATTCTTCTACTGATGGCATTGAAAGCTGACTACCAAAATTGTTCTAGAGTGATACAAATGCAGTGAGGGGAGGAATGCTCAGTTTTGGAGTTGGTGAATGACATGGTGTTGTTCCAATTCAAACTCAGCCAAATTTGCATTACTTAAAATGGGGTATCACTATGGAATTCATGACTCTTTCATAAGTTAGTATAAAAAGTTTTAATTTATTTCCTCAAACCCTTAAACATTCTCAAAAATGTGTATAAACATTCAGTTTCATCCCAAACCATGTAGAATGTGTTGTATTTTCTCAAAATGTGAAAACTTCAAATAAATTTCAAATAATTATCCTTCTCTACCTTCCAAATGAAAATACACTGTTCTTAATATTACCAAAAGGACAGCACATTAAGATAGAATTTTGTATTATATTATCTCATATGTTACTGAATTATAGGAGAGAGGACCTTCAATTATTTTTGCTTATATATCTTTCTCTAACCATTTTTGGCAGCCAGGTTTTAAGAAAGCCTGGCCAGACAGTAAATTCGTATCAAATACTATTTAATTTTTGTATTCCATATGTAATTATAGGCATATTTGATACTACGGGTGAAGTTTTCATACTATTATCTTTAAAATATCTAAATTCAAACCTCTGAATTGTGAAACTGATGTAATTCCAGTATAGTATCTAAGTTCAGATAAGAGAGCTTTGTACCAGTCTTGAAGAGGAGTAATAGGCAACATGGAAAATGAAACAAGGTTTTGAAACAGCTACTAAATACTATCTTAGTCAAACTAATTTTAAGCATAAAAATGATACATGCTTAGATTTATCTAAAAACATCTATACCTTAGAAGGGAAGATTCACAGATAGCTACTGAGAGTTTAGATGGTACATATACTACTGAAACACAAGTCAATCTGTGCACGTAAAATTCACAAGTAACTTGAAAGTAATGTTTGGAGGTTGTGCTGTCAGGATTTTAGGTAAGCACAGATGGATGTTACATACATGGACACTTCAATCAGGAAACTGGTAAGGAGCTAGGTATTTTTTATAAAATAAAATATACAGCTTTTTATTTCACAATTTTGCTTTAAAAACGCCTGTCTGAAATTTTTGTATTCTGCCTAATATGTGTTATTTTGTACTCATGTGCCTTTTTGGTTGCTACTACAAGGATTACAGGACTATTTTTGAGAAACATCATTGTTAAAAAGTTAATCATGTTTGATTCAGATTTTTACCTACACAATTGGATTTTGTAGCATGATCGACCATATATTGTTAGATATTCTGCATTAGGTAAGCATAGGCTGTGCTGCCTCCAGTTTAGAGAGACTGTTTCTATGCTGGCTTTCAAAACTTTTCATCTGTGTGCCTTCAGATAGAACACATAAAGTTGTGTTGGGGCACTTCTGTGGTTGTTGCTTGACATTTGAAAAAGTCAAATCATTAGTGAAAGAGAATCCCTATTTCAACGTCATTTATGTTTTCTCTGTTGACTGTGAGTAAAAGCCAGTGAGAAGTCAACAATTTAGAAGAGAAAAAAATGTGCAGAATGAGATTGGCTCCCATGTTACAGACTGGAACTGAAGTGCAGGATAGTAATCTTGAAGACCCTCAGAGACTGCGAGAAATGGAAATTAAATGTTATGGCTCTACTCTGAGCTTTTTAGCCATTTTTGGCTGGATAATTGAAACCTGCAAATTCGAATGAAGTCAAGCCTTTGATGTCTAAATTTGGAAAAAATGAGGTACTTTGATTCCAGTGCAGCATATTAAATGGTTTTGGAGTTAAGATAAGCCTGGGAAGGTAAGCAAATAACCATTGGCATTGAAATCATAGGTTACAGAATCTATATTTAATTCTCTCATTTTATTTTTGGTTGTCTGCAAATGGGGTGGAATTTTTGTTGTGCTTAGAGAACTAGCAATAATTTTTAGATACATGGATTGTGTTGTTATTTTTGCTCTTGGTTTGTTGGGTATTTTTGCTTTTAAATTAAGTGATGACATCTAAGGTAGAAGCAGAATGAAATTTCTAGCAGTTTCAAATCTGTTACTAAGTAGTTCTGATGAAATAAAAGTTCAAAAATGTTGCTAAGAGATGCCATAATTTGATTCATTTGACAAACATGTACCCACCATTAAAACATTGGTAAAACTGCCTTTGTCCTTTTTTATTGTTTAGCAGTGTATAGGGAAGAAGCTTTTAGATCACAGTAAAGTGAATACCTTGGTTGATAGCAGCTGAAGTGCTCTTGTAATGTATGTTTTACTGACAGGTTACATGCATGGTCTCTGTAAGAAATTAAAATACCTATGAGGTGTAACTGGTGGAGAGGGATATCCCTAATCAGTTTAAGCATATCTGGCTCCTCTTCATTTTGACTTTTTTGATAACTGTCTCTGTCATGGTAAGCAGATGAAGAAATGGGTGTCTCTGGGGAAAAATGTTGATTGGGGTGAGAGACAGCAGGTGATTCTGATTAAACTTCTGACATTTGAAAAATCAGAAGTCTGGTAAGGTGCTTAACTGCCCAGTGCTCTTGGCTAATAAATATATTAACAAATTTGTGTTAGTTGCTTTGTAGTTACATTTGGATAAATTGGTATTTTTCCATCCATTTCTTCAGATGTGGGCATGAGACTGGAGTTCAGTGTAAACCTGTTAAGTAGGATACTGTGAGATGAATCAAACACAAGGACCTTATCCCAAACTTCAAAGTATCTTTTGAAAATAAATTTTGTTTCAATTAATTTATTTATTTCACTTTGCCACATAGTTGGAACAGAGTTTCAGCTAAGTGGATAATAAATCCAGTATTTTAAATAGTGAAGAAAAATAATTCTTGTTAATTTTATTAAGTTGACTATTAATATCTGATAGTTGAGAAGGAGGGTATTTTAACTGTAAAAAATTGGTCATTTATTGAAATTGTCTTGATGAAACCAATTTTTTACAATATATGAGGACTGGGATGGACTGGAAAAAATTTATACTTTCAAAATATTTTATCTTGAAGAAACATGTCAACACGATATCTATATTCATATTTTACACAAAGATTTATTTTCCTTGAATATTTAAAAATAATTGCTATATGTGTAGTTTCATGGTTTTTATAGGAAGAACTACAGATGCCTTTTCTGTTTATTATAGTAATCATTTTTGAATAGGAGATGAAATGCATAAGGAGGATATTAAGAAAGAAAGAGACGTATGGCTGAATAACTTTGATTTAATTTTTTTTTCACTTTTGAAATATGAACCCAGTCAATGCACAGAATGGTGTACTGTCTCCTTTCTGTCACTCCATCTGGAGTTTATTATTTTATACAGGGTTGTGGAGTGTTGGCATTCACTGATCTATGAAGTTGCTACCACAAAAGTGTCTTGCATCTTAAGATGACTAGAGAAGTCCACATGTAAATGTACAGAGCTGTAAATACTGCTTAAACAGAGGAAATATTTACAACTAACACAAAGCATTTGTACATTAAACTGTTTCAGTGTCCAAATAAAAGGAAATGTCTGGATAACATTTTTTCTGGTGTTTTTATGTTCTTTGGCAGTTTTCATGGTAATAAGGTAACGGGCTTACTCTGTCTTGCTGTTGATAGATTTTCCAAATTTTGGTTTCCTGTCCATTGTGCAGTAGGTAATTGCAAAATATGTGTAATAGAAGTCACAGAAGCTACTAAATCTGCTGAAGAGTACGTGTCAGGGAAGGACAGTTTCTACATGTCCAATTTCTAATACTTTGGTAACACACACTTGCTGAAAACCGCTATTGGAAGCTAGACACTGGACCACATACAATTTTGTTGTGACTCAAAATAGAATGTCTTGTGTACCAACAAACTTGAGTTCAGATGACATAACCCCCAACTTTGAGACACTGCTACAGAATAAAATACTGCAGGTTTGCCTACTGTATTTTATGGATAAGATTTCTCTATTTTCCTCTGCTATTTGAGGTGTTACCATTTAACTCGGTATGCTGTTTGTATAATGGAGCTGTATTTTCCAGCAGAGAATTCTGAGCTGGCAAAAACCAGTAAGTATTGGAGTCAAAGGGTATGCTTAAGTAGAACTGGAAATTCATAATCCACTGTTTAACTTATATTTTATGTAGGCAAAATATAAGTGATTGTCTCACTCTAATCAGCATTTGTCAGACTGTGCTCCCTTTCTGGTATCCATTAGTCAAGGAGGACCAGGACGGATTGGAGAAGGTCCAAAGGAAGACCATAAATATGACCAAAGAGCTGGAGAACATGCCTTGTGAAGAAAGAAAAACTAGAAGGCAATTTTCCAGTTCTTGCACAGTGTCTACAAAGATGGCAGAAGCTCTCTTCACAAAAAGCCAGAATGAATGGAAGGGCAATGGAATCATAAACTGGGTTGGGTTGAAAGGGACCTTGGAGATCATTTTAGTACCAACTGCAATGAGCAGGGGTGCCTTCCATTAAACCAGGTTGCTCCAGCCCTCATCCATCCTGGCCATGAAGAGTGCCAGGGATGCCACAGATTACGTGGGCAGTATAATAGAATAGAATCATTGAGGTTGGTAAAGGACCTCTGAGATAAGTATATCCTTTGACCAAACACCACCACATCAGCTAGACCACTGGATTAAGAGCCTCGTTCACTCATTTCTTGAATGCCTCCAGGGATGGTGACTCCACCCTGTCTCTGAGCAGTCTTCCAATGTTTGGCAACCCTTTTCACAAAGAAATTCTTGCTGATACCCAACCTGAACCTCCCTGGCATAGCTCTTCACCAGCATGGCAAGCTAATGAGCAAAGAAAGTTGCTTCTTGTCTGACAGATGGACCCAACCAACCCCTAGTGGACCTGGTTTCTCAAGGTGAGTCACATGGAACCTGATATATACAAGTTGCATGGGGAAGGGTTTCATCTTGATACAACTTTTTATGGTGAGGAGAACAGTCAATCACTGGAAAATCACCTCCTCATGGATTAGGGGAGATTTTCAAGATGTGGGTGGATGGGATGCTGGATAATTTCATCTGGGCTTCCTTTCTCACAAAAGGTTGGACCAGCTGATCTTTTGAGACCCATTGCAACTTGGCCTGTTCTGGGATTCTGTAGGTCTGTGACTGTAATTCTGATTCTGATTCCTGTTCTGTGACACTCTGAACAAGAGGTGGAAATACGTTTTCACACTTGGTCTAGTTAAAATCGGATTTTGGTTGGAGCAAGCCCTCTTGGGGAAGAACCTTTTCTTAATATCCAGCCTAAACCTCCCCTGATACAATTTCAGGCCATTCCCTCAGGTCTTGTCACTGGTCACTAGAGAGAAGAGATCAATGCATTCCCTTGCTCTTCCAATAAGTCTCCCCTCAGTTTCCTCCAGGCTGAGCAGACCAAGGGACCTCAGCTGCTCTTTTTATGGCTTCTTCTCGAGACTCTTCACCTTCTCCATTACCCTCCTGTGGACACTCTCTAATAGCTTTGTATTCTTTTTATATTGCGACACCCAAAACTGGAGCACTCGAGGTGAGGCCAAGCACAGCAAGGCAGGATAATCTTGCCCAGCTGGTGATGCTGTGCATGATGCCTCACAGGACATGGCTGGCCCTCCTTGCTGCTTGGCTGCAAGTTGACTTGCATTCAACTTGGCCTCAACAAGGATCCCTTGGTGCTGTTCTGTGACACTCCTTTTCAGCATCCTGTTCTCCACTTTGTACATCCAGGGTTGACCTTTCCCTGGAGCAGAATCCAGGACCTTTCTTGTTAAAGTGCCATACAGTTGGTGGTTGCCCAGTCCTCTGATTTGTCAAGGTCTCTGTAGGTTCTCTCTGCCTTTGAGGGAGTTGGCCGTTCCTCTCACTGGCAGACTTAGTCTGTCTTTGAATCCTGAATGCATGTTGTTCATGGATATATTGAAGAGAGCTGGGCTTAAGGTGGAACCTTGATAAACCCCAGAAGCAACCAGTCATCAGCCTGGTGTAACCCCACAAAAGCTGTTGAAAACAGCTAGACAAAAAAAAAAAAAAAAACAAAACAAAACAAAAAAAAAAAAAAAAAAAAAAACCAAAAAAAAACAAACCCCAACAAACTCTCCATAACCTCTTAACAGTTTTGACCAGAGAAAAAAGTTGGTACCAAATGGCAGGGTTTGAACAAGTTTCAGCCACTTCAAGCCTTAAAGTGGAAAAACCATAAAAGTTCATCATGTGTACTGCTTTAGCAAAGAGATTCTATATGCAGCCATCAAGACTGAAGAAATGTTTAGTGACCTAACTCATGGATGAAGGAGTTTTTGTTGTAACAGGTGATAAAATGGCAGCAAAACATTTGCCTTTAGTGTAGTTTACTGTGGAACTGTTCCTGAGCAGCCTGAAATTTTCACAATGCCCAAGCAATTTAACATTTGAGTATCTTACTTGGTGACTGAAGGGACTGACTTTCAGTAGACAAGAGTAGTCTCAGAAGAATTTTAGACTGCTAGTACACAATGTTGTGTGTTTGTCTATCATCCCTTAAATTAGTATTGATGGATTTGGGGAGCCAATTAGAAGAAGACATAATGTACCGATGAGGACAGGCTACATGAATTCACATAGAAATGCTTAATTTAACAGGCTTGTTTTTTTGGCTGCTGAATGATTATGCTGATGATGTTTCCTGCTTGTCCACACTCAAATGTCTAAGCAATATACTCAGCAGCTAGTATAGCTATTTTGGTCAGTTACATTTGCTAATTTTTATAAATCCCGGCTCTACCTGAAATATCTCACCTACATAGAGGTGACTGGAATGGAAATATATATTATTACTTTGAAGTGGCAGTTGTTATTGTCCCCAAAGTACAGCCTATTAGGAAGAGTGCTCTGCAGCAGAGAGAATCTTTTTTGTGTTAAAGGAAAATTTTCCACTGCTTGTGTTAAGTAATAATAAATAGAAATGCATATTTTTGTGATATGAGATAGAAAATGCAGCTTTTTTCCCCCTCTTACTGTATCTCAGGTTTTTCTTATACCTGCAAAGATCTGTCAAGTGAATGACACACCATGGAAATATATGTTTAGCACTGAAGCAAATGCAGTTAAACACCTGAAACTGCTTTTTTTGAAAACACATGTCTTCACAAGACATATGTGTATTTAGTATATTCAAAAGACATATGTATATTTTGTTTATGGATCTGCAAAAAGAAGCACATAGTCTTGTGCATTATCAACAGATTAGATTTGTGATACTGAACCTACATCAGGGATTGTAGTTTTGCCAGAGAAGTCCTTATTGAGTGATTACACTGATCTAGCAGGTTGTTAATTCAGTCATATAGGGGAAGAGAAATTTTAAAGCTTGTTATGAGATCACATGTTATTTTCTTTGTATTTACAATCAGTTAAAACAATAGGTATTGTGTTTAAATTTTGAAAATATACGTGTCTATTTAATGTTAGCTTTTAATTTGTGTTAAAGCTTATTTTAAAGTACTAATATAGACCAAGTTTATCATTAGCATGGGAAAATCCTTAAAACAGAATATAAGGGAATATTTTAACATTCTGAAAGAATTTGACTTTACTGTGTGTAAGCACATGACATGTGATAAATGAAATAATTTTACTCATGCTTGTGTCTTTATCTTCAAAATTTAGACCCAGGATGGGTTTCTGTCTAGGACGGGGGTATTGCTACCCAAAGTTTATGAAGAGTCATATGATTCTGTGTGGCAGAACTCCATGAAACTAGTAATTTGCAAGGTGTTTTTTAATTAGACTGAAATATTTTGCTTATTTTTGGTGCTAGCCAGATAAACACACTGGCACCAGTTCTACAGAGATTAACTGAATTAGGAGGCATGCCAGGCAAGTTTGTTGCACTGTCTAACAATTCTGGGTATGAAGAATACCTGCTCCAAGGAAGTGACAGTACTGGTTTACAGTGAAGCCACAGTTTTACTGATTTTGTGCATTTATTACTGCTGATACTCACCCCATAAGCGAGGTAAACTGATGACCTCATTGTGTGTATAAATTCCTGTGTTTGATCTGTCTGTACATCCTTTAGCTAGGTAAACCATATACAAATTTAACACTGTAGGATTAGAGCATTTTTCATCACTGATGTTGCATTTTACCATCAGAGTAGTACAAATATGTCTAATTCTGACTGGGATGTGTGAGCCCTCTTGGTCAGCTAACATTGCTGAATCTCTCAAGGTCTATCCAGCCTACTTGTTTCCTTTTCCTTGAGTTTTGGTCCTTTACAATTATTTATCATCCTGAGTTAGAACAGCTTTTCAATCTTGTAGGCAAAGACAAGACTGACTTTTATGAGATTTGTCAAAAGATCCTGAGAGACTTGAAGGATAGGAGCAAATTGTTGTTGAATACTTTGCGCAGTCCTGTTGTTATTAACTGCTGCCAGTGGTTGGCTTGAAAACTGTAGTATGGGAGGCAACTGTAGTATAACAGCTAGATCAAGAAAGCAATTCTTTTACCCTCAGGCAGGTGGTTGTGTCTTTGACCCAATATAGCTTCTTTAATCATTGGTCTACACAGCAGATCTGAGAAGGCTCCAGATGGAGACTGAACCTACGACCCCCTGACATAAAAACATCTATGATACCAATTACACCATCTGTTGGTCATAAAACCACATTCTCTATCTTTTTTTGGCTCTTGTGTTATACAAAAGCTGAAGGGTGATATTTGGAGCTGTTTGAGTTTATCCATGCAATTTAATGCAGAACACATTTTTTTCACAGAGAGGAAGAACAAAGCACAATAGCACTAAAGTTCAATTTACATTCTCAGTCAGTGAAAACAAAAATGAAAATAAAAAACAGTTGTCTGAGTCATTATTTTTACCCAAACTATGTCTTCAATTGTAGTCTTTTCACAGTTCTTGTGATTTAAAAAAACCTAAAGAATAACTTCTACCACCATTGTCCCAGCTTATGAGAGCCCTGATTTGAAACAAGATCTGTAATTGTAAATGAGAAATTATGGTAGGACTGAGGAATATGCAGATCACATTATTAGCCAATATTTGCCTAATACTATACTTAGAAATTTGTGTTGGATGGTAGTGTTTACAAATGTGTATTTTCTGAGTGTGGAGTACTGGAAAGTGGGAAATTTAACCACTACCCACATACCACTTGACATACCCTCAGAATCCCACTGGATAGGTCCTGTCTGAACTTTATGATCATCAAACTATTATTCTGAAATACTTAATAGACTTTGAAATGGCATCTCAATTTTTTTCCTTTTATTGGTATAATCGCTAGCTCTAGGTGATTTACTGTGGCCATCAGAATAAGTGAAGTACTGAAACACAAGGTGTCATGTATTAGAGATTAAACTGATGTCACAGGTCCATCAAAGCAAGGAAATGAGAGGAAGTTTGTAACTGGTGCAAAATGGGTAATTGTGATGAGGTAGGATTAACATCTTTAGAAAGAATTGAAAGCTAATGCATGACCTATGCAGTCTGGTACTGTGTTTCACAGATGGTTCTGTGCTTTGTGGTCAGTGAAGTCCCTACGACATTGCTCTTTAAGAAACTTTGTGCTCTAATACCATCATATATCTGTCTAACACAAAAATAAATGTTTGCTATATTACATCAGTAGTCTAGCTACACAGTACACAAGAAAAATAATTCTTAAAACCCAAAATCCCCACACCTGGCCAGTCCTTTTATGTTGTGGAAACTGGCTTCTGATTATGAGAATGAAGCAGTGAATAAACAAAATTGACTCTGCTGTTACTACGTTGGTTTTTTATTATTACACCATCATTACTTTTTAATAAACCCTATTTTTCAATAAGAAATAATAAATAATCCATATAAATGGAAGGGAAGGAGTTGAGAACTGGAACTGACAAGTTATTGTAGAATCTTTGCCATTGGTTAAACTGGCAAAAATATTTGAGTTTTCTATTTGAAGGTATTCCTTTTGTGGATGTCTCCATAGGGATATATCACCATTTTGGCAAATAGAATTGACTGTGTTGAAGCCAAAAAGAAGAGTTGAAAAATGACAAAAAGCACAATTCAGATGTGTTTTTCTTCTGCCATCAGAATAAGTTGGCATCCTGTCATCAGAAACTTTATCCTTGGTTAATACTGATATGTCCCTTAAAAGTTATTTTCCTGATTTGTGATAGAATCTATACTTGATGGTGACAAGCAGTGATATGAAATATAAATAATGATAATTCTCATCAGTTCAGACTCAAATTTATTGTATTCATCTCCATAAACAAACTTGAATTCTTCATTGTTTTTTTTATTTCAGTGAAAAACACTTTTCTGGTGGTAGCATTTAGCATTTCAATGTGGTTACAGAGTGATTTTGTATTTTTTTAGATATTAACAATAAGACCCATCTTGCTGCTTTTTATAAAAATTATCTTGGAAAGGATCTCAAGAGGCCCTGTAATCTCTTTTGAAGCAGAATCAAATACCTATTAATAGTTGTCAGTAAAGTCTAGTCTTAGTCTGATACTAGAATACTTCTGCTGAACATAGTTAATTAAAGAATAATCATACTGGATACAGGTCTGTCTGCCTAGGAACTTATCAGTATGCTATCTACAGCAGACTAAGGAACACCTGTAAGAAAGATTACTTTACCTCATTTTAAGAATATCCTTTCTGCTTCCTAAAATAATAATCTTAATCTTAAATCTTTAATAATCTTAAATGTGCAAAATAACATTTTCATTAGTCAAATTCTGCAGTGCTGGTCTCATTTCCCTCAATTAATATTACTATAAATAATGCAAAATATATTTTACTGTCTCAAATATCCTTCTTGGAGTTTTTTCCATGTTTGTAAACATTGTATGCTGTATATTTAGGGGTTCCTTTATGCCTTCACATTACGTTTTAACCCTCAGTATGTTAAAATTAATGTAACTGAAGCTTGGTAGAGAAGACTTCACTACTTGAGTGGGAAAGGAAGGATTTTTTGTATGTAGATGAAGACCAGTCTTCTGAAGCACAGACTGAATGTCAAAGTAGTATGCATTTTAATATCCTGATCAGAGATGCAAGTTTTATTTCTTATTGTCACAATTTCTCTAAAATGTTTATCAATGTTCCTATAGATTCTTCATCTCTAAGGAAGTTAACACAGCTTCTTTAATTTTGTCTTGTATGTATTCATGTTTTCATAAGACTTTGAAAACCTCTGGACCAATAAGTTATGTAGTATAAAATATTTATTATGACCCAGATCTCTATTTTCAAGTCCTGTGTCAGCTGTGTAATTTATAGTACATCTTTAGATCTCTTTTGGAAAGAACTTTTTCATCTGAACTCCTTCATAACTTCTGACAGACCTGTCTAAATATCAAATTAGAGCAACATTGATAGTAAAACTTCAAATAAATTTAAATGTTGTAGGTTGTGGTGGTTATGCTTATCAGAGTATGTATGTTAGACAAAAGAATCTCTCATAAGGGTTAAGAAGACCAAATAAAGGTAGATGGAATAAAGCTGTTAGGATGACATTGTGTGAATATCAATATAAATATAGATTTCACAGTGGAAAATAGTAAAAAATTACCTTATAAACAGATATATGTTGGAAACTATTTTGCTAATTGGCTTGCATTTTTCTCTTAAGTTTAGTGCCATCAGATTGCACCAAGTATTCCTATATATGGTAGTTCTTAAAAATGTAAACTGAAGTATTTAATCCTTTTGTTGGAAGGTATGCATATTTTTGTTTATATAGAAGTTGGTTGTATTACTTTTGTTAGGTGTGTCTGATTAAAATTGCTAAGAAGGTTGTAGAATAGTTCCCATGTGGATACTAAGTTTCTTTTTATAACATTTCAGATTTTATTGTTTCCATAAGTTTTCAACTTCATTCAAACCTTTGTTTCAAGTCTTCCCAACAAATTTTAGTTATGATTGTTCAAATCTTCTTTGTAATATATTGCATCAGTTTTTAAAGCAAATGCTGACAGCAGCAGTATTTATGCCCTGCATACCAAGCAGATACCACATGGTTTGAATAACGGGCACCCGTGCTGAGTGTGGATGAAATCAAAATCATAGTCATGTAAAATTCACTGATAGAAATCTCTCTTTAAATATACCTTCTTAATTACAGATTAGAGTTTATTTTAGAGTTTATCTTAACACTGATGCATGTATGTGATTCCCACAAATGCTGATGAAAACTGAAAAAGTTGTAGGGTTCAAGTCATCCCAGAAGTCACCTCCCGCTTATATATCACTAAATAAACAAAATAAACCCAGTGGAATTTATTGTAGGAATAGGAAGGCTAACTTTAAAGCCTTAAACATCACAGTTCTTGGGCTAATATCAATGCTAAAGAAGGAGTTCTTTGATTAGACTTTGCCCCAGAATTCTTAACACCAGTTTCTTCTTTTGTTTTATTTAAAATATTGAATTTGTAACTAAAAGTAAGAAAAAAAAGTTAAATTTCCAAGAGTAGCAATAACTCAGTCATATTTTAGATGAGGAAAATATTTGTGTTCCAGCTAATTTTTTTTGTGGGAGTTTTATTGCCTGGGAATACAATAAAAGAATTTTATAAAATTCCAAATGTAAACAGACACTGGTTGTAGAACAAATATATGCAGAACTCTGTTTTAAGTTATCTTCTCCTTACTGCACTGCTAATGCTGGCATTATTTCCAAAGAATTTAAACAAAAAGGGGGAAAAAGTGGGTTTAGGGTACTGGTGGTTAGTTGCATTAGAAGGTATTTTAAGAGTCTTTATTTCAATAACATACACATCAGTATAAGACCATATCTCTGTGCATCTTTAACAAAATACCCAGTACTGGTCTGTGTGTTCTAGGAACTTAGCTCTTGTCCACACAGAAAATTCCTCAATAAGGTTCATATCCAAGGATAGCTGTGAATTTCATACTCATCTCCACTGGCTGCAGTTTTGCTAAAAAACACTGAAGACTCAGAATCACACACACATACACACATTTTACAGTGGAAAAAGTTATTTCCCATTATTCCTTCCACCCAATTATTTATTTAGTTGTTTTTATTTCTATTGCCATGTGTGCCTCAGAAGCCCTCTGCTCCACTGAGGTTCTTTTCAGTATGATCAGCCCTGTAAGTCACAAAAGGACAAAATCTTCCACTTCCTCTCCTATCCTTTCAAAAGTACATATATATATATGCTGTCTTTCCCCACTTCCTGTTGAATTAAAAGCTGTGCAAGGGTAGAAATGCAAAGGTTAAATAGATCACGTTCATATGTTTTATGTTAGAGCAAACATACTAGAGCAAACTTTCTGCCAAATCAGTCTACGCCTTCTTGCCTGATTTAGCTGCTATTAAATACCATTGTACTTCAGAACAAACCACACAGAGAACTAATATTACCCTCCATTGTCTTTTGCTTTTCCTATTATCCACAACTTGCAGGCAACAGAAAATGTGCTGTTCAGATTCTTCACATTTATCTTTGACATTCTCAGAGGGCTTCAGTTCAGAGCTGGAAATGAGCTGTCCTGTTTCTCCTCTTGGTATTTTTCTTAGGGGGGTTGATTCCCACACTGCTTGGTAGTTGCTGAGAACCTGACACAGGACAGTGGTGCACAGGGTCTAATTTTCACTGGGCCAGCATTGCCTAATGTTAGCTGTTGCACAAGGCAGAGACTGGCACATGCTGGGGACTCTTAGATGAACTCTTCTCCACAAAAACTACAGTGGTGTCTCAGAAATACCATCAAGTCTATGCAATGGCTCAGAGCATCTGAGTCTAATTTAACTGTGCTATTTAATATAATTACCGATTTGTTGCAAAAAGCTGGCTGCTGCTTCTATGGTTGGTTGGGAAATAAAGATATTAAGAAGTGCTCATTTGAGAGGCTTTCTGATAAGTCAGATAGACACTTTTGTAGCACAGCTGCTGATGTGGGGCAAGTAAGATAAGCCTCCATCAAAATGTATGATATAGGAATTTATGAACAATATAGACACCAAAGCAAGTTTTCTCTCCTATTTGATCTGGTCAAATTACAGCTGTTGGGGACAACAATAGTGATGGAACTAATAATCCATCCTTGCCTGTCTGCTTAAAGTGGGGATGTTGGCTGGCGTATCGATCCCTGTAAGCAGAGCCTCAGATTAGGCAGAAATTCAGTTTCATAAATGGGACTCGGACCCCAGAATGTATTCTCACAAGACGTGAAGTGAAACAGAACATGGTGTCATCAAAGGAGCACACCTACTACAAAAATATTGATTCCCTAATAAAAAGTGAAAATACTTACTGTCTGAAATCCCTTTTCCTCTGCCTCTTGTGTAGGGAGATAAGACCTTTGCACTCAGGAGAGATGTCTAATCTGCCCTTAGGTTGAGGCAATTGCCTGTCTCCCTTGGTAGGTCAGACTGAGTTTGTAATTAAATGTAAGACAAAACATGAATAATTTTTCTAACTATTAGTTGCCTCCAGTCTTGTTGTGTCTCTTTTGTGAATGAAAGATACAGAATGTAAAAGGGATGATGATAAGATCATGAAGGAAAAATATATTTAGATAAAGTTTCTCTGCTTTTACACAGAAGAGATGGAACAATTAGATATTAAAAATTCACTTCAAGGAAGTTCTAAAGCAGTTCTAAAAGAGGACCAGAAAAGGAACAAACTCCTTTTTGCAGTTGTTTAGCAATTAACTATTCAGATTGCTCCAATGCCAGTAAAAGGAATGAGAAGAGGTAGAGAGCCTCTTTAAGTTAGTAGAAATACCTCACTTTACTGGTTTTTTTGGGTGGATTTTTTTTCTTGTAAAGTCTTATATATTTATGGGACCAGTGCACAGACAAAAAAGAAGGAAAAAATACTATATAGAAGGTAGTAACAATACAAAATAAAACTGATTTGGGAGACATTTAAGACACAGTTCAACCTTGCAACTGGGTATAATGAAAAAGTTTATTTTACAATAATTTTACTTGTTAGCACTATACTGCTTTTAATAGAAGTGAACCTCAGAGATTCATGTAGAAGCTGGGAACACAATTTTTGTTTTTGTTCCAGGTGATTGGCTTTGCAAATCTTTCTGAAGAGGAAAGTTGTCTTTAAAATACTTTAAAAGTGCAGTCCAATATAATCACACATGCTTTAGTGTACTTCAGAGCAAAGTCTTTATTATCTATATTGTTAACTAGTTGTGTGTGTATGTGAAGCAGTTTTATTCAAACTTGTAAATCTATTTGAGCCCAAGTCACTCTCACAGGTTCCTATTCTTGAGGCATAATGTTCTGTGAATGCTGTAGAATACGTTATTAGCTTATGGTATCCCAAATATTTTAGCATTCATCAATATACTGAATGTTCTTTCCACATGTTTTGGACTTCATACAGTAGGTAACAGAAGGGAAAAATGTGGCAGAGTGTCTTTGTCAGGATTGCAGGCCAAAGGGAAAAGCCTGGGGAATGTGCACTGAGAGCTAGCAGCACTCACCTGCTCTGTGCCACAGAACACAGCAGCACAGAAGGGATTGTAGCTGTATTCGTGTTCCCATTGTTTGTGTGCTGTCTTTAAAGTTCTTTCTGTGGCTGCTCATGCTCCCTTATGTGTGCATGAAATATGTACTCCCAAGTCTGGGGATGAAGAGGGAAGGTTTTGTTTTACCACATGGCTGATCCCTTCTGCAGGATTGTAGTGTGTTTAGCTTGCCTCTACTAGACTGTTGTCTATCTGGGGGCTTTCTGGGACTCCAAAAGCAGGGAGTTGCAAGAAACTTCATGTCTATAATAAGAAAAAATAAGTTGTGATGACTACTTCTGCTTTTCTTACAAATTTTACATCTTTCTCAAGTATATCCATCTGTCTGTGGACCTGAATCTCCATGTCCAATCCTGAAGACTGCCTGTTTCCTAGATAAAGCTACCATTAAAAAACAAAACAATAACAACAACAACAAAAAAAACCAAACAAAAAACCCAAAAAACAAACAACAAAATGCCCTCAAACCCAGACCAAACTTAATTTAAAAAAAACCCTTATCTTTTATGGTTTTATCTCTCCCAACTTCCCACATAACTGTCTTTTATAAACTGACAGGCACATCAGGTTCTCAAATGAACACTCTCCATAGTCAGTACCCTATGAATGCTGACTTAAATTCTTGGTTCAGTTCAGGTTTGTTTGACATCTTCACATCTAGATGATCTTTCAAAGTGAAATAATATATGTCTTTGTAATGACTTGCAAAAATCTGATACATTTCTAAATTGAACAGTATTTTTATCCTGCAGAGTGTAGGAATCTTTGGTGTAGGATCCACTGACATGGTTGTGTCTGTCTCACTGATATAATGACATATTTTTGCTCTTGCCTTGTAAACTGCAGCACTTAGCACTTTATCCCAGTACTGTGAGCTTGGGTAGTACATTATAGTTCTTTATGAACTCTGAAAGTAACTTAGGGTGTCAAAGATGAATAGACAGCCTTTATTTTACTTTGCAGTCAGTCAAATATCTGATGGTTTTGCTCCAGTCCGACAGCCAGAACTTGCCTTGGAGTTTATATAAGTTAAATAGCTACCATTTTAATTATTCACATGCTATTTACAACACTGTAGCATGCTAGTGACATGGGATGGCTGACATAAACCACTGAAATAAATATACATAAGTAATTCAGTACAACCAACAGAATGATAATGAAAACTGCATGATAAAAGAACCTTGGTTTTATTTTTTGGAGCATGAGACTAAATGCCAAGATCACCCTTTGCTGTAATCATAACAATTTCAAGGAGCGTTTGAGTCCCGAATTAAATAAAATCATATACTCATGTTCTTGTTTAATTTATATAGAGAAAACCTAAGCCCCAGTCCCTATTCAGATCTTTATCTTCAATAAGTTATTCTGTAATTGTTTTATGTGTCGGAATAACAGATACAGAAGGGAGATGCAGCATTTTCCCCCTTTCAGTTTTTATGACTAGAGATGTTTGAGGGTACATCAGTCTGAAACTGCTGCAGGATGCTCAAACCATTGGGTGAGTGTGATTTTACAAGTTAGGGCAACTGGCTCTGGTTTTGGGAGTGTTGATTGCATCCTAACTTATGAATCAAATGAAACACTTTGTTTATTGTTTCCTGTGGTTCTAGGCATGAGAAATATCCTTGGTGATCTTCTTTTAATAACAGTGTTGATGTATGAATGTTTGCAGATTTGTTTATTCTGGTGGGTTGGCCCCTGTAGCAGTACTACAAGTTTTTGTACATTGACCTAGAAACAAAAGCAAGGACACAGCTCCTGAGAAATGGGTGAAATACCTTTCTCCTGGTAGAAATGGGTTTTACCTTCTGGAGGTAAAATAACTCCTTCAAAATACTTATTGTCACTATTTCAGTACACACACACACACACAGATTTCTCAAAATCATATATAGTTTAAGCATAAGAAGCCATGGTCTAAAAGTGTGGATCAAAACCAGATTTTTTTTCTGGTAGGAAAAGATTTTCTAATGAGTGTTTTTAAATTGTGTTTTATTTAAATATTTACATGGTTTGGTTCATGAAAAAAAAACACCAACAAAACAACAAACCACAGAAATAGGCAGGTAGACTGTAAACATGCAGTTCTTTATTTGAATAGCTGCTCCAGAATATTTTCTTTTTGTTTCACAAACTGTAACATTTATCAGGCAACCAAGTCTCATCAAATTCACTATGCTCGAATCACAAATGCATCAAATACACTAGACTCAGTGTCTGAGCAATCCAGCTGGGCTTTCCCTTGTGCCTTCCCAGTTCCAGCCCAAACTCTCCAGTTTGTTTGCATACAATGGCAGAGCTCCAGTAAGTGGAGTAGAATGTGTCCCACTCTTCTGGACAGTGTATTGTGACCAAGTATTTCTCTGAGGACTGAGATCTCGACAGAGGTTAAGAGCCCAGCTCTCCATGGGTTAGGCTGGTATTTGCTGGTCCAATACGTAACACTGAGCACAATCACCTCAGCTTTCTTCCAAAACATGTTCTTCAGAAGACAGCGGCTAAAATTGTATGTGTGGTTAGAATCAGGCACAGTTTGTCAAGAATCTCAAGCGTTGAAGCAGGAATGTTTCTGGACCTCTGTGCAGGTGATTGTTCAGTTGCTGTGGCTGGGGCAGTTCTGAACACGTGTAACTGATCACACAAGGAATGTTGACACCTAACAGGATTCGACTAAGAATTAATGTTCAAGACTAAACAGGTGCATTTTTGCATTGCAAATTTGGACTTTAGCATCTGAATCCTAAGTTTTATGCCCAAATCCTTTTTTCATTTTTGGCCAACAGAGATGTATTTTAATACTGGAGAACTAGGCCCAAGAGTTGATCCTGAAAACGTGAATCATGTAGGTAATGTTTTCTGGATTGCCTTCATCACAAGAATAAAAGGATCAGGTGGGGAATTAATTTTTTTACTAAAGATAGTGTACCAATTAAAGCTTATCTAAGCTTGCAGGATGATTATAGACACACTGAGACCTTCAGGTTGGAACTACATTTAATCTTACACTTTCTTTAAAGTCACATTTGTTATATTTATTATGAAAGCAGACAAAAATGGCAGAGGGAATCCACCCCAACTCTGTCAGGGAATCCTAAGGAAAGTCATACTGAATTCCAGCTTTGCCCATTACTCTTAACTGCTCCTATCAGGCACATACCATATGGTCATGCAAACAAATACATGCACAGCTTTTTTTTTCTCAGCTAGTGACAAAACAGTTTGAGACCATATGCTGCACAACACATGTGAACTCTCTAATGGCTTATGTGAATTGGGGGAACCAGCTCAGAAGGTGCAGTTGTTCCATGTGTCTTTGCTGTACATGTTTTTCTACAATACAGAGAGAGAATTTGTGCTGTGGTTTCTTCACTATAGTGACTTTACTTGCAATGTGAAATATGAATAACAGTTTCTGTGATTAGTGATAAAATAATTTGTGGGACTGAAAGTGACTTAAATTCTCAATACCTAACTTGGCCTAGTCATTTAACCTTCATGAAACCATCAGTTTCCCCTCCCAAGTCATAAAAATTATTCACAGCCAAAGTTTCTATCAAATGCTAATTTATTCCCAAATGCAAGAAGTGGATCTATATCCTAGTTATTTTGTGAGATCTTTGAGACCATAAGAGAAAAAACCAAAATATTATATATTGGGATGATTATGCAAAATGTAGACAAATTTATACAGACATTTTTATTTCCTATTAAGGTTGTAAGGCAAGTAACACATCTATACAATCATAAATTTCAGAAGAACATAGATTTTGAACTTGTAACACTTTAAGCAGGAAATTGTTGCAGTTTTTAACCACCCAAACTTTTTAAAAAGTCATAACACTCTCTGTTTTAGTTTCTTGGGGACACTTCTTCACACTGATTTTATGTGTTAATGTGCAACCAAATTTTTTTGTTGATGCAGAGATAAGAGGTGTTCTTAATAAAAGAAGGTGCGGAAGGAGCTGATCTTCATGAATTGAGCTACCAAAAAAGGTGGGGGGTGAGGTGGATTAGGGAGGCCAGAATTTTGATGCAGGTCTCTGCTGTTAGTTATACACTGCACATGATAAAGAAGGAAGTAGATTTGCTAACACATCATAGTATACCTATAACTGGCAAGGGCTGTAAACCACTGGTATGCACCAGTCTTTTTACCACAGAAAGAAAATTAAAATTGTTCTAGTAGAGAAGACATCTCCAGCACTGTGTTGACCTCAAGTCAGTCATCATCAGACTCCCAAAATTTTGGAGGAATAAGGGACTATTCAGTGTTGCAGGAAAACAGATTAGGGTGATCAGGGAACATATAACTGATTATTTCAAAGGAAATGAAAATATTTAGGTTTTTTTTAGTGCAACAACATAAAGGTTGAGGCATGATTCAGTCATTTTATGTCACAGAGAGGGGAAGTGGGAAGGGAAGTAACGGCACAAGAGAGAAGGAATATAAACTAATTTGAATATACATGTCTGGAAGTTAGGAGCATGTTCCTAACTATCAAAGATGCAAAGTCTGGAGTAGCCTTTAATCCAAGGAATGGAGTTTATAAAAAGGATTATCACTACTTTTCCCTTAGGTTTTATAAGTTTATGAAAGGGATTTTAAAATGTGTTGTTGTTTTGATGGCAAGAGCTGAATCAATCAGTCCTACATTCCTGCCAAAGAGGGATCAGGACCTCCCTTTGTCAGTCTTAGGTGCCAGAAAAATTTTCAAGATGGAACTGAAAACTTGAGAGAAAAGCAGGGCGCAAAAGGAGGAAGAAAGAATATGTTGTAAAGTTAGCCTTAGTTTGCGTTTCAAAGTAAATTTAATAGAAAATTATTTTCACTAAAATTATTGTGACTTTAGAGCTTGATTTGGAAATGTGAAACATGTAGGTAATGTTTAAAGGCATTCAGTATTACTCAGCATCAGATCTTTAGAAATTAAATCTAAAACAATAGAAATGTATTTGCAGAGAAGACGTCTAATTAAATATGCTGTTAAATGATAATTTTAAAACCACAGTAATTAATTGGCTGAACTGTATCCTTGGAACTTATATGGGGCAGTTAAAAGAAGCCTGTTGACAGTTCTGCATTATCTTGGAATACTGATTTATTTGAACTGCAAACGCAAATCAGGACAACTCCTTCCCTCCTTCTTCACCCCCCCCCCCCGCCTTCCCCCTCCCTGCAAAACATCAGCTCGAAAAGCTTACTTAAATTATGCTCAGAATGCTCTTATTTCTGGTAATAAATAACCTGGAAATATTTTGAAAGTTTACTGGAAGCAGAATATTTTCTGCCAGCTGAAGATAGAAAGAAAACTACTTTTGACACCCCATCATGAGAAAAGCGGTAGAGCACAAAGAAGATCCCAGCCGCGCTGGTTCTTGCCTCTCGGAGTACGTGCGGCGGGGCTGACGCTCCTGGGCGCTTTGGGGGCAGGAGAAACTATGTTCAATCTACTGTTTTTATCGCTGTAGGGGCGCAAAAACTCTTCAGTTGTGCAGCGAGGAGGAAGAAGGAAGGGAGAAAAGCCGTAGCGGTTTTGGCCGACGTACCCTTCGCCCGCTCCTTTTTGTTTTAATAGGGATTTTTGTGAGGAAGGTTGCAGGCTCCTGAGGCTTCTGGGAGCAGGACTCGCCTTTCAGAGGGGGCCCAGCTCCTGCTGGCTCCGGGTGATCGCGGAGGGAGCGCGGAGGGAAAAGTATAAAAGTAGGCGCGGGCGCGGCTGGGGCTGGGGCCGGAGGCTGCCCCCGGCAGAGGGTGCCGCAGCCAAGGGACGGTCCCCGTCCCGTCCGCCCCCCGGCCGCTCCCCTCCCTGCGCCGAGCCCCGGGTGACGTTCGGATGCTGGGCAAGGAGGAGGCGGAGGAGGAGGAGGAGGAGGAGGAGGGGAAAGGAGCGCAGCTTCCCCCGCCCCCAGTCGGGGCCGGTCCGTTAGCGGGAGCGCAGGGCCGGCGGAGCCCGGGACGAGTTTGCGGCGGTGCCTCCGGAGCCTCCTCGGTGCGCGGCGCCGCGCGGGATCTGCGCCGGGCGGGCAGCATGGGCCCCGCGGCACGGCGCGGCCCGGCGCGCCGCCTCCTGCTGCTGCTGGCGGCCGCCGCGCTCCTTCGCCCCCGCGCCGCAGGTAAGGAGCGCGACTCCCGGCTGCAGGGGAGGATGCTTCTGCTCTTCGAGTAGAGGGGTGTATGGGGAGAGGGGAGGCAGGAAAAGTTGCTCCTGTTCCTAGGAGGATTGCGCGTATGCATTCGGGACGGGCGGACCCGCCAGCATCCCCAGGTGGTGATTCATGTTAGCTACTTTTCCTTCCTTTCCTACCTTTTTTCTTTTATTTTATTTCCCCCCCTCTTTCTTTTACTTTATCGTCTTCCTCTCTCGCTTTCTTTCCGCCATCCTTTTATTTTTTCTTTTTTTTTTTTTCCCTTTTTCTTTTTTTCCCTATGTTCTTCTTGGCACAATGGAAACCTGATGGTATGTTCTTTACGAGGGGGCGGGGGTTGGCAGGAGGCGAGGGCAGCTATAATTTTTACCCCGAGCGCATCCCCGCGCCCCTGCCCCACACGGGCAGCAAGCGCTTCGTGTCTCTTTTCGGCCGGCTCAGCTTTCCGATGCTGGTTGGTAGCTACTGGGGGGGGGGGGGAGGCAGGCTGGAGGGAGAAAGGAGAAAACAAAGGAAAAGTTCGGGGTTTTGCCGAGGGTGGACAGCAATGAGCGGAGCTTCCTCCTCTCTGCCCGCCCTCCAGCCCTCTCCTCGGAATGGTTATAATAATGCGTTATTATTTGGGACGTTGAGTATTGCCAGAATCTCAGCGGGAACCAGGAGGGGATTAAAGTTGAGTGGGCGAGGGGGCAGCCGCCGTTCTCGCAGCTCATGGAGGCTCTGCGGGGTTTCTTTCTGTGTGTTTTTGGGCTTTAGAGGGTCCCATTTCTCTGTGTACCTGGTCGACCCTCAGGGACTGAGGAGGTCAGACTCTGGGCTCAGGAAACTCTAGGACGCGCGGTTCAGTGAGCTCCGCGATTGTTTTTAGGGCTGAATAAACTGTCCCTATTAACATCTGACCTTGCGCCGTGGCAGCAGCGGTGCGGCTGCTGAATAGATGCCAGTTTGTGCGGCATCTCCGAGGGTAGCGCCGTGATTTAGAGGCCTTAAGGGAACATGTGGGGTTGGAGAGCCACGATGGTGTAAGACAGTTCCTGTAAAATAAGCCGCATGATTTTTTTTTAATTTTTTTTTTTTTTTAATTTTCCCCTCCTCCACTTGCGCCTAAGTTGTGTGGTGCTTTCAGAGCAGGAAAGGGGAGGCTTAACGTTTTCGTTTTCTCTGGGATGTGAAATGCACCGCTGAGGTAAGAGCTGCCGGATCCAGCTCTTTGATCTTTCATGAAGCCATTCTCTGGAAAATTGCCCTCTCCCCCTCTGCAGCAGATAAACTTTACTCTCAAAGTCCTTCCCGGGAGTCTTTGCCCAGGGACAAGCGGATGACAAGGCTGCACCATTTCCATGCCAGGTTTGTAACCCTTCCCGTTCTGTCCTCGCCGGGCAGCGCGGGAGCTCGGCGGGTTAGCAGTGCCTTCCTCTCCCGCCTTTCCCGGCTTTAACTTAATTGCACCGACGTGCTGGAGGAGACCGATGATGTCTTTAAGGAAAAACAGTGATGCTGTAGATTAGAGGGGACTTGTTAATCAATTGCACGTTTGAAAGAGCTTTTCTTCCCTTTGTTGCTTTCGCTAATCCATTTAGCTCTCCCCGGGAGGTGACAGATGCCTATATTTCCTGTTATTCAGCTCCGGGGACCGAGGTCTTGCCATTTGTTGCCTTGCCATGAAGGGAGAGGGTCAGCAGAAAGATAGAGGTCTGGGAGCTTTCCGGGGCGAGAGCAGGAGGCGGGCATGTTACAGCTCGCGGATTTGGGGTCAGTTCCCGTCGCCTTTATTTTTCCTAGAGCCTTTATTGCTCCCTTTGAAGAAGCTGCCCCGCTGCTCTGCCCCTCCTGCGGGGTCCCGGGCTCCGGGGATCCCCCGGGGCCGCAGGGAGGATGGCGGGCGTCCTCCGAGAGGAGATGCCGGGTTGTCGTCCCCGTCCCCGCTTTTTCTCCTTCACCCTGAGCAGCTCGCTCTGTTTTCCGAAAGCAGCGGCAAAGAGCTGTGCGCAAGTGTCCCGTGAGCTTCTTTGCTTTCTTCCTTCCTTCGTTCTCTTGCCTCCCGCTGCTGCCCGAGAACACCGTCACCGGTGCATCTGCCACGGCCAGACTCTCTCTGCCTTCCCACGGTTTCCCGGAGGATGGAGGGGTGCGGGCTCCCGGGAACCTCTGGCCGGAGCTGCCCACGGGTGGATGGAGCGCCTGGCGCTGGGAAAACGGGCTGGAAAGGCGCTGGGAGTGTGGCAGCGTATCTCCGTCCTCTGTTGTGGACAATGTACCACCCCATCTGCTTGTAGATGCTCTCAGGCGACACGTCAGGCTCCAACCTTCTCTGGGCAGTATAAAATCACAAATTACCATTAAAAGTGTATTTGGGGTTTATAGTTTCTTTTTTTTTTTAGCACTACCTCATACTTGTGATAATCGTTTCAACCACCTGTAGAAAGTGTGGATTCACTCTACTCGATAGGCATGAAGTTTGAGACTCCATTTTCTTTGAATAAGCAGCACCAGTGGTTGAGAGCCCATAATCACAGCAATAAATTCTTGTGTACTTCTATTGTTGAGGGGTATTCTTCTGTTTAATTAGATTTGCTTAATGGTAAACAGAATATTTGTTAATCTACATTTCATTTAAAGGTTTATTTTAAAAAATGTTATTTCAGCCTTTTCAGTGTTCACTTATAGAATATGGCCAGGTGAGAGGCAACGTTGAAAATGGTGATGCACAATGGACCCGGCTTACAGACTTTTGCTCCCTCACCATTAAATAGGAAAAGACGTTTAATAAACTGGAAGTTAATGCTTATGTGACTTGAGAAATATGCAGAATGCAGCGTTAAAAAAAAAAACAAAACAATCAGACAAAATAACAAACACCAAAACTCTGTCAATAGAATGTCAAGGAATGAAACCATAATGGTAAATCATGCCTATGATTTTGAAAGCCCTGAAGTTTGTAAACTTCTACCTAACTTCATAAAGGAAAAAAACACTCTATTTTCAAACTTTTTTACAATGTTTATGGAGAAGTTAATACAAGCATGGATTACTTCTGAATGCCTTTAAATGCTGAACTACAAAAAGTTGTAAAATACTTAAATCTTTAAAGTTGCATAAGATTTAGCTATAGCTCCATCCTGATTTTTATGTAAGAGATTCAGCTCTGGAAACTGTACACAAATAATCTGAAAAAGTCAGTACATCTTTGAGTACAAGGAGTTTGCAGATTGCTTTTAATAAATTATATTGATCACATTAACTATTTTTAGGTCAAATCATAATCAAACTTTTCTAGCATTAATTAAGTTGTTTGTTTAGTGATGAAGTTCATCTTTGAGTCAAGAGTTGGCACTATTTTTTTTTTCCTCTTGAGTGTCTCGATTAAATGAAGCATTTGTAGTAGAATTGCACTTTTCCCCTTAATCTCTTTGTTGCTGTAAACAGCACATAAATGCAAGATGCTGGAAGAAAAGGAGATGAGAGACAAGGCAAATGAATCCTGTTTACTGAGTTTGCAGTTGTTTGCAGAAAAGCTGATCTTATTTCTAAACTCACTGCACTTTGTCTAGGGTGTGAATAGCTTTCAGGAACTAGCATGGAAATATGTTTGACCACTAATTAGGAAACTGACAATCTTAGTCCACCAACCAGTGAGAAGGAAGAGTAAAAGGAAAGAATGGTAAGAAATAGTGTGGTTTCTTTGATAGCTGTGAGAATCTTCTGTATAGAAGACTTGTGGAGTTCTTTTCATAACTTATTCTCAGAGTCGTAAATTCACATTTTAGATTAAATAAAAATATATTTTATAAGCAGTCAGAATTTCAAGCTTTTAATCACAATTCTGATTGAGAGAATTTATTTTAAAGGTCTCTTTGTATTTATTTTTTAACATGGCAGATGAAAAAATATTAAGCAAACTTTTTTCATTTTTTAAAAAATAATAGTTCTTTCTATAGATTTTCACTGTTGCCTTCTGTGGTTGCTCAGAAGGAAGAAATGCTACTTTACAGTATTCCATCTAATTTATAGCATCTGTCACTATGTTCTCCGTGCAAAGAATGGTTTGCTATTTAAGTTTGTTTATTCATTGTGAGGCTGTTGCTTTATAAAGGAAGTTGTCATTAGGCTCAGCATGTCTGGAAAGCATGCAAGCACTCAAATCTTCTAATCCAGTGACTACAAAGTAGTTAACGCTTCAAAGAAAAGGAACGACAGGATTTTGTTGCACTGAAAGAAGATGCATTGTTTGTTAATCCTACTTTTAGTTGTTACTCTACTAAAGACTGCTACAGCCTTCCTAGTAATCATTTGAGACTAACACGGATTTTACTTGAATTACTGTCTTTTCTCTTGGTTTTGTCTAAACGTTAGTAGTGAAATGTCCCTTACAATTTTTTGCATTTACTTTTTCTGGGCCTTTGCCATACACCATTATTCATATGCAGAATCCTGGTAGATAGTTTGGCTGATGTTTTCCACACCCTTGACTCACAAACAAGCTTTTTCTATTGACATCTGTTTGTCCTCCTTGTCTAGCTTGGGAAAGAACTTCCTCTTCCAAGTGATGCCAGCTAGTGATCTTTTTTTTAAAACTAAAAATATCTGTACATGGCTTTCCAGGCCATAAAGTATACTTTTCAAAAAGTCAAAGGGTCATCTCTTAGCTAAAAAATTGTGACTTTGTCTTTTAGATGGCAATGGGTAAAAGCTTTAATTTAAGAACCTAACAAATCTGCATTTTAGTATCACTGAGAACAAGAAATCACAATAGAAATACATTTCACTAAGTAGTACACTGTTATTGCGACAGGCATAAGTAAATGAATTCCACTAATGTTGAAGACCCTGTGTGAGTATCCTACAGACTGTTCCATCCTTCTGAGCAGGTGTAAATGAGTCTGTGTGTATCTCCTTGACCCACTGGGCACACGCATCAGTAGTAGTGTGAGCTGCTTCATGAAGCACAGAGAACATACACCTCTGTGCTGATTGAATTAGCTGATTGAATTAGCTCTTCATGTACATTAGTGCCTTGTGGTTTTGCTGTAATGTGTGCCTGTCTCTGATGGTGAAGAGGAGTGATACAGTAGCTGAGGGAGAGGAAGGGTATCACAGTATTACTGGTTCTGCAGAAAAGTATTTAAAGAAATGAGTGTGCCTGTCCCTCTGAATCTAGAGCAGAATTCACTGACATCTCCTAAAGAGAAGGCAGTATGGTTGGTGAGGACATAGTTTTACAGACACCTGAAATTCGGTTTATTTAGTTAAATCAGCAAGCTGGCTCCACTGAAAACAGCTGTAGAGAAGCAGAAGAATATACGGACAGAAAATTAGTGCAAGAGATAAGGCATTTTTTTCTTCCACTGTAATGATTTTTATTGAAGCAACAGGAAGGTGTGTGCAGTATTCTTTCTTGACCAAAAAGCACAATGTGTATATTGTCATACCTATGAAACCTCTACTGAAC
Source organism: Lonchura striata (assembly GCF_050655825.1). Classification (NCBI taxonomy): domain Eukaryota; kingdom Metazoa; phylum Chordata; class Aves; order Passeriformes; family Estrildidae; genus Lonchura; species Lonchura striata. The sequence goes on along the minus strand of NC_140740.1, from coordinate 80,306,773 downwards.
TTAGATTTCTGTCTTGTACTTCCTTTGTTAGTCGTCCTTTTATATGATGGCATAAACATTTAATTTCAGTAACTTCAGGTTACTTGTCTTCATCCCTTGCCACTTGTCTTCATCAGAACTGCTCTACAGTGTTCATTTAACAGTTAATCTGGTAAATACGTTTTCAAGGTGAAGTAGTTTCTATAAATTATTTTCCTTGATTTTCACAGTTTGACACCTTAGCATTATTTTTCTTCCCTGTAGTATTGTCTATGTATGAAGAATAACTTGACTGGTTGTATAAAGAAGAGATAAATTCTGTGAGAGTTCTAAAATTCTAAAGGCTTACTTTTCAAAACAATCTACACAACTGTCTAGTTGAATCATATATGAAACTAAAAATGGATTATTCTTTGCCAGAACAGTAACACAATCACATATTCAGTTATTTTGTAGATAGAGAACAGAAAATATACCACAAAAGACAGGAGAAATTGTATTAATGTGTCTTTAAGTATAAAAATTATGGTTTGAAAATGATAAACTTGATTTCTACTGGTCAGAAACACTCTCCTAAGTCAAATGAACCAGGAAAAAACCAAAAATTATTGTATATAAGTCTAAAAGGAATCACAGGGCTCTACGAAGGGCAGACTGCTGCACAAATGGAGGAGATTGGTTTCTTCCATGTCTACAACAGAATAGATGGATGTCATATCTCTGACTTGGTTTGTGCAGGAGACACAAAAGATTTTTTTGAACAACTAAGTTCAGGGACAGAGATAAACACTCCAGGGAAATCCTAGGAGCAGGTTAACTTGAAGTACACACACCTCAGGTGTTGGAACCACGTTTCACAGGAAGATATTAACATTGCACACCGAGGGACAGGAGGTCTGAGATGCAGCAGTGCCACCTCAGATTGGATGAAGATGTTGTGGGACCTTGCTTGTTCTTCTTCTCTTTGGAAGCAGAACAAACAAAGGTCTGATTGTATAAGAATAAAATGTCTCTGGAGGAAAAAAACCAATGTTCTAGAAACATGAATTCAGTTTGCTTGGATTTGCATGAGAAATTATTCATATGAATATATCAAAAATATTATTGAATAGAGCAAGGTCTGCAAATGAGAAAATGGGGAGAAAAAAGGAAAAATGGTGTTACTTGGCACTCTTGGACTACAGCAGCTAAATAATTTTAAAGTAGGTTCTGTCAATCTCTTGTATGAGCCAATAATAAATAAATCTGCTTGAAAGCTTAAGATGCCCTAACAATGTATAAAATTTTCTGCGTCATTCATCATCTGAAAGTTTAGGAAGAAGTTATAAGATATAAAGAGAATGCTGAGATTTTTTTATGCTTAGAATGAGAGAGCATGTATTCTGGATGATAAGTTAATAAGTGGTTTTGCTCTGCTTGTTTCTAGTTTGGGAAAGTGACACAGCAGATCTGTGTTATAGAAAAAGTCCAATAATAACACTAGAGCTACTAATGTTTGCAGCAGTGTTTCTGTATATAATAAAATTTATCCCTTCTTAAAAATCCATAAATATAAATAGGCAAGTGAAGGCTGCAGACAGAGAACCCAAATATAATATCATATGTACCCTTTTATTTCAGGCAATAACAGTTCTGTTCTGGTTCTAAATATGTGTTGGTTTCTACATTTTGCTGACACACTAGAGGAGCATTTTTTATATAAAATATCCTTTTGACATGTGCTGCCCTGATGTATATTTGTCACGCAAAACAAAACATGGAAACTGCATATCAGAGAGCTGACTCAATGCAAATTAACCCTGCAGGATACAATTAATTTCTGTCCAGGCTCCCTGAATTGGATTCCCTCCAGTCCCATGCATCCAAGATCCACCAGCACTGCTGTGGGGAAGAGATGGTAGATGGCTGGGAGGGTGAGCACATGGCAGCCCTGGCAGAGCTAAAATTGCCATGGAACTTTATTCTTGGGCAGAAAATCAGATATGTAAAAGTATCAACATAGTTGTGTGAGCTAGAAATTTTAGAGACAGTTCCACAATATTATTGTAATTGAAGGCTGTCTAAGATATGGATTGTGCAGAGTAAAGCTGAACCTGTGCAGTTTAAATAAGAAAATTCTCTTGCCTGTCTCCAAAGTCTAGTCTGCAAACAGGTGTTTGATTAGTTGTCAGGTTCTTACCACAAACTGCCTTAGCCATTTGTCTTTGTGTTAGAACTCATGAATCTTCAGCAATTGTTGCTTAAGTTGCATTTTAGGAGTTTACTGAGTTTTTCATTGCATTATAGGTAAGATGAGCTTTGAAATTAAAGGTCTTAATAAAACAGTTTTTTCAGTCCAATAAAGAAGGAAATGGACAGAATCAAAGTTTTGTGAAAATTCTAAAGAACTATTAAATCTTCTTGAATATTCTGTAAGTTGAAAATACCAAGAATTTTTTAGCATCTATCTGTAATTTCTTTAAATCTTACTTCCTGTGCAGAAATAAAGATTATACTTCTTTTGAGTAGATGTGAAACATTTCTTTCAGCAAGCTGAAAAGAGAAAAAGAGAGGCGTCTATGTCAGAGAAACCAGAGGATTCCATTCATATAAGAATTTCTTTACCAGGGAGTGGGAAATTAATTTATGATACTCTAGGAACTCAGTAGTTAAAGGATGCACTTAAACATAAAAAGATGCTTTTAAAATTGTAGTTACAGTGGTGGTTAATGATGACTCCTTCCATGGTAGACCAGAATACCTTACAAAGGGAAAAGTAGTAGTATGTAGATAAAATTGCAAGCTTGAATAGGATCTCAACCAAACCTTCATGAGAAAAACATATCTGCTGTTGTTTAAAATTTAAAAATAACTGTGCTTCATAGCTCTGCCTGGAAACAATTTAATACAACAAATTGGTTTTTTTTTAAGTATTTCCAGCCAGACCAGAAGCAGTACTTAATAAATACATTGAAGGGGTGAGTCTGTTCTTTGGATTTGGTTTTGCAAACTCAGTGAATTTGGATGTTTATATCTGAAATTACAGATAGTAATCCAACCCATTTTTCTAAAGCTGATACCACATTTATCTTTTTCTCTCTGGGTCAGTGTAGAAATATGATTCAGAAATGTGTCCTCTAACAGAGGTAGTAGAGAAATTGTTACAAAGTTCATGATACTTTGGTTTTCAAAGCAACAGAAAAAACCCAGCCATGGTTCTCTCAAATGTTATATGTAGAGAGCTTTTGGATAATGTTGCTCCTGAGAAAAATAGACTTATTTTTGCTAGTGTTTTATTTAAGAACATATCACATCTAGAAAATGTTCTGAAGAGGATCATGCTAGTCAAACACAAGAGCATTCAGAGTTAGGAAAGACAGGTTTCAGAAGTTACATTGGTCTGTAATGCAAAAGCCAAATTTAAAGTCAGGAGCAACTTTGATTCTGGAACTTGAGGATGATGTGTCCCCACAGGAAAGGACTGCAAAACCAAAGGTATTGATTTATAGCATATTTCCAGAATTACAAAACCCAGAAAATGTTATCTCACATTTACTGAACACGTATTATGTCCACAGAGGCAATTATTAGAAAGTCTTACTTCAGTGTGAAACCAAAGAGTAGACTAGATGCACTTTTCTTCCTACAGACAAGGCCTTAATAATGATCAGTGAAATACTTGTCATCTTTACTGGCACTAAATCATATTGCCATGGGATTTATAATTTCTAGAAATAGAGAAAAATCAAACCTCAATACTTGGCATTAGTCTCCGTAGAATTTTTTTCAAGTGCCTTTACCTCTGTTATATTTTCTAGGAAGATTGAGGTCTTCTGTAACCACAGTATGGTTGGGGGGAAAAGGATCTAGAAGGACATAGAGAGGTTGGATTATTTGTTCTTCTAGGCAGAACCAACTTCATTGATTCTCCATCTTCATTGGAGGTGAAAAGAGCAGAGATTGAGTGAGTTCCACAGGCAGGCATGCAGGCTTAGTGATTACTTACACTTGTTTGCAATCCAAGTACATTACTTCCTGTTAAAATTTATTCCTCTACCTCTTGTAATTGTACTTGATTTTATTTTTGTGGTTTCTGAAATAGCTTGTCAAACTTTTACAGAAATGCTTCCCAAAATTTTTCTTGTCTCCTTGTAGATATCTGTCTGAACACCTACTGTTTTCTTGGCCTTTTCCTTTACATCATATTTTCTGAATCTCATGGTTGTGCTCATTCTTCTCTACTGGACCTTCTCCAAAACACCTTTCTTGAAGTGTGCTAACCAAAACTGGTATATTCTAGCTTATGCTGTACCAGGACCAGCTGAAGGAACATAATTGTTTCCTATATTTACTGGATGATGTCTTATGTCCCAGATTGAAGTCTGACTGTTTTGTGGCTAGGTGGCCTTGCTCAAGCTCTGACCCACCCCAGATCTTTCACAAAGAATTGTTGCCAAGTCCCTGTTTGGTACCAGTGAAATGGTTTAAGCAGGAAACTTTTTGCCTGGCTTCAGTCTATTGCCCGTCTTTATTCCCACCCTCTCCATACCATTTTTTAGCTGATGTTTGATTCCGTTTACTGAGACCAGAATGTTGGTAGCACATAACAGCTTGGTGTTGCCTGTGGAGTTCAGTAAGGCAGATATCCATAGCACTGAAACTTGTGAAGCTCCATTGTTTCAGTTAATCACTGAGACTTAACTCTGATGGTTTTCTAAGGAGCTGTCACTTGCCTCTATATAAAATTCCATGTCTTACCTATGAGAATGTCATAGGGAACAGCTCCATCCCTAACACCTTCAGGCTATCATTCCATAGAGGATAGGAGGTGTCATACTATGGTCCTCAGGAGCTAAACTTCCAGCAGCAGAAACTCTTGTAACATGTGTAAGTCTCTACTTCTGTGGTTTCTTCTCAAATAACTTGCCTTTCTGTAACTGTCATTTCTATAACCCCTGTAAAGTACATTTTGATATTGTACCAGATTCATCAATTTGAAAGACAGAGAGTTCATACCTACCTATTTTCAGAAAATAATTTTTTTTTCAGAATTCAGATAAAGACCATAGAAAGTTTTACAAATGACAGTTTTCTCTCTTACACTCTTAATATCATGCCTGCATCAATTTCATGGATTAAAACTGTACCCTTTAATCTCACACTGGATCATGTATTCCTACTTCTTTTACTCTTTGAAGTCCCACATTGATTGAGTAGTTGCATGTTGTAAGAACAAAGCAATTAACTAAAACTACTCTAGCTTTGGAAGCATATGATATAAATTAATTTTTAAGCATTAATACTTACGTGAAATAAGTTATGGGTTTAAAATTGTGAAACTGATGTAAGAATAAATAGGTGTAGTTGTCATTGTCTCTACAGGGTTCTCCTAATTTCCTCCTCATCATCCCATTTTCTTCCTTCATCTTATTTTTCTGTTCTTTGATTTAATCTTTTTCGCTATAGCATGTTTCCTTCTGATATTTGGGTGTTTTGTTTTTGAATGTTTTCTTTCTGACTAATTCTTTGCCCATTTAATAGCACTTTAGATCTTAGGAATTCATAGATGTGTTATGGTTGCCTACTAAGTTCTTCAGTGATCCACAGTGGCTCTTCCCATCTGTCTGGAAAAAGAGTTCCTGGACAGCAGGTAGGAAAAATGCCTCCAAAGAGATGATTTTCTGTGACTGAATGATTAGCATGCTTCTTTGTAACTCTTGTTGCTTGAGAATCTGCTGGTATCAGCACCTGTACTTATTTTATCATGAAATAGAACACTAAAGTTAGCAAAGAGTGGTATGGGAACAGGTGCTGTGGATGGACATGTCTGAGCAGAGTGTCTGGTCTGTGAGGAATATAAATGCCTGTGGGGTGTAGAAATGGAGTTAGGGTTGTAAGAATATGTGACAGCAAATTTAATGGAGTTTAATGTGTTCATGAGTGTGGAGTGGCAGGGAACTGGAAACTTCAGCTGCTGCATCACTACCATGGCTCCAGTGCTGTCTTGGGGAAAGTCCTACCTTATACTGTGGTTACTTTTATCTTCTTCAGGACATTCAGTGTAACAGTGGCTATGTCTTTCACCCCACTTCTATAGCAAGCTTTGCTTAGGAAAAAGAAGGGAAGTGACATAGGGCCAGGCTGTATTTCAAATACCATTTTGAATTTGAAACACTCAAAGTGAATAGAGGTGTGAAGGAAAATTTTATCATCTACAGGTTCTGGCCCTTTGGGAGCCTTAATATGGTAGAAAAAACCAATGGACTCTGCTTTTTTAGGAAAAAACCCATGCTTTGATTTTCTGCATGTCAAAACCATAGTTGTGAAATAGTGAAAATCATTACATCCTTTATTATTGTACATGTCTAATGTATAAAACTATTTGTGTTCTTTTTCCCCCATCTTTGCTATTTTTCCTAGTGTGGGGATTCATTTCCCCTCACCCTTTTATTTTTTTAACTCCTCCCTTCCTTTCTTTTCCCCCCTTTCCTTTCTTTCCCCTCCCTTTCCTTTCTTCGTCCCCTTTCCTTTCTTCCCCCCCTTTCCTTTTTCTCCCCTTTTCTTCTCCCCCTTTCTTTTGCCCCTTTCTTTTTCCCATTTCCTTTCTTTTTGCCGTTTTCTTTCTTTCCTTGCTTTATTTCTTTCTTTCTCCCTCTGAACTGATGAAAGCACTCTCTTTGGTAATTCTGAGTCAGTTGGGTCAGTCCTGGGCTTTTCTGTGCAGAGACTGCCAAGATTTTAGAAAATATGTAGTGGTTTAGGGATTTAGTTATATGTCCAAAAGGGACAAGATTTGAGACCTCCAAATGTCTTTAATTTAAAACCATAATTTGGAAAGGATCTTTCCTGAGTCCCAAGAGAAAAAAGCCAATACTTTCATTTATACAATTAGTCATCTATCTCTGCACCATTAGGGTTGTCTTCCCTCCTGAAAAGTCTACAGTTTGTTTTGCTGCCTTAACAAAAATGAGTTCAATTGATTTAATGTTCTGTTTCATGATGTGTCTTATCTAGGTCATAGTGTAGCTGTTAACAAGATATTTATGAAGTGGTAAGAATTCTCTGCTCTGCGGTGAATTTAGTCTCTAGAGTAGGGCAAAATGCTATTTAACTAGCAAATAAAGCAGTTCAACTTCAAATTATGTCAAAGTTAACTGCAACAATTTTAATCTTTCAGTAACCCCCTAAATATGTAGAATGTCTGGAACTGCTCAGAACTTCAGTAATTTGACCTCTGCTATAGAAAAAGCATTTTATAAAAATTAATATTGTAAGTAGCTATCCAAGGAAGGGATTTTTTATTTTATTTAGAAACCAAGTTATTACTTTTATAATATGTGCAGACTGTAAAAAACAGCTAAAGACTAAGACCCTGAGCTCACTTTTTTTGGCGCCCAAGACTTGTTTTACTGTCTTATCAATTACTGAGCTAAATTCTTCTAAGTATTTGAAGCTGGTATTTGTGACATTTTCTTGCAATTGTTTTGTCTGCCATGTAACAATTTTTTCAGCAGGTAATTCCTAATACCTGCACAGTTTTTATTGGTGTTTGACATGATTACAGTCACAGTGGTGAAGGCACAGGCAGTAGAAGTATTTGTGTTCTATGTGTTTCCCAGACATGCAGTGCAAATACAGTCTTTTTAAAAGGAATTCTGCATGAACCACTGCTTTATCATAAAAAGTTTTGGAAAGAGCACTGTTTGGTATTTCATTTACGTATATTGAAGCAGCAGTGGTTTGTGTCTGTGTCTCTCATGTTAACTAAAATAATAGTATGTGAGCACTTCTCTCTTCAGCGGTGTATCAGCAGACCTTATACCAGGCACGATTTTTGATGTATTGAATTTTGCGATAAATATAGACTAGCACTTACATGATAAGTGAATAATTAGCGACTTACATCACTAATTCATTGGCCATGTTTCATTAGCTCTAGAGTGCCACTCCAACTCTGTGGAAATAGTTCTGATTGGATTATCAGAAACTTAATTTTCCATGTATTTAATTCACATGAACAGCCATTTCTATGGAGTCCCTATTTCTGGCTTCATCTAGACAGGCAAACCTTTGAGAGAGTAATGTGGAATAGAATAGTTGCTTTAATCTCCTTTCTTGATGTATGTTTTCATTAGTATAATTATACATCTTAATGAAAATAAGTCTTCATGGAGATTTGATTTCATGACTAATGTGTGTTTTTGCATTAAGATAGTTTATAGTTCACTGTATGTTTTTGTTGAACTGGACAACAATGAGTGAACCTTAACCATCTAAAGACAAACCTGACTATGTCTCTGTGAGACGGCTTGGTTAAGGAAGAATGTGAACCATGACTTGCTCATACTTAAGATCCCACAAAACTGTTTATGCAAAAATCTATAGGCTGTTCTGCCATTTCTCTCCCAAGCAGCTGTCTGCTGGGATGAAGGTGTTTAAAAGATCTGGTTTCATGAGCATATTTTCTATTTTATTTTACTTCTAAAACAGTTATCTTCCAGAAGGATGAAGACATTCATTTGTGTCTCATTAGTGACATTATAAATTGCATGAGGAGCAGTGCTGTTCTGGAAGCAGTCTCTACATTTTCTATAAGATAGACAATTAATCTTTATTAATTAAGGTAGCATTTATACCTCTTTGATAAAGGTAGTAATTGTTTTTAACTCTGTAAGAAACCATAGAGTGTTTTACATTTTTACATGAATAAAAGATTAAAAAAAATAAAAGGTCAGACCTAAATGATCATAGTATATTCTTATAAAATTTGAACTGAAAAACATTTAACTTTCCAGATATGCCTTTTTGTATTACTTATCCATTAGTGTTCAGCATCTAAAATGGAACAGGGAGTCTCATTTCACTGACACAGTCATAGCTGTTGACTGTGTCTAGTTTTGTAGAACCAGTAACATCTTCTGAAACTCCTGTTGCCAAGGCAAACAAAATAATGAAGGCTATTTAATTTTAAAATTGTAGGAGAAAGTGAGATAGTTTTGTTTATGAGAAAAATGGAGCAGAAGGAAGTGTGAAGTGTGCTGAGAGCAGAGAAGTTTTAGTGTAAGCAAGAGTTTCTGTACAGTGTGTCCTTGCACATGTGGCACCAGACATGATTGTGCATTTACCTAATATAATGTTTAATGGAGAACTTGGCAAAAGTCTGTAAAGAGAAAATGAAACATCAAAATGCTAAAATAAAAGCTTTATGTCAGAGAATTCCTGTTGTTGATTTGGATTAAAGTAATCAAGTAACTACCTTTCTTACATTTTTATCCAAGGAAATACAAAATTTAAGCTCTTACTGTATTTACATATCCTGGTATACACGTACCCTACTGCATTTAAGTAACTTTGACTAATTTCTGTGGTTCATTCAAAATGATTACTTGTTAAAAGAAGGGAACAGATAATACAGCATAAATGGCAAAAACTCATCAACATTTTATGAGAAACAGTATCATGAACAAGTTATCAACCAGAATTGCAAAGAGACATATAAAAATCTGATTTCAAAACAGAACGTATAGAAGAATACTAGGAATTTCATAATTGGACAGAAACCAACAGCTGTTCTAAAGTGACTGAATTTCATGTATTATCTTGCTAAAATTGGTTTATTTGAAGATAGGAAAATGTACGTGAACAGTTGAATAATTGACTTATGGAATCATTGTGACATATTTTTAGTATATGTTTAGAAAAAATAAGTATTTTTCTAATTGTTATCAGTGAATCGAAAATTAAAATACTTCATCTACTAGATTTCCATTAGTAATTTTTCTATATGCCATCATTCACTCAAGCAGGTAGCAGGCTTTAAAAGTTTTTTTGTGAAGGACAGACTTCCAGGCTTCAGAAGACACTGAAATTTTTGCAGACATAGGAGAAGGGATTTAGTCTGAAGGAAGAAACTGAAATAGTGAAATAGTGGAGAGTTTTTTTGGGACTAGAAAGCCAAAACATCATCCAGACACTGCTGCTGTAGAAAGAGCTTGCTTACCTAACTGTGTATAGGGTTTTTTGGGTTTGTTCATTGTTGGTTTTTTGGAGGTGTTTTTCTGGTTCAGTTTTGTTTTGTTTTGTTTTTTAGCTTGGCTTGGTTTTTTTTTTTTTTCCATTTTATTTTACAGGAGAAACTGTACATCTTTAATGGAAGTGGTGGAACAGTTTGTTTTATCAAAGTGGATTTTAAGATGCTGCTGACCACAGGAGTAGCAAACACTGCTCAGCTATTTTGTCTGCAGTTACTTTTTCCCCCCTAATCCTTTATCCTTTTTTACACAATTGTAGAATGCAAAGGCTGATGCTGGCTATAAGGTAATACTACAAAAAGTGTAATGCTCATCTTCAGGTTTTATAAAATGGCACAATTCTGTTGCAGTCAGTGGAGCTACAGTGAGGGTGCTACTAAACAATTTAGACTGTCTTAGACTTGACTGATGATGTTTCTGTGTCTTGAAGATACTTTAGCTTAGAAAGTCTGTGTTCAAGTAAACTGGCCTTCCCTTGAAACATTATAGTTGTAAATTGTTGTAAATAGCAACATTCCTCTTGCTTCTTATCAAAATACAGGAAAGTATTTAGTCTTGCACTTTTGCATGTCTTTGCAATTGCTTCCTGTTGGATTACAAGATATCTGTTTTTGTTTTGTTTTCCTTTTTTATTAACTTTTAGTTAAATGATGGCTGAATGATATTGTTTGGATTGCTTGACTCTAGTTTATAGCCATTCATTTTTGTTTGTTTGTTTGTTTGGTTGGTTTTTTTTCCCCCATCAAGGGCAAATCAGAAAGGTGGGATATTTCAGACTACTAGTAGGCTAGGGATTCTTTCTAAAGGCAAACTGGTTAAAATGAAAGAAAGTTTAAAAATTTTGCTTTGTGCATCTAAATTGTACTACCTTGATAGATATGTTAATGGATGCATATATTTTTATATATGTAGAAGTGTATATAAATGAAGCATATTCTTCTCTGAAGTTTGAAAATTTTCATTTGTCTAAATTAGTTTTTCTAGCTTAGTTTAGCAGTGTACTGTCCTATACCTCTCAATAGGACTTGATTTTGGTTTTTATCTCACTGTAATGAGTGTCCTTGAAAATTCTGCTCATAGATCTGCTTTAATTTACAGCAGTTTGCATATCTTCAGGTTGATCTCTGTATTTTTACAGAGGGAAGGCTTTCTGAGAGTGCTGGAGCAGTCAAATACACAGCCCAGCTAATGGTCATTTGAGCAATTTTTCTTGATAACTGGGTTTACAGTGTGGTCATCCTGAAGAGGCTGATGTTCATTTGTGAGGTGGATAATAGGGCAAGGAATGACAGAAAATGAAAAGAACTGAACATTACTTAGGCTAGACACTGACTAGGAAAATGAAGTGGAAATACACACCTTTTGGGAAAATTAGGGTTGGAAGTGACCTCAATTCCTCGTGGGATCCAGGCCTCAAAGCAGGGCTAACATTTCTGTGGCTACTCTGCCTTTTAAGTTAAATCACCAAAGAAAAACAGATATCACTAAGGCATTTTTCATTTCTCTTGGCAGTCATGGTTTGCAGTGTCTTTCACATTTCCTTTTTTTTTGACTCTGCAAGAATTGCATCTTGAATTAAAAGTAGTATGAATCAAATTCCAACCTGTAATGCTTGATTGCATGGGGAATGATTTGACAGCCTGAGGTTGCCAGGAGCATTTAATTTCTCTATGCATAATAGGAATGATACTCTGAGTCAGTGGGGAGTGGAGATCTTAATTTAGTTCTTTAAATATGAGGTTATATAGCTTTAATTGCTGATAATACCTGACCTAAGCCCTCTCCCTTTAGCAGGCAATGCATCATTTGTGATTTCTTTTATTTGCATTGTATACTTTACATTTGAAAAAGAGTTGTTTAAAGTGTTGTCTGGCCTCAAGAACTCTTGTTCTGTTTAAACAACTGCTCTTTTTGATTGCCCTTGACCAGCAGAATCTGAGCTGTCATTATATTTTCCTAATATAATTTAGGCAAATTCCCTCCTAGGTCCTGTGTTTCTCTGACAAATTTGAAAATGTTTTCAGGTTTATTACTCTACTTTTCAGCCTTTCAGAAGAGTTTTCTTCTCCCCCTTTTTTCTGTGATCAGCAGTGTAAAGTTGTGCAGTTCAGAGCGTAAGAATAAAAGGGAATAATGACTTCCTTGCATTTCATTAAATGTGTGGTATTGTAATTTGTATTTTGCAACAATCTGGGAAGCAACATTTGCAAATTTGGGAAACATTTGCATTGTATGCAGTGGTGAAATTTGGCCAAAATTTTCTAACTTGGATGTTTGAAGTTGCCTGTAAAATTTAAGTAACTCCAGAAATACAGAGTATCTGCAGATTTCTTCAGAAAAAAGCCACATGTTTTTTAAATTTTAAAATATTTTTTATGGCTTTTAGTCCTATTGTGACATACCATGTACAAGAAGATTATTCCTGGTAGAGGTTTGTACTCTGCTACAAGTCAGCATTCATATTCTCCCATCAGAAAGATAGCTCAGTTCCAATATACTGCTGTAACTGTGAAAAGCACGTAAATGAAACACAAAATACTCTTCTTTCTTGTATATTTACAGTATCATTGTTTTGATATTGGTTTTTCAACTATCTTTTGCAGCAAGGCACAGGATTTTAGCCTTGAGTATTCAGGCTCACTTGGAAACCTGTCTTGCTGATTCTTGGCCAGTTAATAGTTCCAAGTGGATGCAATTTAATAACCCTTGTGCTGTTTTGATTTGCCTCCCACACCATCTGGTCTATGTCTTTCTCCTGCTCTTTTTTTTTCCTCCTGTCTTAAAGGATAGTATTTTTTCAATAATTCAAACTTTCAAGCATGTCATCTGAAAGTGTAGCTTGCTCGGAAACTTCCCTGTGCAATGTGTATTCCCAGAAAGAAGGCTTTCTCTATGTACAGGAAAAAGAACATGAACAGGAACCTGTGGACAGGTTGGAATGGCAGGAATGTAGTGCACACTAAAGATGTCTGTTTCTTCACACTGAAATATTGTTTAAACACATTTCAAGAGTTAAATTATTTCATGGCTCCAAGGTCTCCTGGATGGCTCTCTGTATTTCTCTCTAGTGGCCTCCACATTTAATTATTGGAGAGTGGCAAGAGATGCCTTTGAAATACAAAATCACTCAGCCTTTACTGAGATGAAAGTTAAGTGTTGTGATGAAGCTTGTATCTACTAACTGAGCTTATTTGTACTTGATTTAGTAAAGATAACTTAGAGTAGTGCTAATTAAGCTTAGCTCTGTTCGTTGTAATGTTTCAAAAATACTGGGTGAGAAGTTTGTTCATGTTGTGTGAAAGTGTCAGTTCTTGACAACATGTTTTTAAATTTTGGGTGATCATTTCTCTGCATGGCCTGGGTGCTTGTTCTTTAGCCTTTATGTTTAAAAAAAAAAATCCTTTAGCCCTTGTTCAGTTTATTTCTGATTTATGCATGGCTTTTGTAAATCTGATGTCTGTGTTGTGTAGACTGGAAAGACTGAAGGGGTGGGTTTTGCTCTGCCATAAATTGTGGGTGTAGGCTGGGAGTAGTACTGCAGAAGCACCAGGAGGTCAAACAGTGGCACCAATCCTGCAAAGAGACAAGGGAGTGCCGAAGGTGTCCATCTCAGGCTTGGCTGGGCTTGTGTTGCTGTCTTCACAGCAATTCCTCAACACCTTCAGTTCAAATTGGAGCCTTCCTCAAACAGGTGACAATGGTGTCTGGCTCTGGGGTGGGTGGGGGCTGTCCACAGCCCTGTGTCCAGCTGTGCCTGCTCAGTCTGTGCCTGCACAGGCGCCTGAATTCCCTGGCAGAGAAAAGTGAGCTAGGTGGGTCCAAGGGGCCTGTGGGCACTGGCTCCTGCTACCTCAAGGACTTCACTAACCTGTTGCCCCTTTTTTTGTTCTTTCCTAATCCTTGGTGCTGTACATATTTTAGAGCTCTGTGTGAAGATGTATTTCCTTTTTCCAGAGCTGTCCCTGTGATTATGGATGGGAGATCTTGAGGCAGGAAGCCAATACATTTACAACCTCTGTTTTGCCTAGCAGAATTGGTCTGGCGACATTTTGATGTAGTCTCTTCCCTTTTCCCCACCTTCTTCTTCTCCAGCAACCTGGTTTTCCTTATCAGTAGTCAGTTTTTGGTTTGCCTGTCTCTTCAATCAGCTTGTGCAAGATAAAGGCTTGGTTTCCACTTCTGCTTTAGTGAAGTTAGTTTATCCAAAATCCAGATCTACAGATGCCAAAAACTGCATCTGAGCATGTGCCATTTCTATAATTTTACTGAGACTTAGTACAAATTACTTTGCTATTAGAATAAGTTAAGTATTTTATTTAACCTTTTGCATAGTTTGTGATTTTTTGGCATGTTGCTGTTATTAAAAAGAATCAATGATGCAAGCTTGCATATATGTCTGTCTTACACTTTTATCAATTCTGTTTTATGTACAATCTCTAGTAGATACCATGCTTATATCCAAAAGAATAAAAAACACCCAAACCTACATAAGTAATGGAATTTTTGAAAGTCTATGCTATGTATTATTTCAAACCATTTTCTTCTGTACTGAGTATAATAATTTCAGCTTGGCTGGGTAAAGAACTCTAGTAAATATTCTCAAAACGAGGTTTTCTAGTTGATTTGTCTTGATAGATTTCAAGAATTACTCGGTCTTTAGGAGAAAGGAGTGTTTGGTTTTAATTTTAGAGAGAGAGTGAATTAGGATCTTACTCTTTTTGTTTTTTTCTGGTGATTTTTACATTCCTGGTCATCAGAAAAATGGTTTGATTGACATTTAGTCTATATATGTGACCTTTGGAAAGAATTTAAAAGATTCTTTTTCCCTAGTTCTGTCAGTGTTTAATTTCTCTCAGCTGTGTAGTAAATGTGTAACTTGAAGTATATGGGAACAGTGTGTTCATGCAAAATAGCATTTCAGGAGAATCTCTGTTCCAGAAAGCTTTATAATTTTGACATCCACATTTTCCATAAGCAGAAATAGACTGCAGCCTGGTTAAGGTTAACTGAATTTTCAGCAGTGCAAATGATTTTGTTGCCTTTTCCTTTTGTGTTGTTGCCTTCAAGGGTTGTTTATTGTACATGGCAGCAAACACATTTCAGGAAACCTGCGTTCCTTCTGGTCTCCTGATGTGCCTCTCAGGGTGCTTTGATTCAATGTCAGGATCAGACTAGATATGCACTGGTCCTGTATTTTTTGTTTCCTTTTGGAAAGTTTCTTGGGCAGGGAAGAAATGAAGATGTACATCAAATTCTGTGCTCTGCCGACTCAAGGTGCTCCCAGCCAGAGTGTTCAGCAGAGCACTCATTCCCCATGATGCAAAGAGATCACACCTCCCTCCTGAGAATTAGGGCTTGGGCATTTACTTTGCCACAGTGGGCCACGTAAACATTTAGGACCCAGCTAAAATAAAGACATACTGGATATCCATATGTGACTGTGGCATTATGTATCTCATAATTTGTGTGGATGAAGATCTTGTAGCAGTGGCTCATGTTCAGAGCTGGGAAGGAAAGGTATGCAAGTGAGCAAAGGAACCCTTGACACTGGATGCTGATTTTAAAATCAGCTGTTTTTCTTGTTCCACGAACTTCATCAGAGAAAGTGTGACTGATTAATGCTCCATTTTCCACCATCTTCCCCATGACAGAGTTACTGTCAGGTTTTTATCACCATGATAATCAGATTTCTTTTCTCCTAATGAACTTCTAGCTGTAACTTGTAGATTCAGTGGAGTGTATTACATTGCAATAGATCAAGTTGTCCATCACCATAATAGTAAGACAATTTGAAAAGAAGATTAATTTTATGAATTCTGAAGAAGTAGGCTTGCTGGGGCGTGCACTACTCTACAGAAGGCAAAATATGTTGCTGTGGTGTTTTTGTGGTGAAGGGCTGATTCTACTCCCCAGCGAGCGTCACGCTCTCCTATTAGTAGTGAGGAGATGTAAGAGTGCCCTTCTCTCTTGTTTGACAGGCTGTCATTTGAGGCTGGGAGTTTTGCCAGCTAGTGACCTAGTGTATCCAGTTTCTAATCTGGGTGAACTGTTATTGAGAAGGTGGTGGCCTGACAACTCTGGCATTTCCTGGGGTTCTCAGATTACTGTGACACCATGTGATTGGTTTTTCAGGCTGAGTCTTATTTGAGTTGAACCATTTTTACTGCTTGTAGTGCTAGGAGTTTATCTGTGACTTGCAGACTGAATTACATTTTTTTATTTGCTACCTACCAATTATTAGGTTTGTTGCTGAAATTTATGGGAACTCAAAAGAGTCTTTTTGTGTAGATGCCTCCTGCCTTACTTTCTAAAGAAAGCCTTAGAGGAAGACAATTAGCACTGCTTGCCTTCTGGGAGCTCAGACTTCCACTGTTTTTTGGTTTGAGCAGTACATATGGAGAGCTAGATGCGTTTGAAGCATGAGATTCTTCCGTCGTCTCTTGGAACATTGTTGATGAGTTATATAGGTTCATGATGGAGTGAAATAGATTAATGTTTTTCTAATATTAGGTCTAAACGAATACAGTTGTGTTTTGTTTCACTTTTCCTGAGGATCACTTGAAAATGGAAGAAGAATGTAGGTGGCCATGCAAACTTAAAGCAAGGATGTTTCATGGTATTCCTCTGGTATCTTCTCTGGGTCTAGCTAAGCTGTCAGATGATGATCATCACCCACTCTTCAAAACAAGCTACAAAATAAGGAAAAAGCTTGTTGTCAAAAATCTGGAAGCAAAGTTTTTTTCAAGAGAGGTGTTTGGAATTGGTGGTGATTCATGCTGACTGTCAGTCTGAGGCCAGACTCTCTTCCTGGGATTTAAACATATTACAGGGAAGATGATCTTGGGTTCATAACCTGCTTATTGCATTCCTGACTGTGGTACAGAAAATATTTAAAAGAACAACAAAACATTTTTTAGCTTAATGTAGGTATCTTTTCTCACTTTTAAAATCCATTATCATTACCTATCTTATTGAAAACTAGCTTCTTTTATATTTCACATTTTTATGTATTAAAAGTTTTCTTGTTCTGTTTTGAAGGTGTTTCAAACAGAATTCTTAGCAAGTTTCATTTGGTTCAGAACAAATACAATTGACCTTTTATTCTTGCCTTTATTGACCTTTGCTTTTATGAAAAACCTGTAGCAAAAGTTAGCATAAATTGACTCAAGAAAGTTATACATCTAAGTCGCTTGGCTAGTTCTACTGATTAGGGTCAAACATCAGGCTTGGAATTCTGATAATTTATCTGAACAAGAGCAACAAGGTTTATCTTTAACTTGAGTGAAAAATTTATCTTGCACAACAAAGCAAACAATATTAAAGATTTTCCTAAACAAAAAGATTTGATGTGTGCCTTGATCTGTTTATGAAATCTAATGAAAATAAATTAATCTCCATTTTGTTATGTTCCTAAGTATTTACAGTTGCTCAACAGTATTAGAAGTAGGTTTGTTATTATTGACTTGTAAAGGCAAAGAGCAGTTTTCTTACTCTTTTTGTTTTCTTAAGGACAACCCATGATGTGGAAAGGCTGTGATCAAAACAGATGTCCATTCGGCACCAGACTTTGGTTTGCCAAATATTGAAGTTTCTTTGTCTTGGAAAGCATTGCGAGTAATGTTGCACATGTAAGGAATGGTGAGCTGTGTCATCTACTCTTTACTTGGATACAAAAACTATATGAGGCCATGAATGTGTCCCAGCCTAACCAGTCTGTATGAAGTGACTCCACATTGCTCTGTTTGTTCAGCTGGCTGCTCTGTCTAGTGTGCAAGCGAGGCATCACCTACACAGGACATGTGTGGCTTGCCATCCAGGAGGAAGAAGACCTTTAGAAAGGACACATGCAACTCAAAAACAGGAGCTCCTTGTTTCCATCCCTGTTGCCTGGAGGGGGTTTCTGGCTCCCCTGTCAACAATGTGTAGCATCAGTTTTATCTGTTGAATTATTCATGAGACCTTCGTGCTCCTTCCTGTTGCTGATGGATTTCACCTTTTGTTGCAGAGGCAACATACAGCCCTAAGCACATTAGTCACATGCTTTAAGGACTTCAGGCTCTAGAGGCTTAGAAAAAGGGTTTCATTTTCTGTAATGATTCACATGTATTTTGTTGGAAAAACACTACTCAAAATACAGTTGTATAAGAGACATTCAGTTTATAGACTTGTACAAATTCTTAGGGAATTATTAAATTTCTTCCTCTGGCCCTGAATCAGAGGAGGAAAGTGTTGTATAAGTGTTAGCATGAGTAGACTCTAAAGCCACTCTTTTCTAAGAACAAAACTACTTTGTGAGCATTGCTTCCTGAGATGGATTAAGAATTTATGAATATTTCAAACCTATATTTTTAAAACTATTGTTTTGCAAAAATAGAATTATGGATGAGTTATTTGTAAAATTAGAGCTCCTGAGTATATATCATATCTAATATGACCATTAAAACATTCTGGTGTAGAGCAAAAAAAGGATTAGGAACACAGTATATATTCATGACTGTGAGCATCCATTGCATTTTCAGCATGTGGCCTGCTGGATGTATGGATTATTTATGTGCTCCAGAGTGGAGCACTTTTGTGGAATAATGTGAAGGATTATTATAAAGGCAGGATCACATCATAGTCTGCTCCTATAGAAGTTCACAAAGAACTGGTAAGTTAAATTCTCAAATCCATTGTGTTTGATTTGTTGTGTTTTGGTGTTACAGGTTTGTTTTTTGTGTTTTTTTCAGTTGTTCATTCTTTTTTCCCAACCACCTAGGCAGTTGGTTAAGGTTGTTCTGACTTTGACCAGGTATTTTCAAAATTTCTTCCTTAGAGTCTTTCTCTGAGTCTTGTAGCTATTGTGATATATTTTTATCTATATGTCTTGGTCTAAGTTGAGTATAAAACAACACAATATCGTTAAATTACAGCTAGTGGATTCTGTCTCATCTGCAGTGGAACAGCTTTCCAGAAAGAGAAGAGGACATTTCTGTTCCTTTTGAAACTCTGTGTACAAAACAGATCTATGGTCAGTATTCTCCTCCAGAACAGTGAGCATGTTAGAGCTTCAAGTTCAGTATTTCAGATTGGAGGATGAAAAACAGAGCCCAAAAAATTTCACATAATTTCATATGTTGCTGCAACTAGTGTCACTTAATTTAAAGTCAGAGGAAGAGTGACTCCTTTTAATGGATTTTGTGTAAAACCCATTGATGTTGGAAAGTTATACATAGGTTTAAGTATCCATATTCTCTGAAATGGGATTTATTTTTTGTTTTTCCCTTTTTTTCCCCCTTCTGTGTTAGAAGATTTGCTTTCTGAAAGGATGTGCTTCTGCACAGTGATTCACCATCCCTGGTGGTACGTAGATCTGGCACTTAGGGACACAGTTTAGAGGTGGACTCAGTGCAGGGTTAACAGTTGGACTCAATGGTCTTGAAGGTGTCTTCCTACTTTAGTGACTCAGTGATTCCGTGGTATTGTTAGCATTACTAGAAAAATATATATGAATCTTTTGATTTGCCAAGTGGTGTGGTACTGGAAAATTATGTTTTCTACTGGAGGTGTTGAGCTGAGATCTCAAATGGTCATACTCGTAGCAGAAGTAATATTTAGACTTGTATTTTATCTATTTATTTTGTAATATTTTTTGTTAAATACCACATAACAATTGATGATCCTGAAAAATAATTGATCCTGGAACATACTCTTAAGTTTAGGTATTTTAAAAAACAGCAATGATTTCAGTAATGGGGTCTAACAACTGATTAGGCAGACTAAAGCTTAGTTTTGCAGCTGGTTTGGCCAAAATTCAGATTGAATGAAAGCAGTATTTCTGAATGAAACCAGAATTCTGCTTATGCATTATGCACCCAGCCTCTAATTTAAGCCTTACAGAATCCTGAAGGTTTGAAATGAAGTATGTTACCTAAAGGAAAACAGGTTATTGAGGGGAATGATGTGTAGTAGAGCACAACTGTATTTGCTGGGGCTAGGCCAAAAAGTAGATGCATGTCAGGACTGATTAAAGAATTCCATATTGTAAGAGTATGGTATTTTAGGATGATAATGGATGGATGAGAAAATCATGAAAAGAAGAGAGTTGGACAGAGCATTGTTTTGTTTAATCAATTCTAAGTCTAAAGAAAAACAGAATTGCAGAAGGATTAAAATATTTTTTTTTTCTTTTTGTAAAAGACATTCTTTCAAGTTAGAATAATTTAAACTCAGACTATTTTAAATTATATGGTGTAGCATTTATTTGCCTCTTACACGAAAATAGAATGTAGTGGAGATTATGGGGATGGATGGGGGAAATCTGGGGACCATCTGAAAGTAAATGCTAATTTTTTTTGTAATTATGCGTTCTCTGTAATAATAAAAGACTTTAATATTCCTGTATGTAAAATGAAAGCAGCTGTCAGAAACAAATATCTCTTTAAAAGAAGCCATGAGTAGTATTATTCAAAACATACTTTTCAGAGGAAAATTAGAAGAACTAGACCTGTGATTACAATAGAGGTGTTACCTTTGATTTAACATCTGCATTCAATTCTTTAACAATCCTGGGGGATTTTTTCCTAGCAAATTACTCCTTTTTTAATATTTGTTCCTTCAATACAGGTAACAGCTAACATAAAGCAAAACAAAACAACAAAAATAACCAAAACCAAATAATAAAAAAATGGAAGCATTTTTATTTATTAATAAAAAGTCCACATTTAATGCCTGTCATTCCAAAGGGTTGCAACCAATCTTCAACCTAAGTTCAGAATTAAAGGTTTCTACAGGTGTTTTTTGCTGAATAGAGAAGCACAGTTAACCATCCTAGGAAGAGCATGTATTTCTGTGTAAATTAGAATACTATGGAAAACAGCAAACCAGAAAATAAATTAGTTTCTCTCAAATGTATCTTTTAATATTTTCCTATTAGCTAAGATAGCCAGCCAGTGCTCAATTCTGTCAAGTTTAATACATTCAGAATGTCAGCACATATAATTTTTTCTTTTATTTTTGTATAAATTGAAGAATCTTGGTTTCTTTTCCTCTGTAACAAAACAGCTTCTTACATTCACTCATTTGCTGCACTGTTTTTCTTATTATCCGTAGTATCTCAGTGAATCCCACATCTAAATGCAACTTTCTGCTCATGATCACTTGGAAAAAAAGTTTTTCCAAATATGACTCATTTGTGTTCCTTCTCACTGTAAGTTTGAGGGTTTCAGAAGGAAATTGTATTGGTAATACAAGGACACGGGATTTTACTTTCCTTGCTGTGTAGATCCAAATGCTTTTTCATTTTATGAGGTGAGGAGTCTCCAGCCTGTTGAAGGGTGGCAGTGTCAATCCTGCTGAGCTCTGCACCCGTGTTGCCATGCTGGAAGTGCTGTCAGATTCAGAAGCTGCTGCTGGGAGCTGTGTGCCAGGCACAGGCACAGCTCACTGCTGATGTGGAGCTGAGAGCTCACTCTCTTTTTACATAGAATGATTAAAATCCCAAGAACACAGCTGCTGCTGGAGGAGAATGGCTAACACATCTTCCCAGTCAACAGATATCTTCAGATACCTTCTTCAGGTAATTTGCCAAGTGATGACACTGAAATACAGTTTTCAGTCGTTCTCTGAGTGCTTCTTTAAGGCACCACACAAACCAGGCAGACTGATGCACTATGGCATTGCTGCTACATGTTGTGAATACATCAGCCAAATACAGCTCTGTCTAAAGTCTGCAGAAAGTGATGTTTTAAAGGTGATTTCTTCAAAACTTGTTTCACTCCAGATATTAGAGAGGGCAGAGTGATGGAAAGAAAACAGTGTCGGGAAACATTTGTCCTCTGTTTCATTAACAACCTTTTATGTAAAATAAAAAACAAGTCTGTAGGAGTTGCAATGCTGTTAGCATTATTTCTTAGACCCACTTGAATATCATAGTCCGTGTTTCTTTAATAGAGAATTTCGCATCTCACTTTTAAATTAGTATGACTTCTTCTGTGATTTTGGAAACCCTCAGCACACTTTCCATCATACACTTACATCATGCATTCTGCTTTGAAATGTTCCTTTGGCAGGATTTGAAATACAACAGGAAATGGAGTTAGAAGGTGCATTCCTGGATAACTCTATTATAGTTTGCAAGCTGTTTCAGAACATTAACTGGGTCTGGGAAAAGGGCTTTATAAAACTCCTGCAGCTTGCAGGCAGTTGCCAGTATCAACTGAAAAGTGAACATCTCAGTATTCCTGGGATGTAAGAGTTTAAGTGTGGTCTGGAAACTTGATAGTATACAATATGTATATATAATAGTATATTTAATATATATGTATATATGATATCCTAATCCATATCTGTACATCTGTATCTTTGTTTTAAATGCTATCTGAGGTGGAGGTAAAAACATATTTATGATCTTCCATGTATACAGTAATTTTAAAATATGTTGAAAACTTTTATTGAAACTGAAATTCCATGGACTTCATGATATATTCATGATAAATCATGCTGTATTAAGACATTTTTTAAAATGAAATTATTAACCTGATTTTGAACCCATTTTGTGAAAACAATGTGTGTTGTTTTTCATAAAGTGTTCATTTACATAATTTTCTTTTTGGTGGTTTAAAACAAATTAGATATGTTTGGTTTAGGCAGTTGACAAAAATGTTTGTTTTTTCATGATGTAACTTTTTGTTTTAAGTAGAGATTCTGTCCTTGTAAAAAATTCAATAAGATTTTTGCACACAGAGTATAGTTTTAGAATTATTAAATTTTCTTAATTTTGCAGATTCTTCTTTTCAACATACCAAATTGCTTTCTTTTAAACATGTCTGCCTATCACATTTTTCCATGTAAGCATGGAAGACCATAAGAATATTTTTACCTCCACATTGTTCATAATTGAGTAGACATGTCAACATGCTACAAGTATTTCATCATATATTTAATGAAATCAATATGTAATAAAACCCCCTCCAATCCCTCTTCTATTTTTTATATGAACATTTCCTTATGAATAACTGTAGACTAAGAACCATAAGTACCAAGAGCTTTCTTGTCTGAGTTGATTGCCATAGAGCTGATCATTCCTGCACCTAGTTAAAATTATAAAATTTTTGCCAGTTTGTTTGCAATGTGTGGTTTGTGGATATTAGCTTTTGAAAATTTTTTGGTTTTTTCCCCCCAACCCAGAAGACCAGCTTAGTCTTGAAATCGTAAGACCTCTAGAGAATTGAAACCTACAGCATATACTTCTAACTAATTTTCTTTATAGTTTGAGAGAAACCTTATATTGCAGTCGTGAAAAGCTGGATGGGTTAAGTTTGATCAGGAATTAACTATACAGTCTGAAGGCAGAGAAAACATTTTGGAGGTGGGTTGTGGGGGCTGGTGACTTTCTGTTTTCTCAGTCTCATCACTTTCTATTCCATGAATGTGGGCACTTCTGTTGGATGATGCTGTCCCAGTAAAGTTGTAAACATTACTTTTGTCTGCAGGATTTTCAGGAGAAAGAAAGTATCTGTGAGGGTGAGCTAGAAGTTATACAGCTCAACGCATGCAGCTGGCACATGTAGGATATTGATAAGCTCACACAGATAAAAAATTACTGCCCCCAGCCTATATCTCTTGGGTATTTCTTTTTAGATAGTAACTTGAATTCCCTATTTCACACCTTTGCACAGCTTTTGTAAGTGGTGGGAAATTGACTTGGTTCCTGGCAAGTTCTACTGCCATGTAACCACGTGGGGTTGCAGGCAGCAGTTCTGAACTTTCTAAGATTCTAACCCATAACTGTGTTATGGCAGCTGTGAATTTGGGGTGCAAGTACTGCATTGTTTTTTGTAATACTACCTTTGCAACCATGAGAGTGTGATTTTGCAAGCAGAAGATGAACAGAGAAGGAATAGGCAATACTTTAAAAAGAAAGCGCAAAATTTTCAGGGAAAAAGAAATACAATGGGACACCCTCTCCCCACAGCAAAATACCCCAAACCCACAAAACCTCCCAACCATATTTTCTGGGCTTAGATAGGATGTTGGTTAGTCTTCATTTTTTTAAATCGATATAAAGAATTTCTAAAAGAGAAGATAGTGTGATTCCCTCTTTTAAGAAAGTGGGGCTTGTTTTGAGTTTTTTTCCTTTGGTTGCTTTTTTTCTCAACAATGCATTTATGTTTTTCATTATTGAACTAGAAGTAACTTTTTTGGACCAGTCACAGATTTCTAAGGGCACTCCTCACTGCCAACAGTCAAAGCTTCTCTCTTCTGCCAAATGAATCCTTAAGGCAGCAAAAAAAACCCAACCAGCCTTTCTTTTCTTCTAATCCAACAATTTCTTAACAAATAAAGATACTAACAGATTCAAATGTAATTGTAATATTTCTTTCCCAGTTGACCAAGGATTTGAAAAGGCAGCAGACAGGAATTTATAGTAAGAAATAGCAAAGTAGACTGTTAATACTGGACAGTTCTTTTTTCAGAAACAGTTATGGTAGTATGTAAGAAGTGGGATGAGAGAATCAAAAACAGTAGGGATAGTCAAGAACATTTCTGTCCTGATTATTTTTAAGAATAAATCATCAGCAGCTTTTGGTTTAGACTTGCCAGTTATAGCCATTGCTCCCTTTTGCTTTAAATACAGCATTTTCTGTCTTGTAAACAGTATTTTTTATGCATCTGGTCTGGTGTGGTGATGTTTCGAGTGCAAACACCCAATTGATGGTTGTTGATCCATCTGATCAGGGATAAGTCTCAGTCTTTAAGCAAAACTAAGAGGTAAGGTAAGATGTTGAAATAGTGGAGATAATGGTTATCCTCACTTTGTAGCTCTCATAATTTCTGTAGTGTTTCTGCTAAATATTTTCTAGAGCATTCTTATAAAAGATAAAATTGTATCATATGTGTGCACGAGTTTCTACTCATGGGTGAGAAAGGGTGAAATCTAAGTTTTCCACATCTTTGATGGGTTAATCTGCTAATGTTAGCCTAGTGAGTTATCAAAGATTGCTCACTGGCACCTCCTCACTTTTTCTAACTTTACACTTCCAGACTGTGTAGATCACTTTTATGCAAGTAGTCAACATATGAATCCTTCTTCTACTGACAGACTCTGACACTAAAGGAGACTAAAAAGCAGAAGCTATAAATTGGTGCTTTGTGTTTTGAACCTAGCGTATATCGAACACAGTGTGTTCTGCAACATAATAAATGATGAAAAAGAGTCATGGAATTCTGCTCAGCAGCAAAACCTTCATTAGTGATCTATAATGCAAATTCACTGGACAGAGGAGGAAAAACCAGCTCTACTTCTCACTGTGTTGTCTAGCCCTGCACCTCCCTCATCTTGAAAAGTATCAATTGGTAAAGCATTGACACTTTGAGAAAATGAACCAATATTTTAAGCGTCCACTTTTTCTAATTTTAGGCTTCTATAAACCACTGTGGCTGTGTATAAATTGATAAAATACTTTGAGATGGATTGGTCTGAAAAAATTTTCATAAATTTACAAGATTTTGTAAACTAGAAGTGAAATTAAAAACAAATATTCTTGCTTAGAATTTTCTACTCTCATTATGCAGTGCTAATTTCTGGACCTAAAGATGTGTTTCAGTTAACAATGTAGATGGTACAGTTAAAAACTATTTTCATTCCTGACCCTGCATGTTCTGGAAAATTATATTAGTTTGGATGATCTCAGAATAGACCTGCTGCTGCACCAAGTTTCCTCAGAGTAGTTATGACTTTCATTTTTGTATTTGTCCCCTGAACCTTTAGTATGTTTTTAGTGGGCTTTTGTGGTGGTTTTCACAGCAGAAATATTATTGGCCCACCTTTTCAAGTGTCCATTGCAATTTTCTTCTGCATCAGCTTGGGTTACCTGTGGATGTAAAATAAATTGCATGTCAGAAAATAGGAAAATATGGCTTGTATACTGCATTTGGCCTAGTCCACGCAATATGGTCCCTGGGGAACAAGAAATAATCTCTTTAATGTAATTTTAAGTGGCATCTCTGGTCTTATTACTTTAGGAGACAAAATGAAAGTCAATTTGTCAGAGCTGATTTATAGTCTGAGCTCTTTCAGAAAGCAATTACTCCAAGGAGCATGTGGCTAAAGAGTGCAGTGCTGATGATGTGCTGAGGATGCTTTTTGACGTGGCTTGAGGCAGCTGTGCTCTAGTGCATAAATTGTGGTTCCGTTGGCAATTCCACTTTTGCTCTTGTTGAGAAGTACTTTTATTTGACTGGCAAAAAAACCCTGTGCATGTCAATGGAAACTTTGTAGATTCTGTCCAGAATGCAGAGAGCATTTTCCCAAGACTTAGTACCTTATTACCTTAGCAGATTTTAATTATCTCAGGATTAGGAAGGTAACTAAATGCATTTGTGCAACAGACACTTTCTTCAGTAGAGCTCTTTTACAAAGAGAGCTCTTTCAACATGTAGCGGGAGGAACAAAATAAATTGTAATTTAGGTCTGGATGTATTTGAAACAGTGGTCAAATTTTATTTTACTCCAGGAAAAAAAAAAGAGATGGTAAACTGTACTTGAAATGGTTCAGATTAAGTTAGTATTAACTAAAACTTCCCCAGTGCCTCAAATAATGTAATAGTTAGAGGCAGGAACACACTAATATGAACAGGGAGAAGCTGGGACTGCATGGAAGCATAGGAATGTATGTTAGTTTATATATTAATCTTTCTGTATAAACAAGGAATGTTGGTATTCTAAAGTGTCTGCTTTCCTGATAAGGCAGCATGCTGATTCTGTTCTTGATTCTGTACAATATCGCACAAGCAAAAAGTCCAGCATTTGGATGTAGAGTTATTGCAAAGCTGGGATGCTTTATCATGAATGCTTGCACTAGAAAAAAACCCCATTCGTATGCTTGAGTAAGTCTGTACAGGGCTTTTAAAGAGAGTAGATTTATACTAAGATATGGAAACTCTAAATATGTATACACATTTTTAAAGGTACTAAATGCCTAATAGGGTAAAACTGATTAGATATGTGATGTTTGTAAACCTAAATTGTAATTGTAAAAGCCACAATGAAAATACATAATATGATAGTGTAGCAAATTTGATCCCATTTTGTGGTATCCTGTTAGTTCAATGTGATGTTTCTTTTGCTACTTTTTGTTCCTGTATTTCAAAGGTAAAAAACCTGCTTAAATGCAAGAAGTACCAGTTGGTGTGTTCAAAGATTCCATTGAAAATAATACAAGTGAGTCCTCAGCAAGTTTGGTGGCCACAGATCTGGCTGTTGCTTGGATAAATACTTTTCCCCAGGTGCACCAAATATTATGCAGACCAGCACCAGCTTTCATTTAAAGTCTACTTTGTAACTATAGCCAGAGGCAGTTCCATGGTGCCTGAAATAATGCACTCCAGACTGGTCAGGGAAAAAACCCCAACCCAACCAACCAACCCCCAAAACCCAGCTAACCAAAAAAAAACCCACTACCACACAAAACCCACCAAACAAATAAAAACCCCAGATAAACAAACAAAAAAAAACCCCAAACCTCACCCACACCCAACCAAAGGGCTTATACAGTCTGTAATTTGAATCTGGAATGTTTCATTCAGAAGTGTTTTTAACTCAATAACTAAACCTATTTTTTATCGTGAGATTGAAGTCTCAGAAACTGTTTCCCTGCTAGTTAAGCAAAGAAGTACTAGCTACAAACCAGACATGACTTGAGAAACTCAAAATGAAATCTCAGCGTGATGGTTGTGGACATTCATTGGTAGCAATTACTGCTACTTACAGGAGAATGAAGCACTCGTGTTTTGCAGGGTCTGCCCAGTGTCCTTGGTGCATAAAATCTATGCAATCTACTTGTTCTGTCCATCAAGGCCTTTGTGTCTGATCCTTCCATTCCCCCACATTTAGGGAACTCCTTTTGCACTTAAGTTATCTTCAGTGGTGACATTTGTCGCTGTTGTCTTTCCCTAGCATCAACCACCTTTGAACAGCAGCTTGGGCTACCTTCTTACCATAGACTACAGAGGAGATGTTTGAATCTTGGACGCCAGTCTGTGGTTTACTGGGGAGATTTCTGCCGTGGTTCTGGCCTGTGGGTCTAACTGTGGTGCTGCAGTAGCATGATGGGGAGGAGGAATATGTGGCAAGGTGTGTTCCCAGGCTTAGCTTTGATGTGGCTGCTTCTTTGGGGGTGAGAAGAGAGGTTGCAGATACATAGACATGACCACTGCTCTTTCATTTGTATTCAGGGCCAACAAACTGCCTCTGGCCTTTTCTGCCTAGAAAGATCCAACCTCTGTTCAGTTAGAATATATTGGGTACACCCTATTCGTGTTTCCAGTGGCTTCCAAATTTCAGCTCTCAAATTTCTTTCCTGTTCTGTTTCCTCTTTTTGTGTAACAGCACCTTGTGCCTTCCTCCCAAAAATGTCCTAATTCCCTAGTTGGTCACACTATTGCTCCATGTGTTTCTTATACCTCCTGTTCACTTGTCCCTCCTTCCAGGCTGCCTTGTACACCAAGTCTTTTGCGTATCCTCCCACTTCGTTTTGCTGAAAATGTGTTCTCTCTTTTCCACCATGTTCAGAATCCTAAGAGGTGAATCATTTGGGTTATTGCAATATTCAGTTCCTTGAGAGCATGAATGGAGGTGGACTCCTGCTTCATTGTAGTGGGTTAAAATACAGACAGCCTATTCACATCTTGAAAAGTAGCTGTGTCAGTAGAGCACAGTCCTGCTGCACTTTAGCTGTGTTTTCCTTCCAGCAAGGCTGGAACTTTGCTTCCAAGTTAAGGCTGCAGTTTCCAAGCTAAGGCTGCAGTTTACTGCAGTTCTTGGACTTGATAATGCGTGCCAATACTGACTGTACTCTGAGGATGCTGATCCTCATCTTCACATACATCTGTACTAAACATGTCAGACAAGGAAGGAAGGCAGTATCTTTCCCTCCTGGTATCAGTCCCAGCATCTTAATTTGTAACCAGCTTATTTGGCATATTGAGGTGCTGGTCTCCAGAGTTTCTGAAATAGCATATTACAATGAAAATGTTTTTTTCTGAGAGCAACTGTGTGTATAGTTATACTATTGGAGTAAAAGTCAAGATAATTTTAAAACTGAGTAGCTATATTGAAAGCAATCTTGTTAAACAAACTAAACATGATTGTGGGTTTCTTTAATTAATTTCTCTAGTGATACTAGTGCAAATCTGAGGAAAAAACAAATTTTCACTTGTCAGTGCTTTAGTGGTTTATTATCTACAGTTGTAATTGAGAAGTCACATGTCTAGCTTTTTGTCTCCAAAGTTAACCCCTTTATTTTCATGTGTTTGCTTGAACAGGATTTATGCCTGATTAAGTTACTGTCTTTTATCATAATTAAAGAAAAATGTTGTGGAGGGAGAACTAAAACCTCTGTTCAATGGAAAACAGATTGTTGTGCTTGCAGTGAAACAAAAGGGACCCTGTCACACAAAGTGGCTTTTTTTTCCCCCGTCAGAATAATCAGCAGTCAGAAAGATTTATCTGCTGTGAGAATGATTCAACTGTCCAGACTAAGGGTGTGTGGGGGGAGGAAACATGTTTAAGCTTTTCAGAAAGGAAGCAACATGCTTCAGAGTTTGCCTGAGATCACAAGAATGGCAGCTTTAGCAACAGTGCTTATAATCTGTATTTGTAAACTATACCGCCTGTTTGCAGTTCATGCCAAAAATGGATTAGTAGATTTTAACAATCTCTCTCTTCAGGACTGTAAGTGAATTAGTGTATACAGTGTGCCCTTGATTTATAAAAGGTTTCTTCTTGTGGTGCCTCAGAGTCTCATTTTAAACAGTATAGTGTGCTTGCAGAATTTTTTGTTTTTTAATGTATATTCCTGGCAGAGGAAACTCCACTGTTGCTGTCAACTTATACCTATTTGAAGTTACTTTTGGGCAGAAACACACTGGATAAAATTTTTTAAGAGAACATTAAAAAGGGATGAGAAAATGTAAGCCAATAGTGGCTGAATTATTCTGTCCTTCTAGCAAAATGGTGTATTCTGACAAACTATAATAGAACTTTTGTGGTTGATCATATTTTTTTGGTAATTCAGAAAAATCTTCTGTTCTGTTGATTTTAAAAGTTTGGAACTTAAAGTTTGATATAATTTCTATCAAAGAAAAACTGTTTCCAAGTATCAAAAAAAAGAAGAGCTGAGTAACAGATTCTAAAGTATTTTTGTATGCAGATTTGGCTTCATTCTTTGTACTTACACTGTCTGGAAATTTAAATAAATACATCTCTTATACATTTTCTCTCTTTATATATATATCAACAGTGTTTGGTAGAGATGCAATATGGCCCAGACCATAGAGGATTGTTAGTCTGAATCAGGGCTTTATCAGCTCCTAAGGCTGTGAGGACAATGACACAGTATTTCTCAACACAGTATGAGCTAATTTACCATTAGAAATTACAGATGAGTCCAAGACCATATTGCAAACATTCCCTTAAAATTCCTTTAAGAAATAACGTCTTTTTCTACTTGTGAATGTGCAAATCTACATTGCCATGTGGGCATTTTTGAAACTGAAGTACAAGTAGTATGAGGTTAATTGTGAGGACCACTTTTTCGTGGTTATTCCCCTTTGTACTCTGTCATACACATTTGGTAAATCTCTGACAGCAGGCTATCCCAGCATAATCATATCAGAAAGTTTTTTTCCAAAAAAGCATGGGTGAGACTAATCAGATACTGTTTTTTCAGTACTTTTGAGGCTTTATCTTCAGCTTCAGAGGAAAGATTTTGGTAGATTCCATCTTCTCTTCCTGTCACAAGAATAGCAAATTATTAGTAGTTTATATTCAATTTGTTCCTGAGAGTTTATATGACTGAGTCTTTATTGGAATCATGATGGACTGATCTGGTTGAACGCATAATGATTTAACTAATCTAACTCATCTATTGTTCTTACTTCCTGGAAGTTTAACATCAGAGATGATTCTTTCTTCCTCAAGCAGTAACACCCTACACTTGTAATTCTGTCATTCACCTGAGCTGATTTTATCTTATTGTTCATCTTTCACCTGGCTTCCTGACAAGGCAGCAATTACAATATCTGCTATGCTGATGGTGGTGATAGATTTTCTGTCACTATGGCAGCATTTTGCTCATCTTCGTTCTTGATTTTTACACAGGATGAAGTACTTCAGTTTTATGATTGGGTACCAATTCAAGTTTTCAGAGCAGGAAAGTAAACTGAACAGATTTATTTGGAAATCATTAAGGCAATAACCTTGGAATGAGGTGATGCCTCTTACAAACTTGCCCAGAATGGAACCATAATTAATATCAAAATGAGAAGATTTAAACCACCTGTTCTTATGCTCCAAAATTTAAAATGTTGCATTTATTCATTGCTTTTCTTGTTAAGGATTGTCTCTTGTTTAAGGATTTACAAATCTGAAATGTCATTAGATTTTTGTTAAGAGTTCTATCATTAACCATCACATTAACCATCACATGCTCAATTTTAATATCCATACTCAGCTTTCATTAATGGAGAGTGACAAGCGATAAGTCAACATTAGCTCTCAATTTGACTGAAAGACTCAAAGATATCAATAGCATTCAATTATACTAGTAACATTCTTTTAAAGCTCATCTGTTTTGCATTTACCAGGGAGTGTATGTACTATTTATGAGAAATTAAAGTGGGAGTTGCAATGGAAATACATGTGCTTCTCTTCTTATGAATTAATTGAAAATCAGATCTCCACCAACATCAAAGGAACTCTGAGCCATAGAGGGCTACTCTGATCATATTGGGATATAACTGGTAGTAATTGTTCAGCAATGAAAGATAATATCCTGCTGGTGATGTTTATTATGATGTGTTTGAATTAAGTGTGTTCAGATTTTTTTTAGCTGTGTTTTCTCAGTCACTTTTATGATTCAATGCAATAAAAAAAAAGAGGGACCCTGATTTTGTTCTGGAGAGTGTAGGAAGATAACTGGCCTCTTTCCCCTGCAGTTCAGAAATATTTGACTTAGAAATTAGGTAAATGGAATTTCATTTAGATTTGCCATAATAAGCATGAGAAAATTGGTATCCTATTAAACCTTTTGCTTGGAGGTGAATGAGTTTCTGGAAGGAGGTGGATAGAAAATTAAATCTTATTTATTGTTTTCCTCCTCCTCTATCCCTTGTTAACTGCTTCCAAGTCCCAAGCAGATTGGTTCCCTTGCCAGCAAAGGGAATAATAAGGTTATCTTCTTCCCCAAGATGTGACTTTGGGGTGTGTTTTCTGTACTATGGACTGTGGGGTTCTACAGCTCACTATTAACTTAAGTTTCATCTGGTCATCACCAGAAGTGGAAAAACTGCACGATGGCTTACTCAACTGCACAATGCCTTTGCTGCTTTTTTGCTGCAGAGAGGGGAATTGCCTCTGGTGAGAATAATCAGCTTCAGCCCCTGCCCAGTTTGAGGGGCTACAGAAGCCAAGGCCAGACTAGCCTTAGTAGAGGTGAGGCACAACTTTAGCATTGGTGGCCATGCACTGACAGCAATGGTGATGTGGTTGTACACAGTTCTAGAATTGGACAGTTTGGCTGAAGAATGTGGAGGTTTTAGGTTGGGTTTCTAGTGTGGATTCTTACACTGGCATCATTCTTTTATGGCATAGCTACTGTAATGGTAGTAGCTTAGTAACCTTCATTTTCACCACATTAGAAGATGAGACATCTCCATATGTATGGGCAGTATATATAGAAATTACTTAAAAAACCACCAGTTTCACTTACTTTTGCAATGCATAGCCAGTCTGCAGAGTTAATTTTTTGATTAAGAAGGGAATTGTGCTTTTAAGCTGTCGAGCACAGACTGTGGTTTGGAGATTTGTAGTTTGAACTACATGGTGCTATCAGATGTAAGCAGAAAATGGTAAGTAATGGATTAATCTTGGGGGAGGAAAGAGAATATGTCATCATTTCAGGGTTACCCACTCTGCAGAAAGCAGTTATTCTAATATTTATTAAGTGTGCATGATAGTGAGATAATTATCCACTTTGACAAATTAGATGGGTAGAAAATCTGGGCTAAAAGCCAGTAACTTGAAACAAAGCAAAACATAATGATCACTTCCATGTAACACCCACACATTTATGGACACCCCTCCATTCTGGGTGAATTGTAGAATTTTCCTACTGGAAATCTTCTTAGTGATGAATTAGAAATGTACTGAAAGTTTTCTACTGGCAAGAATTTTAAAGTGAATGAATGTGGGTAGCTCATCATATGAGAATAATAAGTTTTTTGAAGGGGGAAAGGTTTCCTGTCCTCAGGATTGTATTTCAATCTACATGTCTTAGAAATAGATATGCTTCAGTGAAGTGTTTTTAGATTGAGATACATGTCCTTTTAAAAAATCTCACTGGTTTGCAAGGAAAACTCTTGGAAAACATTGTAAGAGATATGTCAGCAACTGAGAGGAATTAACTGTATAAAAACCAGTGAATAGAAGGTGTCAGGTCTTGTGCTTCCTGTTCTGTGTGTCTACCAGACTGTTGTGGAATGTGCTAGACCACCCATTAATCAATTAGATGTGAAGAAAGTTTCCTTGGGAGTACAAAAAGCATACGGGTTCCATCATGTTTGGATCACTTAGAAGAAGTTTCCTAAGATTAAGTAGCAACAAAGCAGAAACACCATATATATATATATATATATATATATATATAATTTTTTTTTTTTTTTTTTTTACAACTGCAGGTGTAGTTTGTTGTTAGTATGGAAAATATAGAAGTTTTAACTGGATTGTGGAGGAATCTGATGTACAAACCAGGTCGTTTTGATAGACTAGTCCTGTTGAAGGAGAGCCTCCATTAACAGGAAGATAGGACAGAACTTAAAAAGACTCATGTTTAACTTATTTTCTTTGGGGATAATGCCTCTGTAACAGTCATAGAATCTTTACTATGGTAGTGAAAGTTAATTTTTTCAAGGTTGTTGGAGATATACCAAAACGCCAGAGTGATGCTTATTAATGTAAGTGCAGGTTCAGTACCTTTGTTTTCCTATTTAATTGTATAACTCAATGTTGCAAATTTATGACCACTTATATAGAAGACAATCACAGTTATTTAATTTCTGTTGTGCTACTGTTGGTTGTATTATCTTGGTGTATCATTTTATTTGTCAGTGGAGAAATTCTGCATTAAAGACACTAATGTTCCACCTTTGCATTTTCAGATAAGAGGAGACTTAGTGTGTTCTCACTTCTCTCTAGTCTGTGCAAATGTGTAGTTTAAGACTGAATGCTTTTTCTGAAAATTGATTAATGTGCTTAAACATTTTTTGCAGTACATTCACCCATCTTCTTCCAGCTTCACTTCTTTTCTGCTGCAAAGATGAACAGAAAAAACTTAAGTTCTGGAATTAACAAGCTCATTTAGCTCTGCTCTCTTCTCCCAGATTAAATCAGCCTCTGGACTGTGACCAGAATTTACTTTCATCTCCTGCCAGTAAGACTTCAGGCCTAATCTAGGCTCAGTGGGTGTCTACAGCCAACAAATGCATATTAGTTTTGCTCTTTTAGGTAGGGATAGGGAGTGGAAGAGACAACAGATTATTGCTTATTGGAAGAGACACCTCTTGACAGCACCTCTTTAACAGCCATTAAAGCTGAATTCAAGCATGATAAATCAAGAAAGTCTATACAAGAAGGTCACTGTCTTCAAACATAAGAAGGAGACATTCCAGGTTGCTGTTTTTGTTTTAAACTACTTCATGTCTCTTCAGGCAGCACGAAGACCTTTTTACTGATTGCTCTGCTTGTGTCCTTCAAATGAAAGTGATTTATCAGAGTTCTTTTCTCCAGGACCTGAGAAATGGTACCTCAGACCTGTCAGTTCCACAGGTCCCTCAAATTATACATAGTTGAGCCCTACTCTTTCTGTTACCTTCCTTTTCCTGCTTTTTCCCTTGCCCATGAGATGGCTACTTTGTGTCCAGCAATTTTTGCCTATATCTTTTCTCTTCCTTCCTTCAATTTCAAGAAAAATGTAAGTAGATTAATGTAAGTAGTTTAATTTCTTTCAAGGTTTTATCTGAAAAGAGAGGGTTGAATAAGGGAACAGTAATTAGCTAGGAGTTTTCTAGGAAGGAACTTTTACAATATAAGGAACTTAAACTCCTTATTTTAAAATAAAATTTTGAAAGCATTGTTAGTTCCTCACAGAAATTTCAGTTGTAGAATGAAAACTCCAAAGAAGTAATTATAGGTTTAGGAAAAATGAAAGTTTAAAACAGACAAGAAGTAGTGCTGTTCAGGCTTATGTTTTATTCAGTCTTTGTGTACTTCAAAAGCAAGCCTTCACAATCTCCAGTGAAGAAATTGTGCTCCTTTGCTCACCTGCCCTTAAAATAGCACATCCTCTCCTGCTTTCTAACCCAATTTCTCTAGGCTTCTATTTAATTAAGAACCTTAATTTTTATATTTTCTTTAAATATACAGTTTATAGAGAACATGTTTTTACAGCCTTTTTGTATCCATGCTAGCTCTAACTCATTGTATGCTTTGGCCTTTCTGATTCTACCCATATGTGTTTATGTAAATCCTCTATACTATGACTAATCATTCATCACGGGCCCTTATTTTTGAACATTAAAAAGAGGAATATTCCTTTTACATTACTTTGTTATAAAGTGGCTTTTACATAGCTGCATTGGTCCCATACTGTGCTTCTTGTTTCTTCCATTTCGGGACAAATTCTATCTTCTTTTTGTTCAAGATTTTCATCACTAGGCACTTACCATTATCCTTAGAATGCTATTCTATGTGTTTCTGTATACAACATTCTTTACTGTATCAGCTTTGGAGATGGTTTAGGGTTTGGGTTATTTAACTTTTTTTAATTTTTAAGAAAAGTTTGAAATATATGTCAATCTTGGCCTTTTTTTTTGCCTCCACAGAATAAGGAATTTGTCATTTTAAGACCATTAGTTTGACTTCTGTTTCTTCACTCATCTCCCTTTTACTCAGATTTAAGTCAATCTCATGTACTAAATCTCCTCAAATATAATATCAGATTATCTGTATATTCTTTTTTGTCTGTTTACCTTGTCACCCATGTATTTCTTAGTGAAGACCCCACACTAACATCTTTTATTCTGGATGCTGCTTCTAGTTACTTAAGGGATAAGCACAATGCATTCCTGTCTCTGATTAGTGGTATATAGCAGATTTTTGAGAACATGTGATTGACCTCACTCTTTTCACACTTTATATTTGCTCAGAGATACTCAGTAATCTGCTTCTCAACTCTTTCTGAACTTCAGAGCAAATGTATGTGTTCTTGATTAACAATATAAGACCTTCTCTGTTTTTCTTCAACCCCATACCATTTCACCAGCAAGTTCATTTCACCCTTCCACACCAATCCCAGCTTTGTGATTTATCCTAAGTCTTTGTGAGATGGATTAAGTGGCAATTTCTGTTGATTCTAAAGGGTTTAATGTTCTTCCTGTTTGTTCTCCTTATTTCTGATGTTTCTGCATAAACATCTCAAGTGTTTAACTTGTTGCTCTATTAGTCTCCCACTTGTCCCTCCTATGATTCTCAGATGATGTTTTGTCTGAAGAATCTAGTTATTTTTGATACTCGGTAGGGGTACTTCATAGGAACCCATTTTAATGAAGTAGCTTTGTCAAAACCAAGTTTTCCTTAGAATACGTCCCATTGATTATTCAAATGTGGAAATGTGCAACATCATTAGTTTTGAAATTAACATCTACAGATCTGAAGTGAACTCTAGTTAATTTTTTTAATGTTAGCTTTGTTTTCTGCAAAAGAGTTATAGTTCAGGAATCCAATGGCCTAATTTAGTGTAAGTCAGCACAGAGGCAGAAGCTGGAGCGTTGATAGTAATTTATTTTGATGATTATTGGCTCTTGAATGTCTGCTGTGGCTCAGAGTGTATGATTTGTGTTCTATGATGAGTTTTCAGTTACCGCATTATAATTAACAGTTTTCTGGGGAATGGTTTTAAACATTCCCATGAAATGCTTATGGTAATTTACCAGACAAGGAGGATCTGCTAAGCCAGAGTAGCATAGGTGGAGCTCCACTGGGTGTAGCTTCCCTTCTGGGTGGAAGATAGAACACTTCCAGGGAATAAACAGTAATATGCCTCCTGTTTTCTGCTGACTTAAAATTCTTTTGTGGCTTGTTTGTTACAGATTACTGGAAAGCAAAATTGACTGGCTTTTTTGTTTTTTTGATCACTTTTTTCTCTCCCCTGATCTACTTCTTGCAGGAAGGTTGCTTGGCAGTGCAACTTAAAGGTCCAGTAAGCAAGTAGGGGGGGGTGGAAGAATGAAAGCCAACAAAAGGAAGTGGTAGAAATCCAAAAGACTTAACTACATGAAAATAATACTTCTGCCAAAGGGCAGTTTTATCCTTTCTGTTCATAATAGCAGACTTTAAGTCTTACTCATGTGGATGGATCTGTATGGAACCTGGAAGTGATTACTTAAATGGGAACATAAAAGGACTATATTTGTGCTTTTTTTTTTTAAAGAGAAAGAAATGGAAACTTTGCAATATTTATAGTAGCTCCTGCCAAGTGGGGTTGTCATCAGTCTAAGCCTTCTAGCTTTTTTCTTTTCTTCATTATTTTTTTTAACCCAAGAAGATTTATGAAAATAGGGATTTAAGGATAAATATTTATATGGAATAGCTGTATAAAAACAGTTGTCTCTCTAGTCTGTGTATTGATTTCTTTATAATAAATACAGTTTTTTTCCCTTTTTGATTTTTTTGATTGTGGCAGTTATTTTTCAAAATGTTATTTACTAACACCTTATTTAATTTTCCATATGAGTGATTCTGTCTTAGTGTCATGGTGCATAGGGATACACCTTTGTGGCTGTCAAAGACAACTCAGTGTGTCTGACTTGATTTTCAAACATGTAATACTTAGGAAAATTTGGTTCCATATGGATTTCCTGTTCCTGCTATGCTTTCATGAGGATCATGCATACTTGTATTTCTATGCTCAGAATTGCCTTCCAAAATATGATTGCCTTCTCTTAAAACACCATCATGTACCATTTTGGGACAAATTCTGGCATGAGAAAGCCCAAAATTTTATCTGCTGACTGAACTTGTACAGGAGTCAGTGATACATTATTTTTATTTTCTGTTCTTTGCATCTCTGGTGAAAAATATTCCCACTTCTCTTCCTTGATCTCTGAGCTGTATAATTTTACTTCTTTTTATGGCAGTTTTATGAGCAGTTTAGGGGATTTTACAAAGAGGAAATTAATACAGAGTAATATAAACAATATAATGATAAAAATAAAAATGTGGATGTGAAGGTTTATTAAAGGCATATAGCTGCAATATGTAGTGTATGGGGTAGATTGAAGCCTCAGTTTACAGAAAAGGTTCTTGGCTCTTGCAATGCAATTGGGAAAGCTTGCTGTAAATATGCTATGCTTGTGGTTCCTTGTTCAACCAGTGGCGCCAGGAGTCAGACCAAAGGCAGGGGGTCAGAGATGTTTTTTTTCTTTTGTTTTGTATTTTTCACTAAAAATTGCTTGATATTTTATTACATTCAAGTTTGCAGTGTTACTGTTCTATATTTGAATCATTCTGGGCTTTGAAATATGCCTTACTTGTGAGGAGTATGGATATTGCCAGGATCCTACATTGTGTGATTTCTGTATCAGTATTTTAATGTATTTTTGGACTCTGCCTGTGATTTAGTTATATGGTTTTCCTCTCATACTGAAACAGAAATTAATCTAGTTTCCAACTCAGATTGCACAAAGATACCTTATCTTCTGTAGTTTTAGTGAAGTGCTGTAAAGGATATAACAGTAGTTGAGTGATTTTCGTTTATACACACTTCTTTTGTTTGAGAGCATGATATCGGTGAATATTTCATTTGCAAAAGCAATTTACAGATATAGTGTCTGTAGTTATACAGTCAAAATTGTGTTGACCATATATCTACTTCTTGAATTTTGTGGTGTTTTTCTGTCTGAAATGTAATTTTTGTTCTACTTTTCACACTTTAAAGAAATATGAAGTTGTGTCACTTATTATAGGTTCAGAATATCTGAGAGGCATCAAATAAAGCTGTTAGAAACTGTCTCCTACCAAGCAGGAGATGTGTTGTCACACGTCTGGCAGTAGAGATTGGAACCTTTATTGAAAACTGTTGCCAAGGCATGTTGGGAATGTTATTTGCCAAAATGTAGTTTCAAGTGGAACTTTGGTCAAGGTTATGGATGAGAAATCCATTGAGAGTTATTGAGAATGCATCCACATTGGGATGTTTCTGAGACTGAAAAGAGGTTGAAGGTGGAAGACTTAAGGAAAAGTGTCACATATGAACCTGTTTGTGCCTATTTTTAGACACAGGACTAAATGTTCTTTTGGTCTAATGTAATGTGGTCAGTTGTATGCTTTCGTTCTTTGTTAGCAATTTTGTTTCATATATATAGACTGAATAAGTTTTACTTTTTGTTCTAAGTCTGCACATTAAGGAGTCTCCAGAATTTCTAGAAGCTTTTAAACAAGCAACCATATTTAGCTCAGAAACCTTTCAGCTGCAGGCAGCTAATAGATGTGAGAATGTACTGGAGATGTCATTATAAATTGCCTTTTATTTTTTAATATTTTTATTTTTTAATATTCCTTTCAAAATAACTGCCATAGACCACTGAGGGAGAGAGAGTATTCTAGGACATGGGTCCTTTGTCTGACATGGCTTGGCCTGTCATGTACCAGAGGTGTACCTGGGCAGTGTCTCAGCAGTGATAATTGTGTGGGTTTCTAGCGAGTTCAGCAATGCATCTTCTTTATAGTCCATAGTACAAAAATCCGATTTTCTCTTATGACTGAAGAGCATCTTTGGACAAGTTTAAGTTCTTCTGCAAAAAAGATCAGTGTGTCATAAATTGCATGTTGTGTACCAGAGTGATAAGGTGCAAAATTTGATGCTTTCAGAAAGAGAGAAGTTTATGTTGCATTGTAAGAATTCATGTCTTGCATTGGATTAATTTAATTTCTGATGAAAAAATTTCTGTGGATATGCAGGTACCACCTGTCCTTCATGTGAAAGAAGCTGCACTATTAATGTAGTGAATCTGTTACTCTTCACAGTAAATAATTAATCTGTTAACACCGATCATGAATGCTTGTGCATGGGCTGAAGGAGAAGAACATTCTAGCAAGAAGAAAAAGCATTTATTTGTATTCCTGGTGAAAATACTACTTCTTTCCCCTAAACCTGAGGACCAACCTCACAAACAACCTCAAAAATGATTGTCTAGGGAAACAACAATTGCAAAAGGGAGAAGTGATGTTTCCCTGCCCTTTTCATGTTTCTTATTGAGTAACAAAGTCTGGAATGTTATTAACTTCTATCTCTCTCTTTTTTCTATTTTTTTCCCCCACCAGAATTGCTTTATGGGTGTTTCATTGCTTCATTCCTTGTTCATCATCAAAAAAATCTTTCTGAATATTCTGAATATTGAGTCTTTACTCAAAGTCAGGATGTAAGAGCCATGACCCTCAATATAAGGCAAAATATAGTAAGAGAGCAGTTGTTACTTTGCAATACTCAGATGTGTATGTTTTCATAGTTACCAAAGCAATGCAAGTAGAATTAGCTGCTGTATAGTACAGTTCCTATGCTCACCTCTTATACCATGCTGAGGGATTTACATCTATATTTTCAGAAATGGATCTCTAGTTTCAGATGCTATGATTTTTTTCTCCTTTAAAAATACTGACCATGGGAACAGTGCCCTCAGCATTATCTTTGCTTTTTTTTTTTAATTTAAATTTTTTTTTTGGAATTACAGATAAGCTCTTTCATTGAAAATCCTGCTCTCATTATTTCCTTTCTGTGCTGGAACTCTGTAGTTTATTTCTGAACACAGTGGGCTTTGAAAGGGTGATTTTGGTGTTTTTAAATGTGATACATTTAAAGACTAGAAATTAAGTCGTAGCACCAAGTGAATTCAAAACCAGATACTGCTTTTCATATAATCAGGTTTGGTCTGGGAGGAAATTAAATACCATCTAATTCTGACCTCCCTGCTATTGACAGGGACACATTCTGTTAAAGTGGATGACTTGAAGCCCCATCCAACCTGACCTTGAACACTTCCAGGGAGGAGGCATCCACAAATGGGCAACTTTTCCAGTATCTAATCACCCCTGTGGTAAAGAATTTGTTCCTAATACATGGCCTAAACCTACTCTCTTTCAGTGTAGTGCATAATATAGAGAAT
Organism: Lonchura striata; assembly: GCF_050655825.1. Lineage (NCBI taxonomy): Eukaryota > Metazoa > Chordata > Aves > Passeriformes > Estrildidae > Lonchura > Lonchura striata. The sequence continues at coordinate 80,265,527 of NC_140740.1, read as the reverse complement.
AAAATCTTCAGCTTATTTATGATAAATTCTCAGTTACATGGTAGATGGCAGTCTGATAAATAAACTAGAAGGCAAAAACTTACAGTTCTCACAAGACAGTCCTCACTTGAATGTGGTGGTATATTATAAAATTCTGTGTTATAAAATGACGTTGTGCTGAAAAATACAGACTCTCTGAATAAATCCAAGGCAGACTCTCTGAATAAATCCAATACAGACTCTCTGAATAAATCCAAGGCTAATACAAGACACTAAACACAGGCACACCAGGACTATAAAGACACTCAAACAAATTGACTGCTCACAGTTTCCATGTTAAATCATTTAAATCAGTGTCAAGGGATAATCTCTGAATACCCATGTGTATTCATTGTTTCTCCAAATGCATTCTTTAGTGGTGATAAAAGTCACAGAAATTACAGTAAATTCTAATTTAGCCTTAAGTATAAGTCAGTACTAGACAAAATAGTATTAAATTGAAAAATGTTTATTTAAAAATGGACTTTTCTATTGAAAATCTGTGTTCTGTAAAATGCTGTTTACATATGCTTGTCTTGTGTTCTGTGTGCACTTGCACACACACGCCCACAACTCTGCCACCTTCTTACCTGCAGACACAGCAGCACAGATCCCCCAGTGCTTTCCCATCTGCACACACACCTTTGCAGCTTCCTGGGATACTCACACATGCACACTTAATTCCGAGGTGCTGCACCACACACCCCTAGCTGGACACAGGCCTCTGCTCATCTCCCCCACACTCACTGTACATACATGCAGCTACACATCTGTGTGCACCAATTGGTGCACACAGATGTGTAGCTGCATGTATGTACAGTGAGTGTGGGGGAGAATGTACTCACACAAATAATTCCACAGTCTCACCTACACACACGTGGCCCTACATCCCTCCCCTGACACGTGAACCTCCACGCAGTGTTAGACACGTACGCCCCTATGCCCACACATGCTTGCACACAGACAAATCTGCAAATACCCACCCATCTGTACTTTCTCCTACACATAAACACACTCTACCTCCCCAGCTGCGTGAATTCAAAAAAACCCCAACCAATACATGTGTGAGCATCCCATAATACACATATGTGTACATGCACACGCAAAGACAAACAACTATGAGTTCTGTGGGTTGGGCTTGGATTTAGACTGAAGCATAGACTTTACATTTCATATGCTGTTGAGAGCAGTGCTATGCTACAGCTGTATATCCCCACTGCCTTTAATATTTGATGCAGCTTTTGTTTATAACCAGGTACTCAATAAATATTTGGTGGGAATTGAGGAAAAAATTCCATCTTCTGTCTTGGTTTCAGGGGACACCTTGAGCTCAAAACAAGAGCTACAAGGTGTTCTTACATGCCTACAAAACACAGCCTTAAGTGATGGCATCCAGAAGCACCTCAGGCAGCCCCGATGTCAGTGGGCAGCAGAAGCCTTTCAGCTGCTTTCCCTGCCCTCTACCAAAATGAGGATGCAGTGCTGGGCTGTGTGATTTTTATACTGGCCACTGTGTTGTGTTACCTCATCTTCAGCAATTTTTTTTCTCTTAATGCAGATTATGCAGAATTTTTTCTGAAGAAAGCAACTGCTGCTCTGGGTCCTGTTTTCTGTGCAGAAAGATCATGCCAATGGCATGTCTTTGATCATGCAATGAACTAAACTACTGAATTGAAATGTCCTCTGTGCTGTAGGGGAAATCACAGATGCTTTTCTGTCAAGGGTAGAGCAGAGCCATGCTTAAATCCTTCCTGATAAGAGACTGTAAACAAGAGTGTTCATCATCATACATATAGAGCCAGACAGAAGTTTTGCAATCAACACTGGAAAAAAGAGAACAGGATACAGTGAAATTACCTAGCTGAGGGATTTCAGTAAAATTTTAATGGTTATCTTTGAATAACTGATTTTTTCTTACATTACAGACAAATATAGTTCAACTTGCCAGAGGACTGTGCAATTTAAAAGATAAGTATTTGTATCTTGAACACAAGGTCCAAAAAATTTCCCTGTTCATTCATGGGTGCAAATGAGGACTGGAAAGCAGTGATCCTTACCCTTTTTTGACTTCTTTGCAAGTTAAGCAGAGTAGTAAGTCCATATATTCTGAAGATCCTGGAAGCTGTGGCTTCCTCCCCCCAGTTCTCTGTAGTGCAGCCACCTATTTTAGTAGAAAAAGAGGAATTAAAGTGTTTCTTCAGTTCTTAGTGCTGTTTTATAGATGGTAGCTGCCTTTCAGAGGAGAGAAGCCCATAACTCACTGTAGGCTTGTCATTAAGAAAACTAAAAGAACATGGAAAACCTCAGAAATGTCCAAGGTATCTTCATATAAGGGGTTCACATAAGTATTGTGAAGGGTTGAAGGGAATTTTCAATTAAGAAAGCTGCATTTTTCTTCAAGCAAACAAATGTTCTTTGTAAAACAGATATAACTCAAAAGACAACCTTTCTTCAGTACTTTCTACTCAGTTATTAATGACTTTTGCCAGTGACACAATTACTTTCTTCAGGAGTGCTTATGGTTTTAATTTTTGCTGGGATAGTTGGAAGATATCAATATATAGTTAAATTTAGCATCTCTTGTTATGGTATGCAAAAATGGCCATTTTGTGTGCATTTGTTATCTTTTACTGCTGTTTTTTTCTTGCTGCTAGATTCTGAGTATCTTCATGATATAAAGACATAAACAGAAATGCAACTAAAAGTATAAAAGTTTATTGGAAGAATTTAGGTCCCAATTTTCAAACAATTTATTTTGTTAGCTTTGCATTGTGAACAGATATTCCAGGAGAAGGGCCTTTTTATGGAGGGTACACTGGAAATTAAAATAAGCATTTTATAGTTAAAAAGAAGTAATTTAAATCCAGCTCTAAAATTTATTCTTCCTTTCAGTTCCTGGCAGTTCTGTCACCAAAATAAGAAAATTGCTTATGAATATGAGCTTTATTTCCATAGCTAAAGTGTGACTGAATTTTTTATTGAAGTATTTTGCTTTTCTTTCAAAAAATAATTTTCTTGGTCTGAAATTATGATGTTTTGGTCTGAAATTATGATGTTGAGGATTTCCAAAGAAAGAAAAAAAAAGTGAGATTAGGAAAGAGTGCTTGTATTCTTTTCCACTCTAATTTGCTTGAAGCTGTATTTATTTATTTAAAGGGACTTCTTTTTCAACTTTAATGTTTGTTTTTTGGACACCTGATTATATACAGAATATCTAACTCAGGGACCAGGAAAAACTGTAGAACAGATATTGGGGAAAGACTCAATAATTCAAATTGGAAAAAAGAAAATCATATTTCTGTGTTAAATTTTCCCTGTAAGTTTGTGTACTGTAAAATACTTGAAGTGCTCTTTAAAGACATACAAATTGAAACAATTTAAATTATTTGAATGTTCAAATGGTTTACCATTGTTAGGAACTAATCTTGAGCTGGGTCTCATTTTAAATTTGTGAAATTATACCCTTTACAAACATAAGTCCCAAGGAGAGTTTTATGTTTCTTTTTCTAGACATCAGCACTTCAGAACTCTGCAGAAAGAATTCAGCTGCTGTAGTATGAATAATAGTCTTGTGTAGAAAAGTTTCTTTTCCATGAAGTTCCTTATCTGTTACATCACCTGGGATTTAAGAAATCTGGTTCTGTAAGAAAACCAAAATCATCTTTTCTTTCTTCTTTATAGTGTGTTCAGTTGATTAATTGGTGATTCCATCTGCTGAGAAATTGTCTTCAGCCTCACCCAATGTCTCAGTTTTGCAGCGAGACTCTTTGTCTGGAGAGATTATTGAGGGGGGTCAGGTTATATGAATTTGGCATAAGGCTTGCTGAAGTCAGTAGTCAAGTGTCAATACAAACTATCCCAAATGTGGAATGCATCTCTATCTTATGCTTCCACCGAAGTTTGCTGACACAAACACACTTAAAATACAAAAGAGCCAGCTGGCATTGACAATGTATTAGATGCCCAAAAGGGGCACTGTGTCTTTTTATCTTACCATAGTCTTACAGGTAAAGTTAATAAGAGTTGTGTCAGGTGGTGTGCATGGTCCTTCCTCCATTATTCCTTGCTGTCTCCATCCTTCTTTCTTTTTTATGGTAAGATGCCATTATAAGGGAAGGTTTTAGAAAAAGTATTTACAGCTGAACATGAGGTAACTGTATGATCTGCTGTGATACAGAGTTTTAGAAGTAGCATTTAGTATTTGCCAAAAGGTCTGATGAACTTCTGTTGTGTGTGTTGAGCTCTGTATTGAGAGTGGTGTAAGTCAAAACTTTAAATTCATTCAATAATGAATAAGCAGGCAATGAAACTCAAGCTGCTTTGATCTCACAGTCATCCTTGCTGAGTCATGAGTTGTTGATGAGTTTCACTGGTATGTATCCTCAGCTAAACAGAATTAAATAGTACATAATAGAAATGAAATGTAAGTTAATTTTAAAGACAGCTTCTGAATTTCAGAACCCCTCTAATTTTTTTTCCCTGTCAGAAAATAAAAAGAAAATGTACCTTTGCTCTCTGTGGAGTATGTGTGTGCTGTATAGCAAGACTTAACAAGGGCTTAATCAGAGAATCACAGATTCATTTAGGTTGGAAAAACCCTTTAAGGTCATTGAGTACAATTGCAAACTTAACCAATATAAATCCACCATGGTGGTACATCTGCTGCATGTCTTTTAAATACCTCTGGATGACGAACCCTGTGCAGCTTGTTCCAGTGCCAGTCAACCCTTTTAGTGAGGAAATTTTCTCTGGTTACTTTTCAGACACACTCCTACACCTCTCAAATGAACAAGTGCTAACTTAGTAATTTTATGGACTATTTTCTCCTGTCAAGAAGTTGTTTTTCTACTGTCATTCCTAGGTTTTGAGTAGCTGCTCTTAGGTTAATATTTAGGGACTCTGTGACATAGGCTATTTATAGTGGATACTGGGTTGATGATTGAATTTTAGACCTGAGCATCATCTGGATATTCCTCATACCAAGAAAAAATTCTCACCTTAGGCATATTTCCACGCTCATTGACCACAGAAATGATAAACTGCTGTCATAAAGAGACACATTTGAGCAAACTTCAGCTAGGAGGAAGGAATATATGAATGTGATTACTCCCCTGTATAATACAGACATTAAAACAAAATATGCATATATATATATATATATATATATATATATATATATATTTATATTTATATATATATATATATATGTATATATATATTTTTATATATATATATATGTTGTTACAGGAGTTAGTTTTCTTACAAAAATTGTTGTTCCACTTGGGAAGTCCTTTAGGTGTACAGCAATATCCTGACACAGTTGCTTGCTGCAAGAATCAGATCAGAGCTCTACAGGCAGTAAAGTCAGTGCTTGACTGGAACAACCAGTAGGCTCTTACAATATATCAGTAAGAAGCTGAGATTAAAAATGTAAAATGCCTATAAACACGGGTTTCTGTAGTGACTCTGACTTTACTAAAGTTGCCCATGGTCAAAGTGTGTGATCTGGAGCAGTATTGTCCAGTTTTTCAACAGCAGGCATAGTCACATTAATGTCAATTGCATCTAATAAAAATAAACTAAAAAGCCTCATGTTTCCCAAGACTCTGTTCAAATGCATTTAAAACATTTGATTATTTTCCTAGTTAATTTCTAAATATTTCTATTTGGTAGTATTGTTAGTATGGTCATTAGATCAGATTACCACTGTTTCCTGAATGGAGCTTCTGACATCTGTTATAGCTAATCTGCCACCCTTGACAGTGGTCCCAAAAAAGACCTTATTTTCTTCCTTAAACCCTTATAATTTCTCTTCACAGCCCTCTTGCTCCTCCCTGTCTCTTCAGTTTTGTCTTTAAGTCTTTCCTGATGCTCCTCTGCGTCACATTCCAGATACATTGCTACATTATCTCATCTCAAGCTGCTGAATTTTAAGATTATAAAGTTTTAACCTTTTTCTGAGTCTGTAAAGAGTCTTTAAAAATAGATTTATTATTCTCTTTACCTTAAAAGCTCTTAATACACTAGAGATACCCTATTTTTCCTGTCTTTATTGTCATGTCTCTGAAATTTATTATATTAATGCTGTGGTGATTTTCTTTCCCCCACAAGTATATTTTTTGATATATTTTGTCCCTGTGCTTGAAAAAGTCTCATTTCACTTTGCCTAGTTATTCTATATGTAAACCCTCTAGAAACACATGGTTAATGTATTAATCCCTTTGACAGTTGAGTCTCCTTTTGGTCATTACATCTTCCTTTCTCAGAAGATACTTGTGTAGTCCGTCTGCTGTCTGCTATTAAATCCTAAATTCCTTAGGTTAAGACTGTAATATGTCTTTCTTCTACAAATAGTCTTTTTCCTGAGGTCTAATTTCCCCCTGTTCTTCATTTGCAATACCAAGATTTCTGTTGCAAATCATTAAAAAATTCTAGTGACAGCTGAGGCAAGATACTGTCAGATGTGTGCCCAAGCAAGGCTTGGTTTAAAGGCAGTCTTTCTTCTGTATGACTGACTTCCCAGGGGTAGTCTGTCTTACCAAGTTGAATAATGCAGAAGGGCTTGTCAGTAAACTGCTTAGTCTAAAGAAAGGCCTCCAAATATCAGTTCAAGAAGGTTGGTGTTTGCTTGAATTGTATGTTAGACACATCTCTCAAATGTCTATTATGTCTTTGTGTTACTTCAAGAATTTGGGTCCTTTTTGACTGTTTTTTGTTTTTTGTTTTTGATTTTTTTTTTTACTGGTGCTATGTCCTTGTAAACACAGTTGTTATAAATCAGGTAATTTCTGATCTGACACCTGCCATTTGACAGAGATTTGGCATAAAGATATTCTGATTCTTTTTGATTTAATGCATCTCTGGACTGCTCCTAATAATGTTCTCATGTCTGAATAAATTGTTAATGAGGCATACTTTCACATGTCTTTCTGCAGCTGTAATAAATGGTAGGAAATATTTCTTTCCAGGGATAGACTTGCATATCTGATTCATTTGTGAGCAGTCAAAAGGAGAGAGCTGAAGAGATGTGAGGACGGAAAGCTTATTGTCCTGCTTTCCCTGCTGAAGCTACTGAAATTGGTGAAAGGTCCCTAATTATGCTTGTTTGCTTGGGTTTTTTGGTCAGACTTTGAAGGTAAGCCTTGCTACCCTCGAATTATGTTAGAAGTTGATTCTGATATATAGAAGGCTCAGTGATAAACTGTATTTTCTCATAGATAGTTATTGATACGTTTAGATTCATATGCCCAAATCTTGTTTTTCTTTGTAGGAGTTAATTTGAGTTGTTTCCCCCACCTCTGCTGTTTGTGCTTAGACATATCTATGTATATTTTCCAAGCTGTATTGTTGATGATTATTTCTGTTATCCATCACTCTTCTTGGAACTGTTCTGGCAGTTCTGCCAAAATAATTCTGCTCCAAAAAGTAGCTAATAAAAACATGTCCAGGCTCTTAGGACGTTGACTCCTGTTACCAAGGGTTGACAATGTTCTTGGCAGTGGTGGGGGTGGTAGGTTAACACAAATATGTCACAGGCTGAAATAGGAGGGGGCAGTGGTGGTGCAAAATCACTCCTGGGGGGCCCATGGTGGGCCACATGGAGCAGAACATCCCCAAAATACTGCAGCCCACAGCCAGACCATAAAAACCCATGATGAGGCAGGGGCACTGAGGAACAGAAGGGTAGAAACAATAATGGGAAGCTGAAACAAACTATTTAGCATCTGGCAGCAGAAATCCTAAGAGCAAAGAAGCAGACTAAATCTGTCATGTGCACCTCTTCAACCTCTTATGCTGCTTTTTCCTTCACTAGATCCATTTGAATGAGTTGAACTTAATCTCTGCTGAAAGTCAGGTAAATTGAGACTGAGGGAAGAAAGACTTTTTTCTTTATGTAAATGTAGTAGTTTATGTTCTTTTTCTCAGAGTTCAAGTCACTGATCAGAGATTTGTGTTGCATGGCAATAAATTAATTGAAGTACAATTCCTCAACTGCAGACAGTTTTGCCTGTAACAGAATTTTGTTCTAAAAAAACCTACTATTTTTTTCTCCAGTCTATAGGTAGAACAGTAATAGGTGTGTCTGTGTAGCACAATTTCTTTTTTATTCTAGCTGATGGTGATATAAAACTTTCAAGCAGGGAAGTATAACTTTAACACTTTGTCTTATATCTTCTTTATAATTCCTCAAACCTGGACAATTCCTATGAATACACTTCAATTATGTAGCTTAATGTTGAGGTGCTTTGCTTTTGGGTGCAGGTCAAAGGCTTAGTTTAATTTTAGTATACACTCCCTTTGTTGGTAGTGTGGGGAATACTGACAACATGTTCCACCATGTCTCTGCCACGGGTACTGCATGGTGTACTATAGCAATACTTCTTAAGTAACTCTCTTTTGGGAGGAACTGATTTCCTTCTCTTCATTACCAATGTACCAGTGCCATGGTACATTGCGAAACAATTGCCAATTACAGTGGTGGTTTTGCATTGCAAATCAGGAAGAATCTTCTGCAGTAAGGTACAAGGATTTTACTTACAAGAAAGTAAGTGACTGACATAAAAAAAATATATGCTAGTGCTAATGAAGTGTAGGAAAATCGAATCTGCTAGTGGTTTCGTTTGTATTGTAGATGTGATTTTGATTTGTATGGAGATGTACTGAAGTGTAAGGAGAAGAAAAACAGAAGGATAGTGAACTATGATTTACGTTATTGTAATTTTCTTGTTTGTCTGCTCATCCTCCCAAACCAATATGTTAGGTATGGTAAAACATAGGACCAAATCTTAATCATAGAACCATTAGCTGGGGCCTAAACTTAGTCTTTGAATCCTCCTTTTTTAGCCCACCCATAAACAGAGAAGTTGTTGCCAGCAGACATAAGGCAGAGCAGCATTCTTGGGTTGAACTGGAAAAGCAATCATTTCCTGGCAGAGAACAAACTTGGTCAAGTTATAAAGTGGTTTCCCTTGAACAGAGCCCGTGCTATCAACTTTTATTAGGGTACTGTTTATCTTGGGCCTTGTGGGAGTAAAGAGAAATGGAAATTTTAGGTAAATGCTTGTGCTGCATCTAAAGGTTTTGCCTTTATGAAGTATGGGACTGGGGAGAAATATTTCATTTAATTTTGAAATCTCTTTCTTGTCAATTCAGAAGTTGCCTCTTGACAAAAAAAAAAAATGTGTTAAAATATAGAAAATAAAGAAGAGTAAATCCATTTCAGAAGCCCACTGCTGCTTTGATAGATGGGCTTAAGAATTATGTGATGTATTTCTCTGAAAGTTAAGCTGCACACTTTTGGAAAGAGAAAGGTCCTGTGTACAGATTTTATTACAACACTAAACCCCATGACCTATGTGCTCTATAGCAGTGCTTGCTCTGGCCTAGCTGAGGAAAACATTGGTACTTGAGATTCACAGAATCTAACCCTTTTTCTTTAGCCTCTTCACTCCCAGGCCCCAAAGTCATTATTTCCAGCCAAGGCTTTTTATCCTCGGATGTGCTGCGTAGATCTGCACTAGGAGTGCTGAAATCAGCTAGTAAACTCAGCCAGACTGAGCTGTGACTTTTCATGTATGTTTGTCTCCAGATGACATGCCCCAGAACACCAGTGCTATAAGCATGGAGCAGAGCCACCAAGCTGGTCGTGCCCTGAATCAGGTTTAGATTTGATGTTAAAGTTAAGCTGATGTACTATTACTGCTGCTAGAAGGGGCAATCACATTCCCTCTGACCCCAGCTGTTTTGCTCTGGTGCTGTTTTCAGAGCAGCATTTTTCTAGAGTGTCATATGAAACAGGACCCTGTGGCTGGGCTGACACACCCGTCACCTTCTCAGTCAGGAAAGATCTATCTGGGGAATATCCTGCTTGGATCAGTCCACATCTGCAGGATGAAGTGTGAAGCATATTGCTGGCTTCTTATTTCCTCCTCATTCTGGTATTAATCATTCTGGTTCTTGGTGGTCATACTCTGTACTGTCTCAGGAACTCCTTTTTCACAGCCAATAAGTTGTAACAGGGATCAGCTGGAAGGAAAAGAGTAGAAGTCCAAATTCTTTATGAGCTGTTGAACCCAAGGGGAAAAGCAAGTTTCCTAGAACTATAAGGAACCTTTTGCATCACTGAACTGTTTTCTGCTGTTGAAGGCACTGTGCCATATAGTCCCTTCCTTAAACGTATCAAAGTCAGTATGAAAACCAGTTAGTGTTTTCTTGCCTCTGCTACTCCCATTGGAAAGGCTGTCCTAGGTTTTGATTGCTTTAACAGGTAGGAGCCTTCACTTTTGAGCAGAAGTTTATCCACTCTTCATTTTATCTATTTATTTTTGTGCAAACAGTTATTTTTCACCCTGTTCTTTCTTTCCCTGAACTTTCCATGAAGACCAGACATAAGTTGTCTTTGGGTTTGTTTTGCTGTGGGAAACTAGCAAATCTGGTTTTCACGTATTCAGTAAGTTCTCTCAATTCCTTTTTCGGCCTCATTCTATTTGCTCTTTCATTCGTTATGTATGCAACATGAATTTGAGGATCTATACTGAACTTCTAGTTGTTCTGCAGTGTTGCAATGTCCCACCTGATATATTTAAGAATTTTATTTTTCTGTTTAACATTAGTATTGCTAGAGCATTTAGACCAGTCCTTAACTAGATTAAATAATTAGTTCCCAATAAACTGTGAAATTTATGTTTTATGTTTATGTTTTATGTTATTCCCTAATTCATTGATCTCATTATTTTGATACTCATTCATTCAATTCTTCTGATCCAGACTTCAAGGCCATTCTTCTTAGGCATTTTGTGGTTCCATCACTGTGCATTGTGATTAAGTGATTACAGCATTGAAGTTATGATACTTCTTCCAGCTTTATCACTAAAAATACTAAGCAAGGTTGGACTAAGCATCAGTCAGCGTTGGATCTCTCTAATGATCTCCTGCCAGTCATTTTATCTGTTACTTATTGCTGTCTATTTTTCATCTTGCTCTTGTAGTACCCATCTTGTAGTATCTATCTGACATTGAATATACTTAAGGACACCTAGGATATTGTCTATAAAATATAATGCTTGTATTAAAAAAGGCTACCCAGTAAAACAGATAGAACGATTATAGATCCTGTTATAATTTGTTTTGTTTGCAGTTGATCTGCATATTAGTTATTCCTTCTGTAAATCTGTTCTGAAGTCTTGCCTATTAATGAAACCCAGACCTGGAGATTCTTTGATCACATTTTGGTTACTTCTGATTACACCTTAAATCCTAGCTATATAAGACACAGCCCCCTGAATTACTTATGCATAGTTGATTGCTATTCTCATCCATATTAGGACTTGCTTTCTCTTCTCTACTTACTATTTTTTTTATTTATTATTGCTGTACTCTTACCTGCTAGACTTCTCTTTAATTGTTTAATAAGTGTAGAAATCACAGATATATTGCAGCCTTTTCCCCTTTGCTTGGTGTAAAACTCCTCATGTCAGTCATAACAGCATAACTTAGAGAAGCCTGTATCCCCAGGTTGAACTGAGCCTCTTGCTCTGCTCATGTTTATGTAGGACCCAGCTTTCCATGGCTGGCTTCCTGTAAACACAAAGGTAATCCAAATCATGCAAAAAATATAACTTCCCTTCCTATGATATTCAAGCCTCCATAACAGGAGAATTGCAGAGCCTCTCTGATGTTCATCCTGTTCAGAAAAGAAAGGGTAGGAGTACCAAAATAAATTTGATCAGAGCAAGGGTTTTGTTGTACTGTGGCATTGTCTTAGTTTTGTCTTTTTAAAAAGTGCTTTGGAGACTCAGCCTGATATTTCTTAAATTGCTGTTTTCCTTTCCCCATGCTCTTCAAGAAGGGAAAGAAGGTGCCTGGAATGCAGGTAATACTGTCAAAACTTCAGAGCAGATTTTCACTTTCTGTGTTAAGGTAAATAAAATAATAGAGAAAGCAGAATTTTATAGTGCACAAATAAGAAGCCACATACAATGAGAATTTCAGGTTTTCAAAAAGAGTATTGTCAAAATATGGAACAAGGAGCATAAAGGGAAGTGAAAAACCTACCTCTGAACAATCAGCAATGATGCCTTTGCAATATTTTTTAAATGCAGATTTGTCAAAAATATGATATGTTAAGTCTTTACTAGATGATTCCTCCTGCACATCATTAGGTTCATAGCACTTGCTTTCCATATAATACAGATGAGGGTTTGCAACAAGAACAGGCGTATTTTTATGTCATAGTCTACTTTGTACTCAATAATCACAAAGTCCTTTGCATAATATTCTGTCATCTTTGCGTGGGTGAGGATATGTCATGTCTCTACTACCTGTCAGGTAGGATATTACTGTGTGCTGTGCTTGGATCAAAACTTAAGGTTGTTTCAGCTGGTGCAGAATAGAGTTCTTTAGTTCTTGGATATAAGTCTTTTGTACATGTTTGATCAAGTTGATAATTTTTTTTTTTTTTTTTTTTTTTTTTTTTGTGCAGGCTGTGATTTCCTGTCATGCTGTCCTTTATTTTTAAACTTTTTATCTCTGATTTGGACATAATTGTATTGGACATCTGGCTAAAGCAAGGCTTTTGATCCCACTGCAAGAATTAAAATCAACATTTGTTCAAATTTACTTATAGTTGTATACTTTAAAATTGCTTGAAATGATCTTCCTTATAAATATATTTTTTTCAAAGATTCTCTTGAGGAAGTTAGATGTTCTTGAATGAGTGTGAAATAAAGTTTCCTTAGTCACAGTAGAATTTTGGTAGTTCTCAACTGCAGAAAGTAAAATGCTTTGTCACAATAGTGAAATGAATGTAAAAACTTATGGTAGCAGAATTACAAATCAGTCACTACCTTTTGGGGGTATGAAGCAGAGAGATGAAATTGTCCTTGTCTAAGTGAAAGGATGTTCAACAATAAAATTCTGTTACCAATAAAATTTCTGACTTACATGGTGTGGAGTAAAAAAAATATTCAGCTTTCTACATAAAGATGATACTTCATATCTTGGTCATGTTTTCTGGCGGGACGGGTGAAGGACAATTAATAAGTTCAATTATACTGAGAATCTGGATGGTTAAGTAGGCTGTGAACATTGACCTTCATTTGGAAGGCTGTGGAGGAAGGGCCACAGAAGGAATTCTCATGAGGGCACTATAGTGAGAGTTTATGAGAATACAGAACAACGTGTTGTAAAGAGTGAAAGCAAAGCAGAAAGAAACTAAAAAACTGTGATGTAAATGGAGAATATAGTGTCTAGAGACCTATGAAAAGAGGAGAGGAGTCTGGCATAAGGCATGAGAGGCATGGCAGGAAGTGTGAACAGAGTAGCTGCCTCCCTGCCAGATGAGGGCATGAGGTAAAAAAGGGCACTGGCAGCTGGCCACTTCCTGAAAGAGAATGTGTGCAGGTGACTTTTCCTTCTGACAGTAAATTTGTGCTTTGTGTAGCTTCAGAGTACATTTTTAACCTTAAGGAAATGAGAGAAAAGTGAAGACCTCTAGGCTACCAGGTCTTTCTCATATCAGGTTCTGTTTTATTTTCTCAAATTAATTAATCCCGTGTGAATTATAATAGTTTTGGTGTCTTGTCACTGGAAGTACAATGTCTGCCAAAGTTTTGCAGGACAATCCACAGACACTTGGATCACAAATTACATTGAAATGTATAACTATTTTAATGAATCCATGGGAAATAGTGTGTGTGGTTTTTTTTCTCAAGGTTTTTGTTTTGTTCTGGAAATCACAGTTATTAAAATATGAAGTTTTAAATGAACACTGTCTTTTAGCAAAGCTGGGATATTTTTAAGATAATGTATCATTCGGCTTGCATGAGCATAGCTGAAGTGACTGGAAAATATTCTGTGGAGAGGAAGGATAGAAATTCTTACATTAACTTTACCAGTGGTGAAAATATACTGCCTTATTCTACTTTTAAAGATATACATTGCTTTATTTGGAATGGAGAATAAAAATAGACCTGATTTCACCAGTATCTCACTTACACCAATGTTTCTTTGCACTTCATCACAGCACAGGAATCACTGGGCAGGCGATGATGTGCAGCTCCAGGCACCCTCTGGCAAGGTATTTTTCATGGGAAGACTGTATTGTTTCATAGCTATATCCTTTTCTGGCAGTGCTATTCTGCACTACAGCCACTGCTTTCCACTGCTTATTCCAGTCTCTAGAGATCACATCATCAACTGGTGCAACAGGGTGTGCAGCCACGTAGTGAACTGGACTAGAAGACTGATTTGCATTAAAAATGACTTTTTAATCTTTTGCTGTGTTATTTTTAGCCCACTTAGTCGCTTGACCTAAGTCACAGAATGGGTGGATAAACCAGTACACTGCTGCCATAGTCCTGCTGGGAAAACGGAGTCCAGATAGGGGAGATAAAGACTCCCCTGAGAAGGGCTGGGCTGGCAGGAAGACTGCACAGGAGTGTTGTAGGTTGTTGCAGATGTGAATGTGCCATTAATAGAGACATCTTCATATGAATTGAAAGAAGCTGGAAGAAAAAAAGCAAAAATAATCAGATCTGAGTATTTGTGTACAAAGGCATGAAGAGGACTGGTCAGGTGTGAGCAGCTGGAGGAAGTGAAGATAGCATAGGAAGGTGCAAGTGCTGAACTACTTAAATGGCATAAGCATCACTGATGACAAGGGCTATAGTAAAATCATGGAAAATAACAGTAAACTTATCTGGGTTTGGTTAGTTTGGTTTTTTAGGGTTATTTTTGTGTTTTTACTGTCACTGCTATGCATTGCATCATTGAAGTGTTCTGTTTCTGTCAGGAACAGTTTCTGGAAGAAGGTTCAATTTCTTGGAACTCATCAAGCTGAGTTGGATAAATACTAGAAAACATACTGTATGAAGTAATTCTCCATTGGCAGAGAGATGAATGACTGTGATCTGTTACATATTTACTTCTCAACAACTGTGAATCAGAAGTGGCAAATGCTGTTGAAGACCACAGCTGTATCTTGGATGGGAAATTCAAGATGCAGAATGCAATCATGTTATTGGCCATACCTACTACCTTTTATCTGCTTGCTTGCTCTTACTCCTTCATATTGCAAGCATTCCTTTGCAACAGTCAACTATGAATGAGATGCTGGGCTGGATTCCAGTGAGGCTTGAATTGACTTCAGAGGTCAAAGTGTTATAGTTAAGCTACACTATCTGTTTATAAAGCAGTCCTCCTTGTGTAGACAGAGTTGCTGGTGATAGGAATATTTTGAGACGGGAATTTTCAACTAGTTTCCTGCACAATGGTGAAATGGTGTCTACCCTTTTAGAAAAGAGTGGACACAGAAAAGTTTAATCCTGTACTGAACCAGGAATGCAGATTTTCTCTTCTCTGTGAAGTATTTTCAGTCTTGGTAGTCTAGGACTCTAAATGTCTGGTAGGTATTGACCGATCTTTTTGTGCATGAGGGACACATTTTGATTTTCTCTTGTTTTCCTCCATTATGTAATCAAAACATTTTTTAAAACATTGCAACAGTAAATACTACTAAAAATACAATTCCATGTAATGAACTTATATTTCCAGTCATGTCTATTCCTGTCATGTACTTAATAAAATAAATGTTGGAGATGAAATTGAAGCGCCAAATGGAATGATACTATATGTATGGTCTGGTCTCTAACAAACCCAAATCCTGATTTTGATTGTGCCTGGCTTTAATTATGCTGAATTCCTGGAAGCTGCTATCAGACTATTTTATTCCCCAATGGTAAAAGTATCTTGAAACCAAAATATCTCATAAGGTTATGTCTGCATTTGAGTTGGTACTGGAAAAATTAGATTGTATTTGGTTTCTGGATCAAGCTCTTATTTCCTTCCAGGCACTGAAGAGGACTAGATGGTAGGCTTGCTTTTTAACACATCTGTATTAAATATATAATATGGAGATATGGTTTAAATGTAATTGGTTATGGTTTATATGTAGCTATGGAATTTGAGAATCATCTAATGATTTTCCCTTTAAACAGACTTTTTTAATGTACCAGTGTGGTATGCTTGAAAACTTCATTGTTTGAGAGTCCTCCCTTTCATCCAGCCTATTTCTCATCCTTCTTGTGTGTTAGCTAATTCTAACATTTTCTTAATTTGAAACCTAATCCATTACATAAGTTTTAAGTAGTAATATGAGTAATTCTACTGATTGTAACTCAATGTGGAAGACCTTTTCAGATCAACTTTTTTGACTCTGTTCTCTCATAGTAATCTTTTTTAAAATGGATATGTATCAGTGGTGTTGTACAAGAACAATCTGTTTTATTCTTCTTATGATTACTTGTTCCTGGCCTAGCTTGTGAGTATGAAAGGAGAAACATGTTGGACTTGTCCTGACTTTGATAGCTCCACCATCGCAGGTTTTTCTAGTCTCATATATTTTAAATTCCTTCTGATTTCTATAAAAACTGAAAATTGTGGGGTTTATTACATATTTAAATAGTTCCTGTAACAGATAAAATGACATGAGTTAATTCTGCTACTACTGACTGTGTATCTGATGCTTATTATTGACTCAGTTGTCTTTATGTTGCAGTGAAGAGGCAGACTCCAATAATAGGATGATGTGGACAAGAAATAATGGTTTATATAAACTGTTAAATTAGGTTTATTCTGATTCTCTTTGGATTTTCTTAGCCATTGCAGGATATGAAAGAATCAGTCACATGGTTAGGTTAGACTGAGAAACCAATTATTTTATTCTATATCTTCAGTTCTTACTGTACTGAATTTGTGAGCTGCATAGACTGCAAAGGGTGGTTTGGGTGGTAAATCAGTAATCCCATAAGACCTTTCTCTTAGACTGTAGCCCTTTACTCTGCAGTTTGTTTTTACCTTTTGTATCCAAGGATTTTAAAGTAAGCACTATCGTTTTAATTTCACTGAGGAATAGAATCAGCCTGCTGAAATGCAAGCATTGTTTACAAAGGTGTTTAATCTTATATTTCTTTATTCAGTGCTAATTCTGAATCCAACATATTGTAGTGGTGTATTATGAATAGTCCTGAATTCTACATGTGGTTGAAGATATTTTCTATGTATTATTCCACTGTTGTTCATAAAAGAAACAATTTATGGGACACAGGCTGATAGATAAGTTAACATCTAATATAGAACAACAATCAGTATTTTGATGGATGTGTGGTATGTCATGTCATGTGTTTTTGAAGGCTGTGTTGATTTACTCCAGGAGGACATAAGTTGCACTTCTATCAGGCACAAAATAATGTTTTTCTGAGATGTAACTTTGAATGTATCATTAACTGGAC
The DNA here is from genome assembly GCF_050655825.1 of Lonchura striata. Classification (NCBI taxonomy): domain Eukaryota; kingdom Metazoa; phylum Chordata; class Aves; order Passeriformes; family Estrildidae; genus Lonchura; species Lonchura striata. Next base: position 80,248,221 of record NC_140740.1, on the reverse strand, counting down.
AAATACTTACATGGCTTGGAGGGCAATACTTAAATAATTTAATTGTATAATTAAACAATTAATGCAATGAAATTTCAGATCAGCAGGGGTCAAGTCCTTCCCCCCATTCAGTGCCCTCTAAACACTATCGCAGCAAAAATCATGTTTCAGAAATGATCTTTCCGATATGTGGAGCTTCTGTTCCTTTTCAGAGATTGTTAAATGCTTCACAATTGCATTCTGCAGTCCTCTAGATCTAAAGCACATCCAGTTTTTGCAAGGGAAGGCAGATAAACTCTTCCATGTAAGGGAGATTTTAATATATATGTACAGAAGCTTACTGTTTGGCTGGGTTGTTATTAAATATGCTAAGGTTTAGTTTTAGTTGTACAGACTGGGAAAAAAGAAACAACCCACTTCTGGAAAACAGCCTTCAATAACCTTTGCTGCCAGAATAGCCTACTAACTAATTGCAAACACATGGAAATATTTATAAAGAGCAGGGCATAGACTCAAAAATGACTGATCTCCTGCTCCGGTTTAGCATATATGAATGACAGCCTTTAGTAACCCTGCTCTCTGTCAAAGCAGGTCTGCTTTATCACACTTTGACAAAGTACAGCTGCTCTGCAGGCAGTGGGCACCCCAAAATATTTCAATGAAAATAGCTCATGCTAAGAGGAAAAAAATTTTGAAAAGCAGTTGCCTTGCTAAGAATTAAAAAGGACAATTTACTTTTGCTTTCTATCAGTACATTGTGTTTGAGGAAATGTGAGGAGAATTCAAAAATCTTGTGTATTTCTGTTACCTTTTCAGTGTTACTTGACACTTAGCAAGAATAAGTAATGGCTGTAATACAAATGTTGGCCTATGCACAGCAGGGCCCTGATATCACAGCCTTAAAGTACTGAGCACATAGTTCATTTTCTCTTCCCATCTGAACTTTCTCCTGCACAAGGGTCATGTTTCTATAAAAAGAATATGGAAAAAAAAAAAGAGATACTGTCAAGTTTCTAATAATTTTCATGTAAATATCAGTTTATTTACTGTTCAGTGACTGGGGGGGTTTGTTGTTTGTTTCTTTGTGGTTTTTTTTTTTTTGGTTTTTTTTTCATGTGAAATGATGAGCAAAATATAGGTGCATAGTTACTATTCCTTTGCCACAGCACTGTTGAAAAGTGAACCCAATTTGCATTTTTATTAATCTCCAGTTTATTCTGAGGACTATTTTTATTAGCTATTGGAAAAATATAATAGTTTATTACCAGTAATTTCTCTTGTAACCAGGTACTCAGAATTTGGGGTGTTGTCATGAGCAGCCCCTTGATGTCTTTTGGTGTCTGTGCAACCAGTTTTGAAATCTCTGGAGGATTAGAGATTTTGAAACCGGTCTTAATGGTATTTGGCATTTGTTCAGCTACCTTTCTCATCACCAGAAAGTACAAAGTTCCCTACCCATGCTTAACAGAAAAAAGGTTTTGAGAGTTTCAAGCTGTCATTTTAGTGAGGGTAATTTTATTTTATGCTTGATGAAAAATCTTGACTATTTGGGCTGAATTTCACAGTTAAAAGGCAAGTGGTATGTCTCCTGTTTTACAGAAGATGTGAGTGTATGCTTTCAATCAGAAATATGAGTGGCCTATGAATCAGCTTGTGTTTTGGGTATTGCTTTCTTCCTTGCTGTTATTTTTCATCATGTGTGATGCATATGGAGAAGGAAAGCCCACATTTCCTTCAGGTCTGATGTACTGACAGAAAAATGGCATGCAAGAGCTTGGGAAGAAGGGAGTATTACTGTCTGTTATCTGAGCCTCAGAAATTCTGGCTTTATGCTGCCTGTTTTACTGAGAGTTGGATGTTAAAGTTTCCCTGTTGTGAGTATGGATCGAGTTCTATCACTTCAGGCTTGGTTCTTCCATTATAATAAAATGGCTTCTGTTTTCAGAGTATGCTATTTATGTTGCTAGAAAGTACATAATTTTAATGCAGATCTGAGACTGAGGATTTAATTTAATCACTATCTGTCCAGTCTGTGTCGTGTAGTTGTTTTTCTTTTAGTATTTGAAGTAGCACTACAGTATGAGGATCTTTGGTGTCCCATATACTGCCAAGTCAGTAATGATTAATTTAATTCATTTTATTATATTGTTGATTTAAATTATTAATATTATTTATTATATTAAGTATTTTCTTTATATAACTAGGAAGTTTCCCACTGTCTTCAATGCCTTGGTTTCTGATCTGATGCATTAAATGAAAGCTGGAAGTTATTGTAGCATAACAGACCTTCAGAGCATTTATTGGTGTGCTGGACTATGTAGCATTCAAAAAACCACAATTTACTCTCAATTTACTGAGACTCCAATGATTTTTCTGTTTATTTTGGTTTTGCTATTGAATATACTATATATATAGTATATATATTGGATATGCAGTGACTAAATAAATCAAGCATATAGGCAGAGAAAGAGAAATAAATGCTTTTTATTCTTTGACCTTGTAGAAGAGAAAAAATACTTCATTTGCTGGAGGAGAAGCTTGGGACACAAATCAATTCCCAACACACAGCAAACTGATTAAAGCGGATGAAAGCATATTTTTTAGACAAATTAATAAGGGAAAGTAACAAACAATAAATTTCATTCCATTAATGTTTTGGAATTAATTAAAAATAAATCTGTCTGAAAATGGTTGGCCACTGCATTACACAGAGTAGAAGAAGGATTCCTATTTGTTTTCCAGGATGTATACATTTTCTGTGTTAGAACAAAAGTGATGTGGTGGTTCCTGCTCTATGCATTGGTGGGATCTGCATTGGGAATCCCCACTTACATGTGGCTCCTCACCAACACTAAATGGGAATTATCTAATACTATCTTAATTTGTTGTTTTGAACATACAACTTCAGAGTATTTAAGTAATTTATCTGTTTTTTTTTCCTACATTGATGTCCTGTTCACCACCATTAATTTACTACTATTAGTTTACTAAAGGTTGTTTCTATAGTGAACACTTTCAACATAGACATAAATATGGGGCCCTGCCTAGCAAGATTTTTTTATCACATCATTCATAATTTATCATTATTGTTTTCATTTACGTCCTGCTTCCCATTATGCCTGTTAAAATGGGCTAATTTTTTTCAGGATTAATTTTCTTATATATAAAGGACATAACGTTGGAGATGAGAAAGCAGAACGTGGAAAATACCATCAATGTGTAATGTACATACATCTTTCATATTAATTTTGAATTTTTTCTCTTCTAACTTTTGTGATTTGTCTAGTTCAGCAAATGTATAACTATTGCAATAAATAAGAAATTTCTCCCATAACAAGAGCCTCTGAGGTACGCTGTGACTTGGGAAATAACAGTATTCTGATTTTTAAACATTCTAAACATATTTAATGTTTTTAAATTCTCATTTTTAAAAATATATTATAGCTCTTCAGGTGTGAAAGAGATATTTCATTTGGAAGTCCACTTTCCTGAATCATTTATACTTCATTTAGGGACTATACTTAAAGGAAGAGGAAGTTCTATCAAACATCTGTGTAGTCAGAAAACTGGTTCAGTGTTTGGAAACATGATCAACTTTTAAATTATTCATTAAGAAAAATACTCCCAAATGCAGATTAAGAAAGTTTTAAAATATTATTCTATACTCTTAAGTAACATTTGGATTTCAGACTGGGCAGATTTATTAGCATTTCTTGATATTATCTTTAGCAAATGAAAATAATCAGCCAACCCAATCCAGTTAAAAACACTAAGGAATTAATAAAAAAAAAAAAACAACAAACAGCCAACAAACAAAAAATTCCCCTAAACAATAAAGCAATATCCTAATTACTGAGTAAAATGAATTTATTTAGATATGAAAGTTTTACAAACTGTAATACTAAGTTACTGTTGTGTTACACACCTGAATACTTAAGAATTCATTGTTGAGAGAAAGAAATGCACGTACATTTTTGGTGGCATTCTTGGAAAAAACCTCAGACTTCAAGTATGATTGAGGAAACTATGATTAAAAAAAAAAAGAGGCTTTCAAAGACTGGATTCATTTCATTTGGCAAAAGCTACAAAATTAATATGTATTTAAAAAAGCAAAGACTTAAGTGATCACAGCTTTTGGCTCTTACAGAGAAGGAAATGCCTTTAAAAATTCCATATTGTGCCGAAGTTCATTCTCTGCCTCCCCCCTCTTTCTAGCCCCTGTTTAATGTTGTGTGGAACATCTGTTTGGGGAAAGTAAGGCTAGCAACAGATTTGTTAACCCTTCAGGTCATAGAAGTCCAGGTTTATTGTGAATGGGTTATTTTCTTACCAGACTACTGTGTCCTCTTTCTCACCACCTTTTTGTTTGTTACTTGTTTTTGTTTAATGTAGGAAACAAATAAGAGCAGAAAAGCAAACATGGCACAGCTTTTCACTGCTTGTAGGAAAACAGAACAAGCTATAAAGCTAGTGAGAAGTAGGTGCATTGATAGCTATCCTGGACCTTATTGTCTTCATTTGGATATAAAGGTCTAAAGTAACTTTTCTGTGTCTCTGAATGACATTTTTGTGAAGAGGTGGCTCATTACATTACAAGCATGCTCTAGATTTCAGTGAGCATGTAAGGGCAGAGACACTTAGCAGGGAACTGAGGGTGTGACTTTGTTTGCAGATTCATTTTAGGAGCAGATCACATCCAGTGGCTAAGCATAAGGCAGCTCTTGAATCTTCTAGGTTGTTTCACAAATTAAAGGGGTGATCTGGATCTACAGTCTGAACCTGTTTTACTAAGCCAAGTCTCTTCACATTTTCCTTGCACCTTTTCAGTCACACAATTGTGCTTGACCTTGGTTCTTCTGTAGAAGAGTTGGCTCCAGTGTTTCTTGTTTCTAATGCCTGGGACTTGGTTACCTTTTGCTGGATGTCCATACTGTGTCTTTTGCTGCTGCTCAGGAGATAAGCCTGAGGTGGCCAGGACCTCACCTGCCTCAGGCTCAGGGTTTTCTTTTTGATCCCTACAGATGTTAACAACTGAGTGCTGCTATTCCCTCCACTCCAGGAACTGAGGCCCTCTCATCCATGGCTCTGCCCTTATATGTACTGCTGAATTCAGGGAGCAGAGGTGTCTCTGAGGTACCTGAGTCACCAAAGATATCACTTTCCCAGAAGTCTTTTCTTAAAATACCTTCTCTTTATTCACTGGAAACAGCTAAAATCCTCACCTACTCGCTATGTAGAGCTCCAAGTTTTGTTTGTTTCAGGTGATTCTGCTGACAGAATTGTGGAACAGAAGAGAAAGTCTTCAATATGAAGATAGATGCTTTAAGTTTTAACTCAAGGTCACTTTCCCACCCAAGTTCACAGCTACTGTTGATTGACACTGCGGATTTAATTAAGTTAATCTTTCCGAGACATAACCAATGACATAAGGAGAAAGAGATGGATAAATGGCATTTTCCTCCTATTAATCTAGGGTTCTGTCTTGGCTTGTGAAGAACATTTCTAATGTATATTTGGGATGGGTTCTGTGAACATGTCTGCCTAGTAGCATGAAAGTTAGCTGGGTTATTTCTTTCATTCCACAGAGGTAGTGTAGCACAAGATTCATAATGTTTTATTAGGTCTTTAGAAAATAGATGAGCAAAAACATGCATAAAACTCTCATTAAAAATACAAAATAACAGAATGAATATTTAATAATGATGTTCCTGATTAGCCTGGTCAATACTTTTAAGAATCTATTTATCTAATAAATGATGAGATCTTTTTAGAACGATCTCTAATAAATTTTCTAAAATTGTTGAATATCAGTTAAACCACACTTCAACCACCAAAACTGTGTTTCTCTCTATTGAGATTTCTTAAGGTCGTACAGTGTTAGAGATTACAAAGCTTGTAAATACCACATACCTGAGCTAAAGACAGCATGCAAGAATTTTGAAGAAGCTTTGCTCAGAATATAGAAACATAGATCAATGGTATAAATGAGGGGCACTGTTGAGTACAAAATTTTCAAGAAACTTGGTTTAGCATCAGTCCGGGCCAATAAATCCACAGTACACAGCATCATTAGATCTTCCAGCTTTTATTTCTGAATACAGATGCAAATGCAGTGCATAATTTTACAAATGGAAATAAAAGCCCTGTGGTGATATTGCCATATTCTTAATGCTCAGCAACTGTGAAAATGGAGTTTAGGGGGGCTGACTTATTTTTAAGGTCCAGCCTTTAACTTCTGTAATGTTTACCAAGGGTCAAGTTTTCATATTTGTGTTTTAAAACATTCTTTTTAAATAGAGAATATAAGTCTGCTTAACCAGATACTCTTAAATATATATTAAATACATTGAACCAAGTGTATTTAAAGTGAGTTCTAGTCAGGTCTTCTAGATTGCTATGGCATGTTCTGCTTGAATGACAGAAGATAGATACATGTGTTGCACTTAGATTGTTGGATCCTGTATTTGCCATTTTGTTACATAATGATGGTTCTTTGCAGTTTCTTTTCGTCCCCAGAACTGCCCCTGCTTGGTTAGGGCAATTATAATTATATTGTTGCTACTGCATAATTACAGTGCTGAAGGGTTTGCATGCTCAGAACCTACATGCTTGGCAAAACACTGAAAATTGAAGTGTGATGGTTCACTGACTGTTAGACCCATGTGTGACATCAGTTGTGGACCCTGTCCATATGTTAAATCACGGGTAGTGGTCACTGCAAGAAAGTACCACATTTTAAAAAAATATATATGAATAAAGACATTAGTTGGTAGAATGTGTCACAATTTCTATTTCAGCTCAAGCCTGACATGATTTATTTTTTATGTGAAGATGGTGGAAGAATGCATACTGCCTCAAATGCAGGCCATGTAACCACAATAGCCTGGTTTTAGCTGTATGTATCTGAGCTACTTAGGGTGTGGGAGATTAAGCAAATACTGCTATCACTTCTGATGTGTGTTTAACAAACATAGCTGTATTTCTGAACTGAGTATGTAGGGTTTATTTCATTTGTACTCATCTGCAACCAGCCTTCCCATCCCAAACAGCTTTTGACTGTTGCAGGATCCATGTTCCCAGATACTTCTGCTCCTTGTCTCCTTTTTTCAGTCCAACAGACAACTGTTTATGTTGTTATTGTCTTATGCTGGATATTGGAGGAAAAGGATGTGTCTCTGGGTACCAGAAAATAGAGCTGTTCTCCCTTACACCTGGCTCCAACCAGATGTAGCCATGTTCAGTCATACAGTTTTAGGTCAGATGTTGTCTTATGACTTCTCAGTGCTGTGACTGTCACAGTTTTCCCAGGAAAGACTGGACAAGCCTCTTCCCTAGCAAGCTGAGTAGGTGCCCAACTCACTGCAATATTTTCCTGTCAGCCTCTGGAACTCTTTAAGGTGTAAGAAGCCACCTTGCATGATACTGAAAGTGAACGGGAGAGTGATGTTCCTACGTTGCTTAAGTTATTGCTGCATGAACTTTAGTAAGCCAGAGTTTCCTGACTTGGGTGTTTCATCTGTTCAGCTTTGAGTCTGAGGAAGGCCAATGCATAGGTCTCTGTAAAGGAAGATGAAGAGAAAGATGATTATGAGTGGAAAGCAAGCTTGAGGGCTGGGAGAAGATGAACAGGTGAAGTTCACTCAGGGATTTGCTAAGATCTTCTGCTCCTGCATCCTATGCCCCAGAACACCAGTTCTAGCACTGAGCCATCTCCTGCCCTAGTGGAGTTTAATGCCTGGTATTGTGCAGTGTCTACAGAATGCCTGTTGCTGGGAGCAGCCAGACTCCTTTGAGATCAGCTCAATTCATTAGAGCATGGTGCTAACAATGCCAAGGTCACAGACTCAGTCTGTGTATGAGTCATTGACTTAAGAGCTGGACTCAGTGATCCTTGTGGGTCCGGTCCAACTTGGACTATTCTGTGGTTATTGCTCTTCAGTGATCTTAGTATGTTCTTGGGTCTCATGGTGGTGCAGAGAGGAAAAGTTTAGAAAGCAAAAAGAAAAAAAAAAAACTTTTACTGCTGTCGTACTGCATTTATCTTTGGTACAGTTTTATGTGTCCTCAGTTTCCTCTTTTGCTGATCCTGTGAACAAATACCTGGAAGACAGGGTGGCCACCAGAATATCTACAGGGCCACTGGTATCTGAGGAGGCTAGGGCTACAAATATCTTTATAACAGTATAGTCTTATCCATTTTGTAACATTTTTAATACCTAATATGATATCAGAGCTCAGACAACTGAAGATAATTATATCAGCATAGCCAAACAGGATCAGCTTCATACCTTTCAGGTAGCTTATTTTGGTATGTGAGCAAATTAGGCTTTATAAGTGGTTTGCTTCTCCCTGATAACTTAGAATCGTTAAAATTTATTCATATATGATTGTAATAAGCATTTATATATGATATATACCTATATTTATGGCTCAGTAACATATCTAGAGAGTATAACTGCAGTAAAAACTTTGGTGTTTTTTATTGTGCCTTACCAGGTAGCTGTCTGTATGGACTTTCTTAATTTGAATAGAAATAACTTTATCTTAAGAAGATACTGAAATTTTCAGTGGAACTGGTAGAACTGTAAATAAACTGTATGATAGATATCACATGCTATCACAGATAAAAACTGTGAGGAAAACCTCTTGTTAAACGAATGCCAATAAACAGTACAACAGAATAATACTTTCGAATTTTATACCAATCAGTATTAACACAGAAATTAATCTTGGTGGGGGAAAGCTTGATTGAATTGGCAAAGTAGCTGGGAAAAAGCTAGTACCTTTATCTCCGTGCTGTGGTTTTGATCAAGAACACCTACATTGTATTATAACATGTTATTTCCATTATTAAGCAATGTACATTTTGCTTAAGTGATGTAACTGCCTGGTTAAAATATAGACATTCAGACTGGGATCAGGTGTGCATCAAATTAACTGAGCCAGTGATACGGGTTTTTAGATAATTACAGAAGTGGCCAAGCTAGTTCTGTTTCTGCTGATAAACACAGCTGCAGCAGTGTGCTAGATGTTTATACAGGAAAAAAAAAAAAAAAAACAAACGAGGAAAACATTAGTTTCTGCCATTATTTTACATTAGATGGTTCTCCTAACATGTTTTCTAATATTAATTAATATAAAATTCTTTGAATCCAAGTGCCAGCTAGGCACCTGGCCCATACCATCAATTTGAAGTGTTCTGACTTCACCTGGACAACTTGACTGCTGCAGAAAACATCTCCTTGTAGCCTAAATAGGCCCTTTCAACTCCCTCCTCATTTCTCCTAGGGAAAGAAAATAATAATTCCTAACAGTAAATGACTTAATTGAAAGCAACTTGATGAAGTCTTTTCACGATAAAATCTATGTAGTATGGAGGTGTTGTTTTCTATCAAAGTATTTATTAAGCTCCTAGCCTAGGACTTTAAAGCAAGTAAATTCTGTGGCCTCAGATGGAGAGGTAGGCTGGTGTCTCTCTTGTCACTTTTACTGATGTGTTTCAGTTTTGGGGAAACTCCCTCTATTGTCCTACCTGTACACCATGCCTTGCTGTTGAAAGATGAGGTGAAAATACTTCTCCTATGCCACGGGAAAGGGAACAAATTTGTCTTAAACCAGAATGAGCTCTCTTTATTTTTTTTCAAGTTGAGGTAATGGAGAGGATGGTGCCAGCTTGCAAATTGCACTGTCAGCTCCACGCTGCCATATTTTATTAAAAGAAGAAAATGAAATCTTGTGCCCTTCAGTTTCCAAGCAGTGTAATGCACTCCCTTTTCCTCCAGGTTCTAGGTAATGAAAAGCAGAGTGGGAAAAATTTAATATAAGTGCTTCTGACTATAATTGAAATTGGAAGAGTGGAAAACTTACTTTCAATCTTCTTTTAATTTTGTTTTTGTTTGTTTTGGTTACAGTAATGTTTGTTGTCTTTGGTAATTAAAACAGTTGAAAGATTTATAAGTATGTTACTAGTATCCCTTGTTTCTGATGGGGCAAGGCACTTCCTCAGTAGTGTGGTTAAAGATACATCTATTACGTTTTCTCATTTACCAAGATTTAAACAACGTTAGTATAAGCATTTATTATCTATGGTTGTGCTATTTGTGTATAAAACAGGGGTTGGAAAAACCCAGTAAAATAAATTCTCTTCAACATTCATATGAAAGAGAAAACTACTTTCCAAAAATATGTTTTTCATTTGAAACATATTGACTTAGTAAATACATTTTTATCTGTAGGAGTGAATTGAACTGATTGTTTCTCGTTACCATGGACAATGAGATTTTAAATCTGGATCTCAGCTGCTCACCTCATTTTTATTCATGGATTGTAAGAGAAAAATAAGGTTTCCTGGTTTTTAAAATCCCAGTTGGTTTTTCAGCTTTGAATGAAGTAGATGAAATTTGGAATGAAGCAAAAACACACAATGCACCTGTGGAATGGTCTATTTCTCTCAAAAGCTGGTTTAGCATTTCAGCTTATTCTAGCTCCAGTTCCTTTGTCTTTGGCTTCTGTTTCTTCAGAGATGTGTTTTTTCTTGAATTCTTACATCCTACTGAATATTTTTGTAGCTTAGATTAATTGTTTTTACTAGGTTACTGCTTTGCACAGAATAAAATATTTTAATATTTAAATATAAATAGGGTTTTTGAAAACAAAATGTTTTTAAACAAAGATCTGAAGAGCAGATGTTTAAAAAAAAAAAGAAAAATCTACCCTGCCCAGACCCCTCAGAGATGTGAGGAAGTGTAATTTTGTAGGAAATAAATTTAATAGATTAGAATGGTAGAATAGACTGAATGATAGATTTCTTTTCTGCTTCAGTAAACATAGTTCTGCTCATCACTTTGAAAGTAGACAGATGCAGGGTGAAATGTAGTTTTCTTCTGTCAAAGTGCCATTCATACAAAAGGTTTGGTTTGTATGAAAGATAAAATACATGTTCTAGTTGAGATTATTTTGTGACTAACTCCTGCCATGATAAACTTTAAAGCACAGAGCACTAAGTGCACCATGTTTTTGCTCCAGACACATGTTTAAAATAGACATGTTTCATCAAAGAGTATGTGATCTTGGCCTTGTACACAAATAAACAAACTTTGCCATATACTGCAGGTGGTACTGTTTCCCTGCCAAACATTTAGGGAGCTTACCATTGCAAGGCAGGTCTTATTCCAAATACCATGCAGAACTCTTACCTCTTATGGGTGAGACACCGATTTCAGTGTTAGGCATCTGTACAGATTGTTGGAGCAGGACAACAGGCTTCATTTTCTTCTGCAAAATAATTCCAGCTTCATATAATCTTTCTTCCTTCTTTCACAGCATATTTATGAAAGTATTTTTCTCCTTTGATCCAGAGTATAGAAAATCCTTTCAAGATCTACATTGCTAGGTAGGGTCCTTGTATGTTTATGGCTTCTATCACATAATTTTTCTTTTAAACTCTGTGCTTACATAGAGGCAAACTGGAAAATTGAGTGTTTCTAGAAGACTGTCTGACAATCAAGGCAATGTCATATTTTCCAACAAGAATACCAGATCTATGTCATGTGTGATTTAACCAGCAGTTTCTGCGTGAAGAACAGTGTTCACTTTGTTTATTGGAAGATTACTGAAAATCCTATAATTTATCCCTAGTCCATCAGAAACAAGCTTTGCCTGATTTAGTGCCTCATTTGGAATTGAAATATACATATTTTTTCTTAAATGATGATTGTTCTTTTTCAAGTTCTACATTCTAGCACTGTGTAAAACACAAATAGCTTTAGTATATAGCTTTTGTAAAATGACAAACTGTATTAATGAAAGAGGATGCTTTGAGGCATGCTGCTATGGGTTTAAAATATACTGTTTACTTATAATAAAGTAAAAGAAAAGAAAAGTTATTTTCCAAAGAAAGTAACTGGAGTGCAAGGTTATATAATGATGATGGTTTGTAGTCTTTTTTTCACACATAAACTAGCATGTGTAGCTTTAGAGATCTGGGCTGGTTGATTTAAAACTTTGTCTTAGATCAGTCACAACTCTTTCCTCTATGTTAAGTGGTGAGTATAGGCTCCTAAGGATTAAAGTCATTAAAAATTTCTGGTTCCTTAAGATCCTTTTGTCTTCCTTGCTCTCTGCTTACACTTTGGTTACATGACAATTAACAATTGTGTCTACTTAGCTGTTTTATCTAAAACAATGTTTTCAGTCTCTGTAACAGCAGGAGCTCCATTATTCTGATTCTGAACCAACTGTCTTGCGTAGATCTCATGAACTTGTAGATTACAGCTAAAACCCTGCTCAAAACTGAGGCAGATACATAAACAAGCATTTTGACTAGAGTGTAATTTCTTCTCTGTGCAGGTTACATTTCCTTATGACAAAAGCTGAGAGATCAGATAAAAGCCATATGTGGTTTCCCCATTCCCTGATTCTGGTTCTGTTACTGCCAGTCTGTTTTCAGAAAGAGTGGCTGGGAAAGATCTGAGTTGGCTTATGTTTCCTCACATGTGCTACCAGGAGGTTGAATGACTTTATAGAATTAGCAAGCTGTTCTTTCAGAAGCAGAAGTTAATAACATGACTCAGTCTGGCACTTAATGGCAATTTACAGCTGCAACAAATGAGTTTCAGTTAGTAGCTTTTCACAGATATTAAGAAATAAAAGCTCCAGGAAAAAGATTAGCCATTAATTGTTTTTGTAGTTAAAATGTATTTTACCTGAACATCTCACATTCTCATCTATAAATTAGGCTATTAGTGTATTCTTCTAGAAACTCTCAGTGTTAGTGTTCATGCAGATTCAATCTTTTCAGCCTGTGCTTGAAAATAAAACAATATACACTTCAAATTAGGAAGTCTTTGTGCAAAGAAGTTGTGCACTTGATGTTGTATATCTTATCCATGAAGAACATTCTATTTGTGACTTCAGATTATATTTCAAATGCCACAGTTTATTTTTTCTCTTAATCCTTGGTTTAATATATTTTCTAAAATACTTTCAAAGACTTGGGCTACTTTAAGCTTTTACATCTCTGATATATGAGAAATAGAGGCTCAGGTGGTATGGTTAAAGGAACTTACATTATACTAGGCATGTGAATAGGTGTTCTGCTTAGAAGTCTGTTCATCATCTGGCTTCCTGTTTTTCCCTGATGGAACTTTTTTTCCCTCTTCCCATATATCACTACATCTAACCTGTTTTTCTTGAGTCTTGCAGTCCCTCCATCCTGCCTGTCTTTTAATCCATCTCCATATGGACTTCCTCCCCTTTGCTCTGTTTGGTTTGCCAGAGTGAAGTTGCAGTACATGCTGCTGGACAAGGAGTGTGACTGCTCAGCCAGATGCAGACTGTACAGCTAGCATATATGTTCTTCCTCACTCAGCAACTGAGCTCCACTATTCCATCAGATTTACCTGCTTTGTGATCCTTTGGCTAAACATCACATTATGCCTCTCAGCGGGGAAAGACAGAGTTTTAACTTTGCCCACGTGTTGTAGGTTTGATATGTGTCTGTTCACTTAATGAAGAAGCAAGTGAATAAACAAGATGCCTTTAAATACTACAGATGATTTCTGGTATAGATGGCATCTGGTTTTACTGTCTTTGTCAGTATTAAATGTTTTGACAGGGAAACTGAGGCAACATGCATCCCACCAAACTCAGAACCCAAGCAGCTCTGAAAAATACACTGTGCTTTGTGCCTTTAAGAGCCATTGCTCCAGAGAGAGCAAATTGGAAGACTACTTTGCAGCAGTCAGAGCTATTGACAGTGTCAGCCTTTGCAGCAAAAGTGCATGCAGTCCTACCCAGGGCTGGGGAACAGGGGCCACCATCTACTCCCAATGCAAAACCACAGCTGTATTTTGTCTTCTTTCTGGCCCAAAGATCAGCTAAGCCACTGATTCCATCTCTGTCTTGGCTTGGTTATGCAGGTCCCCATCTCCCCTCCTTCCCCCTTCTCCACACCTACTTTCCTACACTTCCGCAGAAACAGACGTATTGTCCCAGGGGCAGGCTCTGTGTTTGCGGGAGTTAAGAGTGCGAGTCTGATGTCTTGGCTCATTAAAGGAAGTGGAAATCCCATCTCACCAAAGTCATAAACACTCACCTTTGTGCGAGGTACATGGTCACTACCAGTGTTTTATCATGAAACCCTTAACTTCTTGTTAAGTGCATGTAAGGTCTGAAATGCGGAATCAAGAATGCTGTATTACTAGTTTTTTGAGCAAGTTTTCAGAAAATTATTCAAATTTCTACATTGCTGAATATTTCTTTAAATGTGCATGCTTAAAAGATGCTAGAGGAGTAGGACTGCAGAGAAATACTCTGAATTAATATTTACTGTGTGCATATTTATGCACATGCAGGTTATTCCTACATATGTTAATGCTCTCTTTGCAAAGTAATACTATCTCTCATTCACACATTTTTCAGGTTTCCAATTGCCTACAAATAGTGATCAATTCTCTTGATGCTGTCAATTTTGAAAGGAAACATGCATTGAAAATGTTGGAGATAAGAGATGTAAGAGTTTCTACTTCTGTGGACTCTTGAATCATCAAGATCAAAAGGCTCCCTATTTGAAAAGGTTCAGCTGTTTCTATTTTTGAAGGTCTGCAGAGCACCAGTCTCGGTTTTAAGTTCAGTTAGGAGATTGTTTAGTGTGTAGGCAATAACTCTTCTATAACACATCTCCAGTGATGTTTATACATGAGCAAAGTTACACATTTCTAAAAATGAAAGGAGACTTGAAAATATAGCAGTGTCTGTTTATAGATTTAAAAATGTTAAATCCTAGCAGTCAAAAAACATGACTAGTAGATGTGAGAAGTACATTCTTTGCTTGTAAAAACTATTGCAAAAGATTTTATGGAAAAATATTTTACTCTTATGATTGCACAATTTTGGTTCTACTTTCTTTGTCAAGGAATCTTGATTTCCTTCAGACACATAAAATGCACAGCCCATCTCTGCACAAATGCACAATTGCTAAAACAACCCAGTTACTGTTTAAACAGCTAGTATAAATAATGAACCACTCCATTACCAAGAATATAAATAAATGTAGACAAGTAAGGGTTCTCTAGAGCTGAAAGTTTAGGTTATGCAAAAACTTCGACAGCTGTAATTTGTAGGTCCTTGTAGACTGAAGGGTGTGAGTGATGTAAACTCTAGAAATCTGACATTTAATGTATGTCTATTTTGTCATTTTGCCAGAAGGCAGGACTTGACTGTTATGTTTCTTTTGCTGTGTACAAATTTTGAATAGGGCAATATCTGGCAGAAGAAATTCCACAAAATTCCTTAAGCTTTGCAGTAGTGTAAACAGAGCCCAATGTTCCACTGCTTGATGAGTAACAAGTCTGGTCATAAACGTCTTTTCCTTGGATAAAATAAGAGAGGAAAAATATTATTTGAAATTTATTTCTTTACATGTTAATATTTAAAATTAATTCTAAAAACTAGCTGAGTCAGACCTATGCATCTAGTTCAATTATAATATAAAAGGTTTGTTGTTTTTTATGCTTTGAAAATTGAGGGATGTAAGATCTTTGGATCTGAGTCTTTAAGACCCTATATTGGAGGAGATAAAAGGAGGGAGGTCAATTCTATCCTCTACCCTAAAATAATCACATACATACCCATTGCCTAAGGGAAGCACAGTGGAAAATGACTTAACCAGACCTTAGAGTTCTGTTGATTATAGTGAGAATAAAACTTTCTATGTCAGCAAATATAAATATTTTTCACTATGGCTAATGCAACTCCTTTAGCTTAAATTGGTGAAGTGCAAACATGAGGAAAATCAACAACTTTTCTTGGGTGGGAGGAATAAGGAAGAAAGAGGCAAAGATGGACAGAAAGGGAGAGAGGGCTGACTGACCATGAGCCTTGAGCCTACCAAGGTGAAATATATCCTTACCCCTGGGAATTTTGTAAATTTTGTCCATTTTTTATGGCTCTTGTCCAGAATATTTACAGAAGTACAGATGTCTATGGAAAGAATTATAGAATTGTTAAACTTGGAAAAGACCTTCAAAATCAAGTCTAACCGTGACTGAACACCACCTGGTCAAGTACACCATGGCACTCAGTGCCATGTCCAGTCGCCTCCTTGAATGCCTCCAGGAATATAGTCTCAACCACCTCCCTGAACAACACATTCCAATACTTTGACACCCTCCAAAAAGTGAAGAATTTCTTCCTGATGTCCAGCCTCAAGCTCCCCTCATGCAGCTTGAGGCTGTGTTGTCGTGTTCTGTTGTACCTTGCCTTGGAGAAGAGGTTGACCCTCACCTGGCTACTGTCTTTACTGTTCATTAATCTGAAAATGGGCCACACTAGCACCACCAAGGTGCTCTCCTATGTTACTGAGAGAAGGTACAGAGTTAAAGCAGGCTGGTGACAGGTGGTCACAAGGCTGATTTTAATCTCTTACAGTGGGAAGGACTTTTGGTTCCCCAGTACTTGTCTTGTGTACTGTGTTCTCAAGACTTGTGAGAAAAACAGTTGTCAGTGAAAACTGTGGCAAAAAATTTGTTGAGTTACTAAGCCTTCTCTTCCTCTATCATTATCAGTTTGTCAGCCTTGCTTATCAGGGTTAGGGAGGGGCAGGGCTAATATGCTTTCTCTGACCTTCCTTTTCTGGCTCACAGGCTTGTAGAGACCCCTCTTTTTATTCTTTTCCTACCTTGCCAAGTTCAGCTCCAGCTTTGCCTTGGTCATCCTGACTCCATCTTTATGCAACTGGACTGCATCCCTGTACTCTTCCCCAGATACCTGCCCATGCTTCCATTGCCTGTGCATTTACTTCCTGCTCTTTAGTTTTAACAGCATTTGCTTCCCTACTCAGCCATGCCTGTCTCTTGCCTTCCTGGCTTGATTTCCTACATCTGGGAAATGAGAGGTCTTGCACTCTATGGAAGGCATTCTTTAAGATCTGTCAGCTCTCTTCTGCTCCCTTGTTTCCTAAGGGCAGTTCCCCAGAGGTGCTATTGATTACCTCCTTGAAAAGATGGAAGTTTGCTTTCTTTAAGTTCAGGGTCCTATCTTTATTTTTTGTCTGACCTTTGCCATATCTCTCAAGTCTGCAAACTCCACCACTGCATGATCACCACAGCCCAGTCTGCCTTCAGTCTTGATATCCCCAGTTAGTTTGCTCATGCTGCTGGCTAGTGGGTCCAGTATCTCACCCCCTGTGGTAGGGCTTTCTATTACCTGGCTCCAGAAGTTATCCAGGAGGCTCCTGGATTGCCTAAAGTTTGCTTTGCTACTTTCCCAGTGAATGTCAGAGCAGTTGAAGTCTCCTGGCAGGACAAGAGTTTTGAGCATAATGCTTCCCATAAACTGAACAAGAAGGCTTCATCCACAACATGCCCTGGATCAGACAGGCTGTAGTAGATGCTATCCACAAGTTTCCTTTCATTGCCTCGGACTCTGATGTTTACCTTCAGGCTTCCAGCCTGTCCATGGCTGCTCTTCTGAGGTGGCTCTTCACATTAAATCCACCTTCTGACATTGAGAGCAAACCTCCAGCCATCCTTCCTCACCTGTCCCTTCTGATCAGCCTGTACGCATTGATAGCTGCACTCAGGAGCCACACATGGCATTCATCCCAGCAGGCTGCAATGATGGCAAATAGGTGATAGCTTTTGAGCATCACATCATCATCCTGTTTGCTGCCCATGCTTCATGTATTGGTGTAGAGACACTTGAGCAGGGCAGTTGTCTGTGTCAGCTTTGTAAAGAAACACTCCTTTAATTATTTGGAGATATTCCAGTGATTTCAAAAGCTGCAACATTTTGGTGATGACACTGGTCACAGAGTCATGTATTAATGGACTAGGACCATCTGTATCTTCAGTCTTGTTTGCTTCTCCCAAAGCTGGAACACAAAGGCTTCACTGTACTTTGTTATTCTGTGTTAAGCGTTACTGCACCTAAGCATTTACTTTTAAAAGTTCAGTCACTGTAATGTGGGAAAGCTAAAGGTATTTTAATCATACTTGAATTCTGTAATAAATGATTTTGCTGAGTATACCTCATTAGATGCACTTGGAGTGAACTGACATAACTGGACCTTATGATGATCTGATACAATGATTGTAGCTGATATACTAGCACTTTGAGGTTAGTGTTGAGTGCTGTATTAAAAACATTCTTACAAATCTCTTTTAAAAAATAAATTAAAAGTCATTAGAATGCAATAAATCAGAATGTGCTATAGCCTTTTTTTACTAACTAAAGCAGCAAGGGGCTGTTGCTCATGTCAAATTTTAGGTCCACTACGGATTACTGTTTTATGACTTGGGCCAATAAGGTCATTTAAAATCTGCTTAAAAGCCTTGTTACAGTAACATAATACCGTATGTATCCTACTTCTTTTGTATATGAAGTAATTTCACAAACTCCTGCCAAGCCAAATGCTTGAAAGTTTGTGGTAGCCTTTGTCTCATGGTAATTGGTGGGTGGGAAAGTGGATTATGGTAAATTAATTCAGTCCTTCTGTGACTACCTAAAGTTGAGTGGCAGTGCTGTGGCCAGGATATGTGCTCTTCAAAGCTGAATTTTACAGTCTGTGAATGTCCTTCTTCATAATTGTAACTTAATCTTATTTTTGCATTTTGTTGACCTTTTCCAGGAAACCCAGAAAAGTGTTTCATGCTAATCTGTTATTGTTCTTTCTCATGTTCCTGTTAGCTTAAGCATGCAAGAATTGTGACTCAATTCTGACTTACTTTCTGATTTCTGTACAAGGTGTGAAATTTAGATTCTTTCAGTGGTTTTTCAGGGAAGGCTGGGGTTTTGTTGTGTATTTTTTTTCATGAAGAAGAGATTAACAAAAGGAAGAAATACATATGTGTAATGCAGTCTATTTTGTTTCTTCTATGTGAAATATTTTTTTTCATTCATTATATTTAGGTTGCCATGTTAAGTTTACATGTTCAAGTTTACCACTGTGTTAGAGAGGCAAATATAAGGAGAAATGGAGTTCATTTACCTTGTGTTATAAATAAGATTTCCTTCAGTTTGACTAGCATTTAGCATTATTCAATATAGTTATGTTTATAAATATATAGAAAAAATTTTATTACTTAATTCAGTGTACATTTTTCCCAATAACAATTGGGAATTATTATTATTATTATTATTATTATTATTATTATTATTATTATTGATGATAATAAATTATAATAACAACAATAGCAATAATAGTAATAGTAGTAGTAGTAGAAGTAAATAATTTTTCCCAATACTATCTTTTCATTGAATCAATATACAAAGTGAAAATAAATATTCTTAAAATAAGTTTTAAGTATTGCTTTCATTGTCCTGCAAGGACTCTTAATAGGCTTTTCTAATTATATTTTTATTCTGAATAGTGATGCTAACAAAATGTCTCTGCTGTATTGTATAGCCAGGAGATACCTACAGGCAGCCAAGTAATTGAGCAGAACTTAACAACCAATTATCTCTACAGTGCTTATTTTATCAAACAAGAGAGGTTAGATATTTCAGATTAATATATACAAGCAGAATACAGAGACAGAGCAGAGCAAAACAGACTAGCCAAGAATGACAAGGTCGAGGGTAATATATCAATCGTTTGACTTTCTGGGTCACAGTAGTTTTAAATATTTGAGAATCCATTCCAAGAGTAATACAGAGTTCTTTGTTTTGTTTTAGATCTTTGACCAGATCTTATCTACATTCATAGAGCTGGACTGTAAATCACCCAGTCTCTTTCAAGTTGGCTGCTCTGTAGAAAGTCTAAGAGGCAGTAGGTACTGGACATAGTAAAGGATCTGCAGGAGCTTTTTGCACTGTACTCTTAATTTCAAATCAAGCAACAGGAAGTGCAGCACAAGCAAATAACCACCCCAGACTTTTCAAAGATGCTTTTCTTCAGTGCTGCAGGAGACAGCTAATGGTTAGATTGTGGTTAGCATCTCACTTCCTGCTTTGAACAAAATTTCCTAAATGTTTTCCCAAAGCATGAGACTATGCATATATACCAGCAGAAATAACCTTCCATACAATTAATTAACACAGTAACTGCAACCTAATGCAGGTACACCACCAAGGTCTAAAATTTTATCTGTAGTTGAATTTTTTGTAGGAGGATGTATATTCTTGCAAATCACAGAGTGAGGAAGAGAAAATAGATGTTCACAAAATAAAAAAATGCTGTAAATAACAAAACATTTTTAAAAGGTAAATGCTGAGAAATTAATGCCCGATAAAATTAGGAAGGAAAAAGCTTTGTTTTCATTAAACTGATGCATATGTAATAAAGTTTTCATGTCTTAGGTAACATTCTGACTACTTAAATAATGGCATCTCTGTGTCTGCTAGCAAAGATAGCTGCTGGTTGCTAATTTTTATGGTAGTCTTTTGTCATGTGAAGGTTATTTACCACAAATGAAGCAGAGCCCTCCAGGCAACAATTAGATAACTATTTCCATTGCTCTGACCCTTTACCTGGTTAAACTCAGGCGATCAGTCTTATTTCATATCAGGCAGTCTTACACTTTTGATAGGAAACAACTGTTCACCTTGTATGAATTGTTACTTTTGTAGGCAGCAAAGCGGTCAGATGAATGAGAAGAAACACACTCTTCCTTCAAGTCATCTTGCCAGCCAGCTGTCTTGTATTGTCAGTTTCTCTCTTCCAACCCGCTTGACTGAGCATGTCATTGTTGCTCCTACAGCCTGGCTCCTTCCAGTCTTGACTGAGCCCCTGAGTTGTCCGTGGTGAGCTCAAAATGTTGTCCTCTCCATCTGTGGCAGTTCCCTCTCTGAATCTGCTGCTGTGCCAAATACCACAGATCACAGACTGTGCAGGAGGGCAGAACAAGCTGGCAATTATCTGACAGACTCTGTACCAGCCAGACCTGGGAAATTCACAGAACACACAGAAAGTGGTTTTTCCTGCATGTGCTAGGAATAAATTATTTGATTCTACTTTTTTTTTTTTTTAAACCAGAGAAAACCCACTTAGTATTTTACAAAATATCCAGTAATGAGAATAAAGAAGAGCATTTGGCATTAAGAAGTTGCCTGTTAAGCTTAGCAGTTTTCTGTCTTTACATTGGTACAGTAGGTGCCAGATACGCAAAAGTTACTTCCATTTACATCAGACAAAATGGGACGCTTTCACTGAAGCTTATCAACAAATTCTCAGATTTATAGAAGTACCTAAAATCATGTCATTTCTTAATGTACTCTCCGTTATAGTTGCTGTTTTGATTGTTGTGCAATCAGATATATTCTGCTTCTAGCAGCCTTTCCTTCTTACTAGAATTAGCATTATGGCTCAGAAGTCTTAGGAATTAAGACCATGATATTTTGCAGTTGCAGGCAGTTGCTGTTGTCTTCTGTGTGCTTTGCACTTCAGGGATGGATCCAACAAATTTTCCAGTGGTAGCTGCTTCTGCTTCCACACAGCTTGTTCCACTCCCCTCTATGATCATGTCTGTATCAGACACATGAGCTTTTTGTTGCATTTATTCAAAATAAGAGGCTATCATTTCAAGTGAGTGCGTTTCTGAAAACATATCTGATGAAGTCTCAGCTGTGGTTGTATGTGACTTTCTGGCAAGTTTTGTTCAACATGTAGATATGAATTCAAGGTCACAGCATTGGGTTGTGAGTTAACCTTGCAATGTAAAATTCTCACTTGCATGTCATGAAAACACGTGTTTTAGAGCCACAGTATTTTTGATGACATAGAAGCAATGCTGACCATGTGATGAACAAATCCCATGTCAGTCCTGCTGTCAGAGTAACAAAAAGATGGCAAACATTGTAAATTCAAAATAAGAGTTTATGGATGTAAGATTCAGAGCTCTTTGATGGAGAAGATAAGACTTTGAAAGTGTACCGCACTTGTACCCAAGTATTCCTTTCAGAACATTAAAATGGCAGCATGGCAGCCTTGTATGTTGCAGCTGAAACAAAATACTAATACAGTGGTTAAATCTGATCTTGTGACCAGTTACAGTTATTAAACTGGGTAATGAACATGATAGTGGGAGCTCAGGAAATTCCTTCCTGGTGTAGGGAAATAGATGAGTTGGGTGGAAACTGCTACATGCTTTGAGCTTGCTTGCTAATGGATGCATGCCTGGGCTGTCTGCACTGCAGGGTTAATGAAGATGTTCCTTGCTTTGCTTTCATCAGGCACAGCAGAAAGGGGTTCTTGTGCATCCTTATGATCATGTTGGCTATTGTCAGTGGGACTCTGACCAGGTTTTCATTGAGTTCTTTCACTGCCCACTCACTGACAACAGTGTATATCAACATCTGGAAGCATTCTGAACATGCTGTTTTTCACCTCAGCACTCTACTCTTGCTTTATTATTTTCCTTGAGAAAAACATAAGCAAATAATGTGCCCTCTCTTTTTGTCCAGAAGACTGTTGCTTATTTCTGTTAATTAAATGGCAAAGAGGAATCATATCAAAATCTACCTGGCATCTCAATTTTTTTCACTCCTCTGTAGAAGAAAAGGTAGTTTAAACAAAAGCAAGAAGAGAAATGGGAGTTTCTTTCAGAGCAGACAACTATTATGACTTCACTGTATGCATTCAGTTGTAATCCAAGAAGTCAAAGAGATTCTGTAGGAAGAAGATATTTCCAGTGTGGACTGGACAAAACCGTTAACAGAAATAACCTGTAGTTTAGACATCTACTCTCAAATGAAGAGATATAAATATTACTTAAACTTTACTAGTAATGTTATTTAAGTAAATAACCCTATACTGGGAAATGTAGAAAAACCTACTAAACAAATGAATAACATATCTTAAAACTTCTAATTAGAATAAGTGTTTTGCATTTTTCTATGTCTCAAGTATAGATTAGGTGTCAGTCTTTTACAGCCTGGCACACTTTCTTATCTTTTTCCTCCCTTTTCTAGTCACAGAGGCAAATGCGCATGCATTACTGTGTGCACACATTCACATGCATGTGTGTTCACAGTAAGGTTTAGCCACAGCAATATTTGATCTGGTCAGAAGTGCTGGGAGTGCTCACTTGTGACCTGCCTGGCCACACCACCTGCACATCAACTTTCTCTCTCCATGCTTGTTCCATGGCTATCAGAGCTGTACTGTTTGTTGGGGGAGAGGAGTTAATATTTTCTGTGTGTACAGGCCATAACTAATTACTCATTATGAAGAGAACTTCCAGTGGAAAATACTAATTTTAAACTCTTGATCTAAAAAAAAATAAATACTTTCTAAGAAAGAGAAGTTTGCAGTCTCTAACAATTTAATCTGGTATAATTAACTTTTTTTTTTACTGGTCATGGTCCAAACCAATAGTAAGAAGTAAACTTTACTTGTGATCAGCTCTTTGAACACAGTACTTTACATTAATTCTAGGAGTTTAATTTTGTAAAATTCCATCCTGCTATGACTTAGGGCAGACAAATCCCAAGTAATTAGGTAGAGCTTCAGATAGCCAGTGTAGTATTCTGTTCATTTGGGTCTTTAAAAGATAATTGATGCTTTGTGACAGGAGACACCATGGATATCTATTTGTGATAGTTGGTGGTAGAAGAGATCATGACCATCTATTTAATGATTTTATTGAAGGATGAATAATGCTCTATCACTGACTCACTTGCCAGCCTTGGTTTCTTAAAGTATTGATAACCTAAATGTCACACCTACGTGACAAGGCTTCTCAAATTAGTCGTGTCAGCTCCTAAAGTTTGAGAATTAATTATTCTTTGATTTTCATGGTATCCTTTTGGTCAGGGAGATGTTCATAATACTTATCATAAATAATACAAAAAGTGCTCTGATTAATAGGAACAGGCTATTTACTCTCACTATTTTCCAAAAAGGAGAGTGGCTAGCTGTAGCCTCCCTACCATCAAAGGCTGGTGCTGCAATGCCTGCTTTTGAAATGCAATTACTGAATGGAAACTAAACAACCCACAGGAAGGTTTTTTTGCACTTAGGACAGTTCCTCTGCCATTGTCAACCCAGTCAGAATAATTATTAGAATAGGTGGTAAGTTCTACTATATTCTGTTACACTTGATTGTGATCTGTGCTATTTTTATTTCTCCTCTTGGGCTGAGGCAGATTACTATTGTTGCTTTGTTTCAAATGTAGGAAAGAATTTAAGAGGGTCCTTAGAAATAAGCCCATTTTAAAGTGTTTTTCTGACTTGGGGTGTTTTCCTGAAGTGTTAAATATTTCAGCCTAAGGCTGCAGACAGGACTGGCATTTTTGGATTCTACTCCTTTTTTTTTCCTTTCAGAAAAAAAGAGCACTGTGAAAATCATTGTTTATCCCAGTTGATGGAGTGTTATACTCATAAATCACGATTATTTTCAACCTTTTGGTTGAGATTATTTTGTTTTCACAGCCCAAAGCAGTAAAATAATCAATCATGAAATAATGCCATGGATAATTATCATGTTGCTTGGTGTTCTTTGAGCTACTGCAGGTGTGTTCAGAGCCTCTACTAGTTGTGTTTAAACTGTGACTTTACAACTGAGGTGGTGAAGAGCTTTGGAATGTACCCACAATTGCTTTACTTTTTTTTCCAAAGCATAATACCACTCGTAATGAAATCCATAATTACTTTTAGGGTTTTTTAAATGCGATTCAAAGCTCTTATATGCTCTCTGGTGTATTGTCTCTGAGTTTTTAGCATACAAGTGTACAGAAAAGCTATGTTTGTGATAGCTAGTAGACTTAGTTACATTTCTGCTAAATTGGAAATTATATTGAAATCCATTCATGGCTTAAAAAACCTCAGGTGTTTTTCACTGTAAATAACATGGACTTAATTCTTACTTATTAAGCTCTCAGAACAGATTTATTATTTTAATTTGTTTCCAAGTAGTGCTTTATGTTTTGCTTTTCTTGCAAAACTAGGGTTCTGGGAGACTGTGGACTTTCTCTGTCACAGATTTGTCTGAAATTCTGTGGTCATTTGTAGTGATATAGATCACAACAGTCTTGCTAAAAACTATCTTCCTTCTTTCCTCTGTCTTAGTTTCTTTCTTTGGTGCGTCTCCCTTCTTCGTGCTGACTGAAACTCTCATGCAGCTGTGCTGGGAACCACATCAGGGAGCTAACCTTTTCCCCTCTCAGCCTCTGGGCAACTGAGGTACAAAAGATTAAGGGATATTTACTGCAGACATGAGAGTCAGGTGCCCACATGCTTTTGAAAAACCTGGCAGACGTCTGTCTGCATCTTTTGGCATCAATTTTTTTTCTAATCTGGCCTAGGGTGACTTGGACAGGACATTGTAGGAAGTGCTAAGAATTGAAAATAGGATTTGGATATTCCTTCATCATGTAGACTGTTTTCTGTTAAATGTTCTCCACTTTACATTGTCAAATAAAAGGACCTGGACTTTATTGTAACTTTATCAGAGTGTTTTAGCTGTGAATTAATAGAATAATTTGTAATCCAAAGTTTAACATCTTCAAAATTTAGCTGCACACTGAAAACGTTGACTTGAAATTAGTATCTTCTTTTCCATGTGTTCTGTCTTTTCACTGTAATGTTTTGGCAGCTGTTAATGATGCTGCTTCTGTGATTGAAATCAGAACAAATCCTTATCTCTGGTTTGTCTCACTAGCATTTCTGAACTCTCATTTTAAGTTGCAAATAGGAGCTGCAGGAGGATGAATCTAAGTTATTTAATAGCTAAGCTCTGTGATGAAAGTTGTGCAAAGAAAGGATAAAGATTGACAGTGAAGTTGAAAATGCAGTTGTGTGGTTAATGTAAAATATGCTTTAACAGTATGAGGTGTTGAAATAAATCAAGGTATTCATTGAAGTGTGCATTTGAATCCCTGTTAATAATATTTTAAATGACTTATCTGATTTCTTTCTTCTCACACTGACTTCATCATACTTGCTAAGGCGTCTGGCTGATGATTAAGAAGATAAACTGCACCTTCAGTACATTTTTTTCTGTTTTGAGAGTTTGTTGCAGCTCTGTGCAAAAATCAAGAATCAATCCTTCTCTACAGTTCTATGCTGATGACCAACTGCTCTTTTTTACTTTGTTTTTGAGTGGTTTGATAGTAGGCTAATAAGGATTACTTAATTAAATGAAGAAGTTCCTGTAGGAACATTTTGAAATTTATAAAGTGGTTTTTTCATCATGCACTTAACAAGTGTTCTGAAACAAACTACTAGTTTGTCTTGGATCAATCTTTTAAACAAACATTCACAGCAACAGAGATTAATGCGATATGCAGATTCCTTCTTTATGCATTTAAGTGACAAAATACAAAATTTTGAATCTCTCTTAACATGTGTTTGAAAAACAAGTTTTCACTGTGCAGAATGAAAGTGATTTAATGTCTGTGGGTTTTTAAAATTTTATTTAAAATGGATGTATTTTTCATCCAAATAATGATACTCTTTTTATTACTACAGATCATAAACCTTGTGTCTGCCTTTGTCCTGTAGTGTAGTTCCCACACTTTGCAATAGAATGTTTTTCCTCATACTTACTGAAATGAAAACATTTCCATATAGCTATTAGGTAAAATAGAAGAAAACTTATAGAGGGAAAAATCCATGCTAATGAAACAAAATGTTCTCTTTAACAAGGAATGCTTATGAATTGTGGGAATGTATTCCGTATAAGTCAACCCTGGCTTTTTTAAAAGGTTTCTTGTCTGTGTTATATACCAGCTTTCTGAAGGTTCTGTGACTTTTAGTCTGCTGTTGCTATTACTTTAAATATACTTTTTTAATGCTATTTTGATATTATAACAGAGCAGGCTTAGAAGAACTTATCCCCTTTCTAATGGTCTCATGGTGAGAACTTTTTATTACTATGAATTTAGCTGAAAGTAATTTGGAAGAGTTTTGCATGGCCAAAGCACACATTTAATTAGTCAACATGTTAACCTATGAACAGTATGACTTGCGAGCTGATAACCAGCTAAGAAGTGACTCTTTTGCAGACTTCACCATTGCCTCAGTAGAGCAACTGCAAGAGAAAGTGAAGGTTATTACCCCCACCTTCAGCTATTTTTATGTGAAGCTGCAGCAGTTAAGAAACGTGTGCTGTGAAGGTTCTAATCTGCCATCACTATGAAAGGGGTGCACTGATTTCATGCTACAAACTGCATCTTTTGTAGCCTATTCACCACCCTTTACAGGTCTGCCAAGCCCACTCTGCAATTGGTTGCCAGGGGCTGCAGATGTTGGAAAAGAGAAATTTCAATGAAAGACCCTGATTCAGCAACCCAAGCAGCCTGCTTCCCCCAGCCAAAGTAATCAGATTGGCAGCTGAATCAAAGGGTACAGTGGGCCCTTTGTTTGGGAACTCCAGAGGCTAGTAATTGACAGAAGGTCAACAAAGTTTTATGAAGAAAAGAACAGAATATTAGAAGGTATTAGGCTGAAGAGAGAGATTTTGGGAGTTTTGTGTTATTGGAAGAAAGTTAGAACTCAAGTAAAAGCTTACAGCCGTAGGAAGCAAAGGTTGCATATTGATGTTTAAATCTGAAAATAGTTTCAGCTACAGAAATAGGATTATTGATGAGTGGAAGAAATGTCAGAACAAAAATCTGCAGTGTTGCTAATTGTAGGGCTGTGCAATTTTTAGTGTTGAAGGACTTATTTGTAAGCTTTGGGATTTAAAATACAATGGTAGAGGGAACGTTCATTCATAGAATCCTAAGATTGGAAAAGATCTTAAGAAGTCCTGTTTCATCTGGGAGAAGAAACATCTGTTACCTGTGCAGTATCATATGAATTAGACAGTTGCCAAATCTGCCATACTGGAAAATTTCATCTACTGAGACCTCTGTATTTGAAGAATACTTGTTCTCAGTACATAGCTAATCTTCTTCAGACCAAGCAGGCTTAGTAATCATTATGTTTTTTATTTTCTTTGTCACGTTTTGTAGGCTATCTTCATGGTGCTAGTCATTGTATTTTACTTTTACTCTCATCTATCTTGAAATAGAACACAGAAAATTGGGGAAAGTAGTCTAGGGCTTTACTAACTTTGAGTAATTGGGGAAGATTACTGCTTTTTATATGTGAAGTCTGCCTTGTTTGCAGTACCTTGCAATTGTAACTTTCTTGTGATTCTAATTCGTATCTGCCAAGTCAACGTTGGCTTCTATTTTAGATATTACTCATCTCTCTGCTTTATCGGAAATGCTTAAAAATAACTTCTTTGTTCCATTATTTTTCCAGGAATTAAAGTTCAGCTGATAGCTCTATAATTCTCTGACACTCCTTTTTTTACCCTTTTTAATAAATAATAGGAAATGTTTGTGCAATTTCTCATATTTAAGATCTCATCTGTGCTCTACAAATAATGAAAGACAGTTAATAACATTGCATGGTATTGCATCAGCCAGCCCTTAACTGCTCTGAATCAATCAGACCCATTCTGTTTGAAATACCTGTGTACTGTTTTTCTCTTTCTGTGTGAGGCTGAGGCCTTGTTTTGTTCCTGGTATCAATTATGGTAACCCTCTCTTGTGACTGGCTTTTTGATGAAGATTAATGTGTTGTTTTGATGTCTGCTTATGGCCATGAGCATTTTGGAATCTGTTTATTGCACTTACCTCTCAAGTAATGAATGATCTGCAAAGTCATAACAATTTCAGAGGAAAAAGTCAGCTATTTTATGGTGAGTGGTATGTGCCCTGTGAGTTGATACTGTGATCAGCTGGACAGCTTAGTTTTCAATAGTGTAAAAGAGCCTTCCTGCCCCAATAACTCAGGATATTTATTTGCTTCTGTATTTTGTTGGTCATTGGTGCATAAAATAGAGCAGTCGACCTGCCTGTGTTGAATCTTGTCAGTAAGAAATTCGCCCTCATATTTTCAAGAGAAATTAAATTAAAAAATCAGTGATAATTATTTATATACAAGTAGGAAAATAATTTTCTCTATCATCTGTTTCCTTGCTACAGTTCACTATGTGTAAGTCAAAGGGACTGAATACATTTTTTACATCAAAAATATAGATTATGATATTTTTTAAAATATGGGTTTTCTTTTGAATTGGGATTTTCCATAAGTTGAAATTATTT
Organism: Lonchura striata; assembly: GCF_050655825.1. Lineage (NCBI taxonomy): Eukaryota > Metazoa > Chordata > Aves > Passeriformes > Estrildidae > Lonchura > Lonchura striata. The sequence goes on along the minus strand of NC_140740.1, from coordinate 80,219,205 downwards.
GCTTTACTGCCATGAAAAGTTAAGAAATTATTTTCATGTGGATGAGCAGTTTAAAAGAGTTACTGTTTGCAGCATCTGCATTTTACTTGATTGTGTGTTCCCTGAAAAGGGGATTAATAAGGTATTCTGTAGCATCTGGCAAGTGACACATCTGGGCATTGGCATTCAGGCTAAGTTCTTGTTCTGTTGAAGTCTTGTCTGGTCATGCAATGTGGAAGGAGAACAGGGCACTCATGATCTCTTCTACCTCCCGCTCCCACTGCAAACATAAATTAAAGAAGTGTGTCTTTCTAAATAAACTGTGATGCACTCGGTGTCTGAGGAGAGGACATATGCTGGTGAAAAGTGTGAGAATAACCATATAGGAGCAGATGAGAGATCTATGCCATGCTGTGTCTTGGCTCTGATGGCAGTAAAAAAGGAAATGCTGAAGTAAAAGTTTAAGAAGAGATCTAAGTATCTAGTACTACTCTGTGCTAGGTATTTACCCAGCCTCCAGCCATTTTTGACTCAGGGACTTCCATATACCCACTCAGGATTTCTGAGGTCTCTCTTGTCCAGTCTCACTTGTAAGTCATCTGAACTCTGCACTCAGTCTAATTACATCTCCTCTGAGAAAACTTTACCTTGTTTTATCTTTGTTTTGAAGTTGATTGTTGCTATTTTTTCTAGCACTGCCATTTTTAGCAAGAGAGTCCATCCACTCTGTAGACTTTCGTGACTGTAGAGCTTTACAGTCATTGAGCTCAGCCATCTCCTTCTTAGAGAGACAAATCCTAGCAGCAGTACAAAAACTGGTTTATGAGCAAATATTCTCACTTCTCTGAAATTCTTCCAACTCTTCTGTATCCTTTTTGAAGTAAGAGAGCCTCAGCAGCACACAATGAGAGCACACTTACTGCCAGAGTGAGTTGGTAAGATCACATGTAAGGTTCAATTATTGAGCATTTATTTTCTTCCCAGTTTTTGATAACAACTGTATAGTGGATTCTGCTGTTCTTTCAGTCTTTTGTTTTGCAAGTCTACCTCTTAGTCTTGTATGACAATGCTGCATTTGTTATAGATACAAAAAAAAAATTATGTGTCTCGTATCTTTGTGACATCTAAAACCAGTTTAATGAACAATTATGTTTTTCCCAGTACTAGTTTTTTATTGATGAAAACTGACAGTGAAAATGGGGTACCTTAAATTACTTTATGGATTTTTTTTCCCCTTCAGGGTGTGCAAGAACACATGAATAGTCTCCTAGGAAAAGATACCAGAAGTAGGAAGAAAAAAGCAAAATGGGATGCCCTTATCAAAATATTGATTAAACAAAGTGAGAAAAGGGAGTTAAAAATCAGGAGTAGACAGGAGCATAGTTGTGTAGGCATCTTCAAACAATAACAAGACTGCAGAGAGGTGGTGATGGGACGTGATTAGGGTTCATGTGTACTATAGTGAGGAAAATTAGAAAACAAAAGACAAAAATTGCTAGCTGTTAAGGTAAACACCATGGATTCACTCCTGGCAGGAAAAACATACTGTGTTATTAGTGCAAAATCAGAAATCACTGAAAATATTAAAAAGAAAATAATTTGCAAGAGGAGTACACAGCTCTAAGATCTTCAGAATTTTTAAATTATGTTTAGTACAAGAGAAAAAAAAAATTATTTTGCTATAGTGACTTGCTGGTTGTCTCTATAGTGTTAAAAACTAATTTTTCAAACTGACATACATTTTTTGTGTTTTAAGTTGTGGAAGAGAAGTTTTAGGATTAAAGTTTAGAATTCATCATAAATGTGATTGAAATGGAATTTTGCAGTTTACAGAAAATACACGTTTCTTTCATAAAAGCAAGTTTAAGTGACAGATATGGTTTGTATTTATGATTTGCAAAGAATGCAAAGTATTTTAATTTTAACTTTGTTTAGTTCTGGGGATTTTGATGATAGGTGGCATCTATGGTTTATAATTGTTCTCTGGTCAAGCACATATGAAGATTAATGTTTTTTCCAGACAGAAACATATCAAGTTCAAGAGTGAATCACATAAAACTATTATTGGAATTTTTTTCAAAACAGCAAATTCTTTTGTTTCTTTCCACCTTTGTTCTGAAAAACTTAAATAGATTAGGAGATATGGGCCTGGGAAGGAGAGATGAGACAGGAAAACATTTCTGTGCTCATTTATCTGAACTAATAATGTTTTTTTTTTCTGTTGTGAGTCCCTTGAGATTACTGAAGAAATGGGAACAACTATTTTAAAGTTGAAGATGTGGTATTAAACCAAAAGTGCCACTCAGATGTCAGGCAACCTGGAGTCTAGATAGCTGAGTGTTAAGCAATCAAATAACCTTAAGAACAGTTGTGTAATAATGTTCCACCCTGTGAATACTGGGAGATTATGATCACCATAATAAGATATGAGCAGGTATTTGGTTTTCCTACTTGTCTTTCTGGTCGAGGTCTCATCTTGGTTTTTAATTCCTCGTGGCCAGTAAATGCTGCTGCCCCTTCTAAATCCTCATGAAAAGCTCAAGCAAGAGCAAGGGATAGAGGTGAACTTGTCTTACTGCCCCTTGTTAAGAACAAGATGTGATGCATCTCTGCTGAAATTTGGCAGAATATGCCTGTCATGCGTTCACCACTTCACCCTGAATCAAAAAGATCAGCAAAGGTTCTGTACAGCTAAAAGTCAGGTGCTAAGTTTGTACCATGCCTGCAGGGGCATGAAGACACAACATGTTGGGATTTGCAATGGCAAGGCTGGGAATTGGCTCCCCCATCTCCATTTCTCCCTCCAGTCTGCAGGTGAATGTTATCTATGATTTGCACTGGCCAGTGCTGGGAATGGCAGAAGGTGGAGGATGTCTGCTCAAGCCTTAGCTGTTCCAAATTGAAAGAGCGTGTTACCAAGGGTACAACACCATCGCCATCACTCTAATTGTGGTGTCTGAGAATGAACACACAAATCAAGTGGAATCTGTAGCATTACCAGGCAAAGAATCTTGAGCAATGGGAGATAAAGGAGGGATGAAGTATTGACAAGCGACAGTACTGTGACGAAAGAAATAGTTTCAAATCCAGCCTGTTGTAGAGAATGTTTCTGATTTCTGTGTTTTACGCGATAAAGTTAAAGGCAAGTCAGATGAATCTCTTCTCAAATAATGGGTGAAAGATTAAACAAACAAAAAAAGTGTCTGAATTATTTTCTTCTTTCATAATATGGTGTAAGGTAGGGATAAGGTTACTTGTATTTTACTTGCATTCAGAGTGGTATTGTAGTTTGAAGAAAGGGTAATAGAGACAAAAGGATGAAGGAGAGTCTTTTCTCTAGCTTAATTTCATCTAAAATAATACCATGAACTCCCCTAACAGATCTACAATGAATCCTAGATCACTTCAGATCTTGATGACCTTAGATTTTCATACCTTTGTGATATGCTAAGGATGTAAGGAATTTGGACGACTGAATATAAGTTAGAAAATATAAAAAAAATGGGGGGTAAAATTTTAGAAGTTGTTTTAGTTAAAGCACATCTATACTATTATCTGAGTTAGAAGTTCAGTTCTGTTCCTTACCTAATATTTTTTAAAGGGAGAGCAAACATGTGATATATAATGTTTGGAGTTTTGCGAGACCTGCAAATGCAAAGGAACTTCAAAGTACTATCTGCAGTGTGCTAGCTTGTACTGATATATTACACAGGGAAAAAAGGAGCCCATACAGAAGATGTCTGTCCATTTCCTCACACTTTGAAATCCTTGGAAAGCAGTTATTATAGTTTCATTTCTAAAGATATCTTTTAGGGATGAGGCTGAGAGTAGGATAAGAAATTCAGTAGCAGTTATGAGTCTGACCTCTGGAGATGGGATCTGAATTACCATAGTGTAAGTTTAAAAGCAAGTTTATGCCATTGTGTAACTGAGGCTATCAGTAAAGCTCACATACTTCTTAATTTGCTAAGCCACCATTGCTTCTGGAAATGTTTGCATTCTTTGTAAAAATGTGTAGACTTTATTTCGCTAAGAACTGGAATGCAGTTTTTAATGCTTTCTATTTTGCCAAACACCAACTAATCCACAAAGTAGTTATTGTAGTGTTTTCTAATCTACAATGGATAAATCCTAACCTTGTCAATATGTGTTTCCTGTGTGCTATGTTTCCTGTGTGCAACTCTGGAGGCAGAATGTGGACTGAGAGAATGTGCTGAACTCAGCGTTATAATGCTGTTTAACAGAAGGATTAGCTCACCACCTCAATTCAACAAAATCTTTTCTTTGTAGGTGAAATGGAAATTCCAGATTCAAATGACCCCTTAGGTCATGTGGATGGACTTGAGAGACCAATTCCAACACCTAAAGGTAAAATGAATTGTAATTTTATCACCTTGCTTAAGTGTAAACATTCTTCAGAAAGGACCAGCAAAATCCTGTTATTCCCTATATTTGTCAATTAATACAAGTCTGTAAGCAAGGCAGCCTTCCTTTCATGAATTAGCACTTCTGATTGCAAGCAGGGATAGCAAGGTTAAACGAGTCTATAAAAATTAATTTTGAAGCATGTTAAGTCTCCCCACTTGGAGGAGTTAGACATTTCATCCAAACACAGTGTGCTATTATTACCTTCCTAGCATATTTTATTTCACATTGTTGCATGAAATTGATTTAATTTTGTACAGTGCCAAACTTAGCATCTCCAGGTAAATGTTAAGTATTGGTGTCTTTAGTTTGAGGTAATTAAATCTAGCCCACTACAAAACAGGAATACATACATTCTGAGCTCTGAGCATTAATGCTTTTGTTTTTTAAACTTACTGTAGTGTCAATCTTTCTAGTTATTTATTAGTTAATATCAATTTTGGGACACTTTATCACTTAAAACTATAGATCCAAATGTTATACATGGATCTGAAGAGGCACGTATTTACTGCAAGTTGTGCTTCCAATTGCAATTTGGTGCAAATTTCTAAAGCAGGACATTTTCAGTATTCTACCTGACAAACCATATTTTTTCAATTGTGTACTGTATTTATCTTTTTATGTAGTAATGTCAACTTTTTATGTAGTAATATCAACTCTTATGCTAAAGAAAAGTGTAAGGTAATGTCACCTTCATGAATGAGCACATGTTGAAGTCTTTAGAACTGTGGTATTGACCAGATGTTCTTACAGTTTGTCTTTCAGACGAACATGAATTTTGGAGGCAATTTGGCATATAGTTTCTCTTCTCATAGATATCCAAGGTTAATTAATCCTTATTGTCCTCCTGAATATTAGTTAGATTTCTTACCCTAACTATGCATATTAGGAGTTTTTTTATGGACTCTTCCTTTAAATTTTGTCCATAAGTCAGTGAAAAAAAAATATTGGAAAGACCACCTGGTATACTCCATTTCTCAATTCTTCACTACTTTCTGAAACTGCTGAAATATTTAAGAAGTTTAGAATTTGAAATCTATTCTGGGAATAAATTTTAGTAGTAGTAATTCTTGTCAGTAACATTGTATTACTGCTAGTTGTTTTTGTCACACTGAAGTACACACTACTTTTGATTATAAGAGCCATGTTTAATTTTTAACTGCATCTGATAGGCTTGTTTACCTGGCAAGTTGGTCCCACTTCTCTCTTTTGTTATGTTTGAGTTTTTAAGGCTACAGACATAAAAGAGGGTGGTTTTTTTGGATTTTTTTTTCATGTGACAGTGCTTGGTTAATTTCTTGCTGAGAAAGGATCTCCAGTTACTTCCTTCCTTTGCAGAGCCACAGGCAATATCTGTCTGAAGAAGTAATTAATCACATCTCAAACATTTCTATACTATAAAAACTCTATATTTCCCTCAGGGAAAAAAAAAAAAAAAGAAAAAAAAAAGAAAAGAAAAAAAAGAGCTCCATGTTCCTAAGTTATTCACAGGTATAGAATCAGTTGTTAGTTTTCAGCATGCCTGGTTTGGAAATGACCTAATTTGCTCCCATAGTTTTTTTTTTTTTTTTTTTTTTAATGTGGGCACAAAATTCTCTATAGAAGCAAAACTAGTTGGAATGTTAGCTCAGGTGTTTCTGTGTCATAGTAAGGTATTAGGTTTTGTTACAAAAAACCACTGGACAATTCTACTTCAAAGTTTGGGCATACTGTTGAGATCATTAGAAACAGTTCTTAAGCCCTTCCATCATATTAACTCACTTCTTTCCTTCAAAAATCTTTTGTTGTTTTGATTTGCTTGTAACTTCCCATTTAAAAACTTTTTCTTATTTTGGAATAGACCCAAAACAGGCATGAAGATAAGCAGTTTAATAATACCCAAATTAAAAGCCGCTTTAAAAGTACCGAGTGTATTAGTCATCCTCTTCTCTAGAATCTTCCAGAAATCCTGAGACTTCCGTCTCCAATGACAAAACCAGTTTAAGCAAGGTATTATTAATAATACTCACTTACAAAAATGTTGCAAGTCTCTTTCTACAAGTGAAGCTAGCCTTCTGATAGTTGATGAGGAGGGACAATACCTTGGCTAAGCCTTTGAGGAGAGTGTTATTTTCCCTTATTTCCTTTAAATGAGCACCTGAATGACCAAAAAGCACTGTTTCTGAGCAATGTTTCACTGAAAACCAGTGCAGAGCATTGAGCGTTTGCTGTAGAAGAACTTAGGTCTGCTTTAGAATAAAAATACAACATTCCAGCACAGGTCCAATCTCCTCTCAGTCCAATCAGTCTTTATAAAGTCGATAATTTCCCCAGTCTCACTTCACGTAAGCCTCGCTTGGTGTTTTTCTCTTTTGCATAAATGATCTAACATAGTCTCGCTGGGTCCTAAAACCCCACTGATTTCAGAGGAGAGGACAATGTGCACATTGTGACAGTGTGTGAAACACAGTGTTTTAAAGCTAATTCTGCTTCATTCCTGGATTAGCAGTTGTTCGTTCCTTGCTCCTAAGGTCATTTCAAGAGAATGCAAACAAATCAACTTATTTTACATCTTTCTGGATGGATTTTTGTACACTGAGATAAAAAAAATAGGATGAAGGATGAGGTGCAAATTGGATTAAGTTAGGCTGTAAAGGTATCATTTCTCTGGAAATATTATGTGGCAGTCAGTATATAATAGTGTAGTTTCCTTAGCTACCTGTGCATTTTGGGAGATCTGCCAACATCCTGTCCGTTTTCTGATGTGACTCAAATAAACTGTAAATCACTCATCTTCGTATCAGGATTAAATAGAACAGAGGATGAAGAATTGGAGAGACTGTTTTTTTATTTAGGAAGAAGTTCCATGCAAGAAACCGTGCGTCTTAAGCTTCAATCTACCCTCCTTAGTCAGAGGATGTTTCTCAGTTTATTTGGAATTCTGATTTACTTGTGGAAGGAGTCACTTTACTGGACTCCCACCACTGCCAAGATGTCCCCTAAGCTTAGTGTTGTTATATACACCTCTAGAAAGACATAATTTGCATTTCAGCAACTTACACATACATTTTGTCTGATTACAATCTTCAGTTCTTTTATAAGCCTAGGAAACTCGGTATCTCTTTATAGATTACCTGTCAATTTTGTGAACACTTTATGCTTAGTACCATGTTCATAACACAGAAAATTTTGGAACAATGGTGTCTTCATCAACATTCTATAAGCCAAAGCATTCATCCTAGGTGAAAAACTATGTCTTATTGTGGGAAAATGTGACTTTGCATTATGGTGGAAATATCATTAGTTTAATTACTCAAAATATTGTCCCCAAACCCTTTTGTGTTTGATATAAGTTTGTATTTGTCTTAAAATACCAGAGCCAAAATTTGCCATTTGAAAGAGTTGTGGTGAGAAAGATCATGCTCTTTTACCTAATAAGAAAAAGATTATTTGAAGACAAAAATGAAAAAAAGTTGGGAAGGTATTAAATAAAAGAAAAAGTAAGGTAGCTTAGGAAAAAAAAAAAAATCCCACATTGCTTTTTACACAAATCACAATATACGTATTTTCATAGGGGTTTTGAGCACAGAAAATTTTTTATTCCATGAATCTGAAAATGGTCTAAATTTATGCAGTTATGCAGAAAAATAAGTATTTGCCTTTTTTTTTTTTTAAAACAGCTGATTTTAGGTTCTGAGTATCTCAAGCTGAGACTCTTGTAAACTGTGATGTGTTCTGTAATACCAAACAGATGGCTTTATGGCCTTTTTTGGCTGTTGTATAAAGTCAACAAAATAAATATATATCTTATGGAGAAATAAATATTATAAAAAGTGATAAAACATATATATGAAATTGTTACTACTTGGTCTGAAAAGACTGTTGTATCTTCAGATATCTAGCCATTTAAGAATCAAATTTTCCTTTCTTTTTCTCAAAAGCTGGATATTCAGTGTGTTCCTTGTGGAGTGCAGAAAGAAAGGCGAATCCACTTGGATAGGAGCCAAAGTGGATGGCTATCTCAGAGCATGATTATCTCAGGAAAACTGAAAGATGTGGATCTCATTGTAGTATCATCGATACTGACACTTAGTCTACGTGTAAACTGTCAAATCACTTAGACTCCCCTTGCTCTCCCTTCTGCTTTTGGGAAATAAATGTGATGGCATCATCCCATCTCATGAGACTTCAATAGTCATCAATGATTTGGAAGCTCTGAGATAAAAAGGGTTAAAAAATTGTTACTAAGTACTATTCATGGTTGCCATATTGAAGCTTATTTTAAAACTATGAATGCATAATTATTTCTAAAATCACATAGAAAAAAAAGAGTAAAAGCAATAAAAAATTAACAGGAACTAAAACTTGAATTGAAAACAATTAAGCCAGAATTTACATGATCTAAAGTAACTAAGGAGCCTTAGAATATTTTTTTCAGAATGAACTTCAAAATCACAGCTAAGATCTTAAAATAACAAAGGCAGAACAATAATTTTATATTGTGTTTATGCCAAGAATAACACATATGGTTTGAGCCAATAATTTGGACATGTAAGTGCCAGAATAATGTAAATAAAACTAAGAAATATAATATGCATGTGATGTTTTAGTGATAGTTGCACCCTTTAGGTTTTTAGTTTAGTGTCTATTCTTGTGCATATTCTTGACAATGATTTGACACACTCTGGAAAAGCTTATTTTTATATTCTTGCCAAAACATGAATAATGGACCTGTCATCTTAATGTTGATTTGCTTTGGGATTCTGTTTGATATATTTATATCAAATTTATTCAATTTAAAAATATGAAGTACTGGCAACCTAACAAAGGCTTTCCAAATATGAAAGAGTTTTTCTGGAATTCAAGTCAACCATTTCCCTAAGCTATGTTATTCACAGAGTACATAGAATAAGATAGCAAAACATAATATATAGATTAAGTTGCATTGTCCTCTCATAGCTACTTGACAGAACAGTTTTTAATCTGTTAAAGAAAAATAAATACTAGTACTGGTTGTAGACTATGCTGGAAACCATCATGAAAGAGAAATTTAATTTACAGCACTGTCGCCTACAGCAAATGCAGAAATATCTACCAGATAGATTCTCCTTTTGACATAGTTGAACCATGTCAAAGATCACTGAAGGCAAAGGAAGCATTTTCCTTCATTTCAATGACCCTTGGAAACAAGCCAGAGTATAAAAACCATTAGACAACAATATTAATTTCACAACACAGGAAATTTCCGGACATTTAACTTGTATTTTTTAAAGAAATTATATTTGTTATCCATCTCCCAAATAAAATATAAATCTTTACAACATGACATTTACAATAGGACATCCACAAGTTTGGCAATATGCAATAGGAACAAAATATTTTATACAGAGTATTTATTGTCTGTTTCAAAATTATGTTAGTATTAAAACAATTAATTAACAATTCTATTCCAGTTTTAAAAAAATCTACTTGACTAATGCTTAACAAATACAAAATACAGGACACAAGTTAAATACAAATTCCAGCATTTTCACATTTCATTTTTCCTTGTACCTGTCCAAATTAAGATTGATTAAGACAGAAAGAGAACTACATTGGGAAAAAAATTGCTTTGCACATTGTTGAGGTTCTAATTTATATTGGGAAAATTTGGTTTTTTCCCCAGAGCATTCCATCAAACTGGCATCTACACTGTCTTTGTGGTGTGATGTACGTTACCAAAAAAAGTAACTGCTGATTATCACCACAGAAATTAAAGAAAACATTCTTTAGAACATGGTTGGTTAAATTTTCCACTTTGTTTGAAAGAATTGCAATTATGGGTTATCCAAAGTGGACATCAAATAACAGAGCAGCTCAACAAATGGCTGCCCACTCTGTCATATAAATACTTCAGAATCAGTGAGTACATAAACAACGCTTCTCAAAGAGGAAATGAAACCAGCAAATACAAAGTGTGCAGTTCAGGGTGGACAGAGGCAGAGAATAGGCCCTGAGCTGCCCTACTGCTCTTTGGCTGCCCTGGAGAACTTTGGAAAACACAAATGCTTTGAAGTTCATTAGGTTAAAATATTTATTACTTGGTTTGTAATAACAGGGCAATATAAAACACTGCAGAAAATACCTGTAAAATTGGCAAGAGTAATGATGAACTAAAGTTGAATTCTGACCTGCAGGAAATAGATGCAGTGACGCTGACTTCTGGCAAAGTCTATCTAATTGCATTGGGTCTGAATTAACCCATAAATCTTTGGCATTGCTTTTCATGGCAATAGTTTTGTTCTAGTTATTATTAGGATCAGATTCACAGATTCGTATGAAATATTTTGGATGGCTTAAAAGATATGGATGTAATTACTTCCTGCAGTAGCTCTGTTTTAATTAGTAAAGCAAGAAGTTCTAACATGGATTTAATCCTGAGTTAGTATGAGTAAATTTAGTATCTGTTTTCATCCAAATGTATTTGAATTTAATATCCATGACTATCCTGAAAAGATGACTCCACTCAGCAGATTTTAAATCAGAAAAAGTGAAATAGTGATAAGCAAGCAATAATTTGAGCAAGGCATAAGCTGACTAATAACAGAAAAATGTAGCCCTCTCATGAACTTACATGTGAAGAGCAAAAAATATATTAGAGAGCTAGACAAACCACAATTCATGTCTGTCATCTTACAGAACTTGAATTTGCCTTACCTTTTTGACAGATCTTTTCTGCTTCTTTCCTTTCTTGGGTATCAGAAGCATCTCTGAGCCAGACGAACATACCTCTGTGCTGGCTCCATGCTGGAAGAGGCCCATCTTCTTTGCAAAAAGGTCTTTAAACAGTCTGCTTTACCTCCCTTGTATGAGCACATTCAGCCTCTCCCCATGATTGCTGAACCAGGGACCCACAGAACTACAGAAAATTACAGCCTGGGAGGCACCTCAAAAGATCATCCAATCCAACATTTCTTGGGAAAGAAAGCTTAGACAAGACAATCTAGTGCTCTGTCTGATCACATCTTGAAAACCTCCAGTGATGAGGACTCTACCACATCTCTAGGCAATTCCTTTTCCAGTGGACTTTTGTTCTCACTGAAAAAAAAGTCTTTATTCTATTGAAATGAACAATTCCCTGGCTACTTTCACTTATTGCCCTTTGTCTTCTCCATGTAGCTCATTGTGACGAGGGAGTTCTTTTTGCAGATGTCTTTTAGGTACTGAAAAAGTGTGATGATAACTACTTCAAGTCTTTTCTCATACTACATATTGTCTAATGCTTTGATGATATTGGTAGCCCTCTTTTGAACCCTCTCCTCTCTTTCTGTTTGGATTTTGGGGATCAGAACTGGAGATAATACTCCAGGTGTGGCCTGATAGGCGCTGAGTAGATTGAGATATTTCTGTCACTGCCAGGTAACACCCCTATGGATGCAGCCCTGTATCTCAGTGGTGCTCATAGAAGCAGCTACATACAGACTATGAAAAAGTGGTGAAATAAGTCTCTAAATAATAAGTTATGAGTGAAATAGTGGTAGAAAATCCTTTTCTAACTTGTGGTAGGGCTGATCATGCTTTCTTCCGTGCTGCTAAAAATGCCTATGTACATAAATTGTTGGCTTAAAGAGAAGTTTAAATCAATGGCTTCAGTTGACTATATCAGGAAGTAAATTTACTGGTTTTGTTTTCCCTGTCAGAATGTCATAATAGCATTTCTGTTTTTTCAGCTATGAAATGTAACTGGAAAACATAATAAATTACATTGTTGTGGTGTGATATTGCTGAAAATATTAATATACTTTTTCTCCCTTTTATATAAGTTATTCCGAAACATATATTGTTTGTGTTCTGTCATAATGGTTTGAAGTATGCTTAAGATTTTAAATTAAAAATAGGGAAAACTAATATAAAATTGCATAATAATTTATTATTTTGTGACAGAAAAAGGATAAAAAAATTCCTGTAAATTTTCAATTTTTGTGGAGATGATATATACTTGGATTTACTTAATTTTCTATTTAGTTTTGTTCAAATAATTTTCTATTTAGTGACAAACTCAGTTTGCACTTGCCTACATTGTATGTTCATATTATTCATTATAACAGGATTTTTTTTGAAAAGCCAGTGGTAGAGAACAATGTAACACACAGTAAAACCCAGTTTTCCAGCAATATCTGGCTTGTACATTTATTATATTCTGATGTTTCTACTGCTCCCTTCTCCAATGCTATACTTAGCTATTATAGAGGAACTGATTTTCATGGTCCTGTCAAATATAAATCAACAAAAAGCATTAATTTTCTTAAAGTATTTCAGCAATTGGACTGTCAATGTAGACCATTTCCTTACTGGTGTTGGATTTGTGTACAATAATATGCTATTACTTAATTAAAAAGATGCAAAATAATCTGAGTGATAGGAAAAGTCTACATGTGGGCATCCATCAAAATTATTGGGTATTTGTATCCAGCTGCCATAAAAATATAATGCAATTTGAATTCCTGATGCTTTGTACCTAGAAGGTCTAAATTCACAGGAACAAATACATGAGCATGACAGCTAGATCCTTTTCTTACCAGTTTTGTAAGGTAATATAGCAACATTATTGTTTCAGTGGAATTACATATTTTCAAGTTTTCAGTTTGTGATGTGTATCAGTTGCAGGACTCCTAACACCAAATTAAATTTATAGATAATAACCTACGAAAGATTTGGTGGTCAGATTTTGACAGTGCTCTTCATCAATTCTTTCTTTTTTCTGTCATCCCTAGAGATCACCAATACAACCTTGACAAGCCCTTTGCTTTTACCAAACCACTGATTAGGGCTTGTAGTTTTCACTTACAAAATAACTAACAAAATAACTAAATTTCCTAACAAAATAACAAAATGTTATTACACAATATCCATACAGATGTTTCCTTGACCATGTATTTTTTACTTGATGTAAAAAATGGCAGTCTATAATCAGCTTATGGGTCCCCTCTGAATCACAGGTTACTTCTGCAATTGAGACATTATTTCTTTAAATTGAATGTGAGACATATCTTGAAAACTTATTATAATATAAGCCTGTCCAAATCAGCCTAATTTTAAGATTTTTTTGAGTAGCTAACAAGTCAAATTAATATCTAAAATTAATTTTTATAGTTGTGGTTCTTTTTGAGACAAATCTATGATCATGTAAGAAGATTATGCGATAAAATCACAATAGTATTCCAATATGGTTACAACTGGGATTATTCTTTTATGGAGCAAAGGTGTATTTTACTTTTGGAACAGAACAGCACTAGATGTCTGTCAGGATGTTAGTTTTTTAGCATGTCAGATGTAGAAAAAGTCACTACTGCTTCAAAATAGGTGTTCAAATAGCAGTTAGGAGTGTAATAGTATCAATTCATGAATGACCTTCGAATCTGCATACTTACCTGCACACAAATGTGAAGTGAAACACAAGTGTGAATCTTTTCAGCAGTGAATCACAAATTGAAGTGTAATGCTGTGGCGTTCTTACGACATCAAGTGGCATTTTTTTGATCTTGAAAGAAAACTGAAATTGTTTCTGAAGTTCTCTCTTAGAAAAGAATCTTTGAGCGGACTTTTACCTCAACCCAAGTAAAGTTTGATCTTTTATGACCTTTTATCCTCTTAGGTTATTTCCTGACCTTCTTGGAACCCGTAAACAATATCACTGTAGTCCAGGGGCAAACAGCAATCCTCCACTGCAAGGTAGCAGGAAATCCATCTCCGAATGTCAGATGGCTAAAAAATGATGCTCCAGTGGTTCAAGAGCCAAGACGGATCATCATCAGAAAAACAGATTATGGCTCACGTCTAAGAATCCAGGATCTGGATACCACAGACACAGGATACTACCAGTGCGTGGCTTCAAATGGGATGAAAACAATAACTGCAACAGGAGTTTTGTTTGTCAGGCTTGGTGAGTTCCTGGCTTTTATGACTACTCAGACTGCTTTATAGACTAGGTATTAGTTTTAACCATAGCATAATGAGAAATGAATTTAATGTTTTAAGAAAAATTCTCAATACAAAAGAAAATAAAGTCAGTGCCTGGGGCCTCTCTCGCAGCACAGAACTTCTTAGTTGAACTTGATACCCCTTTAGTGGTAATAAAAGAAAGTAAATACAGATGTAGAGGTCTGTAAATACACAGAAGAAAAAAAAATTAAAGAAGTGCCAGTAAAAAGTACAAAAAGGTAACATTTCATTGCCTAGAGTTTTCACTCTAATGCTGAACTCAGTCTGTGAAAAAAACTAAAAGTGATGAGAAGAATGAGAAGTGGTTTTCTCTGTGATGTTCATAGTTCTGGGCCCATCCTTGTGAATATCAGTTCTGAACTTCTATGTGAAGTGTGGCCTCAAATTCTGTCTTTTGGCATGTGAAAGTACACCACACCTTTGAACAAGTGCTTATATTGCATTTTGGAGATTTAATAGTCCAATCTGGAAGCCAACCTTTTATTTAGCTTGCCTTTGGGGTAATGGAAAAAAAAAATCTAGATGCATTTTTCTAAATTTTTTTACTGATTTTGTAAATAGTGGATTCCACAGTTTAGTTTGTAGTGATTGTATTGAAGTTCTGAGTATTGACCCTTGCTCCTGCTGTGACAAAAGTAGATCATCCCCTTGCCGCATCCTAAATTCTGATAGTAAGGCACAGGTTAGGAAAAGGTTAAAATAACACCTTGTCCAACTACCTGTGTCTTTATGAAGGAAAATATTTTATGAAAAAAATGAAGTCCATTCAAGTTGCTGCTGGATCAGACAGTAGATTCATGTGATTTTTATTTGTGGGTTTGAAAATAGCAACATATAATTATGTTCAGGAATGCAGAGGTTTTGTTTGGATCCTGAGATAAACCTTTGTTAAAGAGACAATTTCCTTTAGATTGCTATTGACTTTTTTTATTATGTTGTCCTTGAGCTAAACTCGTCAGCAATACTTGTTTGTTTTATGTTTGCAGGTCCAACAAACAGCCCAAATCACAATCTTCAGTAAGTATTCTTTGGAAAATTTCTTAATGTGCTGTGATGACTTTTGTTTTGTCAGAATTTAGTTCATAAACTCAATAAATGCTGCCTGCAACCACAGTATTCTTGCTAAAATTATCTAGACCAAAAACTCTCAGAATGGGTGCAACTTTTTTAGACAGAGGTTACAATGGGTTTTGATTTGATTGACTATTCTTGAGCAACTTCTGCTCACTTATTTCATGTTTTGAACAAGAAAATTACCACGAAGTTATGTTGGAACAGTAATTGTTTACAGGGCAAGTATGGGCTAGAAGAGTGGTTAAAAATGAATGGGTAAAATGCTTAGCTTGCTGTGGTTGCAAATTTACCCGTGTTATATTATTATAACTTGAAGAGCCAGGTAAAACAAGACTAGAATCCTGTCATTGAGTAGCTAGGAAAAACCTCTGTTTGTTAGTGTGATTTTGACTTGAGTGGTGGTTTGGTGATTTCCACCAGACACCTGGGTTCACTTGCTGATCCATTATAAGAATGAAAAGAGAATCATAGAATGGTCTGAATTGAAAGGGACCTTAAAATCACCCAGTTCCAACCCTTCTGCCATGGGCAGGGATACCTTCCACTTTATCAGGTTGTTCCAAGTTCTGTCCAGTCTGGCCTTGAGCACTTCCAGGGCTGAAGTATCCACAGCTTCTCAGAGCAACCTGTTCCAGCTCTTCACTACCTCTTGAGTAAAGAATTTCTAACATCTTACCTAAATCTGTTCTTTTCCAGTTTAAAGTAATTGGCCCTAGTCCTGTAATATCTCCCAGTATAAAAATCCCTTTCCTTCCTTTTTATGAGAACCTTTTAAGGCTGCAGTGAGATTATCCCAAAGCCTTCTCTTCCTCCAGGCTTAACAACTCCAGGCTCTCAGCCTGGCTTCACAGAAAGGTGTTCCAGCTCTCTGATCATCTTCATGGCCTCCTTGGGACCCACTCTAAGAGGTCTGCATCTTTCTTGTGCTGAGGACCACAGAGCTGGACCTAGGAGACCTAGATGGGGTCTCATGAGGACCAGATAGAGTGGTAGAATCCCCTCCCTCACCCTGACGGATACACTGCTTTGGATGCAGCATATAATTGTCCTTCTGGGCTGAGAGCTCACATTCTTGGGTCATGTCCAGCTTTTCATCACAAGAACCCCTGAGACCTTCTTCAAAGGGCTGTTCTCAATGACATGATCTCCTAGTCTGTGTTTGAGTCTGGGATTTTCCCAACCCTGGTGCAGCATTTGGCACTTATCTTGTAGAGCTTGATGAGGCAGGTACAATTTGCTCTGAGTAAAGCTGTGCTGGCTGCCTTGGGTCACTTTTTTGTCTTTTATATGCCGTGGGATAACTTTTGAAAGGATCTGCTTCATGACTTTTCCAGGCACACAGGGATGTTCCTCACATCTTCCTTTCTCCTCTTTTTAAAAAGGGAAGTGATGTTTCCTTTTTTACAGTCACCAGGGAGTTTGCCTGACTGGCTTGGCTTTCCAAATATGATGAGATTGTTTTGGCAACAACATCAGCCAGTTCCCTCAGGACTTTGGAATGTATTTCACCAGGTCCCATAAACCTAGGGCTACTCAGCTTCATCAAGTGATCCCAAACCTGCTCTGCATTTAGTGGGAGGGACTTCACTCCCCCATACCCACACAAAGGATCGAGGGCTTTAGTGGAAAAGGTGACTGCCAGTGAAGACTGTGGCAAAGAAGTCATTGAATAACTCATCTTTCTCCCTGTTAGTCACCACCAGTTTGTCCTTCTTGCTTATCCTGGGATACATTCTCCTTGGCCTTTCTTTTCTGGCCTATGTCATACTAATAAGCCTGGGAAACAAGATTTGCATTGATTCACTTCTGATATAGAAAAAGTAATTAATTTTATTTCTTTTGGCTTCCCTAGTATTTTCCAAGTGCTTCTCCTGTACTGAGATGGAACATGTTTATATTTAACAAATACCAATATAAATAGAACATTTCTACTGATATAGTGACTTCATTACTTCCTCAAGTGGAAGTAAATTAGGGTTCCTAAGACATCTTTCACCCTGGATTTTCCTAGGTTTTTAATGGTTTCCTATGCAACCTTTGCTGGTTTGGAACACACTAAGTTACAATAAAGAAATAACTAGGAAAAGAATAATTAAAAATCCTTTAATTCGGCTTATGACACTTCACAGTGGGCCTTGTACCATTGGTATTGAAAGCAGTAGTGTACTATCATTGTTCTGGACCTGCCATCAAAAGGTGAAGTGAAGAGTACACTGCTAGTAAATTATTTTCTTTTTAATATCCACTAGATTATGGAGAAACCTGAAACTTAAGAAAAACAAGGTCAGGTCAAAGGTCTAGTAAGAAGTCATGAGGGTCTTATCATATGAGGCCCAGGAGCTTTCAGGGATTAGAGGTCTTTGCCTCATTGCATGCTTACTTCTGTTTCAATTTTTTTTAAAAATCAGTCCTTCAAATAAAATGCTGTGTTTTGGTGGTAGAATTAATTTATTTTCAGCAAAACTGACCATGATTTTTAAAAAATTGAATATTTTGCATAAAATCATGCAGGTCATTTTGTAAGAGAGAAAAGAGGAAGGGTAGAAAAAGGTAAACGAGTACCTAACTGCTTGGAAGAAGATCTCACAGAACAAATTACTCTTTCCATTCACTGTGCATAAGGCAGCCTCACACTGAGCCACGCAAGAGCTATTGCTGCTGGTATTTGTTCTTCAAAAAAGACATGCTTCAGTGGAAACCTGAAACATAAAACCATTGTAACTTGGTTTAAGATTATACCTATTGAATATTAAGGGATAAGAAACATTACTTATGTAGATACCATCTAGCAAGGTATTTTTATGCAGTTCATGCAGTGGATTCCTAGAATTAATTGGCAATTAAAGACTGCCAGGGAGAAAATTTGTGTTATGCAGTCAGACTTGCTAGCACCTTGACCTTCAGGTAATGAAGTTGAGGCATTTTCATAGAAATCTAGATGTAAAAACTTTAAACCAAATACACACAGTCTTAAATTGCTGCTGATAATTTGGAGACATCTTTATTTTCCATCAAGATCCACATGTCTAAAAATTTTTAGGGATTTTTCTGTAGAAATGGAGAATTACAATCTCTCCTATTTATCAAAAGTATTAAAATTATCAAAAATAATAATAGATAATCCAGATTAATTTACAAAGGAAATCAAATCAAAACATGATGAAAAAAATTAATTTCTGATTAGCCTTTGCTGTCCAGAGGACTGTGCTACTAAATGGTTGTTTTGCTAGAGTACTACCCTTCAGCAATCCTTTCTCTCATTGCAGCATGCTTTACTTTTTGCATCATTAGTATTTTTAGTTTTGCCTCTCAAAAGAGAGACATCCTATCTATTCAGAAAATACAAATGTATGAATATAAAATAAATGTTTATCAAATACCGGAGAATGTTTTTTTTTACCATGATTTAAAACAAAGAAATGGGCATTAATATGTTGGAGTCTAATAGCAGAAACAGGGCAGAAACAGTTGTCTTTCCTTCTAGAGGTGTTGTTCTTAGAAGACAACATTATTTTAAAAGACTGCATATTCTCTAGTCTAATATATTTTTCTTTTGAATTGAATTGTTAGATTAAATTTTACCCATTGGGCAAATTCCTGTTTTGAAGCAGTTTCAGTATGGTAGGGCCATCTCAAAGGGAGCTCGGGATGGAAGATATCTAATATTTGAATATTCAGTTTGTTGGCTCTTAAGGGCTTCTGGGAAGTCGGATGAGGCCTCTGCGAAGTGAGGAAGGCACACAGAATGCAGACAGACAGAAATGCTCCTAAGCTCAGCCCTTGCCAAGTGTATGGGAAACATCTCTGGTGTCACTGCTGCACTTTTCCCCATATGACCTTTCTGAAATCATCTTAGGATTTCAGGAGCTGAGCCCTGTGCAGAAGAACTGGGGTTTTCAAGAAACTTTGAGAAGTCCCTGTTTTATTGAACTCTGACTAAGAATCATTATGGGTTTGCAGCCTTTGATGCCTGCATGCTGAATGCTTAGGAGAAATAGGTGAGAAGAAACACTGCCACCAGATAGAAACAATCATTATGTTGTGGAGGAATTTTTGAGGTATTAATTATTCAGAATAAATTTGAATGTTCTTATGCCTGATTTTCAAGTAGTTTGGGACAACTATAATTTTTTAAAGATTCAATCCATTGAAGAAAATTGATGAAGCAATTGTAGTTAAGAAAAAAACAGTTCTTTCAAACAGTGTAAAACAGAATGTCAAAAACCATTGGGTTCCTGAACAATTATTCTCCATGGTCTGCAAATCCCAAAACACACCTTTTCTGTGACCTCAAAGGGAAATTTCTGCATGATATAAGGGGCATTGTATATATTTATGATGGGAACAAAATAATTTTCACCATGTGATGAATCTTCATGTGATTACAAGATAGAAAAGAGAATATAAAGACTTAGGAAAGAAGGTAGAAAGCAGTGGATCATCAAAGCACTTCACCCTCAGGCAACTTCCCTGCCCCTGGCTGGAGTCTTCCAGGTAAAAGACAGTAGCTGAGGGAGAAAATAATTTTGGCAAATAGATTTGCCAAATCTCTTTGGCAAACCAAAGTATTTAACATCACACTAAGATGAAAAAATGCTTCCCTTACAGTCAAATAGCAGCACCTCTTGTATCTTCTTTCTTTCCTTAGGTGGTGCAGCAAATTTCTGTTGTCTCAATGTAGTTTAGCCACAGATAACACTGTTAATCTTGGAAATTATACACGGTTATCTTAAAATTCATATAAATAGATGTTTTTTTAAAACAATACAAGGTTGTTTCAACTGAGAAGTTAGGGTGTTTATTCAGGCCCATAAGGACCAGGTGTTTGATGATGTGCTTCCTCCAGAATGTCATGCATGCTTTTTGTTTCATCAAAATATTAATGTGGCTGAGACAACCATATTTGAACTATGTGTGTTTTTTTAAGATGCTTGTGGTAATATGTTAAAGTTACAGAATAAGCTCATACTTGTGTTTTCATTTCCTGTTTTAATCAAGGAAAAAAATTTTGTGATTAAAACATGGGACTGTAATTTCAGAGGTCTGGATTTAATTTCTGACTGTAGTCCTGTCTCTGTGTGTGATTGCAGCAAGTTGTTTAACCTTTGTCTCTCCATGTTTTATACATCAAATGGACATGGTGGATCTTGGGAATTTTTTGCCTTCCTCTGCTATGGGATCAGATTATTTCAAAGTGTTTTGGGTACGTTCTTCTCCCTATAAAGCGTGGAATGTTATCCTGTTTTATGAGTTAGGAACTGAGGCAGAGATTATCTTGGGCTGGTCTACATTAAACAGCATGTGTTTGTCTTGGCAGATTTCCTGACTCCCTGACAATCCAATTTGGGGATCTGGCTGAAACATGCTGCAATTCCCTCCTAGACCCTGTGTGTCAGTTTCCTTTTTTCCTCTCAAGGCTGAGGGGGAGGCTGTATTTCACCCTCCTGTGGGTTTGGGGCTCCTTTCAGGGGATTTTGTTCCACAATCTCAGATCTGCTTTTGACTTCATCATTTTAAATGTCCTTTGACAGTCATTCAGGTCAAGACAGGAAATTTGGAGGAATAACAGCACTAAAACCAAGGTTACACTAAATTTTTTCTCTCTTATCTGTTTTAGAGTGCAATTTTTCCATTTTTCCTCTAGAAAAGCTGTTCTGGGCCTAGAAAGGCTCATAAGTTTATGGCATCACAAATTAACATGTAACTAAAATTTATACTCTGATCTGCCCGAAGATGTAAGGTGTACTCAGAGGAAGCCGACAATCTATCTTGTAATAAAACCTGAATTTTTTTATCTTAATGTTACTCGATGCATTTAAAAAAATACTTTTCCTGCCCCTCTTTGTAAATCCCAGAACATATGTAATTCAAGGCAGAGTTAAAGAGCAGTGGAAATACTGCTTTGCACCACACAAAATCACAGCTTCTTCCCACATGACATTGCTTCTTCTGCTTGAATCTTTCTCTTAAATGCTTTCTAATCACAGGTAAATAAATGATGGACAATCTAATGCATTTATATTATTTAGTGATAGAAGTAGAAATGCAATATGCTTACAAAGTTGATGAATTTTAAAAGCCAGATGTGTATTTAATATACATGCCATCTTGGAGTAGATACAAGAGTCTGTGTTCCTGTGATTTGTTATCTGGAGAAACTGATAGTGGTAGGGTTTTCTCCTTTCTGTTAGAGGAAGGGAAGAACTGAAAAAGGTGTTTACAGAGAATATGTAGGCAGAAAAAATGAGAATAGTTTGCTTGAATCTGTTATGCTCACTGACCCATGTTGTTCAGAAGCTCCCAAAAAACAAAGGAAGATAAGCATATGCACAGGTGATTAAAAAGAAATCTTCATGACAGTTTTGTCTTTTTTTTTTTTTTTTTTTTTTTTGCTATTGTATAAATAAAATGCTCTTGTGTGAATTAAAGGGTAATGCAGATGCACTGTTTTACTGGGATTAAAGGTAATGCAGATGCACTGTTTTACTGGGAGTGACTGGTGTCAAAGAAAAGAAAGCAAACCCACAGGACTTGACCTGTATTTGGGCAAAGTTTCTAGCATCTTAGGAAGAAGTAATATTTACTTACATTACTTGCATTTAAACTAACTTAGGGTTAAATGTCAGAATCACTTACCCACTTGTTATTAGCAGTACTGTCAAGATACTTATAAATGGGTTGGCTCAAGCATTCTGCTGAATGTAATTCATTATATGTAGGGCTACAAGAATGCAGTACACCCAACAACAAAAACACTTTCCTAAGGGTTCTTTTTTCAAAATTTAGACCTTAAGCTTGTATATGAATATTTAAGGGAGTTAATATTTTCTGTGGGTGAGAATTCTGTGTAACTGGAGAACCTGCTTCCTACTCTGCAGAGGAATGGCTAGGTTTTTGGTAGCCAAAAAAGCCTAAGCTGTCATATCAGGTGAGCTATAAGGTGTGTCTCATAAACTGTGCAATACATGGCAAAGGGCCAGTTTACAGCTCTTTGTAAATGTGTGACCCCAACACACCCTCTTCCAGCAAATTCCAGGTCAGCAGCAAGTGCTTAGGCTTTACCAGCTCAGAGAAACAGTTTGTATTAAACTACCAAAGAAGTAGCAAGCAGTTAGACACTTGTTATTCCCTTTAAGGATATATTTAAATTGATATTCAAAGTAGTAATGTCCTTTGGGCTTTTGGCAAGTAGCTACTGCAGCTGTTGGACATCCCTGATTTAACCAGAAATCTTTAGTGTGTTTAGATTTTACTTCTTCCCTCTATCCCTCCCCTACTCCCATTTGTTCAGTAGCTTAAATGGCTTTCAAAGTATTTATTGTATGTCTTACAAAAGGACAGTTATATGTCCCTGAGACTTCCTGTTGGCATTTGATGCCACATTGAGTTTAATTAGAGCTCCTTAGGATGCTGAATAGCCTCTAAGTGCATACAAGGAAAGGGTGAATGTTGCAGTTAGTCACAAAGATAAAGGAACACTATTCTAATGAAAAGTAGGTAATTTAACAAAATGAGATAATGCTGGAACACCATACCATAAATCATCCTTTCAATTTTTATGGCTTTATGGTTAGATTTTCCTTACTTTTGTATTATTATACTCTCTATTTCAGTTTGAAAGAGCCAAAAAAAACTAGATGCTGATAATCTAGTGTACTTGAGAAAAAGTCAAACAGATGGTACAGACCGATGATATTTGACCAATTCTATTCAAAACTGAATAGCATTAACAATGATGGAGGGAATTGTTTTTTGAGAAGACAAAATAAAATTAAGTAAGGAAATTCATTCTTTTAAATTGGTATTGCTTTGTTAAGTCTAAAGTCTGAAGTATTTGAGGTACTACTACTCTAAAAGTAGGGCTCCAAGAAGCATTTGTCATCAGCAGTTTCTTATACTCCTCAAGAATTTTAATTTTAACTATTAGAGGAGTAAACACACAGAATAGAAAATAATAGAATAAAATACAATACAATAAAATATAATACAGTGCAATACAGCACAATAAAATACAGTAGCTCTACTTGGCAGGGACCTGCAATGATCATTTATTCCAGCTTCCTGATCACTCCATTCACAAAAGTTAAAGCCCATTATTAAGACTGTTGTTCAAATGCCTCCTTTTAAGGCACTGACAGGCACGGGGCATTGACCACCTTCTTAGGGAGCTTGTTTAAGTATGACCACCCTCTTGGTAAGGAAATGTTTCCTAATGTCCATTCAGAACCTCCCCTGATGCTGCTTTGAACCATTCTCACATGTACTGTAGCTGAAATCCAGGGAGAAATCCAGTGCTTCTCCCTCCTCCCCTTCTCAGGAAGCCATAGAGAGCAGTGAGGTCACCCATCAGCCTCCTTCTCTCCAAAAGCAGCCAAATCCAAAATCCTCAGCCACTCTTCATGGTACATTGCTTCCAGCCCTTCCACCAGCTCTGATGTCCTGCTCTGGACTGTTCCAAGACCTTCCCACCCTTCTCAGATTGAGAAATCCAGCGCTGCACACAGGACTCAGGTGAGGCTGCACCAGGGCTGAATCCAGCAGGATGATCCCAATCCCAGCTGGTGCTGCTGTGTCTGATGCACCCCAGGATGGGGTTTGCCCGGGCACACGCTGCTGGCTTAGCCTGAGCTGCTGCCAACCAGCACCCCCAGATCCCTTCTGCAGAGCTGCTTCCCAGCCATGGAATCATTTAAGTAGGAAAAGACTCTTACGTCCATTGAATCCAACCTTAAAATGCTACATATACATAAAGACATACTCTCAGCTCAAATATCTGCTAAATTATGCAGGAATTTGAATCTTAGAGCTAAGGCATGCTTGTAGGTGTGCCATGTTACAGAGCTGAAGCTGTAGTCAAGTCACTTTTCAGGTTGGAGCTGATGATACTCATTTGTAGGTAGCTGCAAAGTAGCATTTTCACACTGTACATGGAAATTAATTTAGAAAAGACAACCTCAGTGTGTAATGGAGTTTAGCTGCATAATTTTTTAACAGGGTTGAGGAGTAGAGAGAAAAGTGAAAATGTAACACAAAAACAGTAGTTTCAGGATTCAACACTCCATCAAGAATATGCTGTGAGTGGTCATTGTACCTTTATATATTCTGTGGTTCAGACTGACAGGTATATCGGTACATACAGGATTGCAATTTTTAAGCATTAAGAACTAAATGCTGAAATACTAAACTTGGGGAAGCATTTCTTCTCCTAATTGAGTTTGCCACATGTTTTGATTTGGGAACAGTTTATTAATGTTAAACCAAATTACATTAATTTACAGAGCTGTGGTGTTGGCACAATTGCTACTCACAGGGTATCAAGCTAATGATGTTTGCATAGCATTATGTGTGTGGCATCTGAAAATAAATTAATTCTGACTTTAGAATATGAGCTATTTTGCCCGTGGAACAATGCAGCCAGTATCCACTATTATAATGCAGAAAGATTTAAATGGAAAAATGTGACAGTTAAGATAAATTGTTCATACACAGAAAAAGAAAAAGAAAAAGAGGAGAGGAGTCTTTGAAATACAGTCTGATAAGCATTCAGTAAGTAATTTTAAGTCCAAAGGAAGAAATGTAAGGGGGAAGTTACCTTTGGGATTACATCAAGACTGGATGAACACCCCAGCCTCCAAGAATTTTACTCCAGCTCCAGAAAAGGCAAGCTGCAGAGCCAGCGTTTGTTCATTTCCACTCTCTTCCAGTGGCTGAAGCAGACATGTGTCTGTTTATTTTTAATTTTTGAGAACTCTAGAGGCCGTGTGTGAAACTGTCATAGAATTTCCTGTGGAGAAAAAGCTAATTTTCCTGATTTGGAAAAAACCAACAAACCTATTATGTGAATTTATGACAATGCACCAAAATTATTTGATGAATTCTGGATTCCTTAGCCATGGTAGCCAGACCTCAGCCACTGGAGCCAGATGAAAAGTGGATAACACTAATAATAGTCTGCTGTCTCCAGCACAGACCAGCCCAGCAGAGGAGACATCCTTACTCATCCATTGTCAGACAGAAATGACGAGACACAAAAACTATTAGGTTTTGCTCTAGGTTTGAGGGAGATGTGTGCTCCCCTGGAGGTAGCCATGGTGTGCATTCCTGCCCTGACTCTGCTCAATAGCAAAACAATGTGACAACATCACAACCAAGTGGCTGCTCCTTCTACCAGTAGTGGTTGGGTTTGGGGTTTTAATTTATTTTATTGAAACATCTAACAATTTCCCTAAAAGTAACCAAAAATAAAACCACAAAAATTATCTTTGGGCTGTGGAAAATTTAATCTCAAATAAGCCCTATCAAAGAGAAGTTATGATAATTGTTTGCAATATTAGGAAGTAGTCACAAACTGTAACTTTCGGCAATATTGCTTGGAATTATTTCATATTGCATCCATAAAAAGTAGAAGAGAAACTAATAAATATTTCATATTGTCACTCAGATGTTTTTAAAAACATAATTCAAAAAATGTCAACTTTTTCAAGTAGATAGAATATGTTAATTTTTCCTTAAGACTGGAAAACTGACACTTCAGTATTATATGTTCTTAAATATTTGATGTTTCTGTAGTTTGAATGAAAGTGTTCTTCAAAAGACTTTGAAGATGCACACTTCTACATATAGTTATATAGCCAATTATAGATGATGCTGTGATCATTTCTAGCTGTTTTACAAAGCTCTCTGCTATCAGATGTATAATCTCTGTGGTAACTGAGATAGAAGTTTCTTCTGTTTTAAAAAAAGCAGAAGAAAGAAGAATAAAAATTATGACAGTACAGTTGTTTTCACTTTTTCATTTGCTCATATTCTTCCAGAAATGATCACATTTTCAATGGCATGGACATTCAAAACATTTTTAAAGCTGACAAGAAATAGTAATGACTTTTGACATTTTTCTTTTTACAAAAATGTTTTAACTTTTTAGCCTCTTGTTAAAAGGCAGGAAGCACTTTGTAGAAAGCTTATATTCCCCATCCTTCAAAATTGAAAAAAAAGGAAAAAAACAACCAAAATGAAAAGCTTTAAGACATTTCCATAGGATTTAAGTTTTTTTTTTTTTTCCTTTGTCCTTCTTTTGACCTTCCCTCCTCTGGATTTTTATGACTTGCCATTTTCAGCCATTCTTGCAGTCTTTTCTCTCAGCTTTCTACTTCCTACCTGTCTTCCTGGCATATATATAGTTCTGTCAGTGGATTTACCTATGTGTGCTCGCTCACTCAGGGTGGCATGGCAGGATGAGGATGGATAACAGCTAAAAATTTTGTTTTCCTCTGTCAGCAGAGGGAAGAGAGAGCTGCTTGTTAGAGGTGCTTCAGAGAGGGTCTGTTGGCCCTGCTCACTTTCCTTGGAGATGTCAGAGGAAGACAATTTATTAGACAGTCATAACACATTGAGCAGGATAACATGCCTTGAAAGAAAGGGGTGGGGATGAAGGCTCATAATGGCTTCATTGGTGAGTGAGAAGGTGGAATGCTGCATGGCCAGGTTTGTGTTCCCATGTGCTGAAATTAGTTTTCTGAAGGTTTTTCTTTTCAAATTTTCACTAACCATGGTTGTAACAGAAATGTTTCTGTTAAAAGTACCTCACACTCAGCAAAACAGATCTGCAGCCTTCCCTGGATTGCCAGCTGACTCATGTGATTTCAAGATTTCATCCCAACGTGCTAACACCTCTGAAAGCAGAGGGAGAATTTATAAAAATGTCTTTTCAGTGAACTGAAAGAGAGTTTGTAGGCAGAAGTTAGAATGTTGTTGGCAGAATATTAGATCATCTGTTTGATGTTACATGTGTTAATCAAGAGGATTGTGGCTGGTTATACAGCTAGGGACGATCCTCTATTTCTAACAGAAATTCAGAACATTGATGTCCTTGTTTAGCTTTGCTTCCTTGACTGTTTTAGCCAGATTATTGTAGTAAAAGCAACCCTGACACCTATGTCTATGCTTCTGTATGTGCTGTACTTGGGAACTACAACATTTTTTGGTACACTGAAAACTTTTCTAAAGATGCAAAGCAATAGCAAATACCTGCTATGATACCAAAAAACCTTAGCAGCATGCAGAGTTATCTAATGAGCAACCTACCACTGTTTAATGTGTTTCTTTCTTTTGTACTTGTTTGCCTGTGAGGGCAAATAGTGGATGAGAATATGACAGAAAGGAAGGTAACACCATTTTCCTTTGGTTTTATCCACTTTAATAATTAATTGTAGTGTCTTTTATCAAGGACACAGGTCAGCTAAGAGTGCTGACACCCACTTAAGGCATGCCTACTGAGGAGACCAATTTGGGTCATGAGTCAGTGAAGGTCTGTGATTAAACCCTATTAACATTCTGTCCCTTTCTTGTCTTTAAATTATTTTTAAATATTTAGCAGCAAAAGACTCCTCTTTCCACAGTAACATTAAAATAGATGTCTAAAACATTTGGACTATGTTTTAGACAGACTTTGGAACCTGAGTTTTGTGTTTAAAAATACTGATTTCATAATCCATTTTGACAATATTTTCAGTGGCCTACATATTAGGCTGTTTTAAAGTTTATAAGTTGCTCTTTGACAAATGTTTTGTCTTTACTTTGTCACAAACAGTAGTTCCATTTGTAGCTGTATTTTACTGATGACATTTCAATTAGTTGCTTTACCTATAAGCTGGCTTAAAATGCTATATTAGGTCCCATTATTAATATGAAAAAATCCATAATATAATAGAACCAGTAGAATAAAGATCACCTGTTATTTTTTACTGATCTTAAGCATTGGATATGGAGTTTCAGTTCACACTACATTTTTTAGTAACTAGCAGATAAATATCCAAATCAAACGCAACACAATTGTTCTGTTCAGTAATTGGAACTTTCAGTAAATTCTTTAAGGGATTCTGTGATGTACTACTTTTCAGATAAAAAGCAGAAAATATCTGTCTGTGTTGTGTGCTAAGTGTAAAGGGACTCTTTCTTTTTGAGTCTGTTGTTACACTTGATAAGCACCTGGTAGCAGAAGTCATGGGCCAAATCCATTGTGAATGTAAATTTTCATGGGCCCATTAACTTCAACTGAGCTATGACTATTTATACAAATTCCCCTGCCTGCTAGTTTTTTTATTTTTAACACTAGGCTCCCCTTCTTTTCTGATAGTATTTCTTACATTCCTTTAGTGCAAAGGAGAAGTTTTACTGTAGTCTAAGTATTTAATATTCTAAGTCTCTCTTTGAGGAGTTAAGTACATCAGTATGGATTTCCTGATGTCCCAGGAGCATTGATCTTTAGACACAGGTGAAGATGTGTAAACAATGATTTTTAGTGCCGGAAAGGTGGGTTATTTGCAGAAACCTTTGGCCAGAGGATGAAGCTGTTTGTTCAGAGAATGAATGCAGGTAGGACAGGAAGCCTGTGCCCTCCTGTGGTATGGGTGCAGGGCAGCCTCCATTCAGGCAAGGGCCCAGTGCAGCAGTGGAGTTGTCCCTGCCACCCATTAGTTTCTTGGCTTCAGCAGGAAGGGCACAAATGCGCATGTGTGGAGTTTTGGGTGTTTTATGGTTTGTGGGTTCGGGGTTTTTTTTTGAGGTTTTCCTGTACACCTGTGTTTTTGAAATTACACTAAAACCAAATGCCTATTTGTGTGTGTGTTACTGAATTTCTGCCCTGTGTTATGGGTGATGTCAGAAGCACTTGGCATTAGCCCAGCCCTTCAATGGATAATAATAGTTCAAACCATACTTTCTAAAAAATTATGTTAATTTTTCTCCATCAAATATTTAAACCCCAATTCTGTTGCCTTGAATCTCAGTAGTAAAACTTCCATTGATGATCTGTGTCAATGGAAGGCCTATGAGAACAAGCAACTTTAAAGCGTTTTGTAACCATTACTTTAAAAGACAGCATTTCTTGAAAAATTTTTCTTCATGGTGAAACAAGAAATTGAGTGCTAT
Organism: Lonchura striata; assembly: GCF_050655825.1. Lineage (NCBI taxonomy): Eukaryota > Metazoa > Chordata > Aves > Passeriformes > Estrildidae > Lonchura > Lonchura striata. Next base: position 80,189,838 of record NC_140740.1, on the reverse strand, counting down.
ATTTAATATTTTCTCGAAGGCAAATATACAAACCTGGCCAGAAGGTGCAAAGTATTTTTCTATGTAACATTAATATATATTCATTATGTTTTTGAAAGGAGGCAAATCTTGTGATATGGCATATGAGGGTAGTATGTTTCTTTTCTCTCAAATCTCATCTGTGGCCTGTTGTGGGAGGTAATATTTGGGGATGTAAAATGATTTTAACAATTGAAAACTGATCCTCTTGGGAATAGGTTTTGCTTCCCAGCGCTATGATATGATGCACATCAAGAGTAAGGGTAACAAATTACAAAGACTGTAGTTCAACATTATAAGATATCCCGATTTTGAGATTCAGTGTAAACAAACCATGAAAAAAAAATACATACGTACATACATACATACGTACATACATACATATATACATATATATACACACATATATACACATATATATAATATATATATACATATATATATGAAAGAGTGTGTGTCTGATATATATAGACATATATAAAAAATGTATATCTTTATAAAATATATGTTAAAAACCCAGAAATACTTTTTTTTTTTTTTTTACTGCAGCCCTTTATAATACCCTTCTCAGTCAGAGAGATTTGCCTGTCTTTCATTAAATGTAGACCCTTTATTCCTTTATTCTTTTAGGTATTGCAGGTCATGTAATTTCTGTGATTTATATTTATGAAGTAGCCACACACTGGGCTGAATAAACATAATCTGAAATATGATGTCTATCCTTTTTCCTCTGATCTTGCTGTCCATCATGATCATTCTCCTTACACAGCTTCTGACATTAGTTATAAAGTTGTAACTATCAGAAATCCTGAGATATCCTGACAAGATGAGCAACTGTGTACCAAATGTTGTATTTCTCTAAGAGTAGCAAATATGCTGACATATATAATCTGTCTTTTCCTTCATCTATCACAGTCTGTGGTTTTCTGTGCATTTTTCCTTGCTCTAACATTCTGTTTGTAATGGAATATTAGTGGGAGGTCTTAGTATTTAACAGTTCCTGATTAAAAGCTGTTTAATCCCTGGACAACCTGGAAGAGTGTCAAAGCTTCAGGTTTATTTGTTGTGGGAATATTTATAGGAAATCTAAATTGCTTTTAGTTTGCTTGTGGGATACTTCTGTAACAAAGTTTATACTACTTTTTGAAAGCTAACCTTTGGAATATCCTATTATAATCTATTAAACTGGATTATGTTATTTACTTTGGTAAAGTGTAGGCTGAGAATATGTCTGTCCATATAAATGCTAGGGTAGGTTGGTAGTGTTTTTAAATAATATTGCTTTTTTCAATGCATTAAATTGAAAAATTTACTCTTTCTGAGTTTTCTCGAGAACTTCTGAGTTTCTTTCTATGGCTGGTGCATAGTGTTTTGTCTCTTCTACTTTCAGGAAAATAGTTTTAACTTAAAAAGTTTCTTTTGTGGTATGCAATCAGAATAAAGGTGTCTCACTAGCAAATTAATATCTAGTACCTCTCATTTCATAATTCTCTTTGTGAATCTTTGCTAAAAATAGAGCTTCATGTGTTTTCTCTACTTCCAAGGGAAACCACAGTGTCTGCATTTACATTTCAGGGGCACTAAATACTCATCAAATTCAGGTGCTTCAGAAGGCAATTTTAGTACTAAAGAGAGTTTCCATGGCTGCCTTTTTTTTTTTTTTTTTTTTTTTTACTGTTACTTTTTTGTTTCCTATGCCCTCCAGCCTGTTCAGTTGCAAACAATAGGTGGTGTTACATAGATAGCACATAGTGCATTGTACCCAGACCTATTCTTTCCACATTTCAAATTTTCCATGAAGAAAAGCATCTTTGTTGCCAGTGTGTTTTCTTCTGTGGTATTTTGTTTGGTGTCCTTTCTGTGTCACATGTGAAATTAAAGTAATGCTTAATGAGAGGGTGGGGGTAGTGATGTCCACTATGCTTTTTCCCAGGACATCTAGAAATCTCTTTATGTATTTCTAGAGCAGATAGCTATCTTATGGAAAAGTTGCATGACCTCCATCTAGAGAGTTTTCTATTGATCATGCTAGGTTTTATTCTTCAGAGGCACCTCGTTCTTCCAGTTCTTCCTTTATGGACCCAGACCCTGGAAGTTATGATTTCCAACAGTGGGTGGAGTAGCACTGTATGATTGAATCTGCATCTTTCTTCTTCACTGATTGATTGGTTAATGCTCCATTTCATGTGGACTTCTGCCCACAAACCTGAAGGCAGGATGTATTTTATGAGGTGTTGCAGTGCATGTGTGATAAGGAACTTGTAAATGCTTATCAGTACTTGGTGTGCCAAGATGATTCCAGGCCTCATACAAATTCCATGTTGTACATAAAAATAGTATCAATATTTTGGTTTTATTTATGTGTGACTCAGGTAGTAGGTTCTTTTACTTTTGCTTTTGTTTAGAATGCCTAGTTCTCAACTGAATTGTTTTGGCAGAAGATGACCTTGTGGGTCTGGAAAATTGATAACACTGAGCCTGAGCTGTGGAAATTGGGGTTTTAAGAATAGAAGGTCTGTTTAGTTATATTTTTCTACAATTTTATTTTTATATCCAAACTCTGGTCAAACATATGATGAGTATTTGGGAGGAGAGTTCACTCAGTAAGAGAATACCTTACCTCTATTCTAATTGAATGCTGAGAAATCCAACTTTCAGGTGCACTGTCTTTGATTCAGACTTCCAGCACAGGTGCAAAAAAGACTAACATTTAGCATGCGCCTGACTCTATTTTGTAAAAAAAAAAAAAAATTAGTACTATAAAAGTGGAAGAAAATAACTGGAGAAAAAAGTTGATGCTGTCTTGAAACATGTGTAAAGAATAAAGGTAAAAAAGTACCTGTAGTGGACAGCTTGTAATATTTCTGCAAGTGGAACAAATTGAACTTTCTGGGTTCCTTTTGTGGAGTCAGATTTCTCTTTCACCAGGGTCTTGATCAGAGCAGACATTGTAGCTCAAGCAGCAGGAAATTAAAGAGTGAGTATTTCTGTCTATTTTCAGCAGCTTTTAATTATTGCTGTGATCAGTAAGTAAATTGCTGGCATATTGTTTGGAGCATGACTCAAAGCCACACATCGTTCCAAGGGCTCCTGTTTGAGCTGAGCATTATACGACTCTCCTATGTTGTTTTATCAGACTCTACCCAGGTTGCTTTTTGTTGTAGATTTTTTGCCATGTCCCAAGGGTACAAGGACAGAGTAATCTATCAGGAAACTCTTACTGCTGCCACTTTGGCAGCTGAAATCAGTTTTTTTCCTAAGAAGACTAATGTAATTTTGTTCTCTCAATAGTACTACTAGTCAAACAGCATTCACTGAGTTTTCTGGCCTGACAAAGATGAATATAGAATAACAGCCGTGCTTCTGGCAGTTAACTGACATCGGGTTACTGTTTACTTTCGCTTGTGTCCACGGTAATGGTCATATCTAGTTTAGTATAATCAGCAGTTGACTACAACATGGGAGAAGGGAGCATATGTGTGTATTTATAGTATCTAAGCTGTGTTTAAAAGTTCTTGACAGAAATAAATAAACAGAGCTAAGTAAGAGATCACACTGCTTTTGTCACCAAACCCATGCTGTTTGGAGTGTGCTTTTTTCCCCTATTTTTGGTTCTGGCAAGAGAACTCTGAACTGAGACCTGAAGTGTGAGATACAGTTTCAGTAAGATACATTGCAGACTTTGTTCTGCAGGATAGGGATATGAATTTATTCTTTAGGAAGAGGTCAAATAGAGGTTTCATATTCATTCAGCTCCTTTTGGGAATTGCTGACTTCCTACTAAGGTGGTCAAGGATCATAAAACAGGCACAGACAAAATGCTTTGATATTTTTGTCCCTTCAGGAATGATGCAATTGTTTCAAAATTAGAGGTTTTGTTGTAAGAATGAAAGAATGTCACTGCAGGGAGTAGTTGATCCTGTGACTCCTCCTTAGTCTACCCTAATCAAAAACTTAAATGTCTTTGAGGAAGTAGAACTTGTTTCAGAGTTTGTAGACAAAATGTTTCTTTATGAATATTTAACAATAATAGTGTGGTAGGAAATAGAGGCCATATCTGGATAACAACTGCATTATATGCTTTACATCCATGACTTCTCAAGAGTCCTGTTAAGTCATTGTCTTTTTGAGTGGTAAAAAAGAGATGCAGCTCAAGTGGTGATTGCTGGTTCCACCTTTTGCCTACCTGTATAGACAGTGCTGCCCACCTTTCCACAGCAAAGAGTAAGGAATACTGGTAACATTCCCCTGAAGAGGTGAGGTTTATCAGGGAGACACAGCAGAGGAGAAATGAGATGTTTCCTAAGAGAGAGTAAGTTATCAGTGTGAGGAGCTGCAGTAGGCACAGGCAATGCTGGCTGGCTGTTGTCAGAAAGAAGGTTTCATGCTGATTTCTCACAGAGAAAGTTATGACATGTTACATGTAGTCACTGACAATTTTGTCCTGCTCATGTAGTATCCAAAAAAAAAGAATGGAGATATTTGTAAGGGATTGGGGAACATGCCAAAACAGATATTAATATCCAAAGATAATAAAGTACAAAGTGGAGAGGAGCATTGAAGCGCTATTTCAAATATTGGAGAGGTATCTACGACTTTTGAACTGTTTAGTTACAAAATCTAATTAAGTTTTTAGATGCCCCACTCTAGAGACACATTTGTTTCAGATTCTTTTTTTTTACCTATTTTAGGTCCATCATGCAGTATATGGCATGGTGTGAATCCATCAGGTTAGTGAATCCTAGCACAGAGGCAATGTCATGCTGGAGGAAACATACTGGAGATTTACTCTGAGAGTGCTCTCACTCTGAAGTCCCTTTTCAGTGCTCTGAAGTTATGATCTGCAGATTGGCTGTGTATTATTTACAGGGGCTTTGGGGATGAAGGGTTCAACACTGAGCCTTTAGGCTAGGGCTTTGGTGCTGAAATATTTATGCTTTTGTAAGGGAGTGAAAGGTCCAAAGCTTCATTGAATTGAAAACTGTATTGAAATATATGTTGAAACAGAAATTTGGCACTGACTTTCACTCGTGAGAAGAGGAAAAGAGGTTATAGCCTTGATTATTCTTATTCCATGTTTTAATTCAAGTTTGGCAAGACCTCTTCTGCTATCCACTACAGGAAATAAAGAGCAGGAGAGAGAAGTGGGAGAAGAGAGCAAACTGCCTAATTTTATAGGGTATGGCTGGATGCCAAAAATGCATGGGGACATGTAACTAGATCTATGTTGCTGTTTCAGTCTAAAGGCTTTTTAAGAGATTCATCTGTCAAATTCCATTTAGTTTATTATTTTAAAATTAATGTTGAGTTTTGTTTTCTTCTTTCTGTAATGAGCTATATACAGGGTCCTTCATTAAGACTTCTGAGGTAAGAGAGAATGGGAGTAAAAAGCTGCACCTTGGGAATGGGAAAATTTCAGGTTTACAGTATTTTGACTTTTCCCACTTTTATAAGAATATGTTTTGTAAAAATCCATTGGCAGCAGAGAGACATCTGCATATGAAATCCTAACATGTCTTTTGCAGAGAAGATTACCATGAAGATGGGTTCTGTCAACCATATAGGGGAATTGCGTGTGCACGAATCATTGGAAACAGAACCATTTATGTGGACTCCCTCCAGATGCAAGGGGAAATTGAAAACCGAATTACTGGTAAGCTTACATATCTCTTTAGCAGGAGAAAGAAACATGCATAAAAGTATCCAATTCAGATAAAAACAGTTCTATCATCCTTCTAATTTTGTCAGCCAATGACGAAGACATCTTTATATTAAGGTTTTGAGGGGGTGAGCCTTTTTCCCACTTGAGGAGCTAGTAAAACTTGGAGCAAGGAAGATGAGTATCTGGGGTAATATGTAAAGTTTCTTCCATATCCTTCAGTAAAATATCAGAGTACTGAATTTCTAACAGCTTCTAGTTACTGGAGCTTTTTGCATTATGGTATTCAAAAAGATTTTGAGTTTTTAAATGTATTTGTGATGTAGTGAAAAAGTTCTGATCTTTTATTTTCTTGAAAAAGCGTAGGGTGGCCTTTCCCTTGGGCTTCTTTGCTTTTTGCATAATTCTGGCAGAGTCTGGATTTCACACTGATTTACATAAAACAAGTATTGTCCTTCCTGTGCTGTGCCTATGTTTAATCTGTCTCTGAACATAGCTTTTGTATGGAGTTGCATCCAAAACCTTAATGATTTTTAATGGGCTGTACTTCAACATGAGTTTTCTTCACTGGATATCAGCTATTAGCAGCTATGACTCTGATGTACACAAAGTAGAGCAAGCAAAATCGACCCATGGAATAGAGCAAACTGTTTGTCATAATGTGCAGCAAGTTAACTCAGTCCCAGCAGGAGCTGATTTGCATCTGGCCAATACAGCTTGCTAATGAACTCTCTAACTTCAGTGTAACTAGTTGTCAAAAAGAGTTTAACTTGTCAGTTCTAACTCCTTAAAGACATTACGCTAGAGACTCATTGTTAAGCCAAAAAAATAAGTCCATTTTTTTTCCTGTTCTTGAAATGGTGACCAGATTATGGGACTGGCAAAATCCAGGTGCTGACCTTTACTTAAGCTATTCCAACACGTTCTCCTCCAGCCCTTCTCCTGTACTCTGTTGCAATTCCAACCTCTTTAAACATTATGTTATTAATTAATATATATTGATACTTTTTTCTTTTTTTTTGCCAGCTACATAATCTCTGTCCTGTTTGGATGTTTTTCAGCAATATGGAAAATGTTTGACTATCTGAAACGATTAAATCTGCATTTCTGTGAATTAGGTTCATAATGTTCTCTTCAAAAACCAAGACCAAACCCAACAACCAAAACAATATCACAATTATGCAGAAAATGTTTATTGATTTTGTTGTACTTGTTTCTGGGTTATGGAACATGGGTACTGATGACTTGGCTGCTGGTTTCTTAATGTTACCAATTATTGGTAAGATTTCCAAAGCTAGGGTGTTGAACTCTCTGTTCTGCAGTTGAGGAGAATTCCTGATGGAAATGTTCTCTTTCAGGAAGACACTGAGAACCACCATATAGAGCTGCCCAGTGCCTAGCTAGACAGTTATGACAGTCTGTTAATAATACAATAATTTCAAACTATATGCTTTTGAAGGTCATACCAAACATCTTATACAAAAGTACCCCGAGGATTTCATAGCATTACTGGTTCTTGTAAGCCATATTATATGTAAAGCAAGTATTGTAAGACTGGGTGTTCTGTACCCATATGAGAGGGACTTTTGAAATTGCAGTAACTTGCTAGGTAACGAAATATTTGAAAAAGTTGAATAGTTGCTGAATACTTGCTGCTGAGGTTTTGCTCATAGTTTTGCCCATACCTCTTAAATGAAAATTTTGATGGTGTATTCCAATGTGCATGGGAAGTGAGGACACCTACTGTCCAACTCCAGGAGCATTTAGCCAGGTTACATCTGTGGGGAATTTTCATTATTGAGTTTCATTTCCCTGCTGTACTCTTGTGAGAAATATATATTCTTTGTCTCCATGGCCCCTTGTGCTTTTTGGTCCTGGCCATGTGATTGCATGAGAATATCAACCTTTGGTTAAAAAAATAATTACATTTCTGGAGAAAATCTTTAGATGTGGCTTGGAAGACTGGAAGGCCAGCAATGAATAGTGCACAGACCTGGTGACTGACCTGTGTATATGTGTTTGGCTAGCAAGGTCTCTGCTGTGCTGTTTAACATCTGTTTAATAAATAAAATATAAACCCCTTAGATGCTACCACACAGTACTGCTGGCTTTTGCACCTTCCATCAAAGTAAAGACATAATTGTAAATTGTACACTCTTCTTTCATAATGATCTAAATTCTGTAATGCAATGCCTTGACAAAATTTACTGTGGAGCTTCAAACAACTGACAGTGACTACTTCAGTCCTTCAGTTTTATTTTTCCATTTTAGTCTTTGCAACAAGCATGTTACAACTATCCTTTGAGTCCTGATGGTTTGCTTGCATGCAGCGTTCCTAATATGACTAATAAATGGTTATATTCCTGCATTAATATTTCTGAATTAAAATAAGCAAAGGTGTAAACAGTCTAAAAGGCTAAATTTGCAGCTGCTTGTTGCATGTTTGTTGTTCAGGAAGAGACTCTGTGGTATCATGTGTCTGCAGGAAATAGATGATTGAAAGGAGAGAGCTGGAAAGAGAAAAATAATTTATTTATAGGTTGTAAATAGACTGCTGGATGACATTTCCTCTCTTTTTACAGTGTGAGTTGGTGGATCATGCAGTCTAGCAACTCTCACACATAAATGATGCTTTACTGGGGGAGTAAATGTTCCTACATTTAAAGGTTGATTCAGCACATGATGCACACACACATTTGTCTTTCCTTTGCAATGTGCAAGAAAATTTTGAGCTAAATGTTAGTGTGTAGGTGCTGAGATCCAAAGGGAAGAATTACATTCCTAACTCATTATGACATTCATCCTAATGTGATCAGTATGCTGAGACTGATTACATTCATTTTCCACAAAGCTGCTGCCTGTTAGTCATCTCATGTCCATTAAAAGCCATGTCTTCACATATATCAAGGATACACTTCTTTTTGCCTGACAAGACTTGAAAAACACTTAATTGTTTATTAAAATGTCTAGAGAAAGGAGAAGGTAGGAAGAATCCTTGTTCAGATTTTATGTAATTAGGAACTTTGGAAATACATATCCTGGCAGGTGTATCTTGCCTTTGCTCTTGATCCTTTCAAGTTAAAATTAGCCAATGACCTGTAGTCTGAGCAATGATCATCATGTGGGTTAATTTCTAGGAACTAAGGCCTACAAGCTTTGTGTAGATGTCAGAGAGACAGTGAGATGCTCTATTTTCTTCCTGTATTTGTCAACTCTCTTTCACAGCAGAAATTATCTCATTTACCCGTTTCACAGTAGGCTTTCAGACCCTCACGGAAAGAATAAAGATGTTAAAAGCAAATGACATGAAAAATAAGTTCTTTCTCATGCTTTGAACCAATACTTACCTGTATTTTTGTTCCTCTGCAGCTGCATTTACCATGATTGGCACTTCAACGCATTTGTCCGACCAGTGCTCGCAGTTCGCTATACCTTCCTTCTGCCACTTCGTGTTTCCCCTGTGTGATGAACGCTCTCGGACCCCTAAGCCACGGGAGCTGTGCCGGGATGAGTGTGAAGTTCTGGAGAATGATCTCTGTAGGCAGGAGTACAACATTGCTAGGTCAAACCCCCTCATCTTGATGCAGCTACAGCTGCCTAAGTGTGAGGACCTCCCGCGACCGGACACCTTGGAAGCTGCCAACTGCATAAGGATTGGGATCCCCGTGGAGAGATTGAGCCGATGTAAGTCTGTGTGTTTCATCACTGGGAAAAAGTACTGCTTGATGCTTCCTCGGATTGAGTCTGAGAGACAATTCTTTATCAGCTGTTCTTTTTGTAAAGAAACTGCTGAACTAGTTATTTTTATCTTGTTAATACTGACTATAATCTTGCATTGTGGTAAGGTAGGGTTAGGATAGCAAGGAAGCCTAAAGGATGCTGCTGGTACAGCAGAATATGTTATATCAACCACCCTGGGCTATAAAACTTTGTGTTCACCTGGCTGATTTGATGCAGATTTAGTGTTGCCTCCCCCTGTGGCTCAGTCCTTGCCTTTTTGAGTGAGCCTCCCCATACAAATATTTAAGAGTTTTGTTTACCTATTGATAAACTTCATGTAGTTGAAACTTCACTGGAAGATCTGTCAGGAAACAAACCACCTATTGTTCATTCTTTCTATATGGAAACCCACAGGAATATTAACCCTGTAAATTGAACATGGGGTGCAATTATCTTTCTTTACCCACATAGGATGGGTGAAAACATTGATCTTGCTTCCATTAATTTATATTTGCATTCAAAAGTAGAAGAGCTGTTCAGTTATCACTAATTATATGCAGATGGTCTTTCTGACTACTCCATTTCATAGGGCTTAATCACAACATTGTTCAGTAAGAAAACTCAAAGACACCAAAGATGTTTAAAGTACAATGTGTGATAAGATTATTCTGGCTATCCATTGAATCCACAGTTAGGAGCAGGAGCCATGGTGTAATGGTGGACATAAAAGACTAGTTCTGTGCTTTTATGTAAATAATGTAGTGTAGTTGAGAAACAGAAGTAACTAAGAATACAATGACAGCGACAAATCAGACAGGAAAGAGATATCAAGCAAAAGGCATGAGAACAAAATCAATAAAACGTCTGGTGGAAGTTGTCCATGATTCTCAGAGCCAGTGGTGCTGCCGCTGATGGAACAGCTGCAACTTGAATATTTGTGGGATTTGAGAGAGCTGGATTCCTGAGGGCTGGAGAGCGGAGAACAGAAAAATGGAGAAGGTAGTGTCTCAAAAATGCATGATTCAGCTCAGATGATGCATATAGAAGACAAGCACTAAAAAAGTATGAAGAGAGCATAGCAGCAAAACAAAGAATGAAATGTGGGTCCAGCAGATATGAAAATGATGTTTCTAAAGAGAGGAAGATCCTGAATCCTTTCTTTCTAAAGACAAAAATAAGGAAAAAGAGGCATGAGACTTTAGAAAATACAGCACTGATTTCTATAGCAAGTGAGCAGTGTGAAGAAAATGGGAAGATTTTAAGAAGTAAAAGTTTTCCTTTTTGACATCGGGGGACTTCTCCTAAGGGAAACTCATATCTCTAATTTACTTTAACTTATCATGTTCTGCATCTAAAGGTCCATACATGCTTCTTAGTCTCCATTTGAATTCAGAATTGAGAGTACTTATGTGTGTAACATAGACCTGAGACATTCCAGGACATAATCCAGAAACAACTGTAGATATAATAAATATAATATTAATAAATATAGATATGCACAGAACTGAAATTTCAAAGTGAACAGCTTTCATTAAATCTCAAGGTACCTAAATTTAAATACTTGTTTGCATACACATTCTGTACACTTCAGCTGTTTTGGTCTTGGTGTCCCTCGATTGTTTTGATTTTTCTAACATTTTCCCAAACCCTGTGTTTTAGATCATCAGTGCTACAACGGCTCTGGAGCTGACTACAGAGGGACCATCAGTGTTACCAAGTCAGGCCACACTTGCCAACTTTGGGACTCACAGAGTCCCCACAACCATGATCTGACAAGCACACAGTTTCCAGAGTTAGGTGGAGGACATGCATATTGTCGAAATCCTGGAGGTCAAATGGATGGTCCCTGGTGTTTTACAAAGAATAAAAACGTACGCATGGAACTGTGTGACATACCTTCTTGTAGTATGTATTCTCTTTCTTTTTTCTCCTACCACTGTTCTGAATCCTGTGTAATTTTGAATATTCCTGGTTATTACAAGTAGAATTCATTTAGGAGGGCTATACTTTTAAATGTTTAACTTGCAGCAACTTTGTTTTGTGTTGTAATTGTTTAATGTTTTCTGGAGAACAGAGTTTGTAAGATATTTTGGCACAATTTTATTATATACTGGAGGCTTAGTCTGAGGTAATAATTAATGATGATGCTGCAGTTTGTATTTTGACTTGTCAAATGACAGATTGCACATGCAGATGACCAGTATGTGTTTGGTTTGCTCATGCTGCTCAAGGGTACATTCTCTGCCTCTGTATGACATCTTGCAGGCAGCAAGGATTTTCAAATCCTATAGAGGGAGATATAGCACCATGCCTGGTTGGAAAAAAAAATTTCATGTGCAGAAACAGAGCAGTCTGAAGTGCATAAAGTAGATCATCCTATCAGAAAAGTCCTACGCTCACTGCTAGTGGCTCTGTACAGCACAACTGTTTGCAAAAATAAAAAGTACAGCTCTCACAGATTAGTACTGTTCTGCTCATTGTCCCTGTATTGGTATATACACATAGTAGACCTCACACATTGGTACTGGTCTTTGGATATGAAAGAGTCTTTGGATATGACAGATAAAAATGTGCTTCATTAGGAAGAAAGGCGTGTTTCCTGCAGCAAGTTACAGATATGTCATGGAAGCCATAAAAGTGGATTACATGGATCTCTGAAACTGCTCAGAGCTAATATAAAATTTTTTAGTTTCTTCACTTTTTTGCAGTAACATGATTTGACATTTATAATAAATTTCTACATTGCATGTACCATAGGGTAAAGATAACACTGGGACGTGGTTGTGGTGAAAGCAGTTGCCACAAATAGCAAAACCACAGGTTACAGAAAACATCCCAGGCAGTTCCTGTGAACATTTTTGACATCACTAGGCTTTCCTAAAGTCTCTAAGTATTAAGTGAAAAAGTATTTTAGGAAGGTTCCAGACCTAAGTGTAGTGATGGCTCTTTTATGTCTTTCTCACTCTAACATAAAAGCTCTGCAATTCTGTTAAGTACAGAACAAATTATGTCGCTACCAATGAGAAGTGCAACTTATTTTATTCTGAGCAGAAGTAGCACTGGCAGAGGTAAAGAATGGGACAAGTTTTGATGAAATGGCTGAATCTGTGAGAGTGGGTCAGACTGCGTTGTTGTGCTGGTTCACATTGAGTTCACTGGTTTATATATTGTGATAGAGACTGCTCACTTGTTTTTTATACCCTGAACAGGATAATGCAATTATACTGGTCTGTGTTCTACAGTTTCCTCAATTGGAAGTCTCAAAAATAAAATAAAATTAATCACATACTGTTACAGCCCACACATTAAATGTGGGGCTCCTAATTTATCTTCATACAGTCAACCGCTATGTCTATTCAAGCCTTTTTGAAATATGTAATGGAAAACTATGAAGAAAGGGGAGAGGGTAAAGTGACTTCTGTTTTCAGGGCATAGTTTATTTTTGATTTAAAATATAGTGTTAATAATCATTTGTGTTACTATCAAAAAGCTTAAAAATACTTACTGTAAGCACTTCTGCACCTGACAGGTCCCCGTGACAACAGCAAAATGGGAATCCTCTACATCCTTGTACCCAGCATAGCCATCCCTCTGGTGATAGCCTGCCTTTTCTTCCTGGTCTGCATGTGCAGAAACAAGCAGAAGGCATCTGCTGCTACACCACAGCGCCGCCAGCTGATGGCATCTCCCAGCCAAGACATGGAAATGCCGCTCATTAATCAACACAAACAGGTATTTCTTACACAATTTGCTTAGGCCCACGTATTTTCAAAGTGCAATGATTTTCAGCAACACAGGTTGTCTGTGTTCAAATTGAGCCATGTTGTTGGGGACCTGGTTTTCATAGTGTGCAGGCCATCTGCTTCAGGGAAAACCAGGTCTTGCACTTTGTAGGTGTATCTAGAAATCCTGACCTTGGATAACAGCTTTCAGTACACAGTATTTAATGGCATTTGTCCTTACCCATCAATCACCATTCTGCCTGTTGTCTGAGTGACTGGAAAAGTGGTTATTTCCGATCCAGTCTTCAGCCCACGGCTCATTTTTGCTCCTGGTAATGATGTGGCCTGTTTACCTGTTTAAAGCATGTTGCACACTGGGGTTTCTTGTTTTAATCCTTCTGCTTAAGACCTCTGGTGTTCTGATCCATAAATGAGTTGAGAGCTGAGATGGCATGCAACATGTTTCCAAGGCTGTGAATCACAAAGAATGGTGAAAGGTAAATGGCTTCAAACTTCTGTCTACATATGTCATCTCCTGCATAGGATTTTCTGGGTCAGCTTAATTGATCTCTGCACTAAAATCCTGTTTGGAGCTAATGTTGAATTTTTAATCACAGCATTTACAAGATGCAAGCTCTAAAAAACAATGCTTATTTTGGAAGTTGGCAACATCTGTTCAGGAAACTGTAGAGTATTTGATGAATATTACCAATTGTAATTAATTGTGATGACTTTGTAAGTTAGTCTGAATATTTAAAGGAAATTTTCCAGCCCAGATTATAGGCTGTTGGACACTAAAATCAGAGGCTGTTCCCAAATCACCTGCTAAAACATCTTCCCAGCCTGCCCTGCTCCCTCATGCTGTGCTGCCCTGTATGTGAAGCTGTGTCAGCTGCACCTCATTTGGCCAGGGACTCCTCCATCCCATGCTGCTCAGGACAGACCCATCAGATCCCCATCACAAACTGCCTTGCTTTCCCTTCCAGCTGCAGAGGGAGGGCTCTGGGGATTTCCACTCTTGGGTTTGCAACCTTTTCCTTCAAGTAACAGAGAGAAATTCCTTCTCCTTTCTTTTCCAATTCTACCCTCAGCTGTAAAGATGCTACTCAAGGTTTCTCAGTAGTGGTACCATACACTGTACACTGCTGCTCATGGCCAGGGGCCATTCCTATAGTGAAACATAGAAGAAGGGGCATTATCTGGTACTACAGAGCTGAAAGAGAGAGATTTTGTTCCTGCTTCTGCTGGAAAGGATGTTTCAGTTCACTCTGAGACTGCCACCTCCTCAGCCTCCTTCTTTTCTGACAGATGTCCACTGACAGCTCAGGGCTGGTCTGCAGGGAAAATACAGATGCAGCTAAGAGATGTCATTGCTTGCCAGATTTACTCTGGACCCAGTATTCATTTAGCTTTCAGGAAGCGTGGCCGCTCCTTTTTAAAAATAATTATATCCATTATCCTGCAGTATAATTCAATTTATACTTCTCATAATAGTGTAACTAATTTCAAGGTTAATTGTGAAATCAATATACTGATGTGAATACACAAAAACCCAGAAAAATCCTTTTGGTCCATTTTATCTTTGATTTGGAGATCTAACCACTGGGAGATTTTCTTTAATAAGAGATCCTGTTGTTCAGAAAACATTGTGATATTTTTACTGACTGTCTTTTTTTCATTTTAGGCTAAGCTTAAAGAAATTAATCTGTCCACTGTGAGATTTATGGAGGAACTAGGAGAGGAGAGGTTTGGAAAAGTCTACAAGGGGCATCTCTTTGGTACAGCACCAGGTGAACAGACACAAGCTGTTGCCATTAAGACACTTAAAGACAAAGCAGAACTGGCTCTTCGGGAAGAATTTAAACATGAGGCAATGATGAGATCACGATTACAGCATCCAAACATAGTTTGTTTGCTGGGAATAGTGACAAAGGAACAACCTGTAAGTATGATATTTAGTTATTGTTCCCACAGTGATCTCCATGAATTCTTGGTGATGAGATCTCCTCACTCAGATGTTGGCAGCACTGATGATGACAAGACAGTAAAATCCACTCTGGAACCAGCAGACTTTTTTCACATTGTGACTCAGATAGCTGCAGGAATGGAATATCTTTCTAGCCACCATGTTGTCCACAAAGACTTGGCCACTAGAAATATACTGGTGTTTGATAAACTGAATGTGAAAATATCTGATTTAGGTCTTTTCAGGGAAGTCTATGCTGCTGATTACTACAAACTGATGGGAAATTCCCTTCTTCCTATCCGGTGGATGTCCCCTGAGGCTATTATGTATGGCAAGTTTTCTATTGATTCGGATATATGGTCATACGGAGTTGTGTTGTGGGAAGTTTTCAGCTATGGCCTGCAGCCTTACTGTGGTTATTCCAATCAGGATGTCATTGAGATGATCAGGAACCGACAAGTTTTGCCATGTCCCGACGACTGCCCCACATGGATATACTCTTTGATGTTGGAGTGCTGGAATGAATTTCCCAACAGAAGACCAAGATTTAAAGATATACATAACAGACTAAGAACATGGGGGAACCTTTCTAATTACAACAGCTCAGCGCAAACTTCTGGGGCAAGCAATACCACACAAACAAGTTCTCTCAGCACAAGCCCTGTTAGCAATGTCAGCAATGCTAGATACATTGGACCAAAGCAGAAAACTCCAGCCTTCCCTCAGCCTCAGTTCATACAAATGAAAGGCCAGATGAGACCAATGGTCCCACCTCCTCAGCTCTACATTCCAGTCAATGGTTACCAGCCAATGCCAGCTTATGGTGCTTACTTGCCAAATTTTTATCCCGTCCAAATTCCAATGCAAATGGCTCCTCAGCAAATACCTCCCCAGATCATTCCTAAACCAGGCTCCCACCACAGCGGGAGTGGATCTACCAGCACAGGCTATGTAACAACAGCACCTTCCAATGCGTCGGTGGCCGACAGGGCTGCTCTGCTGTCAGAAGGCACGGATGACACACACAATGGAACGGAAGATATCGCCCAGAACCCTGTCCAGGAGGAGGAGGAGGAAGAGGGCTCTGTGCCTGAAACAGAATTGCTGGGTGATAATGACACACTTCAGATGGATGAAGCAGAAATTCAATCAGAAGCCTAAGGAATCTGGCCTCATTGCTAAGAATTCCACATCGCTTCCATGCATGGAGACAGTAGATCCTTAGGCTTAATAGAGTGATTTTGATCTGACTCAAAGAAACAAAATTTTAAAAAAAAGGCAACATCCATTTAAAAGTGCAGCAGTAATGACATACTAAGTTTAATGACCATTGCCACCAGCAGATTTTTCAAATATGGTAATATAGACTTGCTGGGTTTAATCTTTTTTACTGTCCTACAGTTCTTGAGAGAAGCTGCTTTTTAAATATGTACTGTTGCTGTGCAACATGTTGCAGAGTAGCATTGCACATCATGTATATCATGATATATGAGTGTAATGTTAGTGAATTATGCTTAAACCAATAACACAAAAAAGAATCCAGCTATGGTTGCAGAATTGCTCTAAGCATAAAGAAGTGGCCTGGATGTGATGGACAGCTTAGTTTGTAGTATTTATCTCTTCGATGTAATGGACACAAGATTGTTGTTTGTTTTCTGAGTCTGAAAAACTAGGTTGAGAATAATAATCTGTGTTTGTATTACAATAAGAAGAAAAGGGGGAAACTGATCATTAAACTGACTGTGCTGAGTAAGACCATGGGTCTGTCCAGCCCAGTAGCATGTATTGAAAGACTATCGATAATGCCTGCCAAGGGATGGACTGCAAGGGCAATTTCCCTCACAGAAATTTCCCAGGGTATTGCCCCAGCCTCCAGCTTAGGACCTTCCCAAGACAGAAGTGGAATTTTTTCTGTTAAATAGCCTCTGATGGAATTTTCTACCATGAATTTATCCAAATGATTCTCAACTCACATAGAGCTAGAGTATCCACAACAGCTTGTGGAGTAACATAAGAGGAGAAAGGATGGTTTTCTTTCATCACTTTGGTTGAATGACTGACAGAAGCTTCCAAATGAGATCATCTGACTGCATTTGTGGATGAAAGTATTCCTTCTCTGCTGTGTATTTTCAACAGCAAACAGCCTTAATACACTGTTAACCAAAAATGGGGATATTGTAGGGGATATTATAGGTGTGCACTAACTTAATAAATCCAACTTTAATTGGTTATCAAGTATAGATAAGGGCTCCACATGTGTGTTCCTACATTGTAAAAGTGTTGGGTTTTGTGTGGGGTTACAGACTTGATTTACTACAGTTACTGCTGGATTTCATGTGATACCATGTTTTTTTCCCAACTTTTTAGTAAAAATGATCTTTGAACTTTAGAAGACCAAAATAAGCAATAATGTAAAAGGTGCTGTTTTTGAGCTTCTATTTGCAGGATGAATCGTGTACAAACCTTTAAATATAATTTATGTTTTACTACATTTTATATACATTTTTTCATTGAAATATTTGGACTTTTTAATGAATGACTTTATAACTCAACCATTTACAATATTCACGTGGTGCAGTTCTATGGCATTGCTATTCCATTTTGTTAAACATGCAGCAGGTCCATACATTTCATGACCCCTTTCTGTAATACAAGTTGTACACATTCACATTGTAGCCAACATACACTATAGCTATAATTTCTACATCCAACATGGAGCATTCAATAAAATGATGCAAAAAGTATGATGAAGTATGTTATTCTACAGCCACTGTTTTTGTTATGGTACTTTGCGGTACTTTTTTGTTACGGTACTTTCTATGGAAATAGAAATGGCCTCAATTGCTTAAGTTACAGGTTTCACACTTTAAACTACAAGTTTTTATTTTATTACATTGGGATTCACTTGTAAGTCATGTATCATTGTGATCTACACCCTGTGTTCAAGGTATAGCAGCATTACTTATTTCTGGCATTTCACCTGGACTTGGAAATGCACTGGTAGGAATAAAATATGAAAGCTTTATACTTGTGTTAATATAATGCGGCTTTGGGTGCTTTTACTAAATAAAGGATAAATAAAAAAGAAAAAAGGTGACATTTATTTATATGATGTTTTTTGTTTTTTTCTAGGTTTCCTTATCTCAGATAAATGAACTTGATTAATCAACTACACTGTCTTTCTTTGTTCCTTTGCTAACATACTTCAAAGTGGAGGCAAATGGTTCAGTTATACCACAGATTTGTCAGAGAGAAAAGATAAGTAAGCAAATATTCATTTGCTTACTGGCAGTCAGTAGAAGATTCTGTGCAATGCTGTCTGAAGTTCAGCCTGTTTCTAGCAGTCAAAGGGCATTATGACTTTGTGTGCTTTGCATGCAGTTTGGGAAACTCCTAATTCTCTTCTTTAAGCCTCACAAATTCACTACAGACAGAAAAAAAGTAAGATTTCTATACTGATTTTTCCATCCCCACTTAATGTGGATGTGCTCTCAAAGTGATGGTTGAGGAGCAATGCATAATTTTCTAGGCCAGCCTTGGCAATACACACAGTACTGGAGAGGGATATTCCCCCTTTGTTGATGTGGGTGGGCACATCTGAACTGCCAGGATTGAAGCCATGGTGGCATGCAAACACCTCCTATGCACTTCAGGTGAGCACCTCTGCACCACCACCAGCGTGTTAGTGGCTACTCAAGTCATATGGATTGGCAGTAACTTCTTGTTCTGCAACTTCTCAGATTAGTCTTGCCTGTGATATCTGCTGCACAGTCCCAGCCAGTGTTAGAGTCTCCTTTTCCTCCCCAAGACTTGAAAGCAAGGCCAAGGAAGATCAGGGAAGGGATGAGGAGGTAAATGGATGGGACAAGATGGTAAGGTGGCAATAGGTGAGGGAAAGGTTGGGGCTTTGCCCAAACAAAACCAGCACAATACTGCTCATTGGGCTTGCAAATGTACTTCTTCCTGGCAGCTCTAGCAAAGATGGGGATTTTTCTTAAGGCCAGAATAACTTTTCCAGAAGCAAATAAATGTCTGGATGGTCAGTAAAGGGCAAGGTGTTTTTGAGAAGATGTGAGGTTGCTTCAAAAGTTTTCTCTTGCTTCTAGTACCCTACTCTGTCTATATGATTTTCATAAGAAGACTGGGTCTGACATTAGAGAAAGTGGATTGGATGTTGATACTGTGCACAACAGTCCACTGGTGAGGCAGTGTCTAGGTTCGACAAGACAGGAATCTGCGAAGGAGGGCTAAAGCCTCCTGTGCAATGGAGAAGGTAAACCCCCCCCCCCCCTCCGAATTACTAGGAGTTTTAAATCAAAAGGCTCTCAGGCAAAGATATGGGAATGGGAGTAACAATTCTTTACTAGGAGAAAACTAGACAACAATTTAAAAAGGCAAATGCAATCGGTACAAACAAAACCAGTGAAAAAAAAAGTCCAGAACCTGAGGATTCGGGGTGCCAGTAGCAGTCTTGTTGGGATGATTGCTCCCCTTGCAGTGGTTGATGAATTGCAGCTGCAGTGGTGATCTTTAGAAGGGTATAGTTTTCCTCTGAAGATCTGGTGGCAGTGGGGCCGGTCTTCCTCTGCGCCGGGGTTGCCTCTGAGCTCCGCTGCCGTCGCCTCAGCGCACTCCGGCTGCTTCGCTGCGAGTGCCGCCGAAGAGAGCTGCTTCTCCGGGAATCCCGCGAAGAGAGAGCGAGCTGCCTCTCTCCCCAAAAAGCTACCCCTTTATACAATAATAGAGTGCTTGGCTTCCCCCTCTGGGTGGGACCCCTCACAATGGGAGGTGTTACATTTACCAGCCCGGCAGTGAGTCAGTCAATAGTGTGTAAACAAACCATTGCCTCTACGGGGCAAACCATTGTCTTTGGGAGAGATAACAAAACCTGCCCAACCTTTCGACAGATGGCAAATAGAATACAAGCTTATCTTACAACCTAGGACAGGCAGGAAGGTCCCTGTTTGGAAAAGCATATAGGGTAGGTGGAGAATGATTTACAATCACAGGGCAGGAAAACTGAGTAATGGTTCCTAGCCTGAATGGGGAAACTCATTATAGATGTGTCACTAGCTCAGTTTGACTTCTGTTCTGTTATTGTCCAAGATCTACATTATTGCAGGGTCTTTTCTTCTGTTTTACCCACTGAGACTATAGGGATGGCAAAGCTATAAAGGGTGCAGTTATAGGCAGCTGTATAAAAACTGAGGATTCACCCACAATGCGAGTTACAGACACTTTGATAGACAGGTTCAGTCCTTCATCTAAACATCTCTACTCTTAGTTTCCTCTAGTGATTTCCCTAAAGATTCATCCAGAGGAACAAGCTCCCTGCTGAGAAACGAATCCTTTGCTTTTGTATCTGCCGTGGCTGTGAACATCACAGTGAGTCACAGGGAATTTTCTTCATGGTTACAGTACCTCAAACTTTTATTAGAGAGATGAACTTGATTTTTTTTCTCACTTACTATCTAAGGAGTTCATCAGATGTCACTGATTTTGTGTTCAGAGGAATCATCTCACTCCACCTATGCGGGAGTAAAGGGAAAAGGTCTGACACTTTCTGGAAGAAAGCTCAGGAACATTTGCTGAGTTGGAGAATTTGCAAAGATGTCAGACCTTGAGATGTTTGACAGAACAGATGTAAGGAGGAGAAACATCCAGCTTTATGGAGAGTAGTATCTTCAAATATACCCTAAATCATAGTTTCACCATGGGTAGAAGGCAATTCTGTTTCTAGTCAGGCAAATGCTACTGCAAACTGTACTCCAAAACAGCATTTCAGTTACCCAAAATATGAAGAAAAAATCAACTGGCAAAACTATCCTCTTTTTGAGGAAAAGGACTATATTTATATTCTAAGGGACAAAAATGTATGTTCCTGTTCTATGAATAAATCTATAAATATTAATGTAATCCATGACTATAATAAAGTTTTAGAGGATTTGCTCAAGCACTGGAGAACTGAAAATAAGTAGCATACAAATAGTAGTAGCATACTATACATGGCACAAACAATGCCATGGGTCGGTGTATGAGTTTTAGTTCCACCTTACCAGAAAACTGAATTTAGTTTCTTGTTTGTCAAAAGGGAACTTGTATAGACTTTGTTTTGCACAGCTTCCAGATATGCCA
Organism: Lonchura striata; assembly: GCF_050655825.1. Taxonomy (NCBI): domain Eukaryota; kingdom Metazoa; phylum Chordata; class Aves; order Passeriformes; family Estrildidae; genus Lonchura; species Lonchura striata. The sequence continues at coordinate 80,168,618 of NC_140740.1, read as the reverse complement.
AGTTTGGTCTCCTTCAATCACCAATATGAATTCTAAACAACCTAAGAACTGTTAAGAGATACTAAATATGTTCACTTGGCAATATAAACCAAGTCTGCAATATCTGGGTAAGACAGATCTTTCTCTAGACCAGAATGTACTGTGTCTACTATGATAAAATATAGGAAAATTAGTTCAGCAGGATTGCCTTTCCAGAAAAAAGCTGTAAACCTTTTACACCTACTGTTCCTGGCTTGTGCTATGATAGATATAAAGTTGTAGTGTTTGGACTCTAACAATTTCTCCTTAAACCCCCACACGATGGAGATTCCTAGCACTGGTTGCCACTACAGAAGACTGGGCCACCTGGCTTGCTTTGTGACCTCAAATAAAAGGCAATCCCTGCATGCATTCGTGTGCACACATGCCTGATTTTGCAAGAAAAAATATCTGAAATATAAAGCTACATCTGTGTTCGGAGTCAAACGAAAGTAGCAAACACATTTGCACTGTGTGCTGCTATCCCAGGGCTGTGTGAGATCTTTGCAGCTGTGAATCCAAAGCCAATGTCTCCTGGTGTGTACTGGGCACTGCTTCCACTCAGTCACACTCCTCGGGGATGTGGCAAGAGCAGACTCCCAGGAATAACTGTATGTGAGGAATCCTGTAGCACACCCATGGAACACTGCCTCCACATAGAACTGCCAAGAGGGTTTTTACTGTCACTGTGTCCCTCATGTCCTATCCAGGCCCCATTTTTGATTAAAATTAAAAAAATACATTTCTAAATCTTAGCCAAATACCTCAATATTGCACAAGCAGGGGGAAGTAATGCAACAGAGGTTATGGCAGGAGCTGGAAATAGTATGGGGTTCTGAGGGTTGTAAATCTCCAGGAGAGTCAGAATTTAAAAAAATAAAATACCGAGGGAACACAGAATCCTTTGTTGCTACTTCTCATTTCTATTGATCTAAAAGAGGAACTTTACTTTATCTCGATTACAGTGTACCTGATGGTTTAACTGTCCTTTTTAAAACCTGTCTAAAACTGAAATAATCCATCTGTTTAGTATGTTGTTAACTTTAAAAGCAGTGGAATTAGAGGAGGGAACTTAAATTGAAATTACTACATTCATCTAGTTGAATACTTATTCACACACCAAGTAATAAAAAACCATCATGGAGAATTACAGAAAGTGTTTTTGTTGCTCCATATTTTATATCTGTTACTGAAGAATAATTTTTTTGTAGGAACCACCCTCCACATAAGGTGCATATCTCTTTTCAAACTAATAAACTAGTCACTGGAGATGTTTGGAGCTGTTGTAGTTTTGATTCATAACAATCAGTTTTTAAAATCTTATCAAGAAGTTTAATTCTTAGTCTGCTTTAGAAGTAGCTATTTGATATCCACCAGCACTATGAAACAAAAGAAATTCCTTCCAGAATGACAATTAACAGACAGAAAACTAAAGAAGTGAATCTCTAAGTAACTTAAAACCAGAAACATTTAAGGTACAATAAATTAATTTAGATATAATATTACTTCAGCTGAGGCTGATTATTCTCAAATGTAGTCTGAGGCTTTACAGTTATGATAAAGATCATTGCCTTGCTCTGTTGTTAATCCTGTGGATACATTTTCATAACTTGATGTGGTTTTCCATTTAATTACTTTCCTATCAGATTTAAATATTTTTATGAGAATTAACCTGAGGTGGTGGGAGAAATATCTTGCAAAATGCTAGCAGCCATGTGCTTTCCATACCAAGGAAGGGATTGCTGTGTTCCATTTTTGTTCCATCATCTTGTGTCCACACTAGATGCAAGTTTCCTCAAGGAATCCTTCCCTTCCCAACTCAGCTGGTAATTTTACAACAAATTACTGAGGAAACCTTCCAAATTGTTTACTGCTAACATTGAGAACACTGGGAATAAAAAATTTGTTTCTTTATGAAGGGAAGGCATTTCATATGTCTTTGCCTTCTCTGTTCCTTATGCCTTTATTATATCCCTCTCCCTTGTCCTCTCTTAGATACTTCTGAGAGAGGGACCACAGCATTCACTACTACATCTCCTCTACTTGGAAATACTGTTTTCTTAATGCAGACTAAAAGACAAAATTTATGTATTTATAAATAGGTATGCCATATGAATGGACTCAGTCTTGACATTTTGAAAAGGCAATGGGGTAAGAATTCTGTTCTGATATTGTCCAAGATCAACATTATTGCAGGGAATGTTTGCAGACTCAAACATTCCCCATTGAATTGGTGTGTGGAACTTTAGTTTTCAGCACAAGTTCACTCCTGACTTTGCTGTGGCATGCAATTTTGCATCCTCTTAAATGTAGGTGCTGGATGTTCATTGACATTTTTCCATGTTTTTCCTTGTAATTTCTGACTATTTTTGTGATTTCTTTACCTGTTCTTTTGTCAAGGTATCTGCTGTAGTCCTCTGCTGTTGGTGTTGCTACTTTTGTGGAGACAGCTTTCCCAGTATAAAAGAAGCAAATCCAACCAAACCAATGAGGCATTCATCTCCAAAACAGATGGAATGCTTTGAGCTCAGAGCTTCTCCTGCTCTGGGACATTCAGCAAAAGCCACAGCAATGTGGATAGTCCTTACTCTCCTCAGCCTCAAGCCAATATTGAATTGAGCTGATAAACTTTTCCAGAATTTTGGCCGACTGTTTTGGAGGCGCTGGGACACTGAGATAGTGTTGCGTGAGGGCAGGGGTCTGGGACTGAGTATTTTTCCTAATCACGTTTGTTTGAGGAATGGGGTTAATTCTGGACTGAATTCCCATGTCTGTCACTTGGCACTGTGTGGGATCCCATGTAAGTTGCTTAGGTTTCTGTTCCGTAAACAGCAAAATTGTGGGTGCTTCTACAGTCATTTTCAAGGGAAACACATGGGATACAAGGGAATTCTTACTGCAGGCAAGATGAGCAGCCTGATGGTAGGTGAGGCTTCATGCAAGGCATGGCATAAAGGCATTGTGAAAGGCATCCTCAGTTCCCCAGGAGATCAGAGGCTGCTGGCACCCCGGGCGTGGTGCAGGCTGCTGTGGGTGCAGCGTGTGCAGATGCAGCACTTCCTCGGCGTGCGCTGGTCTGAAATGAGTGGTTACATCTTATAATGACAAATAGTTCTGAGGCCTGAACCAAAGCCAGTTGAAGTCATTGGGAAAAACTCTGCAGTTTCAAGGGTTTGGATTAAAGCCATAAGAAATTTTCACTTTGTTTTTTTAAATAAACACTCTCCAACTTGTAATCGACATTGTGCTCAAAGCATGGTTTTAAAAATCTTACTTTGCTTTTAAAGCTTCTATATCAGATGGTAAAGAGAGTATGATTTTCTGAATAAATTAAAAAGTCTGTGGGGGGTTTTTTTGTTTATTTTGTTGGGTTTTTTTTTTTCATGTGGCAGTGTGACATTATAATGCCTTAAATTGTTCTGTGCATACCAAAAAGTACTCATGGTACATACTGTAATTTCTTGTAATCATTTTGTTCACTAGCCTTTGCCCTTGGGAAAAATATTTGCCAAAATAACATTCATGAAGACCTCTTTTTTTTTTTTCGACTTTGCTTGGAAACCCACAAACCCACATACATATTTGCAATTATCTGATTTTAATAAGTGGGAGTTAATATACCTACCTTGTTCATGCATATTAAAATGTGCTAACATAAGAGAGCCTTTTGGAGGAGGGGGAGGGAGAGTTGGAATTCTGTCTCTTTGGAAGAAGTCCATCTCCAGTCTGAGGGGCAGATCTGACAGACTATGCCCAAGCAATGGAGACAATAAGGTTTTGCTTTGCCCCATGGCAGGATTTATTAAAAAGAGACAACACCACAGGAGAGTCTGGGAGGACTCCAGGGAGCCTGAGGGATAAAACAGTGGCTGCATCCCACCCAAGTATCTCCTGCCAGCCTGGACCTTCCCCTGCTGGCTTCTGGCTGTAGAGTCTTTATTCTTCTCTTCCAAGGGTTTTTTCCAGGTGTGTGTCCCATGGCACTGAGAGTTGAGCACTGTGAGGCCCCCGTGTTCCTGTGGCTCCAGAGAATGTGGTGGTGGCTGCTGACAGCTCCCAGCACCGCAGCAAGGCGCCGTGTTGGGTGGGGATGCAGACCCCGACTCAGAGCTCCTGAGATTTCACCCGGCCCACTCCAGAAAATGCACCCACAATAAGAAGATACTTGTCTTCATCCTGTTGGGAATCTGCTCTGCCAGCAACTTTTTAGTGCTCCAGGACGGAAGGTAGTACAGCCCTGCAAAAACCCACTCCTGCTGCTCCAGTACTTCTGCTTCTGGATGGCTCCTGAAAGCAGGGAAGCATGCCACAGTGAGGGGAGAAGACACTTTCTGTGGTCCCAAAAGGCATTTTGTGCAAGTAAAATGCAGAGTTTAGATTAATTGATGATTTTTAAAATAAAAATCAGTTTACATTATCTTTTTTGTGTGTTTAATACACAAGGTTCTTAGTCTAATGCTTAATGTGGACCTTACATTTACCTAGGTTATTATCTTTGACTTGCAGTTTTCCAAGACACTGTTACCAATGTGTGGACACACATTCGCCTACTGTTTCTTCTAGATCGGTTTTGCTGTGAATACTGGGTTGCAAGTCAAGATTTTATATTTCTCATAAGCCTTTGAGAAAATGCTAAACCTCTTCGATATTTTTTCACAGAAATTTCACTAAAACCAGGGTAATTTTAAGCAGGACCCTGAAATTAATTGCCCATACATTAAATTCTTATTTAGATTCCTGCCTTACACATAAGCATATGCATACCTGAATACTCTCACAGGGCTGAGCAGATTATTGAATGAGTACATACTTGCAAAACTGGCCAATATTTTTAACTGTTTTAGAAGATGTATTAAAAAACTGAATGTAATTCTCACAAAACATAGTCCAATACAATTCTGTTTTGGTAAAGGATGCACTTTCAGCACTTTTTAAAAGGGATTTTAAAAGTTTTTTAAAATTTATATAAAAATTAAATAATGTCCCTGGAAAATTTTCAAGGAAAAGAGCTGTAAGTTTCAAGAAAGGAATCCAGTGAGCTATTGGCAAAGAATATCTTGTGTTTTGAGCAGTATATTGACGTTTCACCTGGCATTATAAATTCTTATGAATTATGGAAATTGTAAATTTTAACTTGGCCTTTTGCTTTTATACATCCTAACCTCTCTTTTCAGTGTAATTTTCTGCACTGATGTTGATTAGAAGATTTAAAAAATCATATTTAGGGACCAACCTCAAGAATAATTTTCTTTTGCATTGCATTGTTTTGTTTATGCCATGGTCTCATCTCTGCAAGATGATGGCAGTCACATTTGACAAAGTAAGTGAGAAGCAGGAATGAATTGAGCTGATAAACTGCCAGAACTGCTCTGGCTTTGTTGAACTCAGGGAGAGATGCTTCATCACCAGTTCTTTAGAGTCAATTCTGATTGTCACAAGGTTTGGCAATTCTGGTTAATCTAATATAATTTGAAAATATTCCAATTTTGACAGCGGATTTTCCTTTATAAGAAAACAGCAGAGTATGCTGGTTAATAATATTGCAGTTCAATTTCCAGCTGGCAGCAAAAATCAAATAAAGGAAAATCAGTGTAAAACCTGGCTTTGTCTTGGACTCAAACCTTGCCCTCTTCTCTGTCTTGACTACATCAGTACATCAAAATGCATATTTTCTAAGGGCTCACAGTTATTAAGAAATCTTACAGTTCAGGCCTACAGATGTCTGGGTCGTACAGAAGTCTTGTTAGGTAAGAGGAGTGAAGTTTTCAGTTTATGCTAAACAGGAAGAAAACTGGCATATCAGAACTAAAATAACACTAAAAGATGTGATAAAAGACTCTTTAAAGACTTAACCTTGGTGCTCCACCAAAACCATGTGTAGGTCTCATTTTCCAAGAAAAAGGATTAGGAGGAAGGAGATTCCTTGTTATGTTTGAGTTACTCTTTGCTGTTCTTTTCCATACAAGCCCACATATCGTAAGACTCATAAGTATATGTTTAACATAAGACAAAAAATTAGTTCTTGGTGCCAATTCTTGCCACTAATTCTAAACACAAACTTCAAAATTGAGACCTGTGATGTAACGAGATGGGACCATGTCCTAAGAGTCATATTTAAAAAATTAATTTTCTTCATTACCTGGGAATGTTACTGAGGGTTACTGAGTATTGCTGCCAGTGCAGAATTACATCTCACTAAAGGTAATAGCCTTGCTTTCTTGGACTTCCCAGTTTATTGTGTCACAGGTGGCAGCACGGGCCATTGGTCACATAAGCAAACAGGAAAAGAGATGTGTAGCTAGCAACAGTGACAGCCTTTGCAGCAACATTTTATTTTTCTGCTGACATCACAAGAGGATGTGATTGCAATCCTAAGTGCAGCTTTGGCCTGTGATTTTTTTTGGCTGGAGAGGATAAGCATTTCTGCTTATCAAATGAAGCAGGAATGTGGGTGTCTCTAAGTAGTTACTTCTGAAATGTGAAGATGCAGATGTAGCAACAAGGGAAAAGTTTCACTGAAACTATTTTTCATGGAATTACAGACATGTTTTGAACATTGCTATATGTCTGCAGGGCCAGACTTTTGCAAGTATGCTTGTAATAGGACAGTTTAAATAACTGTAGAAGAAATGAAGAAAACATGATTCTAGAAATCATAAATCACAGAAACACTTCTAAGAAATATACCAGCTCTTTTGGCAAGTGTGAGACAGGATAAACGAGATACCTTGTGAGATATTTCATGATTGTACTTTTGAAATTCAGTTGGCACCTGTGCTTCCATATAATTGAGAACTTAAAACGTCTGCGGTATAGTGTCCCATAATGGGATGAAACCACTTATATAATTGTGCATCACTTTGCCTTGATCTACCAGCAGATCCTTAGTAAATTTTCTAACAGACCAAAGTTCATGCATTTTTCTCAGCAGTTTAAGCCTATTATCAGTAATCCTGAAGCTAGACACTGTTGGTAAAAACAATTAAATAAATATTTTTATGCTGTCAATTGATTCCACAATCTTTATAAAAAAGAACACTTGGAACCTCTAGGATTTAATAAAATGAAGGGCACTGAACAAGGCAGATGCTTTTTGGAATATCCCCGAGTTGTGATAGTAAAACAGATTTGCCCATATGTTTCATTTCACACTTTCTCAATGGTTTTTATTGATTTGGTTAAAGTGTTGTATGAGATAGCATTGCCAACAAAGGAGTATTAAGATGTGTTACCCATGATGGCACTGTAACTATGAGTTTATTTGGAATCCTTTGTTATGTAACAAAACATCTTGTGTTGACAATTGTATGACAACCTTATGGAAAACTAGGTAATTGTGTTGATCATTTACTGCCTAGTTTATCTACTCTATAATAGCTCTTTTATTGAGTAATACTTGCTTGAGCAGTAATTTTGAGGTGCCTGTGCACCAGTATTCCAATCTTCCACCTCTGCCCCTCGTCTCTCATGCTAGTGGCAGTGGTCTGTTATTGCAGATGACACTTTGGTATACGTTCACCTTTATTGCTAGTTCCATAAATTTCATTTGCTTCTATATATGTATTTTACAATCCACATATAATCTATTATACTTGATATTTCTTCTGCAGTTTTCCTTGTATCTCAATTAGGTTTACTTATAAAGTATTTTTTTAACATTTACTTGTGCTTAATTAAAGAATTTGTCTTTCTGCATCTTGATGATACACTTTCTCTGGTGACAAAGGAACATTCTGTTAAGCAGTTTCAGTACACATAGAAAATATACCTAAAATACAATGGAAATGCAATCTAAAAGAATACACAGTGATATCAATACTCATATATCTATAAAGCTAATATCTGCAGTTTTTATTTTTCAAAAATTGAAGTACACTTACAGTAGTGTCATATTCACTTGTAACTCTTGGTTTAGATCTGCCTTCTTGCTAAAATACTGTGAAATAAGTGGAATATGTTGCTCCTTCTTTATATTCATGTCCTTTGTAGATTTAGAAAAGGTCACTTTTACATTCACATCAGAGATAAGTGTGTGATGCTGCACTTTTTCAACATAATCATTAAATACCATATAATGACCTTGGTGACACTATTGCACAGAAACATTCCCCTTCAGCATTATCACAGTCAGAAACAGTAAAGGTGCAGTGTTTGTCAGCTTCCACAGATGGAAGCTTTAATTAAAGTACTTATCTGTTACACTAAATAAATCTTCCAAATAAACAGATATTGACTCATCAATGTTTTCTGCAAGTATAAGAATTTTTCATGCCTACATTCACAAAGCTTTTATTTTTCCCATTATCCATAAATGAGTCTTGCATTTAAATGAGGTAATTCTCTAGAGAGGGACAAAGGAACTTAGCAAACTTTGTTTTCTTTTATGCTCCATTAAGTCAATGTTTTCCTTCCCTCCTCTCTCTCTCCTTTAGAAAGCAAGTAAATGTTTATTTTGGAGCAAAATGAAGGTAGCCCCTCTTCCACACTTTTTTCTTTTTTACTTCTATTTTTCTGGTGCATAGGGTCAGGGGCAGCAAAGTTGCCTTTTGGTTTTTTGTCTGGGGTCATAAAATACTCGTTTTGTAGACCTTTGCCTCATCAAGTAGGCATAAACCAGCTAAGAAAAACAAACCTTTTAAGAGTATGCTGTCTGGACTCTGTGCATTAGTATTTTTTACTTTCGGCTGTTGACCATGAGATGTCTGCTTATGTGTAGAAAAATAGGGGTGCAGAAGAATTAACTCCACACTTCCCCAAATATTTTTAAAATAAGAATACTTTAGGGAGTTCACTCAGACTGAGGAAGCTTTTTGGCTTTTTGTGGAAAGTCTGTCAATAATTCCAAAACTTCCCTGAAATTTCAAAAACCAGCTGGATAAAAATTTTAAACTCTATGGAGTCTAAAACCTTATTGAAGTCTAAGAATTATATTGCATATTAAATTTAAATCTAGTTAGTGTGGATCTAGATAATTTTTGTTTTGCATTCTGTTTTCTATATGTTCAGTAGATCTGCAAGCCCCTTGGTTAGCCTTAGCAAACCTTTTTACAGTTAAGACACTGAAGCTTCATGCAAAAGAACATTTAAATTTGCAGTTACAGATTTAAATCTGTGTATTATATATCAGTTTCTTTAAAATAATTCTGAAGAGATGAGTAGTATCTAAAATTTAATTTGTGTTGGTTTCCAACATTTCACTGTAGCATTTCATTCTCAGCAATTTTTGGTGTTCTGACAAAATTTTACGAAGTTTTTACAAACTTAGCTTTTCAGGCTTATATTTTCCTTTCATGTTCTTGTGGTAAAATTAAATAAAAAAAACCAGCCTAGCAGGTGTTAGAAAAAATAGATGAGTAGAGCAGAGGCAAGTTCCTAAACTAATCATAATAGTGGCCTCCAGAGTTTAGTGTAGACCAGCAGATAGGAACTCTAGATAGTTGAGCATTTAGCAGAAAGACTAACACAAGAAGCGAAGCCTCCTACTCAAGTTCAAATCCTCTGAACTATGTTTAAATATAATTTAAAACTGTATTTTCATAATTCGTAATTTCATGTTTCAGCTTGAATATTCTGCGTGACTGCCCCAGCTGAATAGTTTGGATATTTAGCCTGTTGCCTTTGCTTTCTGACATTGCACTAAAGACTTGCAAATATCCATATGGTTATAAAAAATTGGCAGTCCATATTCAGATGTTATTCATTTTTCCTTTCGTAGTTATTCCTTTTTTTTTCTCATTTCAAAGGATTGGATTTTACCAGAAAAGCAAGCTATATTTACAAACTGTAACTTCTGATATGTGCTCCGTATTTTATCTTGCGATGTCTCATTAAATATTGTGTATTTTTTTTATAAGTTTAGTAACTATATTTTGTGTGTTGGTGTTTTTCTTTTCAATATGAAGGTGTCATAGTTTTTCATAGAAAATGCAACATATTTGCTTTTATTCATGCATGACTGGCTTTTTGTCTTCTTAAACATAATTATTGGAAGTTTTTCAGTGGTATAAGACTGAGATGTAGATCACTGCTCAGATCTATACTGCTTTAAAATTTGTTTTTATAATATGAGCTTAATGCATAAGTTTAAATTTCAGAGGTGTTACAAACTTGTACGCTCTCACTACATATAAACTTGGGTTTTACATAAGTCTGATAAGAAGTTCCACACAATTCCACAGTTTCAATACATACCTAGTGTTTTCTCAGTTCTGAAATGCATTTTCTGTTTAAATTAAGCCTTGAGAATCCTGCTTTGATGCATTAATTTCTTGCAGTGCCTGATTTTGAGAGTCATGTAAGGATGATGATTTATAATGAAGTTCATTTAATGTGATTAATTTCTTAGTAGTCTCAGAGCACTTTATAGTTGGAGAATTATACTTCAAATTAATTTAAAAATTAAACAGTAAAGTAGTGACAATCATCTGCTATTCATCAAGTGTAAAAAAGCTCTCATCTAAGAAATAATTTATAACTGCCTGAGAAAGGATCACCAAAACACTGAGTAAATATGCATTACTGTCCTGTCATTGCATACGCTTATAGTAACAAGAATGTTTAACTTTGAAGCTGCAACCATATCCACTGCAACAGATAAGGGCATTGTGGTCAATGTCATATCCATAGGAATATAGATGGTCATATCCTCTCCTTTATTCACACAGGTTAGACACCAAAATGAGTTGTGGCTTCTTGTGGAAGGGGCTATAGAGGAGATATATATCACCTCCAAGTCCTCTCTGAGGCAAGTGATGACATTTTGCATGCTACCATAGCTTTATTTACAGGGAAATTAAATAAAAGAAACAAAACATGTCAAGAAGAAGTGCAGTAATGAATTGAGAAGGAAATGCCTGACAGCAAGTAAGAGAGCAGTGAGGAAGAGTGAGGCAGTGTCTGTAAAAGAAGCGTGAATATGGAAAATTGGCAGGCTTTCCAAGGCAAAATTAAATTTGTAGTACTTTCCGCTCTGTTAACCTTATACAACTGACACAGCTGGGAGGGCGGAATCCAGCTCTCCTCCCTTTCTTCCCTATCAACAAAACAGTTTGGCAATTTCCATTTAGGTCTGTGTGTGTATTCCCTTTGACGACATTGCAGTTGCACAGCTACTACTAATGACGTAACCTGAATACTGTGGTTCTATTTACAAGTTATTAACCATCTAATTTGTCTTTCAGAATTGTTATTACTGCTGATTATGTACTTGAGTTCCTTGAATATGGGTCCATTAACATAGCTACCAAATTGTCCTTGGACTCAAGCTGACCTCAGAAATCTTGACTTCACTGAGTTAAGGGTACTTAGATTTAATGTTTAATGGGTTATGGGAGCTTTTTACAGTTTTACCAAGTCTCACACATAATATCTGGCAGAATTATGAAACCTGAAGAAAATAAAGTATTGTACTTAATCCTTCAAAGACGGCTTGGAAAACAAGATTTAACAGGATTTTCAAACTCAGACCCAAGAAAGTTCCCTTGAATCAACTTAATTTTTTCAAATCTTGTAGTTTTCAGTAGTTAGTGTTTCTGTATGCTTAGGGCTATCAACACAAGAAACTCCAGCTATCCAGTTCTTTTACTCAATCCATGAGCCATCTCAGTCAAGAGAATGGATCCAATGTCTGGAAATTATGCTGAGTGTTGTAGGAATCCTCAGCATGTACAGATATTGGACCATGTCTGAGGCAAAGCAGGAAAGTTTCTTGAGGGGATATCAGGGATAACATTTTGACAGCAGGTTTTATACTATAGTAATTGAATAATGGGTGAGAGATTTTGACCAGAAAACAATGCTCTTTGCAACAGATGTATAGTAGCAGCAAAATATACAAATGGGAGGCATGCTTATGTGAACCCCTGCTACAAAGGAACATACATTACATATTCTGAAAGGAAGAGAGCATAAACGTTTGTACTTTGTCAGCACTTAATTTTATAGTCTCATTAATTTTTATGTGAGTGGAATAAGACTTCACCTTTCCTCCTATTAGGAAAGAAGTCAACAATAACCACCTACAACAGGTCCAATTTTGGTACTGATGTGAAAGATGATACTGGAGCAAATCTTTCCATAGGCTTATGGTATGGAGAACTGTATGTAAGCTGTGACCCAGGTTAAGAAGAAAATTATTTGTGTCAGAGTAAAACTGACTCATGTCAGCTCTTGAACTAGCCTGACTTGGACTAGGCCTGTATGGATAGTTTGTAATCCAACACTTTGCTGTTTGCATCATTGCTATTGAGATCACAAAGTCTCTAGAAACAACAGCATGCAATAAAGGTGGTGAGAGCACTTGGGTAGGAACTTAGGGCTGTATAGTCTCCTAATGTACCATGTGCTTGAGACCAAGGTAACAGAGGCTGGGACACCACCTTGTTTCTTGTCTGAGACACTCCCAGCAATGGGTTAATTGTTGATGCTTCTATGTTTCTTCATATTGTGATCAACCTACATTAAATGAGAGCTTGACACAATCAGAATAACTGCTCTCTTCCACACAAACTCTTCCAAAGTCCCTCTGAAATGTCCACTGTGCTTTATAGTACAGGCATTGCAGCATCATCAAAGCACAAAACAACATTTAAGAGGCCAGAGAAATTTAAATAGTACAGTTTGAAGGAGGTATGTGCAGCAATATGCTAGCAGTAGCTTGCACGTCAAGTGGCTTTTATTTAAATAATCACTCAATTCATTGGTCTTGACATTGTCTGTAGACGATTCTTGACCAATTGAAATATATTGCAGAAGTATAAGAGAGCAATATCACTCTAGAAAGAATCAGAAATGTAGCAAAATGGCCTGTTGCTTCTGAGAGTGGGATGGAGCAGTTACTGAAATATTTGCTGGATTAGATTGCCCTCAGGCAATTCTATTTCATTTCTTTTGAAATGAGTAAATGGTGCTGAACTCCACTGTCATCTTGTTTGCTAGTATTTACATGCTGAAGGATATAAGGATAACCATAAAAAAAGGAAATAATTCAAACCCTTGCACACATAGGTTCAAAGTGGAATATAGAGATTAACTGTATTGACTCACAATAATGATAAAAAGAGCTGCATGATTAAATCCTCAAGTATTACTGTTATTCCATCACAAACACACACTGGGGTTTCCTGGAGCTTATCACCTGTATTCTGCTGTGACTGTAGTTTAGCTAGTGGTTATAGGTCAGAGATATGGGATCTGTCAGTTTCCTACAGCTGGAATATTATTGTTGGATGGGAGAGGACAGAAAAAAGATACAGCCCGTGTTTCAAATTCTCATGGACTGCAAGTGGACTTAGAACACAAAAGTATCCACACCCCCTTGCAGAATAACACACTACCATCTTCTTCTGAGCTATGTATGAGGTAACTCATTCTTGGCAAAGTTTCTGTGGCAAAAGCTGTTTTCAGACTTCTTTTGTGCTTTCTCATTTTCCAATTATACTTAATTGACATTGTATTGGATAATGGAAAAAGTTAAATCTGATCTTCCATCATTGTGGTAATGTGTTCTTTTTTAATTATTGCCATTAGTTTGGGATTTTAATTTGCATTTTAATAAGTTTAATTAAGCAATCAGTGAATATTTATTTTCAGAACAATCAGTTTGTGATTTTCAAAAAAGTACTGGAGAAATAAACTAGTTTCCAGCTAGCAGTTCAGGTGAAAATAAATGCTTCTGCTGTGCAATGAATTTTAAAAGTAGCACAGTATCTTTCTGTATAAATGTGAACATAAAGGAAGATATAAAAAGTTTGTATATACAGTTCACACAGCATACAGAAAGATCAGCCACTGAGTTTAGGTCGACTAATTGAAAATATTTGACTATAAGACATTACCAAACGAGTTTACATCTTCATAAGCAGCACATTTTTTGGTGTAGGAAACAAAGCTGTCTTGAGCCACATTTGTTTATACACAGAACCATGTGAAGTATTTAGGATTGTCTTGCAATTAATAACTTTTCCACGAGATGGCACAAGAAATCAATCTTTCTCTACCCATACTAGGAGAGTTAATTCCTGTATTTTGATTCTGACAGACAGGTATGCCCTAATAGCCTACTAAGCAATTACAATATAATGTTCCCAGCTGAGAGCTTGGAATTTGTTATTGTACATTAATAACTGAGAGATAAGCATGTGGCAAGGGGAGCACTACTTATTTGTTGACGAGGGAACACAGAATAATATTGCTGTACCTGAATTGTTTTTAACTAATATACATAAATATTCATGGAACTTACATGAATTAAAACACAAAGGCATCTGTTACACCATGAGGGACTTAGTGCTACAATGGGCACTTAATGCTCAATTAGAAAATTACATCTAAAAAAACCCTCTCAAACCAATCCCTCTTCATGTGCTAAGATACTAAAATTTGTAATAAATCTCTAATAGAGTCCTCTGAAATATTAAGCACTATAAGTTTATGCATCATCAGATTATGATGGAATAAAAAACTTAAGGGATAGGTAGTACCAGTTTAAATCCAAATTCTTTGTAAGTTCCACTGAAAGATACTTTCTTGACTGGCTACCATGAAATTTCTTGATTTTCCTTGTCAGATAAGGTTTGAAGGAATAATAAAGAATATGATAAGAGTATAATTTACAACTGGCAAACTGCAAGCATGACCTGAATTACATCTATGAGAAATCACAGGGGGCTGTGATCAAGCTTTGTCCAATCTTTCTGAAATGGACAGTCTGAGCCTTCTCCTCAGAGGTAGATAATCACTGGATTATTTGCTGGTATATTGGTGCCTCGCAAGTTGGTTTTCACCTCTACATCTCTACATATTCCAGATTGTGAAAGAATTTTTTTTTTTTTTTTCCCCCCACAGGAAACACTAGAGCATCAAAATTTTATTGTAACTGTTCTAACTAAAAAATAAAATTTGTCATATTGGCAAGGGAACAAATCTGCCTCCCTTTTGTTCTGTGATCCAGGAGTAAGGTATTTAATTATTTTCCAATCCTGCTGGTATTGGTGGTCTGTTTGCAGAGTCTGAATGGGCCGCAAGCCCATTCCATACCAGCACATACTAAAAATGCATGTCTCTCTATAAATTAATTTTGTCATGGGTTATATCTGACTACTATGGTGTCATATTTTGAGGTGCACAAGTAAAATTTAAAAGCTTCATCCTCTGAAGTGTAATAATTCACTTACTATTCCTTTTTTGAAATAAGAAAATTTAGACTTTAGTCCCCCAGTGAGAAGCATTACCATGTATATTATTACAAATATGCTCAATTATGCTAGTTTTAGGGGAATTACCAGTCTAAAGAGGATTTATGAGAAAGTAAATGCAAGACATGCCTGAACAAAAGCAAATGCAGTGAAATATTTAAGTTTATTAAGATCTCTAGATCTTTTGAATTCCTGAATTACATTACATTAATTACAGAGTCATTAGAGAAGCTTTGTTTTATTACAAATCCTGAAATTCTTTCAGTTCTTTAGACAAAGTCTTTTTGTTCTGATAAATTTACAATAAGCAAATATCAGCACTGGACAAAAAGCCAAGGCAAAACCATCTTGCCACAAGAATGGCTTTCAGTGCTTAAATTTGACTGAAATTATAGTTGTGGTGAAATTCATTTTCACTGCTGTTTTATAATATTGTATTGCTTTGGACTTGGGTGCCTTACCCTATCTCCTGGGATCTCAGGGAACTTTACAATTAAACCTTGGGATTGGGAAGTGAAGTGTCAAGAGTCACAATAAATGTAGATGGATTAATTTGCCTTGCTATAAAGGAAAACATCTCTGTATGCCTTCCCATAATATTTGCTGTCTCCTCCTGTGAAGGTGATGACTTGAAAAACACCATTTTTTTTAGCCATACTCTATAGAATCATAGTTATCTGTCTTACTCTTTATTCCAATGTTGTGAAGATTTTAATTTCTAAGTACAATTTATAACTTTTTTTAATTGGGATTTTTATAACCCATCAAACAGATGACATTGATTGCATACTTAAGTGACTGACAGAATTTTCTAATACTTCAGAGACTCTAGCTACCCAAATAATATAGTCTTAGTGAACCATAGTTATTCTCAGAACATACCAATTGTGTTTTAAAATACAAATTGCTTAAGTGAGTGATTGACTACAGGTCAGGCCCACCCCAGATCTCATTCTTTCACCAAATTGTTTTTTGCTATGTATCTCAGGTTATCTATATTTTTCTGCCTTTTATTGACTCTGTTCTTCAATACGTCACTGACCTCAGACCTTCCCCACTACATTTATTACACTGAAAGCTCAACTTCTACAGCCACCAGCTTCTGACTTCTTTTAGTTTGAAGATGTGTGTGTGGGGGTGGTGGTGGGGTGTTTTTTCCCCTCTTTGTTCACTCTAATAGGGATTTGCTGTGGTGGCTGAGCTTTGGTGCATTCATGCTGAACTCTACTTATAAGGGGTTTGTTTACAAGAGGGTGTAGTTAGACTACAGATGTGAGATCCTTTAATGGTGAAGACTAGCCCAGGCTTATAGAAGGATTTCACCACATCTCTGAATATTTTTCTTTGCTGGAACCTGACCAAATTTTATCCAAATCCTTCCTTCCTCACAGATTTTGCCTTTTTTGACAATGCTGAGATATAAAACCTGACACTTAGTCTATTGTGACAGATCTTTTTTCCCTCTTCACTGAAGAGAAATAAGATAGAGACAGAAATGAATTTTGAGGAAATGATGTGAAGTGAAAGCAGCAGGTTTTGCATAGATAGGGCAGGAGCTATGTTTGTCAGGCAAAAATCAAAAAAGGGGAACTCAAAGTGACACAGAGCGAGCCTGCTGGAGTTGTAAGTTACACTTTCTGAGAATAAAAATATCCTCAAATTAACCAGTTTGGCTTACATGAACGAGGGTATGTGAGTGTGTGTGTGTGTGTGTGTGTGTGTGTGTGTGTCTGTGTGTGTCTGTGTGTGTGTGTGTGTGTGTGTAAGCCCACATTCATTTCTTCTTCTTTGTATTTAGAATGTGTAACCAAATATACCCTTTCAGTGTGTTCCAGAGATAAGGAGTTTTTCTAGGACTTGCTTTCAGGCGCACAATAGAGCACAAGGACACTTCAGAAGTCTCCAAATATTTGAAGACTTTACCCAAGCTTGAACTAGACTGTCTGGAATATGTCCATGACCAGTTAAAGCTTTAGTAAAAGAGATCAGAAAAGATATGTCTGCGTTCTTTGTGTTTTCAAAGAAAACACTCTCTGGCTTTCCTTTGTGCAGGAGTGTTTGGCCAGAATCTTTAGGGGATAACTGAGCAGCCAAACCACATGCTAGTTTACTGAGATACTACTAGGAGGATGAATAAATAATGGGTAGATAAATAATTGAGTCTTTTTTTTTTTTTTTTTTGGTGATGTTGCAAACAAAGATTGAAGGTAGTCATCGGGGAAATCTTATCTTGTACTTGGGATTCATTTCATTAAAAATATTTTCTTCTGAAGTGACTATATGAATAAGAACATATAACCTTTGTTAATTCCATCTGTGTTTTAAGTGTATAGATCATGCAAGCTGGGTGTTGTTCTGGCTGGGCACAGAATATCCTGGGCTCAGGGCAGTTATGAACATTAACCTTTCCTCCAGTCTTCCTATGTGCCCTTATTAAGAGTTTATAAAAAGTAAATGAGGCTAACATGCTACTATGCTCCAATACAGATTAATATGCAACTGGTTACTTGTGTTACATTCCAAAGTCTGAGAGCAGAACTGGCAGGAAGGAAGCACTGTGTGTTAGTGCTTGCACTCATGTGAATGACCTTAGCAGGGGGAAAGGAAGCAAGGGTTTGCTCTCCTCTGGCCTTTCCCCTCTGCATTTTGACAAAACTGAATTCTTTTGTGCTCCCTCCCTTTTCACTATAAAGGACAGGAATACTGAGACCTGCTCCACTAGGATCAAGTTGCTCCCCTGCCTGTTGTGATCTACAGACTGACATTCATCTCCCACAGCCCAGTGAGGAGCTCTAACCTAAAGTCTACTCTGATTTTTTCTCCAGATCCTGCAGGAAGGGTACTAATGAATAGTTAAATATTCTTGGGCTCTTTGTGCTAAAACACATTTTAAGATATGTTAGGCATGTTCTTTAAAACTTTTTTTTTATTTTATCAGCTGGCAGAATGAAGATTAGATCTTTGATGGGAGTGTTGGCCCATCCTATGAGAAGGGGACCATAATTGTAGTGATGACATGCTGTGGTCTGACCTGGTTACTGGCCAGATAACTTACCAACACCGTCTATCTGTAATCTCTATGTCACATCACAAGATGGAGGTAAACCCATAGCCCTGGGCATTGTGTGGAAAGAGATTTTACAGCCACATTAGCTCATGATCTCTGGCACCCATGCTGCAACCTTGGCACTCTGAGCATTGTCCAAGCTCCTTTTCTGCTCCCTGCATAATGTTGCAATGCCCTGGGAGGACATCCCAGGGCTTGCCTGTTGTTGACACGTGGTCTTCCCTTGGTGAGACATTGTGCACTTCCATTTCCAATTTGCTGTTCCTCTTTACAGAAATGCTCAAAGCAAAAGAGCGTTTGAAAAGCATTTCAAATGCCCTTCCTCAAAGGGAAGAACACTTGAAATGTGTGCATTCCTCACACATTCCATCAGTGTGAGGAACCACACTGATACCTGGGATCCATGTACCTAGTAGACAATGTCATAACTTCCTAGTCCTTTAATTAATGACAGGTCATTTATTGATGGCAAGAGGAAACATACTGTTGAGTTTCAGAATCTGCAGTGTATTCTGTGCTCAAAGACCATGGCTTCTATATCCTTAAATGAAAATGTAGGAAGTAAGAGTGAAAATAAAAAATTGTGAAGCAGTAAACTGTTCATGCTTTCAGTGGGAAGCAGTTAAAAATGCACTGATATATGGTACATACGTGTGTGTATGTGTTGACATGTATACATATAAATACACACTTGTATAGTGTGTGTTTCAAGCCAGCCAATTGCTCACCCAGAAGATATAATGTGTCCTTTTTAGACAAAACATTCTGAAGCACAACACTGGTCTTTTCAACTAGAAAGAAAACAAAATTCTATTCTGGAACAGATTTGACTTAGTTATCAATCACTTCAGAGTCTTTGCTGCCTTTTCTGTGGAGTATTTGCTATTCCTATTTCCATCAAGCATTCCTCATCACAACACAACTTGGAAAAACTTGGAGAAAAACCACCAAACAGAAACACACTTTGAAGAAAAGAGAACATTAAAAGTGTTATAGTTTCACCCTCTTTGCATAAAATGATTATAATAATGTGTTTGGAAAAGCTATTGGACTTTCAGCTCTCACTTTTAGGAAAGAGACAATGTCTCTTCTGTTACTCACATTTATCTGCCAAGAATCTTTTATGAGATATCACAGGAGACTTTTTTTTCCAAGGCTGTAGATTACACAAATAGATTGCTTTATGTAATTTTAGAGGTGAACTAAATGGGAGCTGAAACTGCTGAGTGTCTCTGAAAATCATTCCAATTTTGCTTAAGTAATTCACTTGCATTTTTTCACATCTGAAACTTTAGCTTGAATCTTAAATATCTTGAGAGCATTTATACAAATCTGAAACTGTGTCAGAGTATTTTTCTGGAGTTTTTCAGCAGTATATATCTCAGGCTATTTTATCATTACTTCAGCATTTCTTGATAACTTAAGCAGGAACAGCATGTAGAATGTGAATTTTACATCTGTCTTCAAAGTGAGTTAGACTGAACACTGGATGTAGTGAGATGAGGTGAGTTTCAGCAAGTGCAAAAAGCATTTCTTCCTGCTTGTACTCTTCTCCCTCAGTATGCAGGTCATGTACAACGCATGGTGCAGAATCTTTGATGTAATTTTCAATTCCAACACCATGTTATGATAATCTGTAAAGATTCAGTTATCAGAAAGCATTCCAAATAATAGCCCCATCTTAAAACACAGTAGAGTCAACACCATTTTACTATACCTACAGAACAACAAATCTGTATGGTTCTGGCTTCTCTGAAAATTAATATCTTCCTTTGCAGAAAGAAAGGGTTCAGCTCACAAGACATTAAGGGGCCATAAGAACAAACCAATATTTTGCAGAGATTGATTTGTATCAATAAGCAAGCACATTTAATGTAAGCAATTTTGTTGGCTTTGGTTTTGGTAGGTTTTTTTGCAGTTTCTGGGTTTTTTTTTTTGTGGTTTTTGTTTGTTTGTTTGTTTGTTTGTTTGTTGTTTTTTGTTTTTTTAATAGTAATGTTAATTTATTCAAGAATATTAAATTGATTTTGTTTGGTAAGAATCTAAACATTTTGATGCTCAAATTAATTACTCAGTTTTGAGACATATATAAAGCTAACAAAAACCTAATTATGTACCTGTGCATATTTATTGGACAGTTTGTAGCTAATTTTGTTAAAAATAGTCAATGATGTATTTCTAAGTTACTCTGTGTTTATTCTTTTCTTTATGACTGATGCTAAATTGCTTTTGAATAGAGCAGGAATTCATTTGAAATGAGAACAAATGATGTTTAAAAAAGTATTTCTATTAGAGTAATAGCACTATCATAAATGTATTGGTTATGTAAAGCATTTTCTAAAGTTAAAATATTATTTAGACACTAAATGAATGTATCTAGTCAAGCAATTAAGCCATGTGTACAGAAATGAAAATGAAAGAATTGCTCTCATCACCAAGACCTACTACTAGAAGATCTAAGGTTCTAGAGACTGTTTTTGTATAAACTGAAAAAGTTCTAGATTGTGGTGTTGCTTTTTTTCTTAATATCTTATTCAAGCTTTCAGTAGTATTAGGTATTGGCCTAAATTAGTTGGATAAACTGAATAAACTGTTCTGTCTTTATTGGAAGAAAAAATTCTCACCATCCCAGTATTACTAGCTGCCTGGCTCTTCAATTTGTTGTTTAAAATCTTTGTGGAAAACAGGTCTTGTTTCTTACTTGAGAAAGAAAATTTAGTGAGCTTAAAGGTTTTGGGTTTTAATTTGCAATTCTTTTTGTAGGATATCCACACAATTCTGATAGTCTCTTATATAATTTTAATTTTGCAATATATAAAAGCTACCTTTCTGAATATAGACATGCAAGAAATGAATTGTTTTATATAATGTAAAGTTGAGAGTAATCTGTATTAAGTAAAGTTCAAAATTGTTTCAAATGTTCTGGGTTTCGTGCACTTATAAATTACTAAAATTAGAGAGACCTGAGAAAATAATGAAGCTGCATACATTTTTTTGACAAGTATAAGTACCTTCTCTAGGCATATATTTAATTCTTTTTTAAGTAAATCAATGAACATTAGGTAAGATTTAGGCTTTTACAGAGGTAAATTCTGAGTATTTTTGTGTAGGTATGGCCTTGGCAATATTGAGATTGTGATGAAGTTGGTTCTATGTAGTTTTATGCAAATAGCTCCTTTCAACTTTGCCTGTAAGCTGAACTCTACTGATAATTATTGAGTCATTTTTTTTTGTCTGGACAAGGTAATAACATTGATTCTTAATAAACTGAAATATTCTTTTTGAGAATATTTTTTTAAAACTTACTTGAAATTATAAAAGCTATTTTTGTCTCCAGATAAAGCAATGAAATGTTGCACTCATTTAAAAATGTTCATAATCCCTTGTATTTGGTATTTCTTATGCTGGAGGTAATTTGCACACTCATCATCAATATGAAATGGCATTTAAAAAACTTCTGAAAAATGCTTTCTGTTTCTTCCTGTGAAGTACTGTGTATTACTCTACTTTTATTTGCTCAAACATAATGCAAACAAATTCTGTGCATAGGATATTCTTTGTATTTATAGATGCACACTTAACAAGCATGCTTGAAGTTGAGGACAACCTAAGTGCATTTAATTTGGGAAATTTTTTCTCATTTTTGCAACATAGGAATAGCATGAGAACTTTCTTGAAATACAAACACAATATTTCCTATTAAATAGACAACAAGACATAAACAGGAGGCCTCTCTTTCTGAGCAAATAGAAGATTGGCCTTTTGCGTTTCTCCTTTACCAAGAAAATATATAAACTACTTGGCATCCTTTCATGATGATTAATTTATAAAGCATCAGTGTGAAAGGGCTATGCAAAGCCCTATTTAAGGAATGAAATTTGTTCTGATGAAAAAATGCTTTTGATCCCTTCTGACTGCTGTGTTTTCAGCAGTTACAGAAGTGCTAACTTTTGCATGGAAATATACATAATACCTTATGAAGTAGGACTTCTGAAGTACAGAAATTATATGAAAATCATTAGTATGAAAATTAATAACAAGATAAAATACTCCTTTCATATAAAATAGCTAATTAAAAGCGATGTCAAACTACAATGTGATTTGCTATCAGTATGCACCAGGTCCCAGTACGGCAAAAGGACCAGGGCCTCTCTATAGCAATAGACCGAAAACTCAACTTACAAGAATCCAAGAACTGTTTTCAACCTGTTTTGGTCTCTTTCATCCCAGTTCTGCTTGCTAGCTAAAATTTGACATCTGGATAGCCAAGATGGGCTGAATATTTTCCATGCTCTAGTAACAGGTAGCTACCAGAGTGTGGTCTTGACCGTAGGGCATGGGAGCAGAGAGGAAGGATGCTGCTGCTGTGCCTGGGCTCTGGGATCCTTGACAGATACATGCAACTCCATGGATACTTGCCTGAATAAAATCTTGTTTCTTCACAACACAAAGAAACAGAGGAAATGCTGGTTGGCAGCAAATGCCCAAGAAGTAGATCCTTTTCCAGAATAAGTTGTGGCTTGCAGATTATTAGTGGTTTTGTCAGTGGCATATTCAACCATCTCCAGAGTGAAGAACTTCAACCACTGAACTCATACATGTTGGATGAAGAAGCATCTTCTCCTGTTTGCTTTGAAATTGCCACCTAATAACTTCATATGAAGTTCATAGGTTTTTCAACAGATAATTATTCAATACATTTCCACTGCTTATGATCATATAAAATTATGACAAGCCCTATCTGATCTGTTACATGCTTTATCACAAGCAGGCAGAACAGTTTTTAATACCTGGACAAAGAGAAGACCCTTAAATTGAGAATCTGTAGCAACCTGTATAATATACAGATGTGATATATTTTTGCTATACAAGTATCTTTCTGTGAATTAAGGAGATCAAGAGCATATCTGGAATTTGAAATTTCCAGCAGAATACCAAGATATGTGACAAATACCATCTAGCACACAGGTTAAAAACATTAATACAGAACATTTGCTAATTTCTGCCTTCAGATTTGGAAACCAGATCTTCTTGTTTAGTGACTTGGCAATTGACTCATATTTAGTTCTTTTTAAAGTAACTAAAAGTGGTGTGATCCTCTGAAAATTCCAAAGGTTATTTATATTTAGTGAGTTAATGCTAGAAGTGTGTATTATGCAGTAATAACTGTAATTATTACACCTAAGGACTCAGGAACTTGTTTTTTACATAGTTTCCTGATGAAATTATCATTTTGCAATTTCTACTTGTCTGTCTTTCTTTTTGGCTTAAGAAAGTCGAATCTGTTGACCAAGTTTTTGGTCAACAATCAACTTTGGAAAAATCTTGAAGGACTTTCCCTTTAATGTCTGTTGAAATTAGTGTCTGAAACAACACAGGAGGAAGGCAGGAAGAGACTTGAATCCCTGTAATAGGTGAGTTTTCCCCACAAGGACACAAGATATTTGGCAGAAGTGGTCCAGCCAATCCAGGTGCACATGCAGGTGGACTGGTACCATGAGCACACTCAGGTCGCCCTGAGGAGTTGGAATATGCCCTGTCTGTGGCCCCTTAGAAGAGATGCAGGAGAGCAGTGTGGAAGAAGAGTCTGAAACAGGCTCAAAGTTTTGCCTGGTCTTGGCAAAATGGATTTTATTCCTTCTATTGATTAACAATGTTAAGGGCCTAATGGCTGTGTTGTAAAGATCATTGTAAGACATGGAAAGAAGAAATGTTAAAAAAATACCAACAACAAAAACTGAACAACAAGAAAACCCACTTCCATCAGCAGGAAAACCTCTAGGAGAATTCTGGTGGAGCATCTCAAAAGAAAAATTTGTTTTAATGAAGATAATGACAATGTTTGGCTTCCACATACTGAATGTGCCCATGCTACAGAATTTATAACTATTTTTACAAAGTCAAAGGTGTGTATTTTGTAAACATCAAACTACATCACAAAAATTTCAACTGCTTAGAAAAGTAATATCACTAAACTGATCTGCAACAGTATGCTGAATATATATGAAATCTAATATTTACCCTGCATAGCAATAGTCATAAACCACATTTTGATAGGAAAAGATCTATTTTAAAAGATATTCCATCCAAGCACCTATACTGCCTTCCTTGCAGTGTGGATTGATGCTATGTGAAGGAGTGGCCAAGCCAGTGACACCCTAAACATCTCCCGGGTGCTGCTGTGGACAGGTCGCATCCTTCACCACAGTGCACAAGACAAACCTGTTGCTTTACACATGAAACATTAAAGTGTTTAATGAATACATAATGGAGTTGGACGGGAAAATCTCTTGGGATTGCTATTTAGACACCCAATCTGTGGCTAAATTTATGTATAGTTCATCTCTTACTGGATATGGCCTAGAATCACAATAAGTTCTTTTGGTGCATCTTTAAATACAGAGAGAACAAAGATGATCATATTTTTCTGCATCCTGTCTTTTCCTCGCTTTTAGACTTTCTCAAGGTTTTCCTGAAAAGCTTTTCAAGGGCAAGTGAAATGAGTCTAAAATTATACTTTTGGCATGAATCACACATACGACTATTCAGATGAAATTTTAGTTGTATAAGCAATTTTTTTTTCCAGTCCTGTCATCTTCAGTTCAGGAGCCAGATGAGAAAATATTTGTGCATCCTGTGTTCTTGATATATAAAGCAATGTCACTGCCAGTGTAAGACAGGTTTAAAATGCAGTTTTCTTTTTTTTTTTTCTTTTTTTGTATGGTCTGCCTTTTTTACAATGTGTTTAACTTTCCCAGACATTGCTGTTTGCATTGTGGAAAGTGAAGGCAAAAACCTTTAGTGTATCTCTTTATGGAAATAATCATTCTACAAAACCTATCCCCTTCACAAAATGTTTCAGCAATCCTGATGTTTTAGGTGCTTCGGAAGCACAGTCCTATACAATTGATAGCAGCTGAAAATAGTTCCACATATCCTCTTACAATTCTAGAGTTAATATCTCAATGATGTGTTATAGATTTGAATTTCAAGAAGGCAGTTATTTTGTCATTCTGGACAGGATTATAGAACATAAAATTCAGCTCTGCATTGTGTTGATATATGATGTGTATAAAAAAGTAAATCAAATCAGGTTGATAATTTCTTTTCAACATAAATTGCATAGAAAAGGGGAGAAATATTTTGCTGGGAAAGACAAAACTGACTGCATTTCTACCTCTTATTCTTCAACACAGAATGCTGAAAATATAAAATGTGATTTCATAGTGTTATATTCACTGCTTTTGGAAATGCTCATATACTTCACAATATTTGTAACCATCAATAAACTCCATGCCTGTGCATCCCAGCTGTACTTCAGTACATCCAGCTGCATTTTATAGTGTGAATTAGAATTGAGTCTGTCTCATTTTCATCCATGTGCTAAATTGTAGTCTGCAGACCAAAGCAAATCCACAAACATTTATTTTGAAAATTAAATTCACATACCAAAACCTAAAGGGTGAAAACCAACACTACAAAATGTTTAGATATCTGGGATGCATGTGCTTAGTCAAAGAATCTCTGACAAGAGGCTGGTTTCCAGCTATGTGCCTAGATGGATACATAGACTTCAGTATATGCAATCCACAGTGCACTTTAATATGTATGATCTGCTTTGCCACATCTTGGTTGTACTTGAATTTTTAAAAACATATTCAGACTTCAGGGCATGTATGAAATATGAATGCTAGCAAGAATGCAAAACCTCTTCTTATTCACATTTCTTCTGAAAAACAGCAAGGTCACTGATGTAGAATTTAATATAAAAGAAGGGATAGTTAACATTGGACTATGAAATGCTTCTTCTCCATGGAGGTATGCTGATTGAGACACTTAACTGGGTTTCTCGTAAGCACTGGGTACTGAGGGTCTGTAAAGGTCTTTCTCATTTAGCACCTTCTTTGCCTAGTCTTTCTCTAACAAGATGCTGTTCTGCTCTCCTGATGCCTATGTTTCAAAGAAGTGGCCTAGGGATAGCATTCACTTCTAAGTACTAATCAAAATCAGGATTTCTTTGTTTTATATGAAAACTGTTTCATGCTTCTGCCATCTAACTCCTTGAGCAAAATTTTTGGCTATGTGACATTTTAAAAACAGCTTTTATGTCATGCCTTCACTCAACCAGCCACTGTAGAAGAATTGTGCAAACATCATGCTTAAAGTACTTGGTGCACTCTGCAGCAAGCCAATAGTGACTTTCACAAGTTCTGTCTCACAGCCCTGTAATATCATCAGGTGTAAAAACCAACTTTATTTTATGCTACTAAGTTAATAAGACCAAAGGAAATATAAAAATTTGTGGAATTAAAAAGAAAAATCAGGTCTGAATTCTTTGGGTTGCTGTTACCCTTGCCCTGTGTTTTTTGTTACTAAAGTAATGCCAACTAACATCATGGGTCCCAGGGGGTTGGGGACAGCCACCAGCCAAAAATCACTGAACTGGTGCAACACAGATGTCACTTTCTCAGGGTCTTGCAACATCAAACACTAAGTCTCTCTTGCAAGTCAGCAGTATCTGGAAAATAAATACTGATGAGACAATACTGATGGGCACGGCAGGGACACAGCCTTTTGCCAAGCATCCTCACAAAGGACGTGGCTGCTGCCCCTTCCCGGTGCGCTCCTTCCATCCATCAGAGGAGAACCTGGAAAAGGTGAATGGCACTGGCTGGAAAAGTAATGCCTGGAGTAGCTGGCTGTGTGTAGGCAAAAGTCAGACAGAGGTAAGGATGAGGAGAGGATGGACTGTAGGTAAGCCAGGGAGCTCATCTTAGGCTGAGATGTGGGGAGAAGAAAACTGCAGCAGATGCGAAACACAGTCAGTGAGAAAAACAGACAGGTCAGAAGGAACAGCTGTGAATGAATAGAGAAGATGTGTTGCAGCATTTGTCAAGGGCCACAAGAAATATCTGTCAGTGGCTGAGCTGTAAAAAATAGGCTGGACATAATTTTTAAGACTGAATGGGTAGGAGAAAAACGTTTCTATGTAATAATAATATTGTGTAAAAAAGCTGAAGCCAAACTGTAGATATGATTAACTGGAACCAGATTTCTTGCTGGTCATTTTATTTTGTAATACAAATGTTAGGTTGTCTCCACATGAAGCTCACTGGATTGAATATGTTTCTGTATTGAAAAAAATAGAACAATTATTATGAAAATGAAGATGTCTGTAAAAGGGGTGTTGCTGTTAATGAAGTTGTGTTGTGCAAAAGCCCAAAGAAGTGTTCAATTTTTTTGTTTTTTAACAGTTTACATGTATACTTCAGCAACATATTTGCCATTTTTATGCCATATGACCTATGTTTTTAAAAAGAGATATTAAGATATTAAGAGATATTAAAAAGAGATAGTTCAAAGTATTGATCTTTTGCAGTATAGGATCTGTTCCTGTAAACTGTGCAACTACCACTTCATTTAGAAAATATATAACACCTGTACAGCTGGAACATGTTTGGCAATATTTCTGTTTTTGTTTTTCTCTTCTGGAACACAAGAGGAATCAGTTCTACTGGAACCTCTGTGGGACTGGCAACAGGGAATGCCATGATTCTTTGTTACAGCCAGTATCCCAGCATACAGCTGTAATTCTATTATTTCTCTGTCACTTAGCAGCTTTTGTTTGGATTTGAAATCCAGTGAATTTTTAAAAGGTATAAATTTGTTATGGAGCTTTAATATTGACTTGTGCTGTGTAGTTCTAATTAAGTATTCCCAGAAATGCTCTAAAATGGCACTGTGTTTGTTGTGTTCCTGGGTTTGCTTGTTAGTTTTTTTTAAGGGAGAAAAAAAATCATGGCTGCTATTTTCCACTCACCTAAAAGCTCTTTTGTGATTATAATTCATATTATTCAGGCTCATACTGACCACACAGTAAATAATGTTTAATTGCCTTTGATTACAAAGAAGAAAAAATAACTCTAGCAATTATGTATTTTGTTAGCACTGCTGCAAAATACAAGAAGAGTACTTGCTGATTCCCTAATGACTTGGGATCCCACAAAATGTATTATTCTTCACCATATTTATCAGATCTAAATTCAATGTTGGACAGGGAGGAGGAGTGGCTTACTGGGAAAGAGAATATTTCAGGCAGGAGCAATTGTATTTTTTTTCCTGTAATAGAGAATAAAGAAATGTGATGCAGTCTAATACATTAGTTTTTAAGAGGTGGGGAAAGAATGAGTGAAATCTGGAATCACAGGTCTGGAAAAATGTGAGAAGCTAGAAAAAACATTTGAAAGCTTGAAAAATTATTTTCATTGTGCAGACATTAATGTCTTTACATAAATTTCAAGATCCCTAGGCACCTCTATTCAAATATCCAGAGGAAGGATTTTTGGACTTTTCTGTGAATATCCAAGGCAGTTTGTAGCTTTGGTGACATTTTAAAATAGGCAGGTCATAGAAAGTTCAGTAGGAAAAATCCAGTGCTTTTCAAACAGTCTTTTTTTTGTGGGAGACAAACACCAAAAAATTAATAGTGTCCTCTCTTTCTAAACACTGCTAAAGCTTTTCTGTAAGTGAAGTTCAGTATACAGGTATGGACAATATCAACCTGTCCATTTTCCTTTTATGATGAATCCTTTTCACTTATCATGATGGGGAAAAGGTGACCAAAGGTTCCTTTGATGGGAAGCCTGGCCTTATAAGTACAAAGTAAAAAAACCTTCTAAAAATGGAAATATTTTCCTGATTTCTCTATTCTGGTACAAGAATACTATGGTACAAGCATCTGTATCATGAACTATAGTGTCCACAAGGCAGCTATTCTGACAGTTCAAGATATAATGTAGACAGAAAGGCAGTGCTTGTATGTTCTTTCCATTTCCTATTTTGCATTTAATTTTCAGATCAAATAAAGCCTTTTCAATTTTCCTTTCCAAATAAAGAGGAAAACTCTGCAGGGACAGAACTTATGGGGCAAAGATGAAAAGAAAACCTCAACACGGGACATTATCTAGAAAAATTAATCCTTAAAAACCCCAGACAGACTCTATAGGCCAATAAAGTTAACTGTTTTGATATTGTTATTCATTTAAAGAAGTTCTCCTAATGATAATTATTAATTAAGCAAGACAGATCAGAAGTGTTTAATACTTTCAGAGTCCCATAAAACAAACTAGTAGGATATATGGTTGCATATATTTTTATTGGCCCAGTCAAACAGAGGAAAGTATACTTATTTATGCTTGTTGTTAATTTGAGCCTTAGCTCAAATAATCCTGTTGCCATTTCAAGGTCCTGAAAGAATCATACACACCCAAGACAGGAACAAAAGTAATTCAAGATACAGCTGGAAATAGTTTTCTCTTACATGTAAATTATGACAAGTTCTTCCTGTAAGAAGCTCCTGTCTTGATTTTTTTCATCAGTAAAATAGGATGACGAAAAGAGCAGCATTCCCCAATACCTAGGAGGATATATTTAAGATTATTTAAATAATAGAAATATTTTAAATATTTAAAATTGTATGTATTTTTATAATATGTATTTTTATTAAGATAATGGACCACTTGACTAAACACATTATTTTCTCCTAATATACTATAAGACTAAATTTATAGGTAGCCACCACTCTGTGAATACACATCCCCTGTAACAAATTTTCATGTTTGCTTTTAGCCGCAATGCTTGAAGTTTCTGGTTTTGTATATATTAAAACAGTCAATTTTCATGAAGCTACCAGAGACTTGCTTATTCAAAAGCATAAAGCCTGAACATTTCACCTAGATCTAACAGCTTGTGTAGAAAGTCATAATTTTGGGAACAGAAAATTAGACTGTTGCTAAAGTTGTCTGGCCAAGCACTTGTGGATGCTCCAGGAGCAGGTTCAACATGCAGAGGCAGGGCTTCTTGCTCCCTTTAAGCATTTCAAACATCTGTCCCCAGCACTGTAAGCTCTGTGCTGGCACCTGTTGAAGAGCTGATTGTTTGCAGCGTTGTAGGTCATGGGTTCAGTTCATCCCAGTTTTGATAATCTCTTTATTCCCTGCACGCCTGACATGATTTGAGATGTGATAATACAGGATTTCAGTGGTTCATAATATGTATTTCAAGACAGAGAATATGGCTTTAGGGCTTGTGCTTCTTAATACTTCCCTGTTTTGAACTTAATTCCCACATGATGATGCTAGAGCTTGACAGTTGTTTTGATATTCAAGAACTTTCTGGCAAAGGCTTATAGTTACTGCTTGCTCTTCAGTGGACATTAAGTTTCCAAACACCTTTGTGGCACTGGGAACCAAGAATTCCTAATGTATAATTGCAGGTACCCTCAATGTTACCCATGGCTTAGGCTTGAAATATCATGTTATTGTATAAATTAAACCCCCTTCTTAGCAAAATAGGCGTTGCACCTCATGAGCATTTCAATGATCTGATTTGCCATTTTTGGGTATGAAATGTTTTTTTTTTATCTGCTGGACAATAAATGTCACTTTTATATTGAGATATCATCAGACCTCTGAACTTCAAATTCACATGCTTGTTGAATATTTTGATTGTTTTCCTTCTATGGGTTGCCTAGAGATGCATGAGAATGTGTCTTTTAATATATTTCTATCTTTATAAACTTGCTTGAAATCTTTGTGCATTCTTATCTGATTTTGTAATCTTTACTGCATTTTTAAGCAGCCCTTTTGTTAGTAGATTAGTGATCCTGAGCAAAAGATTCTCATATAAAAATTATCTTAATTGTCCCCTGGACCAGTGTGCAGCCTTTTCATGTGGCTTAGCTACTTACTGAGGCTAATGACCTACTTAGTGAGGGAACTTCCTGATCTTATATATATATATATATATATGTGTATGTGTGTGTGTGTGTGTGTGTGTGTGTGTGTGTGTGTGTGTGTGTATACACACACTTCTCTTGGCAGATGAGGCTTACATTCCTAGACAACAAAAATTATCACTGGGAGGCTTGGGGCAAAACATATTTCCTTATACTCACGTTTCAGAGTGAATGATTAACTATCTTGCAGGGTGTTTCCCAAGCTGGCACATAGGGAACAAAAATCCACGACTGTGACTCCTAAGACAATGCAAAAATAATGTGAATTAAAAAACATGAAAGGGACACAACTATTAGCTACAGTCTGAATACCACAAATTCAAGAAATTCATCCTGCTTTTTAGATGTCCTGTTGCAATGTCCTAAGTTTGTGATCTGTCTGAAAATCTGAAACACTGCTGTGTGTTTAAAGATTTACTGTTGTAAAGCCTACTAAGACCTTCACATTTGCAATTTACCCTATAACTGCTCTAAGAAAAACTAAGTTAAAATAATGTAAAGTAGTTTGTCTGGCAGAATCCAAACATAGTTCATGAAATGCCAACGGCTACTGAAGCAAGTGAGCAAAATGAGGATAAAATCGACTTACTACTAAATTAGATCCAAAAGTGTACTTGGTATTGTCTGGCCAATTGCTGGTTATGATGTTTTGCACTTTCACAGCTTATTCTGCGGTTGTGAGGCCAGTGCTTAATCTATTTTCTATGTACAAACAGCAGGAGGAATCACAGTTTTTTTGGTAGTGATCTGTGGTATGCTATGTGCCTGTAACAAATCTCTAGGTAAAAGTAAAAAGGTAAAAGGTAAAAGTTTCAGAAATTCAAACTATTTTATGCTCCTTCCAGGAAAATGTTAAGTACTCTCATCATCCATAGGTGTGGTTATTACCTGCCCATTTAGTAAATAGAGTCAGATAACAGCTACTCTGGTATTGGGCTGATAGTTAATGTATTGCAAGGCAGAAAAGCAGAAAGACTTTTTTTTCTGGGTGTGGTAGTGGTTCAATGCCAAAATAAAGAATTTCTATATTGCATAAATGTACACTTCCTAGATGCTGTTTTTACCATTAACTAATCTCATTGTCTGAATGTGATGAATATAACATATGTGGTCTTATGCAACAGGAACCAGTACTTAACTTAGGAGTAAAACAAATTTTCCCCACTTACTTCTCACCTTTTTTTGAAGGATATTATGACAATACCTGGCTTAGAGTCTGCCATTTCTAAAAGGAATGGGGATTTTTGCAAATGTGCAGTAATTTTGTTCATGTCTTTGCCATTCTAAGAATTCTGTCTCCTTTATCTTTCTCAACAAATATATGAAATATGGGAAAGAAGAGGGAAATGCAATAAGATTAAATAGATAAACTGAGGGGCTGGCACTAAATGTAAGTTGAGGGTAATAAAAAGAATTTGAAAGCCAGGCCTCAGTATAAGCAAGCAATTTGAAGGAAATGAGAGCAGAATGGAAATGAAAGGTAATAGATATTAGAAGAATAGATACTACTTTGGGGAGCTACATAAGGAAAAAAACAAAGAATATGATAAAGTGGGATAAGGTTGGAAAACAAAGCAATCCAGTAGGTAAGGATGAGAATAAAACAGGGAGATGGAAGAAAATTAGCATAACAACATGGAAGAAATAAAAGATGATAAAAACAACAGCAGTGAGTTAATGTGACTTAATTCCGTTCTACAAAATGTTAAATGTTTTTAAAAGTGAATGGCAGTAAGGTCAACAGAAGAACCAAGACACTTTTATATGAACATGTGAAAACTCACACAAGCTCCCAACAACCCTGGACTTCCATCTGCTGTTGCATTTAGGGTCTGACTTCAGAACACTAAGTGGAGATCCTGAAGATAAGTACAGCAAATTCTGAGTAGCTCAGATGAGAGAGCAAAGGAAAGTCTTCTCTGAGAAACTTTGAACAACCCCATGCTCCAATCCCTGTCATTGATGCAAATTTCTAGATTATTTCATTTCTGCTCACCTGCTGTCTTACAGAAGTGCCATTTATCCAGCAGGAAGAACTGCAGAAGGGTGTCTGAATGAGGGACGCCCCCCATCCCACGTTTTTCCAGCAGAAGTGATAAGGTCATGTTGCTTGTGCTGAAAGCTGAAGTGGTGATAGAGCTGGGGGAGTACAAGAAATCATTTTGTTCTTGAACTCATGGAGGTCCTGGGCTGCCTCTTTCTTACAAGAACATGAAGCATACCCTTCCTTCCTCCATCTCCCAGGTCTTTGGTAACTCATCCACTGCTTAGGGAGTGATCACCTAGAAGCTGGCTCCTTGCTCTAAACACTGATCTTTTTTTGCCACCGCAGCATTCACCTAAACTCACCAGTTTGTAATGAAATTAGTGACCTTTCTCCTTCCACATGACCCGCTAGGATGTGAAAAACTTATGCAGGAGCTGCTCTTTTCTGTGTGGCAAACATTGCCTCTTCTCCTCTATTGCTTCTTTCTAAGCCCACAGAAACAGAGTACAGGTTTTCACAGACTCCTGAAAGCTTTATTGAAAGGTTTATTGAAGAGATCAAGTATGCTGCATAAATGAGCCTCCTGCTGGTATTGCAACATTGGGCAGTGATGCTCTCCATTTTGCAAGTAAGAAAACAATGTAAATGCCTGCCCACAGCTAGGACACATAGGAAATGTAAGAAATACAGTGAAGAGAATAGGATGTAGGAATATGGAATAGGATCCTGGGGCCTGTCAGGGCAGCTTTTCCCTTCACACGTGGCCACAGGGCACTGCCAGGCTGCTGTGGTACATAGATGCAAGCACATGTCTGGGAGATGCAAGAGTAGAGTTTGGACCAGGAGCATTGAAGGCCTTGCTAATAATGGAGTAGCTTCTGCTAAGGATTAATCAATTTCTGCACATAAATATCCTGGTAAATGAATTTAAATAGGCAAACATTTTCTAAAACCAAAATTAACTTGTGTCTGTCCTGTAATTGATGGCTGAGAAATGTCAAATCATCCTCTGTCTGAGACTAAAATATAACAATAAGCCTCTATTTTTACTGTTCATTTCATACCACAGACTATTTAGCAAAAAAAAAGGTGAAAATGACATTGGAAACTGAGATCTAAAGTTGGTAATTTTGTAGTTTAGAAGGAGAAACAGCGGGGGTGATTTTTATATAAGCTGCCTTCCCTTCCTCAACATAGCTTCATCAAAGTGCTTTATTATATTATCGCTCATGCTTTCTGTACTGTTTTCTAATATTGTACTGACTTGTCTGAATCACTTTGAAAATTAGGGCTGCCTCCTTCTGAGACAAATCCAGGCCTCATTAAAATTCATAAACAGGCAGCCAAAAGCTTTGAGCACTTTTCCATTGATGCTGAGAAATGGAATTGTCTTTATTTATCCTGATAGCATATAATTTCAAAGGGTGTCCACATCCATAGGAAACTGGATTTTGATTGATAACATTTAGGGCTCACTGTGAAAGAAACTGATTTTCATTAAAGACTTTTGTGACACAAACTATTCAATGGTACTGCAAATCAGCTCTGTTTTAGTGTTTAATAGCTTCCTTTTGGTTCAAAAACCCTTCATGTTTGCATTAATAGCAAACCTATGCTCTCTCATAGCTGTGATGTGATTTTCTCAGGTAGCATGCATATAGGCCTGGAACTCTGTTATATACTGTCACTGTTGATTGCATCAACTGTCCTTCATTTTTGAAGAGCAGTGGGGGAACTTGTCTCTGTGGTTGAGCCCAGTTGAGCCCATGTGCACAACTGAATGCTAGCTGTGAAGTATATTTGGGCACTGCGTTGTTTTTCTTTTTCATTCCGCCAAATATGCACTGAGAATAATGATATTTCTCCAAAATCCTTCTCAAATTTAATTAGAAAAAAATCATATTAAAAAAATCATATGCTTTAATGAAAGACAAAAATTTAAAAATTTCGGCATAGTGAAATTTCAGAAATACAAGAATTTATGTATAGCAATTGTCAACACACCAATGGTAATCAATCAGTAAGTCTTTGCAGGGCTTTGATATGGAAATAATCTAAAACTTCAGCAGACAAAATCAACTGGCTAACATGTTACTTGGAAGTTTTGTAAATGTCTGTATGGTATGCACTTCATTAAAAAAAAAAAAAAAGAGTCCATTAGACAAATTTAGCACTTATGGGTACACCGTATGAACTATTCATAACTGGCATGTTATCCTTCAGTTTAGAGAGGCCCTTAGTACCACACAAATATGACACATATTGTAATTATCAATGTAACCTTTCCTTTGATAAAAACTGACATTTTTCTGAAGCTTAAGGCTGTCCTAGAAGAAGTGCCTTCAAATTAAAATAAGTCTTTGGCTTAATCTGATTTTTGTATCCAGAGAGTTGGGGTTTTTGTGCAATGAATGATTTTTTTTTTCTGCTATTCATTTAAGCTAGAGCCACTTCTAGTGAGAACCAAAATACTTGTACTTATCTACAGTGGGATATCTTTCTAGACAGATCTTTTTTTAAAGGATGGAGAAAATTGTAAAATCAACTGGTTTTATGAGATTGCCACACTTTATAATATGATCTACATTATAAAAATGAAATTATGCATATTTACATTTGGTTTCAGCAGCATAAATCCAAAAGTCCATGTTTAAATGCTACTTCTGCACTAGTTAATCAGATCTCTGGAGTCTCTCCTGGCCTTCCATTGTATACACAAAAAATGTTCTTTGCACATTCTTCTTTTTATGAAATCTAAGAGGTAACAAGTGAAAATTGTTAAAATAAGAAGTTAAAATCACTGCTGTTCATAGCAACTTTGCTATATAACCACTGAGAGAATGCAAGGTATAAAAGGGGAATATCAGATTTGCTATTAAATTATTCTTTTATAACAAGACTCAGAATAATCCCATTATAGTAGTAGAGTTGATGGTGGCTTCTTTTTATAAAAAAAACAGTAAACATGATACTGATGAATTTTATTATATGTCTCTTCAAAATAACTGCAAGTACCTGACACAAGTGCTTGGTATTTGGAGTCTCTATGTCTTCTAGATTGAATGTATGAATTCAAACCCACACAAGTGAATTTTTGTAAGCTTGTGTTTAGTAAATCAGCATAAAGATGGTGGGAGCTTCTCGTAAATGGGCTTCCAGACAGTTTGCCATACAGCAAATTTTACTGACTTACTAACCAACCTTTTTAGCCAAATTTGTTCTGGTTCTCTGTCACAGAGTTGTGATTTCCCAAGGAAATGTTGATACAGTCTATGAATCATTAGAAATATGTGATTTTTATTTTCAATATTAAATGTTTAAAATTAAGTCTTTAAAAATTCTCAGCATTTTACCTGAGTTTGTCTAGTCCATTCACTGAAATACTGAAATGCATTCAGAAATCAAAACAGAGGAACTCAGTTCAGAAGTTCTGGACCTGTCTTGGATGCAATACTCTCAAAAATATCTAAGCTGGTAAGGAACACCCTTTTCAGTATTTTTCATACTTACTGGCTACAAAATGGTCAGAGATCTTTTGATCTGGGTTGAATAATATCCATCTTAGATCAAGTAGATTGCACATTTTCCATGTAATACAGCCTTGTAAACAGAAGTTATTTTAAGTCAATTGTGTATTAGCTCTATGAAGTCAGTGAATACTTGATGAAATGTTTTTTCCATACTGAAATATTCATGAAGCTAATTTTCAACAATCAACAAAATCGAGTCATGTTTTTGAAAAAGAAAACAACATCTTTCTATATCTGCTTGTTGAATACAAATCAAAAAAAACTCCTAAAATAGAAGTGATCAAATTCACTTTTTGTATTTGTTCCTGATTTGATGAGAATTTGGAGTCCCAATCAGACCACAAGTGAATAGCTCCTGTATTATTATTTTGATTTCAGTTATCAGTCATCCGCTTTTGGGAGTCAGTACAAAGTACTAAACTTGATAATGAATCTGAAACACAACCCTGACCATAGTGGGCACTAAGATTTCAATGAGGGATTTAATTTAATCCAATTCTCTAATTCTCAAACTCTCATTAATATTTCCTATTTCTCACACACACACACACACACACACACACACACACACACACACACACAAAGACACACACACACCTACACACAGAGTTTAGCTGCTTTCAACACAATGGTCTGCCTAATATTTTGAGCTGTCTAGGGTAAAACCTGAACTAGCATTTACCATTTTTAAGTCCACTGAAATCTATAAAATCACTGCAATTTGGTCTAATCACAATTTTATGGGTGGTGGTTTTAATTGAATGATATATCAAATTCATTCTGAGGAGAAGTTTAATTGGTTAAGGATTTTTCTGTCTGTCATTTTTAGCTTTGAACTCAAGAACTTATTTTGAACTTTCCTAGCAATGAAATTCACAAATGCCTTGAGGATAAGCCTCTCATTTTAGCTGAGCAATGTAGAGATTGACACAGCTACAGTTCTAACCGAGAAGGATGCACAGCTGTCACTGCATGGCTTGGTGTGGGAAAATGGCAGCCAGTCAAATGGGTGGAGATGGAAGAGACATGGGGTGGTGATCTTCTCATCCACCCAGCAGTGAAGCTAGTCTGGCCTGGGAAAATCCACCCAGGACTTTACATTATGCATATAAACTCTCTAAGGGCTTCAGGCTGAGAAATGGGCATTTGGAAGAACTACATGGGAAAAATTGTAGCCTTCCTACTGAGTATCTTGCCTCCTATAACTACCAGAAATGTTCACAAAAAGCAAGATGCTGGAAATCCTAACCAGGCAGGGAGCAAAGGCATGCTATTTAAGCACCTACTTCTTCAGTTCCTCAGATTCACAGGTTAGGGCTCTCTTCAGAGAAAAGTGGCTGTTTAGAAGGACTTGAAACTTGGATGGAGAAGAAGAAGATGGTAACTGGGCTTGTCTTAAGCATGGCAATCAAATGGTTGGAATGTTCTCTTAGGAAACAGGAGAATGTGTGTACTTACCTTACTCAGCCTGAGGCTGCCAAAAACCTTATCTCCTACCTCTCTTCTACGAAAGTGCTGTCAGCACCAGACTAGCTCTGAAGTTGTCTAGAAGCAATCCCCACCCTTCCTGTGTAAGATTTTCTCCTGCAAAACAAGAAATACTAGAAGCATTTAGGAACAAGAGAAACACTGTAAGAGGATACAGTAATATGACTTGCTGCCAAAGGTTAGGTGAGCTCCAGGAATGCCTGCTGTACTGTACATCTCATAAAAGGCTTAGGCAAAAACAGAGCTTATTCTTGATTTCTTATTACTTTGGTCAGCAGCTAAATTTGGCACCAAAATCATGGGTGGTTTTGGCCATCCACAGAGTTACTGCTAGAGGTACCTGGAAATGTGGGAATCAGAGAATGCACCAGGCAGTTCCAGGCTTTGCTGGCACCTAACTTGAGGGGTTCAGATCTGAAGCCCCAAACTCTGGCATCTTGGATGTTCTGCCCAAATCCTGAGGCTGTTCTCCAGTAGTCTAGCTTTTGAAAAGGTGTTTGATTATGAAGTCATTCAAGTAAAGACGTATTTTAAAGAAAGGGCATTTCACCTCCGTTGTATTCAAACCATTTTGTGTGTAGAAAAACCTAAGTTAGAATATAAAATGCCTTGGAAATAAGAAAAAATATACCCAGTCTACAACGAGCCCCCATTAAAAACAAAAAGTCAGATGTGAAATGGTAATGTTACACAAGTCATGGGTAATGCTAGCTTTTGCCTCTTCAGATGAACCGTTCACACACAACAGGCCTGTGCAAGGGGGGGGCTACATGTCAACTTCACTCTTTGTTTAAGTGGATGACCTTTTTCTCACTTGGCAGGATTTCCAGGTATCATTTCTTTGTGCAGAGTAACTGTTCTTTTGGCAAACTTGGCTCTTTAACAACTGAAATATTTTGGAACAGACACTGAGCACAACATAAACCTGAGCATGTCATAAATATAAGTGTAATATATGAAAGGCATCTCTGGTCTGACTGAGTCAGCTGCCTTTTAGTTTGTTGACTGTGTTAGTTCTAGTGGAAATGAGCAGAAGACATTGGCATGCTTACATAGAGAAACAAGGAGTAATCTGTGTCTTTCAAGTGGCAGTGAAAGTAAAATAAGGCAAGAATCTTTCAACTAATTTCTAAAAGGCAATTGTCCCTCTTCCATGGAGAAGACTGGGAGTGCTGGGGTGTCTTTTGTCTATTATAGATCCACAACTAATTGTTTAATTGTATTTTACTGAGTTCATGTCTGCAGTGCAAGACGTAACCTGTGTTCCACGGCCAGACAAACCTGTTTTTGTTCACTAACAGGACAGTAAATCACATCTTCTTTAAGCATGTTTTGGGGGGGTGTTTGGGTTTTTTTGTTGGTTTTTTTTTGTTTGGTTGGTTTTTTTTTGTTTTTTGTTTTTTTGTTTTGTTTTGGTTTGGTTTTTTGTGTTTTTTTTTTTTTTTGTTTGGTTGGTTGGTTGGTTTTTTTTGTGTGTGTTTTATCCTGTATTTTGTTATCAAGCTTTTCTGATACTGTTGTTACAAATATGTATAAATGCCCTTATTTACAGAATTTATGTAGGTAGTATGTGGAAGTTAAGGAATATATTAATGGGTCAATATACTGCCTTGAAACTTTTCTATGTCTCTATGTAGACTCATCTGTCCTGCTTCCAGCTAATTTTTGCCAGGAGGGACATGTCTGTGACCTGGAGGTTATTCTATACCACTTCATGTCTTTTCTGGGGTCAAGGAGAAGGGGAGAAGGGGTCAAGTCTGGTCAAGTAAAAGTGGTGGATGGAACCATCCAGTACTGTCTATTGTCAGGAGGTTCCTGTGAATTGTTCCTTTTCTTGTACCCTCCCTCATTTGTATTGTTTCTGTTACTGTTAATTTTCTTACCTCATTGCTGTTTCCAGTAAATTGTTCTTATCTCTTCCTTATCTCTTTGCCTTCTGTGCTTCCAATTCCCCTCTCCAGGGTGCTGCAGGTGAAGGGGAGAGTGCAGCGAGTAATGCGGGGTTTTAGTGGGACTACTGAATTGAATACCATTCCTAAACTACTGCAAGCTTATTTGCCACACAATGTGTGGCACAGAGGGTTGAGATAACAATACATCTGGTGGCTTTGAGCTAAGCACTTGTGCTAGGTAGGGCACCACTGGTCACAATGTTGCTTGCTGTGTTCATGTGGGTGCTCTACCCAACTCTGTATATATTCCTATTCATGTTTCTTATGCTGTTCTTTTTCAGAGCAGGGAGAGGGATCAGGATTGCTTTGTTGCTGTACTGTGTACGATATCAGCTTGTAACATGATAATATCAAGGGCAACAAGGGTTATTTGGGATATGTATTCAATGTTGTTCTCTATACATTTACCTCAGGTGTTACCTTTGTGAGTCCAGGCTGTACGCAGCCTGTAAGGGGAACAGGGGAGGATTATTTTCCCCATATTTTCACCCCCTTTTTCTCCCTCAGGCCTGTTACAACACCTGTTGAGAACTTTTAACTTCCCTTGGATGTTAAGGAAAGCATGTTCTTGCTAGGTCTGCCAGGTCTCCTTAGTGTAGCCCATATAATTTTTATAGAAGAGATTTTTAGGGAAGCCTTTCAGAGATCTGTCTTGAGGGTTGGTAGTCATGAGTGGCATGAAATGTGAGAGGGCTTGGGCCAGTATTTAGAAGACTTCTCCAGTGGTTTGGAATTCACCCCTGAAAATCTACAGGATCCTGTGTCAGAGCCTGGAGGGACTGGTGTCTCTACACATTTTGGGATGCCTGTGTCGGGAGGATGGAGCAGGTCAGGCCTTTCTCTGGTTAGATAGTGAACTGCCCCCCATCCCACATCCCAGAGCCTGTATTCCAGACCAGCAGAGCTGACAGTCACTGGCACACTGGAGTCAGGGCTCCACTCTTCCCTAACCGAGCTCCTGAGGGTCTGAATGACTGGAAGTCCCATCTGGAGGGAGGGCCCATGAAGTCCCAGCGTTATTTAAGGCTGAACACGAGGCCAGCACCTCTTGAACCTTCCTCTTGGAGTTTGTCTCTGACCACTGCTGGCACCTGAGAGTTGGTAGCTATATGTCTGCTTTCCTATATCTTTCTTTCTAATTCCCTCTTCTTGAAACATTTTGAGTACCTTAACACTCAACAGTTTTAAAGTTTTCTAAGTTGAATGGGCCAAATTAATGCTGTGAGAAATGCTTTATGTTGATTGTATGTTTTAGTAAACCTTTTGCCAAAGTTCCTTGATTTTTCTATAGTTTGTCAATACACTTCTGTCTTGAGAACATCAAGTCAGTATTTCTCCTGTGTGTTTAACCCAGAGTACAGTCACCACTATAAACACCTTTTCAGTGAGTCATTTGGGGCCTTACATCCAGTTGAACTGATAAAAAATGGGAAAGAAAAATGCTGTGGTAGCTCCAGAGAGGGGCAAAGTTATGCAATATGCTGTGCCCTGGTTACTTGGACAGTGCTGATCACTAGACAGCACTCTCATGGGGAGAAGGAAGAAAGGAGACCAACAGGTACCATGGCCACTCAAGCATGGCCAGAGGAACAACCTATGCTGGTAGCAGCTGCCCTAGACAGAAGAAGAAATTCAAGAAGTGATTGCATGGTGAGGGATAAAGAGGAAGCAGAGCCCTCAGAACAGGAGGAAGAGGCAGGGCCAAAGGTAATGACCCTGTCTCTATCCCTGAGTGATCTCCAAGAGATACAAATAGATTTTATCTGCCAGTTGAATGAGCCCTGGCCACCCTGATGCTGGGATATCATGGCCCATGATATGAAATTAGATGGTAGTGAAGCCAAGCAACTGGGATCCCTGTTCTGGAATGCAGACATTGACAAGGGGATTGGGAAGAGGACAGAAACTCTCAGCCTTTGGAGGTGACTCCTGTCAAGCATGAGAGAAAGGTATTCTCTCAAGGGTGATCTAATAATGCACCCAAGTGATTGGAGCACAATAGAGAAAAGTACCCAGTACTTGAGAGAATGAGCTATGATGGAGGTAATCTGTAAGGATTCAAATAATGAACAGTCCCTGTAGATCCAGATGAGGTCCAGCGTACACAATCCATGTGGCAGAACTTCATAAAGAGTACACCATTTTTGCATACCAGCTCATTGACACAGATGTCAATGAAAGGAGAACCAACAGTACTTCAAATGACTACCCTACTCTGGGAATATGAAGATCATCTTCTCTCCTCCCTAATGGC
This sequence comes from Lonchura striata, assembly GCF_050655825.1. NCBI lineage: Eukaryota > Metazoa > Chordata > Aves > Passeriformes > Estrildidae > Lonchura > Lonchura striata. The sequence goes on along the minus strand of NC_140740.1, from coordinate 80,126,332 downwards.
ATGCTCCTTAACTGTGGAAAGACTGTCCCACACCACAGACAGATTCAAAAGTGTCAAGCAAATTAGAGAGAAAATGTCCCATGCCCCACCAAGATGGACCAGAGTCTCTTCCATTGGGAATAAGCACCCCATGCTTGAGAAACAGGGTCCATGCCACAAGATAACCTGTGGTTTTACCTTGTGGTTTTACCTGCACGACCCCAGATAGGACATGAGGAAATGGGATGGAAAACTCACCGCCGTTCTTACAGCATGGGTATGTGAGTTGGAAGGAAGATAAGCCACCATGGGAAGTTCTGGATAAATGCCATTCCAGTTTCCAGACGGCAAGTCCTCAGACAGAATAGGAGAGCTGATGTTGTTTACAATCCCCTTGAAGGGATCTCAGTTTGTATTTACAAGGAGCGAGCAATGAGTGCTGTGGCCAGGACTAGAGAGACCCTGACTCCAGCCAGGTTTCAGAAGAAAGGTTCAATCAGATCTACTGGATTGTGTGGCTCCAGTGCTCTGGCACATCAGACACACAAGAGTGTAAGGCTTTAGCTCACACTGGCACATGAGGTACCCTGATGCCTCCGAGATATGTGGGGACAGAATTCATCTCTTTCCATCTCCTTGGTGCCAAGGGGATCCCAAGCTCATAGCACAGGAAGGTGAAGAGAGCATGACTCAAAATGAACAGCAAAAGCATCCCACTGTGACTGGCCCAGAGGCCCTGTTCATCCTTAGCATAGGTTACCCCAAAAAAGGGTATTTCAAGGACCCAAAAAGGCATTGTTAGGATTTTTGGGATAGCTGCTGTGGAGACAGATGAAATGAGACAGCTGAACACCTTGCTTGGTGTCTCAGAGGACCCCTCTGTTCAGGGCTTGCTGAGGGCTGAAGAACAACAGGTACAATTGCTACTGCATCGCTGCTGCACCATCAACAATGCTGCATCACCTGGGACACTGTGACCCCAACCAGGAGATGATCCGTGAACTGGAGAGCCAGGGAGTGGTCAGCAAGGCTTGTTAACCCTTTAACAGTCCTGCATGGTCAGTGTGTGAGCCCAGGAACCAACACATTATCATGGCCTGAATGAAGTCACACCACCACTTAGTGCCACTGTGCCCAACATGCTGGGACTTCAGTATGAGCTGGAGTCCAAAGCAGTGAGGTGGTGCCACCAACAATGTTACTGATTTCTTTTTCTCTTCCTTTAGCAGGAGAATGTAGGCCACAGTGTGCTATTACCTATAGAGGTATCCAGTACACCTGGAACTGTCTGCTCCATGTGTGGAAGCACAGCCCCACCATTTGCCATGGGCTGATCCAGGCTATATTGGGAAAGGGTGAGGCTCCAGAACACTTGAAATTGTTGGCATCATCAAATGGGAAAACACAGAAGAGGAAGTTTTTTCGTGAAAGGGGAGAGGAGAAACCAAATCCTTCTGAAGGCTGGTTTTCCTATAAAGCAAAGTAAGGCCAAAGGACCTGCCCAGAAAATTCAGTTTTTAGAAGTAGAGAAGTAGAATGGCAAGATGGACATTGTCATATTCCAATGGACATGGTTAACAAAATAGTACATATGTCCCCACCATACAGGCTTTCCTAGAAGCTGTCATTTTTTTGGAGGATACATATTCCAGATAAGCTCTAGTAAGCTCTAGCATGTGAAGAAGGATGATTTTGAGTATGCTCCTGAACAACAAGAAGCTTTTGAGCAAATTTAAAAGGATTCATGCAACTGCCCTTGGGCCAGTCAGGTCAGGACAAGATATTAAAAATACACTGTGCCCTGCAGCCACAAAGAATGGTCCTTCCTGGAATCTCTGGCAAAATATACCCAGGGAGGATGACCCAGGCAACACCTGAGGATGACCCCAGGGGTTCTAGAGTCTCAGATACAACAGATCCAAAGTGTGCTGCTGAGAAAGAGATCCTGGCAGCTTATAAGGGGATTCAAGCTGCCTCAGAAATGATTGTGACTGAAGCACAGCTCCTCCTGGTGCCCCAGCTGCTAGTGCCAGGCTGGATGTTCAAAAGTAAAGTTCTTTCCACATGTCACTGGTGCTACCTGGAGTAACCGGGTTGTGCTGATCACACAGCAAGATTGAACAGGACACCCCAGTTGTCCAGGGATCTTGGAAGTCACCACTAACTGGCCTGAAGGTGAAAATTTCTGACTGCCATCATCAGAGGAGAAGAAGGTGGAGAAGGTGATACATACTAAGGAGGCCCCGCCACAAAATCAGCTACCTGAAAATTGAAAGCGATACACTCTCTTAAATGTAGTTCCTTTTGTATAACAAGGACAAATTCTGTCTAACAAGTCACAGAAGCTATTGAAGGAGAAGGTGGATCAAGTCAGGTTGCAGAGATGACAGCCATCCAGCTGGCTTTAGGTATCACTGAACAAGAGAAATAGCTAGCAATCTACCTCTACACTGAGTCGTGGATAGTGGCAAATGCTGTGTTGGGGTGACAGGACTGACAGAAAAAGGCCAGTCAGCAGTGCAGATGGAAACTCATTTGGGCTGATGAAATGGCTGCCCTGGTGGAGAAGTTGGCTGTAGAAGAACATCATGAGATGCACATGTGCCCAAGAGTCAGGCTGCTGAAGAACACCGCAATGATGGAGAGGTGGATCAGGCTTCCAAGATTAAAGCGGCTCAGGTTAATCTGGACTGGCAATGTAAGAGCAAATTACTTCTGACTCAGTGGGCTCAAGATGCCTCAGGTCATCAGAGAAGAGACATGAAATACCTGTGGACCTGTGATCAAAGGGCAGACTTAGCCATGGACAACACCTCTCAGTCACCCATAACTGTGAAACATGCACTGCAATCAAGCAGGCCAAGCAGGTAAGGTGGTACGGTGGGTGATGGTTGAAACACAGATATGGGGCAGCCTGGCAAATTGGCTACATCACACTGCTGCAAGTGCTTACAATGGTGGAAACAACCACTGGGCGTCTGGAAATTAACCCCGTGCCTCACATCAGGGCCCAAAACACCACCCTGGGCCTTGAGATGCAACTTCTGTGGCAACATGGCACCCCAGAAAGAAATGAGTTGGAATAATAGGACTAATTTTAAAAGGAGTGCCACAGACACATGAGCCAGAGATCATATAAGTGGGTATAAAATACTGTCCTGCTTTCAGTCAAGGATAGGATTAATCTTTTGCAGTAGCTGGGAGGAGGCATGGATAGAACCCAGATGTTATTTAATACCACATCAGGTCATTGCTGAGGGTGGGCGGAAGGGGCTCTTTGTGTTCTAGGATCAAGGCCATGGCTTCCAGCCAGGAAAAAAACATGGCAGTATTGAAGGCATTACAGAATTCTAGATAGAAGATGTTTGTTGGTCTTTCCATGTTGACTGTTGCCATCACTCCATTGTAGAATGTCACCAGATTGGTCAGGCACAACTTGCCCATGTAAGCTGCCTCAGAACAATTCCTTGTCCTTTATGTGCCATAGTGTAACTTCTAGGATGGTCTGCTCCATGATCTCCCCAGGCACATAGGTGACTGCTCTGTGGTTCCACAGGACTTCGTTTCTCCACTTTTTAAAAATGGCAGTGATGTTTTCTTTTGCCCACTCACTAATGACTTCACATGATTGCCTTCATTTTTCGAATGTGATAAGATTGTCTTGGCAAGAACATCAGCCAGTCTCCTCAGGGCTCTGGAACGTATCTTATTAGGTCCCATAGACTTAGGGCTTTTCAACTTCAACAAGTGATCCCAAAACTGCTCTGCACCTAGTGGAAGGAACTTCACTCCCCCATATCCACACAAAGGATCAAGGACTTGAGACAAATGGGAAGGGTGACTGCTGGTAAAGACTGAGGCGAGGAACCCATTGAGTACCTCAGCTTTTTCCATCTCAGTTGACACCCATTGATCCTTCAAGCTTATCAGAGGGGTACATGCTCCTTGGCCTGTCTTTTGTCACTTGAGCATTCAGGTGCTCAGAAACCCTTGGTATTCAGCAAGTCCCTTTCCAAGTCCTATTCCAGCTTTGTCTTGTCTTTCCTGAACTTATCCTTACACATTCAAGCCATGATCCTGTACTCTCTTTAAGTCACATTCTCTGCTTCCACTGGTATGCATTTCTTTTTTGCTCCTCAGTGTGAGAAGCAGATCCTTGCTCCACCATGCCAGTTTCCAACCTGCTTTGCTCTATTTCCTACACACTGGGTTAGAGAGAGGGCTCTTGTACTCTAACTGTCCCTGAAGAGCTGCCAGCTCTGGTCAGTCTCTCCGTTCCTGAGGACAATTTCCCAGGGGATGTCATTTGCTAACTCATTAAATAACTGAAATTTCACTCTTCTGTGTTCAGGGTTCTGTCTTTGCTCCTCTCCAGGCTCCTGCTCTTTGATATCCCAAACTCAACCAGGGCTCAGTCACTGCAGTCTAGGCTGCCTTCAATCACAACTCCTTTAATGAGCTCAATTACCAGGTCCTGTATCACCTCACATTTGGTTGGTTTCTCTAATACCTGGCCCACTAAGTTGTCCTCCAAGAGTCTCCTAGATCACTTGAAGCCAGCTGTATTGTTTTCTTAGCAGATGTCTGGGTGATTGAAATCCCAGTTGAAATTGGGATGAAAGCTTGGGAATGCAATGGTTCTTGTATCCAAAGCAAAAGGTCTCTTCAGCAGGCTCCCCCTAGTCAGGTAGCCTGTAGTAGATCCCCACCACAAAGTGTCCATTTTTGGTCTTGTCCTTGGTTGTCATCTGCAGGCTCTGAACCTGTTCCTGTCTGGTTGGTAGAGGCAGCTCTTCACAATTTACCCCTTCCTAAACTTAGATTGCAATGACCCAGCATCTCCTTCCTAGCCTACCTCTTTTGAAAAGTTTGTAACACTCAATTGCAGTGCTCCAGTCCTGTAACTCTTTCCACCATGTTTCTGTGACAGCAATTAGGTAATAATTTTCTAGCTGTACCACAGTTTCCAATTCCTCCTGCTTGTGACCCATGCTCATTGGTGGTGAGGCATCTCATCTGGAATGGCCACCTCTTCATCTTTTGGGAGGAGCACTTTCTAATTCCTTTGGATTGATCTACAAGTACTTCCCTGCTGTTCCCTAACATGCCATTGTTTTCTGGTTCCTCAGAGACACCAACCCTTTTCCTGCTAAATCTAGTTTAAGGCACCATTAATAAGTCCTGCCAGCTTGCTCCCTAGAACATTCGTGCCCCACTTGGTCAGGTGTTCCCCATCTCCTAACATCCCTGGTCTCTTGAAGGCGTGTCCCAGATCAAAGAACCCAAAGCTCTGAACAGGCACTTGTCTTGTCACTCACCCTATCCACTCGTCTAACTGCTTCCCACCTGGGAAGACAGAACGTAATACTACGTGTGCTCCAGATTCTTTCAGCATCTTTCTGAGACACATGAAGTACTTTTTGATATTTTGGAATCTCTTTGTCATGGCATCAGTAGATCCTACGTGTAAGAGTAGGAGTGAGTGATACTCCTCAGCTTTTAGCAGGCTTGCTATCCTCCTTATGACATCCCAAATGCCAGGTCAGCTGTGTTCTGTAGGCAGCAAACTGCACTAGAGAGGTTATCCAGATGAAAAACGGCCACTTCCATGCCTGTCAGTGAACAATAACTAATATCCTCCATGGTTTTTTGGTGGTGCTTGTTTTGACTTTAAGTGGGATAACACTTTAGGGTGGAATACAATATTCTGGTTTGCATATTTTAATCTAGACTGGTTCACACATTAAAAAGAAAAAAATATATAGTTGGGCTCAATTTTGCTCCATTTGCCTATAAATGGTGTCAGGAACCCAAATTACTTGTGTAATCCCGATAGATGACATCTATCTGCTAGTACAGTGGTTTATGCAAGACATGCCTAATTATGTTTATGTCATCCTTATTGTGAAAAGATCTCTTGATATAACCCAGGATAGTTTTACCTGTGTGACATGTCAGGATTAGTTTCTGCTATTAACTGCATCTCCAAGCTGCCTGCCTGAATCCAGTTTATATTCCATTGTTGGCTTGATGCTGCAGCTACAGAACACTGTAAAGTACAGGATTTCTTCCTTTGGTTGATAGTTTTATGAACCTTTGTTAAATATCAGCCATTTATGTCCTGATTTAGAGTCTAGTCCATATTCTGCATAACTTCTGCATAACTCATGCAGAGGATGTACTGTAGCATTGCAAAGAATGACTAATTCTTTCTCTATTGTGATGACTCACTGTTTGTTGTTCTAAGAAACAGGCTTCTCAAACTATGTCTCTCAAAGTTCTTTTTCATTCTTTTTATTTTTTTTAATCTTTTCATATTTACTATTGATCAGTCTAGGCAGATAAGCGACTTCAAAAATTTTTATATACATTTTCCTACAGTATCTTCCTTAAAGTATTGTCTGTAGAATTTTTACCTCCTACATGAACATTTAAGAAAAGATCATTCAAGTATGTAATACGATGAATAATTTAACATTTGAAAGACATATTCTCTCAATGCTACAATTAAAGCACAGTTGCTTCTTACATTTATATGCAAAGAAATTTTCTATCTAATCCTGTTGATTAATCACGTCTTCCTTTTTTTTCACTGACTAGCTGTCTAAATTTACATGCTTTTTGCAATTACCTTTGGCATAGACCTATAAACTTCTACACTTATACCTGTCTATAGGCAATTAATCAGAGAAACAAACAACTAGGTGTTGATCCATTAGTAAATAAAATGTGGGTAATTTATTTCTGTATGTTGTATTTTTTTTTTGAATAGTTTCATGGCAGAGGCCTGCAGCAGAGATATTTTAGTATGCAGATTTTTCTTCCTTTCAAAACCCTGCAGTTCTCCTTCCATTTTGTAGTACACAGAGAAGTTTACTGTTCACTAAGAAAATGTAATAAAATTATTGTATCTTTTGGCAATGTCAGCTACTTTGAACAATAGAACTCTTCTGAAAACACCAGCCAGCAGAACATTCTTGTGGAGCATGCTTCAGTTTTGCAAAATGATTGGTTTTGTTTACTTTGGGTTGGATCAGTGATTGTAAGTACATTTTTAAAATTGCCTTGTCATAACTTATTTTCTTTAAATCATTACATTTTTAATGTCTGTGTGCCTTGTGATACTCAAATTGGCTGCATCATTAACTTCTGGTAAAAAGAACTGCAGATTTAAAATGTACTATGTCTTTCTCTTAGATGGATGTTGGCATGCACTTAGCTTTGAAAATCTACCCCCTTGGTAGCTATGACAACTTGTGACAGATTCTGGGGTATTACGAGCAAATATGAAAGGTGGTGAATAGCACAGAGGCTTAGAAGAATTTCTCTTCAAGGTTAGCTACTGTCTGTTACCCCACTGAATTCCCTTACAGCCTGGATAGTGAAGGTGCTTTATAAATATCTCAAGCTTGTTTATATCCCCGATGCTATGTGTTTATGTGCAGGAGACTGCAAAGAAATAGAAGTTAAAGAATATAAACATTATGTGCAACAAAATTTTTATTTAAGGCTCTTGATTGTTTTTCTGGATATACCTTCATTTGTCATGTGTGAGGCTCTCTTTTTAGTAAAGGACTAAAATATGGACTGTGAGCTATGGGAACTTCATTGTTCAAGTGCGCATGTATCTCCTTCCTGCTCAGCTGCTATTCAGGTTCAGGAATTGAGGATAGAAAAAGACAATCACACAGACTTGCAGAGTGCTAATATCCTTCATGTGTTGAAAACGAGGAGGAAATTTGTCTTGACCTCCAGCATGTGACCCAAGGTCTTTCTGGCATTTATGATCATGGAAAGAAACTTCAGAGCACAAATCACCTGCTAGAAAGTTCCCTCCACAATTCAGATATTTTCTTGGGATCTTTCTGGTCTAGAAAAATATAGTCTTGCTGCCTGTGTTTGTTATGAAGACCAATTTCAGCAGCTTGGGAAGAGACAAGAAGAACACTAAAGGACAGATCAACTTGGCCTTCATTTCCCTCCAGAACAAACAGCTTTATTTTTTCTATTTAGAGACTTGTCCAGCAGTGCTTTAAGAGACAGGAGGAACAATTTAACCTTGAAATACAAAATGTTTCTGCTGGACATTTTATGGAAAATCAGAAGGCAGTACCCAGCAAAATGGAATCCAACAGAGGAAAGAAGAAGAAAGAGGAAAAAAAGAATGTATTGCATTGTGTTATTTAGTTTTTGTATTGTGTTGTTTGGTTTGTTCCTGTTTCGTTTCCCCCCTTCCTTTGGTGGTTTTTGCACTAAGTTGCCTCCCCTTTCCCCAGATGTCAATCACATCCCTACTCCACCCGAATCCCTAGAAAGTTCCTTGTCAATCCTCAAATCCCCTCCCTGGCACCTTGTCTGTCACTTGGCTCCCCATCCCCTTTCTCTAGAAGCTTCCATAAAGGATGTCAAGTGATTGGTCAATGGCCGGGGCTCCCTCCTTTTAAGTTCTGTAATATGCTGTTGCATGTGTCAGTCACTTCATGTTCCCTTCCCCTAGTTGGTGGATGGGCGAACCCCTCCCCTTTTTTCCACCCCCTCATGAAAGGAGGTACTCCAGGCTCCTCAGGGGCTTTTCAGAGTTGTGTACCTTGAGGCCAGGAGCTCCCTCGAGCTTCCAATAAACCTTGGATTTATACCCTCTGTACTGCCTACTCCCTTTCCTTTGCCATTGTTGGCTCTCTCTTTCAAGAAATGGCTTATAACCCTTAGCCACCCTCCTGCACTCCAGAGCACAGGAGAGTATCCCCTGAGGTCGCAGTGTCTGAGCTAGCAGGGAGGCACCAAGTGGTCACTCAGAGGGTACAGCGACAGCCTGGGGCTGTTCTTCATTCCTTGTGGAAGCACTTTCCAATGGTACCTCTTCCTTGGGGCTTCTCAGTTGATGGTAGGAACCAAGAAGGTGAAGTGTGGGGCATTGTCAGGGTGTAGGGAAATTTGGAAGAAACAATCTTTTGTATCGATCACAGCCAAATTCCAGTTTTGGGGAAGCATTGTTGGGGATGGCATCCTAGGCTGGAGAGTGCCCATATCTTCAAAATCGTTGTTTATTTGGCAGAGGTCATGGAGGAGCCACCATTTGTCTTTGTTTATTTCATTACAAAGATGGGGGAGTTTCCGTTGATTCATGGTATCCATGATGTTTCCCTTGGTGAGTTGCTCTTCCACAAGCTTTTCCAGCCCCTTCAATTTTTCTTTACTGGGCGACCACTACTCTAGCCAGAGTGGTGAATCTGTTTTCCAATTCAGTTTTTGGGTAGGACAGTTTTCAGTGGCCGCTGCCCAAAAAACCTGGAGGGTTTCTGAGGTGTCAATTGTGACCTCCCACCGGACCACCAGTCTGGGTTTCATATAATCTAAAACAAATGGACGTAAAGACACCAATTGTCCATTTGGCCCTTCAATTTGTAAGATGCTCTTGGATTGTTTGGCTAATTGCACTGAACATGTCCTGTCACACTTTGCAGTTCCTAATGCGACAGTCACTCCCAAGAGAGAATGATCATTACATCTACCCCGGTATCCAGAAGTCTTTTCAGGTGTTTTTGTTCCCCACCCCAGCAAACCCCACAACAGATTTTTGGCTTTTAATTTCTCATCACCTGTGACCAGCAAATGGTTGTGAGAGTTTTTCTGGTCAGAGCTGCCTGACCTTGATCCCATGGCGTCTCAGGCACTGAGATGTCCTGGGCTATTATTTGGTCTTTGGGTAGGAAGATGGGTGGGTGAACACAGTACAGCCAGAGAACAAGCTGCTCAGGGTCTGATGTTATGAGACCTGGGAGGATCCTGATCTCTTGTGGTGTGTGTTTGGTGTCCCCAAGGACGGCATACTGCAGATCCAGTGCCAAGTACCTGTTTCCTCAGTGTTCACCAAAGCAATGTGCCAATCACTGTCTCTCAGGTGGAGCAGTTCTGTCAGCTGCAACCTGAAAGGCCAGTGGAAAGTGTTAGTTGTCAAGATGGGTTTGCTTATATCACAGTAGAGGATGCTTTTTTGTCATGTCCGGTGTTTAGTTCTTCAACACAGGCAGGTCCCTATTATTTGAATTTTCTTTCCCCTCCCTCTTTCTTTTTTGTGACAGGCCCACCCCATTTCTGTCCATGTGCACAGAGGGGCAGTGCTCCCTCTCTAGTTTTTTGGATGATCCCCCTTAAGGGACTTCTGGTCCTTAGCAGCATTATTTCTAAAGTCTAGAAATTGTTGTTTTAGGGGGCAGTTGGACACCCAGTGTTCTGATTGTCCACAAAGGTCACAAGGTGTATTCAGTGATATCAGTTTCTTCCATTGCCTCGGGGCATTCCGCTGCTGACTGGAAGACATCAGTCCGGGTGCCTTTGCTGTGGCAAGCCTCCTTGGTGGTCTCGACCTGCTGTCACAGTCTGTGTATATGAAGGAGACCTTGGCGCACACCTTGAGCATGGCTTGAAGGGTTGGAGGTGGGTTGAGGGGGAGGCTCTTGATTGCTGCTTTGCACTTTCCATTTGCGTTCATCGTGGCAATCTCGGTGAGCACCTCCTGCTTCACTTCTTTGTGGACCTGCAGCTCGATAGCCCTGCTGAGTCTCTCCACAAACCTTAAAAATGTCTCAGAGGGATGCTAGGTTATTTTTAAGTAATTTTCAACAGGGGTGTCAGGGTGCAACTCAAGAAAGACTTTCTCAGCCACCTTTGTGCTTTCCCTGAGAACCTCCTGTGGGATGTCTTCTGCTTGCCTAGACTCATCGCCTTCACAGCAGACATGCTCAATAGAAATAGTTAAATTATTAGCATCGATTGCTGTTCGTGGATCAAACCAAAGAGTTGGGAGAATACCCCGCAACTCTTTTTTCCATGCAGCTTCCCACAGAAGAAATTACGTGGGGGATAGCAAACAGGAGAACAGCTATTGGAGGTCTGTGGGTATTATTAAATCATTGGAAGAGAGAGTGGCTTTGAAGAGCCCATGAAAGTATTCGCTCTCCCTACTGAATTCTTTCTGTGCACAGTTCTTTGGTCGTCTGGTAAGAGAAAGGGGTCCATTGGGCTTGGATTCTCCCACCTCCCCTATCCTGGCCATAGGTGACTGGTGTGGCTGAAAGGATGATATTTTGTTCCTGATTCCGCTTCCCAGGCTCCCCTTCCCCAGAACCATGAGCGTGGGAACAGGAAGTCAGGGCATGGAACCAGAAGCTGGGAAGGACTGAGAGCAGGCGTGGTAGTGGGAGGGGACACATGATTGACAGATTTCCAAAGGAGTGGGACGAGGGGGTGGAACTTGGGGAGACCTGGGTGGAGTTGGAGAACGAGGAGGGGCACAGGAAAGGGAGGTTTTGAGGGAGGAGTCGGGGACAGGTGAGACAGAATACAAATTTCTACACTAAAAAATAGGACATAAGAAAAACTCCTCAGACCTTAAAACAAACAGAACAGAGTGACCCAAGATTTCTTTCTAACAAAAAATAAATACAAGTATAAACAAAATGCAAGTTATATATATATAACTGTAAGTATAACACAAAATCAACAAAATAAACATAAACCTATTATAAAATTATGCATATAAAAATTAATTACTATTATACATATAAAAATTAATAAAAGTAATAAAAAATATAAAAAATTCTCAAGAGTACACATATCTGTTAAAAAACAATAACTCCTCACATACATCCATCACTGTAAATAAACATATCATTCTCTACAAATCTTTATTAAAATTATAAAGTTTTAATTTTTCATCCACATTTCACAGGAGGGGGTTGGTGGATAGACAAAAGGGATTGTGGGAAGACGAAAGGCAAGAGGGGGTACTTGCCATGTGTCACCCACCATCTTGTCTCTGCTGGGAGCCAATTGGTGGGGAATTGGGGAGATTAAAATGAACCGAGGGTTTCCTAACTGGGGGAGTAGGGGGAAGGGTAAGGTCCTGAGAAACCTGGCCAGGGTTACTCAGGCAGGGGTCCCAAGGCATCTGAGGGGAGCCAGGCAGTCGGTGGCAATCCTGCGCCTGAAGGCAGGCTGCTCCCTTCAGAATGCCCAGTTTAAGGAAAGAGGGTGAGGGCTGAGGGCTAGGTTTAGGAGAAACCAGGGGTAAAGTAACACTTGTTGACTGTTCTTTCACTCCGGACATTACTTTTACGGCATCTCTGATTTGCAGGATCCAAAACAAAATTTTGACAAGGATGTCTCTCCAGATTTTCCTAATCTTACTAGCTCATTGCCTACAGCATCCCAAAAATGTAAATCATGGATTTTTTCAGGAGACACCTCAGGAAAGTGACAGAATAGCCACCGAACAAACCTTTTAACTTCCCTTTTAGAAAACCGGTTCCCCTCACCCACAAGCAGACCCATAACTTGGTAATAAACTCCCATTTGTGACACAGACAGCCTGGCACCCACCGTTGCTGAGATGTTTAGTTCTGTGTCACAGCTGCTTCACTGACCCAGGAGAAAGGAAAAACAAAAATAACACCCATAACTGGCACCCTGCCAAAAACCCAAATTTAACCCACCAAAACTGGGCAGCTTCTTCTCTTGTAGCAGAAATTAAAGGCTTGGTTCTCTCCCCAGAGAGCCAGGAAAACCCCCACTCAAAAGAGGAGAAAAGGGGGAATACTTACCCGTCCAGTGTGGGAAATTAAAAGTCCTAGACAGTGTCCTCTGCCTGGAGATTACTCCTTCCGTGAGGAGAGAGCTACCACCTCCATCCCCCAGGAATGCCACCCACCAAAAAGGGGTCTGCTCCCACTGGGGGTAGCTTGCTGGCCAGGAGACTGGAGATGAGAAATCCAATAGGAAAACCTGACAGTCTCTTCTGTGGGGTCCCACACTGGGTGCCAAGCTTCGAATAAATTGCTAATTTGTAAGCAGTGTTTATCAACTGAAGAAAAATAACTTTGTGTGCTAGACTTGTTGATAAGGAAAGACCATTATCAAGTATGTCTTCATTAACTGGAGCTTCTAAGACACGCTAGTAGCAAGGCAGACAAAATAAAATGGGCCAAGTAGTTTCAGTCTGTGGAGTCAGCCATGGGCTGGAGTTGCTCTAACCACTGGGAATCACTCAATGAAACCGAACCAGAAGCACCAACAGCAGCCAGGGCTGTAGGTGTGTACAGAGGATTGGGACTAGGGATCAGGGATGTGCAAGGTGGCACTGAACAATGTGATACAGGGCATTTGTTGCTACAAGCTGAGCAGCACGAGCAGAGTAAAGGGAAAGTTTAAGAGGGTGAGTGATGATTAGGATAATGGGGATGCTTAGTAATAATTCCAGATCCTCTTGTGCTCCAAGGGCTATGATGCTTATTAAAAAGTTGCAAAGAATTGGTGCAGTTTGTATCATGGTTTGCAAAGTTGATTACTGCTTGTGAGCATTCCTGGTATACTGCGAGCAAACCTGAGTGGCCAAAGTGCTTGCTGCCTGTATGCCTGTATGCTCCTCCCAATCCACTTTTCCTAATGGAGTGTGTAAATAACAAAAAAAAAAAAACCAAACAAACAAACAAACAAACAAAAAAAACACAAAACTGTAAAAAGAATCTTGTATATCACTCTCAAGTGTGATCCGTACAAATGGAAGCTTGTACTTCCTGGGAAAATATTAGGCTGTACAGAGGACAGAGTGACTTTGTCAGAAAAATTCCTTCAGATCTGCTTCTGCTTTTCAGGCTGTCTTCTACAACATTTAAAAATATTTTGTGAGCTTAGGAGGATGAAAACATTGAATAAGGCCAAGGGTATGAGCACTTCAAAATATTTCGGTGGAGAAAGTACAAGCTGTAGAAATGCCTGGTGAATGCACTGGAGTTCTTTAAGTGCACTTCAAATTGGCTCTAAAAAAATGAAATACCATTAATCTTATTTGGAAGAAAAAGGTGTGAACCACAGAGGGAAAAACAGCAACTATCTTGCAAGACCTATAGATATTTTTACAACAGGTGTCTGTTCCATATTTAACCTCTTTTATTCTTTTCCCTGCACACTTTTCAATTTTCATCAATGAAATCATAAGATAGAAAAGTAGAAGCAAAATAACAAAATATTACTGCTCATGACGTTAATAATATTTTTATTTGCAGCATGCAGCAAATTCTAATATTTTGCTTCTGTGTTTGGCATCGTCTTGGCAGCCCATTTTTAATTGAGTTTAGGATATTTTAGCATAGCCCTGGTTTGCTATCTTTGCTTTCCTCTGAGTCAGCTCAGTCTGTGTCTCAGTACTTGCTTAGGTTTTGCGTACTGTGGATGTCATCATGATATCCCATGTGTTTACGTGCACTGCAGGATAAATCAGGCCTTGGTGTACTGCACGTATTTCTTCTGTTAATGCAAACTAATTCCATATGCCCACAACAAAACCCCTCTTGCTACCATCTCATCAGAATATTTGAGGACATCTGCATTTCTCCAATATTTTTTCTTCTCTAGAAGAGAGCTCTGAATCGCTGTCTGTGTATCCAGGTTTACAACATGCATGCTATATGTCCAGAATTAATAAAATTTGGCTTATTACACACATTTTGTTGCTAAAGGCATTTCTTTTCATGGCATATACTCATGAGTCTTATTATTGCACTAAATTCAGGAAGTGATAATTTTACCTTTTATCCAATATTACATCATTTTATCATCCAATTAAAGTCCATATGGCCTGGTAGAATCTGCATAAAATCTACCTGCTTTTCAGCCCACACTCTCTTTGATAGCCAGTGATACACATCTTTGTGAATTATCTTGAAATAAGAAAGTTTTTCAGCGCTTCTGAGTTAATAACTTTTAATTATTTTCTTTTACTGCTAGGAAAAAAATCTTGTAGAGAAAGCCAACCTCCTTCACTTTAGGGATCCAAAACACAATGGGAATTTTCTTGTCAGAAGTCTTTCCCCTACTTACTCCTATAATTAACTTTCATCTCCTGTATCAGGCTTATTAGGTTCACTGCTGTGTTTTGAAATTATGTCCATGGTCCTTTCACAGAATTAATTATCACCTCTTTGCCTCTGCATGTGGTCTGCAAACTCTGCCCTTTCTCTGACGTTTGAAATAACAACATTTTAAAATTAATTTTATATAAATGCTTTTGTGATATCTCAAAATCCAACCTTCCCTTAGTTAATTCTCTTGTGCTTTGGAGTCCCACTTTTTCCCATTTATGAAAAAAAAGAAGGCATATTGTTTGGGAAATGGGAGCTGTTCAAGAGGTTGCTGGACCCTGGGGCTAAAGTAAAAAAGAAGAATTTTTATTACAATTTGGATTCTGTATTTGTCTCATTATTCTTGGTCCTCAAAATATTGGTTGAGTTTTTTGTGTGTGTGTGTGGAGGGTTTTGTTTGTTTTTTGTTTGTTTGTGGTTTTTGTTTTGTTTTGGGTTTTTTTTAATATGAAGAAGAATGCAAAAACAATCCCTCCAACCATAACCTTAAAAAATAAAGTAAAATATTTTACTCTAACGTTTTTCTTCCCATTCCTTTAATAAAAAATTCTGGATATCTTCATTATATTGGTGCTCATACGTTTCTTTAGGAAAGGACTAAAGTGTAACTAATATGTTTGTGTTTTATCTTTATGTCCTGGTGAAAATTAAATTCTTAATGCATGACTTTATGTTCTTAACTTTGACGAGAATTTAAATTGAAATGCAACTTGATTTTAAATGAAATTTGGAAAACAGAGTAACTCTTATCTCTCTGTACAAAACGATGGAATTTTTAGAGCTTAATGGAGTTAGGCAGAAAATTTAATGGAATCTGGACACTTTAGTTCATTTGGCTCCTCTGAAAATGCCAGTTAATACTGTTTGTCCTGTATGAAATATTTAAGGACATTCTCTACCAAAATAGCAGAGCTGCACTATTTGCATTTAGTCTGGTATGAGTTCAGTTGGTATCTCAGCCCATCCCTCTTCCTCCAACAGATTTTGGCAGCATCTTGAAAATCCCACAGGGTGGATTCTCTTGTTTCTTAAAGCAAGGTAATCAAAACCTCCTTGATATCTTAGCAAGTGTTCGGCATTTTCTTTCACCAATTCTGTGCTTAAAAATACTTGGGAATATTTTTATTATTTTTGCTGCTTAAAAATGCTAGGGAATATGAGAAAGATATGATCATGGAGACAGCACTGGCTGCATGCTGCCAAGATGTGCTTGCCAGATAGTCGATAAGTTAGTCACTAGTGCAGTTTTGCATCTTGGACAACATCAGCCTAAAACAATTTGGAGCAGTTCAGCCATGTCAGGTGTTAGGGTTAGGGACACACTTGTGTCCTTTGCCAGTACTCTAAAAAAGGCAGCTTATTCTTCAGTGTTAAACAGCTACTAGTCAGCTATTACTAGATATTTGTCAGTAGATTTTTCAAAACATTACTATAACACACCTGTTACGCTTGCATTGGTACAGTAATCCATTAATCTGGTTTAACTAATTATTGCTGTTTCCTTATTTACCACTTTCTGGATCTGCTGCACTTGTCCTTTTCTAATAGGTTGAAAATCAGAGATGCAAGGGAGAGGTCAATGTTGCTTACACGTTCCTTCCAAAGTGTACAATTCTTTCTTCATGCAAAATGGTTAGCCTTATATTACTGCTGTCCAGCTGTTCAGATCTGTTCTTTCTCCATTATCTGTCATGCTTGTAATAATTATCCTCATAGACAGTAACAAAAACTTTTACAGCATTTAATTGTGTCACTTTCATTCCTTTAACAACTCAATCCATAAGCTGCCAGATGTTATCCACCTGCCAGAACTTAAACTAAGCTGATCTCTGCCAATCAAGTGCTTTATGCAGTTTTCCAATCTGTTTGCCAAATTATCTGTAGGTATTTTTTATATTGAAATAATTTGGCAAATGGCAACAGGCTTACTGGTTTATCTTCATTAAAGGTGACAGTATTTCCATCAGATTAATTCAGTTTTAACTGCCCTTGACTTCAGAAACATCATTAAAGATTCTAAACAGCTTAGAAGATGATATTATTTCCAAAAGCTTAAAAATCTCAGTTGGGAATCCATCTGTGCCTGTAGCATTTTTCCTGTTGACAAATACTTAATTAACTGGCTAATTTCCTGATGCAGAATTTCTGTCTCCTGTCTAAACTGCTACGTCTGACTTGGATAGGATTCTCCCTTCAGGAGTAATCCAGACAGGTATTTATAATAGTGGGAAAATAATGTAATCTTTGTGAAATGTGCAAATTTAGTCAGATGGCCTTGATATTAGCCCATTTTTTTCTTGACCTGGCTTTTACTTAAGTTTTATTATAGAGTTCTTAACTGCAATTGTTTATTTCTAATCTGTCAAATCTGCTTCATTACTTTTCCTAAGGTCCTAAGAAATGTCCTAAGAAATGTCTCCATGTGAATAGAATGAGAGGATTGCTTTCAATACTTTTTGACATTGCTGATCAGTTTTACTCTTTTTTTTTTTTTTTTAGATTAATTAGTCACATCAAATATTAAACAGCCATTTTAAATGATGGCTGTGATGGAATACTTGAAACACATTGCTTGGTGTCTAAAAATAACATCACAGGCTTTATTCAGAAGTAGAGAGAAACCAAGCATGGATAAACTGAAATGGAGTCCTATTTAGTTTTATAAGTCTAGTTTACAACCTGCATGCTAGTGGTAACTATCAGGAATGAATTAAAATTAATTCATGGACAAGTCAGTGTGACCTATGGTATCTGGGGCATAGGTCTCTATTGCCATTTTGGGCAATGTTTCTTCATAGACAACATTCCACTGTTCTGGGCTGCAAAAGCTGGCCAAATTGCTTGTAACTACAGTGTCTCATCTGATTCATGAGGAAAGGAAGGATCAGAAAAGGTAAGAGTGAATCCTATTAAGCTCCCAGGAGCGCTGTGAGTCTTGGCTATTTCATTAGTGCTTAGCAAAGTGGTTTGAAATCTTTCCTATAAGGTGGCACTAGAAAGAACATTATTCAGGATGACTTTTGGTTCCAATGTTTGCAAATCCTCTACTGAGAGAACAGTTGTATTAACTAATGATCTTATGGAAAATAAGCCAAATACTGAAGTTTTAAAGGCCAAAGGCAACATCAGAAATCAGTCATTCAAATACAGTCTTCCCGGATTTTTGCAGATTACACCAAATCTTTGGGGATTTTGGTTGTGCAAAGTGTGATGCAGGAAGACACTGGTACTGATCTGATCATTGCTGCTACGGCCTCTGACAAGAGAACAGAAACTAGAGAACAGCTTCAAGTATTAATCAGATTGTTTTTAATTTCTTCCATATCTAAGAACTGATTTGTACTTGGAAGGTTAGATGAAGATATGGAACTAACAGCCTGCACACCAGGGGATATAGCATTCTTGCATTAACCTTTTGTGTCCAAAGAATTGTGGATGCAATTAAGGTATTAAATGGAAGAAAACAGTATACTGTAGTTAGGAGAATTCAGTAAATGCTTCACAGGTCAGTTAATCTTTCTTTTATTGCTGATGTCTGTTATCTCTTTACATACAGGTACAGTGAGCTTTTTCCTTCAAATGAACACTGGTGTTTTCAATAGTGGATTGAATTGGCTTTGAGCAGTAACTGCAACAACACTTTTGCCTTTTATAATAGTTCTAGCATTGCTTTCCAGGCTTGTGGCTGGATTACAGCATTGAGAAAGAACCCCATGACAGGAAGGCTGAAGATTCCAGCTGTGCCAGAAGGAGAATGGAGTTCGCTGGGCAACTCCCACCTGCTGGGAGACTGGGTGCTCATTACAGCAACCAAACTTTCTTCTTCACTTCTCTTGACCTGCACAGATCGGGAACAGTCCTTGGGTGCTCTACCTGGGACACTGCAGTTGGAGCCACACACCTGTAAACACAGCAAGCATGTTTACACACGTGCATGCAGGTGCATGCCGGTGCAGGTGCATGCAGGTGCACAGAGATCATATGGAAATGACAGTCTTTCTTCATCCTCATTTTATACCCAGGTTCCACTTCAGGAGAGACTGCCACTGTGTTTTAAATAATTACAAACAAAGCGAAACCAAGCATGGCATTAGACCTCTCTCTTTGACTTTGTTTCAAAATAATGAACTGGAAAGCTTTTGTCCCAACATCTGTGTGAATTTGCTGGCTTTTTAAGTTGGTCTGAACATGTTGCTGTTGCCCTTGATTTCCAGAAAATGTCATAAATTGTTTAAAGAAGAAAAAGAAAGAAATTTCCCAATAAAAGTATAAACATTCAGCAGAAAAATGCTGTGGCCTCTTTCCACAGTGAAGTCAGAGGAAACTGGGATTTCACCCCTCTGACCTCTTTCAAGGAAAAAATGTGCCCAACCCATATAAATACATTTTGGTGTCAGTCTTCAAGAAAGTTAAAAAAAAAAAAAAAAAAAAAAGAGAGAGATGAAGATTCCCTTCCACTTCCCTCTAGGCATGAGTTTCAATGCAGAACAGGAAAAGAAAGATGGTATCTTTGTGCCATCATTATATGAGAAAGAACTATTTTTAATTTTTTGAAGTTCCTTCTTGGAGGCATGTAAATATGACAGCCTGTTTTAAAAAGTTCAGCAGGGAATTTTCTGAATGCAAACACTACAGTTAGTTCTCAAGAAAACATGTATTTCTTCTAGTGCACCCATAGCTGTATTTGAAAATCTAGATGCTAAGCAGGCATGCATATTGCACCAGGCATCTTGTCCGTGCTGCTTGCTCTTAAGGTACAAGTGGCAGAGCCACAACTTAATGAGATTCCAGTCCCACATGAACAACTGGATTCTGCCAAAATAGAAATACGCTGTTAATTTTCCTTTGTGACAGCATTGCTACACTGTCATCCCACTTGACATCTGATACGTACCCAGGCAGACTTAATGCTTTAAAGTACTAGACATCAGTGAAAACAAAGATAGGGGTGGTGGTGGGGACATGGGGGTGGGATTGACAGCAGGATGGCAACACTCCAAGATCTTAAGGCCAGTCCCCGGAAAACAGTGAGCAGTTTTGTTACAAGACCAGGCAGAACAGCCCTAGGGCGTGCATTTGCCTCCTGGAGGGGCAGTGCAGCAGCTCAGGTGAGGGGGACAGGAGGAGACGCTTCTGGCTTCTAACATGAAGATACCAAATTTCCTAAGTTACAGAGGAGCAAGCCAGTGCAGAGGCCAGCATTAGTGGGGCAAGGAGCAGGCTAGGCAAATGAGAAGGAGAGCAGGAATTCTTTAATGTAAAACAGTGTGCTGCAGTGGAAATCCATCTCCACACAGATGCCATGACTCTAATGTACCGCTGTGTTGGTGTTGTCTTGAAAGGTGGTCAGGGACAAAAGAATACCACGCCAGAGCTAGTATGGTATTGGGGCAGAGTCCAGAATACTGGGACCTCCTCCATGGCCTTGGGATGGGGTTGTAACTGATGAAGTTGCTGGCGTACAGCAAAGTGTATGACCAGCCCTTTCCTTAAGGTCTCATTCATGATTTGAGAGCAGAGCTCATTTTACACTAGAGTTGCTTATTAGTATAAATAAAGTAAAATTTTGAAGGATCAATCAAAATTCTGTGGCTCAATTATCCCTACTCTATTTAATAACATAGGTGCTTTACTAATACATGAGAATTACAGGCATGTGTTCTGGCGTTTGCTCCCCATTAATAAAGATGTCATTTACTGCCTGATTTGCCTTCAGAATAATCTATAAAGGGTGTGGAAAAGCCTCAAAACTTACGGTCTTTGCTGAAAATAGAATCCTTATGTCTTTTCCTGATAAGGACATATTAAAAAAATCCAATGTCAACTCTTACAATTGAAAGGTTGTGTCCCAAGTGTGATGGTACCACAAACCACAAATAATAATCCTAGAGAATAAGAGAGGATAATAATACTTTCCATGCATTTCTTTCTGCTTTCCTTTTTCAGGGTGATGTCATGATTATGAATTGACAGTTCCTGGGATTACAGTTAATGCTCTGGTAGTTTTGTTAGAAAGATAATTCATGTAGTGGCAGAAGCTAATTGTTCTTTGGATTTGTCCTTCATTGTAGAATTTTATGAATAAGTTTGTAAGTGAATTTGAACCTTATCTGAGTCACTTGGGTTTGTGCCCTGGTGCTGCTAGCTTTATTCCCAGGTTAAAACCATCCATCTAATAAAAGTTCCTGCTTCCAAAATTAGCTAAAGGGCACTAAGAAAAGCATTTGACACTGTAAAATAAAGAAGGAAAAGTACAGCAGAGGCAGCCTTAGGTTTCAGAAATGCTTTCACTGTATTATCGACAGCTTTTCCAAAGCTGCAGTAGCCTCTGATGACCTGACTGCAAACAGTTCCACTGCAAAGAATAATAGGTGAGGTCATCCTTTGTCCATTCTCTTTCAACATGTGCTTAGAAAAAGAGCAATGTCTCATCAGACAAAATAAAAGCAAGGAGAATTATAAAGGAATGTTACCAATAGGCACTAGTGCAATAGTTGGACAGGGATGATACTGCTTATAATTCTGATTTTCCTGCAGTTGTCTTCAATCCCAGCAGCCTCATTTTCAGCAGGATCCAAACCTAGTGCTATTCAACACTTTTCCCTTTAGTATACGAGGTAATTTACCATTTCAGTTGGCCTTGCAGTGACTGAAATATTTAGGGGATTTGTGTAGTGACAGAAATAGATAAGATGTCTGAAGCAAATGGCTTAGCTCTCTTTAGGAAAATCTCAACGGATTTAAGAGGATGCACTGATGTAATACAATTGGTGGCTTTATTAAAATTCTTTCTGTGTAACAGCTAGTATAAAAGTATAGCCTATTCCCATTGCAAAGTCCTCCCCATCTCCTAACCCTCCCCTATAATATCCTTCCTGAATGAAATAGAAACCTGTCTAGAGAAGTAAATAATACAACAACAATGAATATATCAATATTTTGTAAATCTATTTATTTTCTGTGTATAGTTGTTCGTAGCTGTGCTAACAATCTGATTCTACAGTATATGCTAAAGCTTGAGTCACCTTCATGGAAACATAGAATTATTTAAGTTGGGAAAGACCTTTCAGATCAATGAGTGCAATTATTAACCCAACACAGCCGAGTCCGCCAATAAATCATGTTCCTAAGTGACATCTGCCATTGCTTATAAAAAATGTCAGAAGCAGCAGATACTGTTTCTATCTTGCTTAATTGCAGTACACAAATGAAAGTAAGAATGCTGACAGTCAATGTAGTACCATGTCCCAGCACATCTATGTCTATGTGCAGTTCTCAATACAAACACATCTGCATTCACTGATATGGATCCAGAGTGCCCACACACACAATGATTTGTGTGTAAATGATTTATATTATTATTATGGATACACTCTAAAGCACTTAAAAAGCTAAGAAAGTGAACATTGGAACAACCTTAATTTGGTTTTTTGGCGTGTCCTTACTGCAAAGGGACCTGTTTGGGAATTTTTCTACACAATGTTTTTGTCACAAAACTCCAGTCTTTCAAAACAAAGACACTCATGGACACATTCCAGTTTTGACATAACTTTTCTAAAGTCCAGGCTGGAATCTTTATGATTAGAAATTCAATTTATGGTTGGTTCAGACCAGTTTTGTAAACCTGGATTGTTCCAGAAGGAAGCCCTAACTAGGCAATATCTAAGTGACTTCCAGAGCCTGGCCATTATTTTTTCCCCCATATTTCTTGATCTTCTGACTTGAGGCTGTAAGACTGTGCTGCAGAAGTGCTGAGTGCTTACAGCTGCAGCTGTAGTTAGTGGAAGACGAGCTTTGAAAATACAGTGCTAAACAATCATTGGAAAGTTTGCAGACATTTGAAATTGCTTACCGGGCTTTTATGTCTCTACCTCACTTCTTAACCTGTGAAATGATTCATTAACATTTGTGTATCATTGTGTGCAGCACTGTTATGGTAAGCACCACAGAAAAGCCCTTGAGGAAATTTTATGTGTATTTTTTCAGAGTAGGCTTGAATAGTGTTAAATAAATAACGCGTTAGGCAACAGTGTACGGCATGAGAAAAGAATTAAATATTAAAAACCTACAGGGCACTGTCCTTCCTAAGTAATTGAAAGAGGCAGAGGTCTTGTAAGAAGAAACCACTGTGTGACTATCTCACCATACATGATGACAATGCATATGTACCACAGAGGCTGAATTAAGGTTGTGCAGGGAGCCTTAATTGACAGGATTTCCTAAAGCCTGAATGCTTAACATTGTTGTCTTTTAGAGGAACAGTATTAAGGTGGGCTTTAATACAGCAGATATATAATCCATAGAAAAAATACATAGCAAATGTTTGACTGAAAGATTTTATTGGGATGAGTTTGGTTGACCTTGTTATTTCTGAATAGTAACTGGAATTACATTTCATTAGTATGCTAATTGAAGTTAAATACATTGATCTATGCAGGAGTTGGAGAAAAAATAATTTTGTAATAGATATGTTTTCCAGGTCTCCAGTCAAGTTAAGATCTTTCTTATACACAAACATAGTCCTTACCTAGCTACAATGACTGTCTATTTCCTGCTTGCTGAAAATTTTCACCAGCTGTGGCTTGCTTTGAACCTACAAAACTGCATGGAATCCAGGGGTGAGGCATACAGATGAGAAAGATGTAAGGTTAGTCCAGGAAGTGAAGGTGCCTTTTAAATTCAGGAATCAGTGGCTCAGTCCCTAAAGTTTGACACCCATTTGAGAAAATCACATCATGGATGACTTACAAATATTTGTGTAGCATTGATAAAACCTTCTGGATTTATAACCAAATTTTTTGATATCTTGTGAAATCCAGCATTCTCTATTCTTACGACTAACAAATTAAAACTTCCCTTCCTCTCAGTAACGAGGAATGACAAATCAAATCCTAAATACAGCTCTGTAGTGCTCTGATGGGACAAAAAGGAAAAAATATACGGATTCTCTCATTCCGAATAGTAAGATTCACTCAGCACTACAACATAACTGTTTCCTTTTTTGTTTTTTTCCAAATTTGAAACTCTAGCAATGGAGCTTCTGGACAGCCCATACAGATAATTTCCTCCAGTATGTCCAGGTCCCTTCAACCATGAGATCTTAAAAATGGATGCCAGGATTTTTTTCAAAGGACACAGCCTTATTCCAGCCAACCCCAGACTAATATTCCTACTTCTATTTATTTAGAAGAAATACCTTCCAGAAGACGGGCAATCAGTGTTTAGGCATTTAGGATGTAGCGAAAACAAAAGAGAAACAGAAATGGTGCAACAGGGATCATTACCTCCACTACTGCAGCAAAAGCTCTCCTGAGTAAATGGACACTTTTATGAAACTGCTATCACAGGCTATGAAATGCCCCTGTTATGTCAAAGTAAATATGTTTAAGAATGAATTGTCTTTATTCAGGGGAGATCCATTATCAGAGATGAGCAGGGATTTCTTTGTCTTATGTGAAGTCATAGATTACATATTACCCTTTCTGGAATGTCCATGAGAAAGTTACTTAATACTCTGAGCAATACTTACAAGGGAAAGGGAAGGGAATTGTTATCACTTGGGTTGACCCCTTGGGGGATGCTGTGATGATAACTTTCCTGTTTAAATTTGGGAAATACATAGTGTACAAATGAATGAACTTCATTGTCTTTGAAGTCTCCTATGTGACTCATGGTGAAGATTTTACATAATTACATTAACATTATGGAGACAGGAATCAGCATGCAAACAGGCCACAGGCAAACATATAATTACATGATTCTATCAGCTATACAAATGAAAATTAGCTCCCTTTCCATACTACTTGCCATGCTTTCTGTAAGTGTTACATAAGTTAGTGATAATATCTAAATATGTTTTCAGAACTTAGAAAATGCTTGCCAAAAGAATAAATCAGTGTAAAAACTTACAGAAAATTTGCTGAAAGCCAGTATTAGTAACTCACTTAACATCAGGCTTGCCAAGGATGCCTATTTTGGGGAGCCAAATACAGCAGCTTAAGATGAATACCTAACAAAAGCATTTTCATCACTGCTCAGACAACCTTGTTGGCTCTCAACCTTGTTTTCACATTTCCAGATTAGCATGGGGGCACATTAAACAGACAGTGGTGAAAGAGATTGCAGAGTGACTGCGATGTCAGGAGGCATTTAGAAAGACCTTGCTTAAGGAGTAGAGTTATGAGTATCTAACAGAGCTTGTCTCATTCATACCAGTGCTACAAGTAACCTGAGCAAACTCAGGCTGCACTGTACACTTTCACTGCTGACTATTGGACTATCACTTCTCACTGTTGGACAACTGTTAAGTGTTATTGATGGCTAACAAGAGCTTCCATTCAATTCGATGGAGTTTGAAGGGGAATGCAAAAATTTTCATTATTATCAGAATGTTTCTGGAGCCCATTGCTACCTATCACCCCAAGCACTTCTCCCTGTGGAGGGTTAGAAGGAGGGTGTAGACTGAAGGAAGCCTTGCAGAACAACCTGAGAACAAGTTTTAACACTGGCTGTTGCCTCCTAGTTCTTTTATTTATTGCTGTTTTCTTTTCTTTGTTATGAAAAGAAGTCCAAGTCTTTCCCTGTGGTAGAGTACATTGTGTTTAGGGATGGGCAAGCGGAATGTATACTAAATTAATAGTTTTTCAAAATCAGTTCCTGGGTTTTGTGACTTCTCTCAAAGTGCAAGCAAAATGGCAAATAGTGAGGTATGAAGGACACATGCATTCTTATTTTATCTTGCAGATCATTATCAATAAATAACACAGGAATTTCAGCTTCATTTCTTCATGTCAGCAGACCAGAAAGATTTTCCAAGTGCTGTCATGTTCCTTTTCTAGAATGACTTCTAGCTCTGCTCAGCTTAATTGGGGTTGCCTCTGCTGCAGAAATAGCATGACCAGAATTTGTAAGTTGGCGTGGCTAGAGCCAGCATCCCCAAGCCCATATTAAGGCATCCAAAGAAATGGTCTGATTTCCAAAACTGCTGAGCAGCCAGCAGCCCTAATTGGAGTCCATGGGAACTGTTGGATATTCAGCACATTTGAAAAATCAGGTCACTTATGTAAGCAACTAATTGTTGCTGTAAGAGCCCAACTTCAGCACCTAGTTTTACAAGGGCTCAATGTTGCTTTGCCTGGACATCTTTCAAAATTGGTCATCTGTCTTGCACTCACTGCTGACCTGAGTGGAGCCCTATCTGCTGTTTACTTACCAGCAAACCTCCTCCAGCAGGCTGGGGTTCATCTGTTCTACCTTTTTAACATGTCTTAGGGAGGTGAGCAGTCTGGGGAAATGGGTTTGCATCTGCTCTCTGTGATTTGGAGGCAGTGGCTCCTCCAGGCTGCCATGAGTGCACTGAGAGCTGCCCAAACCTAGGCCAGCTCCCTAGACCTCACTGACTGCCTCTCAGAGACCAGGGACCACCAGATTTCAGTTCCTGAACCCCCCTGAACCTATGATGTGAGAGAGGGGGTGTTTTAAAATGTTTGCCTCATTTAAAGAGTTGTCCTGGAAATTCGAAGTCTTTACTGGCTTTATTCTGCTCCCTTTAGAAAAGAAAAAAAAAAAAGAAAGCCCTGTGGAAAAATCCTGCAGAAAAAGACCCTGCTCTTAACTTCAAGATCATCCCCTTTGTGTCAGCAGGGATCAGCCTCCAGGTCTGCATGACATGCTGCTTGCTGAAGGGTGTGAAGCAAGTATGGGACAAAGAGTGCCGTGAACTATTTCAGCGCTAATGAACTCTGTGTAGCAAACATGGGGAGGCTTAAGTTCATTTGGTACCTAAGAGGCTAAGTTTGCAGAAGTTCTTGTAAATCCCTATTGCACAACAAGCTCAGCCCAACTGTCATCCTGAAGTAATAGATATTCCTCAACATTGTGAAACTTAAATAGGTGTCTTAGTCTGACTTTCCACATCAGCAAGGATCAGTGCAGAGTGTTTTCCTCTTTGTTCTTATGTTTTAAATAGTACACAACAAATGTAAGCAAGTTTCTTAACTCCTGGGTAGGGTCTGGTTTCCTAACTCCTGGTGCTGGGCCAAGCACTAATCTTGGGCACACAGCATTCATAAACATGTATCTCAGCAGACATTTCCAGATACACAGTGCTGCTTACAATTCACCCAAGATTACAATCTGACCTGTCAGTGGAGTATACGAGACAAACAAGTCATGTAAAGGAGCAGAGGCAGCAGTAGTGTTCCTCAGGCTGTGAGCCTCAAGTGCTGCTAGCAATAACAGGCCCTGACTGATGATTGATAATTTTCAGAAACAGTGTCTTTGTGAAGTTCTGCTGGTATTATGAAGCATTTGCATCTCTTTCATTATAGCACCCTCACAACCTTCAGAAAGTAGGGCAGTCTGATGGGCAGCATTCAAAGAAATATGCACTGGGTGTAACGTCAATACCATCACTTTAAATTACAAAATTAGCTGTCACTGTTTAATTTAATTTAGCAGGGGCTGGGAACAGCTGATTGATTGTCAGCCCCACAGATTCAAGTCACAGGATTATGATTTGCCTCATATGCTGGGTCTGAGATGCAGACAGAGATGGCTACAGCTCTGGTGAAAACACTGGCATAAGTGCAGCAGATCCAGTGATCTTTCTGCTGAAGGGAGCGTTGGATCAGCTCACTGAACAGGCACAGGGGCTAATCCACCATCTGTCTGAGCTGCTCACTGGCCAGCCCTGCAACTCCTGAGAGCAGAATGGGATATGAGCAGGAGCAAATTAAAAATACTGGAGAGAGGACAAGAAGTAAGAGATCATTTGAATTAATCTCCCCATTGCATTCAGCTGGCTGTGGTGTGAAACTGCACATCGAGCAAAGCATGTGGAGCTAAATATCCTCCCTGTTTCTCCTGCACAAACCCCTTCCGATTTGTGAGGCATACTCTTATCTATAGGTAGGAGCACTGCACCTTTCTAATCTAGATCCCATGTTTTGAGTAGAAATATTTTTTCTAATTGTACTCAAAAAGGCATTGTATTTGCAGTGCTTCTCTGTTACTTAGTAAACTAATATGCAAGTATGGAAGAAAGGAGACAATAGATTATGTGGGATTTGTCCAGTCAGCCCTATAGGTGAATCACATTTGTTGATGTTTTGATATAAAGTTAAAATACAAATTAAAGTATCATTAAAGTACAAGTTGGTCCCTGCAGTTTCTGGGTAGCTGTTGGTAAGAAACTATCCTGCTCTAACATCTTAAATCTTAAGATATAGGAGTTAAAATCTAGTATTAATACCTGTTCACCTTTTTCCTTTCCCATCCCAAAACCCATCCTCACCCAGGTGGTTTTACTGACTGTTTTATAACGTTGCAGTCTGTTCTTTCATGGAGAGTTGTGGATGCATTTTGTTCACAGAAATGAAGACAGAGATGTGTTTTTGTGCTTTCTGATAAATGCAGACACAAGCCTACACCCCCTTTCTTTTCTTTTTCATGGAACATACTGTCATTTTGAGATGACGCAGAAGTGCATCATCACAGAATATCATGACTTGTTAGGACAGGCATTGCCTCTAGCTTTGTTTTAATATCTGAGCTACAACTGAAATGAAACTTAAAAGCTGCCATACTGATGGTAGCTGGCAAATATTACTGGTAGTCAAAGTTACAGATAGAAAGCTGGCAAGGAAAATCATTTACCTACTCAATATCAAAGAGTTGTGTCTGTGCCAGCAGCAGTAAGACAGTGCCAGAGCAAATGTGTTGCAGTAACATTACACATTGCCTTTCTGTGCAAAAATACTGGACCAAATTCAGCCTTTTCAGTAAGCAAAAGTGGTTCCATGAACAATTCTGGTGCCATGCCTACCTCTTTATACTCACGTGGCCCACAATTATACGTATAAATTGCGTTAAGTGATTAAGAAGAATTTGCTTAAACAGCTGCAAACAAAGGAAATACAATTCTAGGGCCAGTGGCATAACTTTAACTCACATTGCTGGGGCTTGGGTGTTAAGGGACAAAAATTGGCAGGCAAGACTCCAAGCAAGAGAGAAAGGTCAGAGCAACACACACAATGTGCAATGGGGCCCTTTTTCAAGCCAAAGTCTCCCCTCAAGTGCCAGGTTATGGGGGAAGCTCCTGGTTCCTTTCAGCTGACGTTTTCTTTCCCAGTAGGAGCCAGAAGGGTGATCATATGCAACTTCTCAAAGCATGCTGCCAAGCATCAAGTGACCTCTAGGCCTTCTTCTCCCCAAATAGCTGCTGTCACCCTTTCTGCCTGAGTCTAAAGGGATACAGGCTCTTCCCTTGTAGCTGTGTGCTGCTGCATGATGCCACTGCCCTCAATGCTGTTTATTTCCAGCCTTATTTTATACCACAGCTTTTTTTCCCTTAAAATGTGGTTTTCATAACCCAGATAAAACCATTATCATGGAAAATAATGTGGTAAGCCAGCGGGGCTGCAAACTGGTTAAACCTGAATGTAAACTTTCTTTAACGAATATTACTGGTATGTGGGCAATAACCCTGAATAATTTCATTAATTAGTTGTATGCCAGTAACTGTTTTTAAAGGGCATATGATTTACACTGTAGGCAGTTGAACATGTAATTACATGCTAAGGATGTGTGCTATTTTACTGTCATGAACTCTGTGGATGCAAGTCAAAATATATATTATAAAAGCAGGTGATCCAATTTACATTAGAGTCAAGACTCTGGAGACTCTTAGCATTAAGACACATGGGTTTTGATAAAGGCTGTTTCTATGTCCAACATAAACACATTTTTCCTGTATTTCCGCTCTATTCTATAAGAAGGCCATTCTGCATGCTAAAAAAATGGCATTTATTTGCTGTCCATATATGAGTTCACTGCAAAGACAGCATATGAAAAAGAAAGAATTAAACTGTAGAAATATTTGATGCTACTGCAGCTGTTAGTACTGTAAGACTAATATGCTTGTTTATTGCAGGCTGTCACTACTTGTCACAGTTGAGATAGTTTTGATGACCTTACTGTGAATTTCTATTGATATAAATGGAACTTTGAATTGCAAGGAGTTTTAATGTTTGTTTTGGGGATAATTGCAGTATTCTTGCAATGGTTATTTTGTCCACATTTTTAATCTGTGCTTTCTGTCCTGACTCTGCTGTTAATATAGTCTTGGCCTGGGAATACTATACAGTAGGTGTAATGTAGTAAGCAGTTGACAGCTTTGCATTTGGATAATATATTGTTGTTTGATGTCTGCACTGAGAGAACTAATAGCAGCTCTGGAGCTGGAGTTGTTAATACCACACTGAGCACACCTTGGGTATGTATTTGCACAGCAAGTGCCAAAATTTGTTGGTATTGACCTTTCAAATTAAAGAAGAGCCAGAAGAAGGAACACAGTGAAAAGTAACACAGCAAAGGAAAAAGTATTAAACTTGATGAAGAGAAAGAACATTGTCCGAGACCTAGGCTTTGTGGGATGTTTCCAGAGAGCACCAAAGGGAGCCACTGAAGTAGCAGTCTCTGCACTAGCTGAAGAAAATCTGTGCTGCATTCATCTTACTTTATTTCATTATTCTAGAGAATGTGCTCTAAGACGTTCAGTTCATACTGCCAGTAATAATTTGTACTGGGATGTTATCATCACTCTGATATTCTCTCAGACAAGCTTCTCATCTAGGTCAGAGTGTGATGCCCTTGCTCACTGAGGAATGTATCAGAACCTGGTCCCTCATCAAACCTGCTAGAATTTGTGGGCCCTATACGACCTTCCCATTTTACCAGTGTGTCATAGCTAATCTGCAACAGGTGTTCAGCCACTCATTTCAGCTGACCTGTACTTTTCTGTCCTTTCTCTAACTTAAGGGAGAAAGTGTAATGAAACACAAATCAGAAAACTGCAGCTTTTTAAGGCAGCTTCCTATGTTCCTGGACACTTAATGTCCTTGCCAATCAGTGGATCCTGCTCCAAACCAGAAAACCAGCAGCTGTTAATCTATTTTATGGTTAGATTACAGAAGGACTTTAAAAGTTATTTTTCAAGCATTCTAGGCTTCATTCTCCCCTGCTTTGTCATACTGCCTCTCAGAGTAAAGAACCAAGCTTATGGTGCAGGACATGACTTTATTCTTGAGTAGGTTAGATGTGCATGGCCTTTCCAAGTGATGAAATCCATGGACTGAAGAGAATTGTCCTGAATTTAGTTTCTTGTAGTCAACCCAAGTCTCAAAGCATCTCTGACTCTTAACTAATTATAATCTACACTGGGAGTAAGGGAAGAACTCAGAAAATCCACAAATCTAAGTTTTGCACTCCTAAGCATTGTCACACTCAGAAGGCCATTCTCCACCAGACAGTGGCATGACTTTCTCCACCCTCTCCTCTGCAGAAAGAATACAAGGGGGCTGTGCAACGCCTTCCTAGTTTACCATTCCAAAGCCACGTCAAAGAAAAAAGTGTAAATGTCAGCATCCTGACATACACTCCTCTGATGTAAATATGACATTAGAGAAGTGAATTTACATGTGAAGTCTACTAACACTGAGTTGATGAGGAACTGCGTGGGATAGAGCAACTGAAATAACATATGCCTGTCTACTGGTGGCTACCAAATCTCAGCCATCACTTTCACAGAGGAAACTTCCCAAGCAACCCCTAGTAACTCTCTTGTGAAAGGTGCTACCAGCTACCATTGTATTAGATAACTGAATGCCTAGGAGCATGGTTGATTAAAATCTTTTGACTGAAGTTTACCAGCACAAATCTCAGCTGGATCTGTAGAATTAATTAGAATCCTGGGGCAGGATTTGAGAGGCCAAGACTCTAAGTGGTAGTTCCTAGACACAAGTTCCTTGCCTCCATTTTAAGTTACTAGAAGAAGCTGTATAACTTTGTCAGTCATAGGTGAGGAGGTACAAAACATGAGTGGCTGTAAAAACCTCCACCAATATTTTCATGTTCAGTAGTTTAGCTGAGGGTTTTGTGCAGCAAGGCTGCTTGCCGCCCCCACAGTACTAGAGTGCAGGCTATCAAAAAAGGAAGTTGGTTATATGCAAATTACATGCAAATACCTAATAAGCTTGTTAAATAATTGGCATAGACTATCACACATGGTGCAGCATCAAACTTGGCAGCTACAATCGTCCCTACTGTACTGCTAGTACTTCACTGGTGCTAAACTGGTTTGTACCAGCTGAGGATCTGGCCCACATAGCATATGGAATTTCCTGGATAAGCTACTACTCCCTGTCATACTTAATCACTGATAAATACAGGCCATATTTATATTGTATGTATATGCTGAATTTGTGGTATGATCTTTCTCATTTCTGCCGTCAGTTCGAGCAGTCCATTAAAACACTCATTGCAAACAACTGTGTGCTGGAATCAGAGCTGATCACATGCTGGCATTTAGTTTTCTTGATAAAGAATAGAGGAAATAACATAAACAAGTATGCTTGATTACTTTCCCACCCCCGTTCATCCATTTCTGAATCATGTTGGATTAACAACACATTTGAGACAAAGATGCTGAATTTTATTAGCATTGCTTGCTCACTGATGTCATTATTAAATGCTACATTATTAGCTACTCGGGTCTAGTATATATTCTTCCTGTACCATTCCTCAGAAAATAAGCAAAAGCCAAGTTGTTTTGTGGCATACTGAAACCAGTGCTGACTTTATGCAGCAGATGTTCATCTAGCCACACATGTAGATGATTTCATAGATGGGGCGAGCGTGCTCACCAATCACACACATTGCTTTTTTTTTTCCTCCAGCACTGAATCATCATCTGTCCTTAACTGTTTTTTATTGTTGGTAGGGTTTTTTTTGCTGGGGAAAGTAGAGCACTGTGCAAACAGTCATGACCTTTCTTGTCTTTAGCCAACATTTTTTTAATGCCCCAATTCCAGGCTGACCTCCTTTTCCAGAGCTATCTTTGGAACTCAAATAATACTATGAAAATACATTTGTCAGCTTCACGATGAGTGCTTTAATGGTGATGTTCTTTCACTGCTTATTTTCCCCCTGCTGTTCATATTATGGCAATTTTATTTTTATGAACACAGAAAATGGTAAAAGAAAATCCAATTTATTTCCTTAAATTTACCTCTATTTTGAAGTAATTTCTGAGGGCTGCATTTTATATGTACTTAAAACTAGAGAGCTTGCAAGACTACTTGGAGCTTTTGTTTGGTCTAAAGAGGAGAGTAGGAGTTACTTGCTTAGCTGTCACTATCTTAAGCAGCTTCAACAGCTCTTTTTATCTAATCTAGCTGTAGAACTAATACTAATACCACATGGTCCACAAAAATCACCATCAGCAATATGGCTACATTTGAGACACAGACATCTAGAAATATTAAGCAACTTGTGTGAAGGTCAAAGCTACTAGCAGACTCCTTGTTATGAAGCTGGGAGAACACAATATGTCTGATGTGTTGTGGTTTTGGACTATCACAAAACATAACTTCATACAAATATTTTTCAAGTTTCAAACCTAACCTCTATCATCTCATGGTGCTTTCCCCCACTAGAGTTGAAACAGCAGTGTGTAAAAAGGGAAATTTGTCTCTGCATGCACACCCTTACACCAGTGTCCTCCCACTGAAACTGGCTCTAGGATACTGCTCAGCCAGGTTAGGTTTGTAGAAAACATGCTCAGCTGAAGCAGGCTGTATATACTCAGAGCTCCTCTGTACAGATATCAATTACTTTGCAAGTTTGTTGTAGGCCAAACAGGACCAGTGAAATTTGTGTATGCCTGCTTGGCTTAAGCAAGGCTTGGTTTGGGCAGGGTGTGTCACCTGTGCAGCCAGATGTAGAGATCTCTTTACATTCTCACAGCTGTTTCTTGACTCCATCTTTTTCCTTATTTTTCTCTCCATCATGCTACTGATTTTCAGTTTTCTCAACAATCTAATTAGACCTTTTATTTAGACTTATATCAAACACACAATTTTTGCAATGTAAAATTAAGTTTTTAATGTAAAACTATGTAATAATCCTTATTCTTCACTTTGCTGAAGGTCAGGGAGGAAAGATAATCGGAAGAGTGAAGAAGCTGAGCAAAATGATGAAGAGTGGAGTAAGTGACCCTTCAGGATTCAGTAACTCCACCTCAGTGGTGAGGACCACAGACTGGGTTTTCCTAGCTGGGCATCTCCTTGCAGTGCTTAATACTGCCTGGGATGTGCCTTATTAAAATACAGATTTGTGCTGAGGCTATTGCTTGTGACATCCCATCTTGCTGGGTGCCTGACGTGCCACATCCTACCCACAGTGTGGCACTGGCAGGAAGCCATTTGACCCCAGCCCTGCACACCACTCAGGCTCTGCATGCATCTCGGGCTTCAGAAAATAAAAAATAACTCTCCTTGTACATGCCAATGTGGGCATCATCATAAAACTGAGCTCATAAATGTTGAGCTTTGTCAGTGCAGAGGCAACTCCAATACTGCTCAGTAACAGCAGCAAAATGCTTTGAAAGTGAATCCTGTGTGATTTTAAGAAACATGTGTCAGTCCTTGACAAAAGATAAACCTTTTTCTTGGAGATTTTTTGCCAGTAATGTTCATTTGTGTTACTGCAGCTTCAGCAGCAAACACAGACGGCTGGTAATGACCTGATTTGTTTTAAGCATCTTGCAAAAGGAAATAGAAACTGTTGGCATCTGTGCATGGGTGATGATCATATACTTAAACAGAGCCTGGAAATGGAAATACATACCTGATACTACACTAGAGAGCAAATGCATTTTTTGAAATGGTCTTTACCCATGTTATTTAAAACTATGCATTTACTGTTTAAAGAGAGGATATAGAAATATGGCTGACAAAGAATGTGCCAGGGAGCGCATGTTGCTGGCCCTAGGTACTATGGAGGCTTTTCTAGCTGTAAGTCAGAGGCTAATCTGCTTCACTGCTCAAGCCAAGGACTGGACTCCCAGACACTGCAAAGTTTGATGTGAACCGGATAGGAATCTGGGTACTAGCAGCTCTCTTAAATTTGAAGCAGCGTACAGATATTTATATGATGCTGGATGAACTTCTTGACAGTCTCTTTCCCTGAAAACCCTGCTGGTGAGCTGTGACTATAACCATAGACAAAATATCAAAAAGATAAGTAGACATTGAATTTAGGATAAGGGGTTTCAGACAGACAAAGAAAGAAGCAAGAAAACTTGTTTCCTAAAAACAAAGTACTAACACCAAATTGGCTCTGTTCCGAAGTCCAGCTGCAGTAAAAACACCAACTAGCAGTGAAGTAACACTAATCAAGAACTATTTTATGGCTGTACAACCCACAAAGCATCTGCTGTAGTGAGCCTGTAATAAAAGCCTTGGTGCTTCACAATGGGAAATTTCAGCTCACTGTGCTCTGCTGCAAAACACCTACCTGCTCAGCAAATAGCCAGCAGTGAACACACATCATTTTTGGCTGGGAGAGACATAATCTTGTGTGCAGAGTGTAGCCATTTCAAGCAGTAACATGGAGCACTGCTGCTTGCTTTTCACCAGGTTTGGGGGAGTAGAAAACACTCTGTGCTAGTGCAGTGGCCACTGCATAAATCCCATTAGCAGTTAAAGTATGAAAACTGGCAGTATTACACGGACAAAATGTGTCCAAAGGTAGGCATGTAGAGTGCAGTTAAAATCCCAACCAATTCACATAAAGCTGGCTTTCATGGGCTTTATTTCACCATTATCCACCAAGAAGTGTGCAAATCTCAAAAAACCTCACTTTTTAGCTGTGAGATTTTCTTGGAGTTAAACCTTTACATATGCTGTTATATAGAGAAGCCTGCCCTCATTTCTTCCACTGAGAAGGTGAGCTTGTTGCTCTGTAGAGGCCAGGAATCAATGAAAAACTACTGACAAGCATGAGAGGTGTTCTTCTGTACTCAGAAAGGGTGATAGTGAACTGAAGAGCAGCAGAGCATGTTCCTGGAACCAGATGAAGAATCAATCACTGGAATACCTGGGCATACCCTTGTCAAAAAGATTTGCATCTTCTGCAAAAAGGAAGATTTCTCTAATGTGTACTTCTGAGCCATCGGGTTCTGCAAAGAGGAACATAAGACATTTCTTTCTCTCTTTCTGCTGCATCCATGAATAAGGTTCATTAAAAAGGCTCCATAGGAACAGTCAGTTAAATATTTGCTTGGTTGGTAGAATCAGTGAGGGCAGAAGTGTCAACACTGGTAGTTTGTTTAGTTTGTTGCAGAAAACTGTTGTGTGAGAAACATCTGGGGCTTATTGATGAAAATAGATTTATTTCTATTTATTGTAAATAGAGAGAGAAGGAAGGAGTTTGAACAAAATGTCAGAAAAAATGATTTTATGCTTCTGTTAATCTTCAAGCTGAAATAAAATAATAATATAACAAATGGTATTTCTACATCTAGTGGTTTATTACCAAAGTTTGGGGTTTCTATTTTTTTCAGAATGACTGTGGCTAATTATTTTCAAATTACAGAAGGATATTTAGGCAGCATTTATGATTGGAGTAAACTGAGTCAATGTAAGTTGAAGAAAGAACATGTAAAAAATATCTCAGTTCCATACTAAGAAACTTTAACTGAAAACTAGATTATTGTGTCCCATTATCTGACGTTAGGTGTTAACAATAAACACCGGCAGTTCATGCTTGGCCACTGTTTGGTGGCATATGGTTCTCCTGTACCATGTCTTTGATATTTTTATGCCAGGCTCCTCCTGCACTCTGAAGAGTAGACTGGTTCTCACAGTCAAATTCTGTCTTCTGTATCTTACCCAAAGTAGTGGCATTAGTCAGTGTCATTCAGTCCAACCCCATTAATCTCTGCATCCAGTTTGCTTCTGACATCTTTACTGACTGCCCTAACCTCTGTTTACTCATTCTCCTTCTATGCTTCCTTCCTTGTTTTACTACAATCACTTTCCTACTTCCTCTAATTTATTATTTAATTATTATAATTATAATTTTTACTTTTATTTTCACTTTTTTTTTTTTTTTTGTAAGATTACCTCTTGGCTATGTCATCTATGTGCAGGATTTCTTGCCTCCTTTTCCCATTAGGTTCTTGATGTAGGCCATCAACCCACTGAACAAATTAGTCCATAGTATGATTGTTTACTTCAAAGTATATTTTCATTAGAATCATAATCTGCCCATTGATACCATGCATTTATAGAGACATCAATCCTTATGCTTGTAGTTTCTCATATATCTAGCAACCTTATGCTGCTACCATTAGCCAAAAAAGTAAGCTGGTATTTTTATATTAATGCTAAATATCAAACATAACATGTTCTTTAGCCCTTTAGTAAACTAAATTTCTTTTGGGTTATCAGAATCAACTATGCTCTTGATTTTAACATCCAAGTGTGTTTCAAAATGTTATTCCACACAGTTCCACTTCTTCCCTCTTAAACTTCCATCTACCACCATTTTCCTTCTTCTGTAGTTGGGGCAAGGTTTATATTGCTTTAAAATATGTTTTCCACCAACTTGTGAAAGAACAAACGAGGAAGGTTTTTCGCCTGAAGATGTTCATTCCATACTTTAAAAGTATGCATGCAAATGTGTGATTTTTAAGATAAAAGACTGAAGAGAGTATTACATAGCAACATGCAGAAAATGAAAGGTCAAAGAGCTAGCAACACTTGCACATTGTATGGTAAATTTGGATTCTGTGACAAGAGATTAGCAAGAGCTGAAGAAAACAAGAATTAGAGACAACCAGAAAAAAAATAGCCCTGCCTCAAAAAATTGGTATTTGATAATTTGAAGTACAAGATAAGTGCTGATGAACCAGAGACAAAATGTCATCTGTTAATATCAGTAGAGAAGATGTGAAAGCCCTGAGACTGATAGTTTTCAGAAACAGGAGCAACTCTCTACATTAAGAAAGCTTTTATAACATAAATGTTTCCTTTCAGATATATATTTTAATTGTCAAACTAATAGCTTCCTCACTTCTCTGAAAAAGAGATATTTGACCTCGAAAATAAGAGCCAGAAAATTCTTGGTCATGAAATCCATTAGGGAGTTTGTCACTGTCATTGATATTACCTCTGAGTAACTTAGATATTACTGACAACTAGTTAGCAATTGGTGACTGCAAATGTGGGAAATATTATTATCATTCAGTGTAACATTTCTATTCCTTCTTCCTTCTAATCCCAGCAGAAGGATAATATAATTGTGATTACTTTTTTGTTAATTTTTCCAATAATGGCAAGCACAATTACTGAGATAAAATCCAAAGTGGTAGGAATGGAAGGGAAAGGAAAAATAAATGTTCCACAGCTAATTGGACAGGAATTCTTGAATCCTTGGATGTTCCTGAGATGGTCCAAACCCAAACCCTCAAATCTGAACTTACTCAGATTTCAGAAAAACAAAATCTGTATGTGAACTTTGTGACTTGGCCCTCTCTTAGACCCAGTCTACCTTATGACTCACAGATGCATAAAAGTGCAGTAGAATCATTACATGCTCTGTAAAATCTTAAAATAAATAAATCAGTTAAACCAAAACCAAGTGTCAGGCTTATAATTCCTCTGGTTTCCCTGTGTGTTGAATCCCACTGTGAAATGCAGGCCCTGAGAATAAGTTCAGTTTGTTAGAGCAAGCAGAACCCTGTTGTTATTCTCAAAAATACAGGGATTAAAACAAATAACATTGGTTTTTAAAATGTATACCAGGAACGCTGAGGGTGAGGGAAGTCAGGGTGGTAATGGGAAGTGAGAACACAGAAAGAAGGGCAGAGAATGGTATGAGTTTCTTTTCTTTAACCTGCATGCTTGCTTTGTTTTTCTAATTCAGCCATTCTAGTGCCTGTAATTCATAATATTAAATTGTAAACAGGGAGCAGGTTTGTGTGAGATGAACTAACCTGAGCAATGCAATTAATATGTAGGAATATTTGTAAGGTACTTTAGTCATGGGAAGGACATTTTCTCTGTTTGCCTGCAAAATATTGCTCTAATACCTAACAGCCCAGGCCTGGAGTTCTTGCCTGTGTCACACCCTGCCCTTGCTCATGACAGACATGGTGGAGCTTAACATTCCTGCAGGGAAGCTCTTACACTACCATCAGCATGAACATTTTGAGTGGAAGACATTGAAGGATCATTGCAATTGGGAATGCTGCAAATGTGCAGCTTATTGTCAACAAAGATGGTCAGAAATGTTCCAGGGGAGCACTTTACCCACCCTGAAATGCTGATTAATCAAAATCAGAACATTCTGTGGGAATGTGTCTGTTTTAACAAATCTTCTGACAAAACACAGGCACATTTCCAAACTTGCCTGCCAGGCAGGTTTCAGTCAAAAGCCTGCCCAGTTTCATGCCAGCTTGCCAACCCAGCTCCTTAGCAGTCTGCCCAGCAGTCTGCTGGGGAGAAAAAATGCCAGGCCTTCTAATTTCCCAGTGTTAGGGCAGCCCATTGAATTATCTCAGTGTTGGGTGACCCTGGGCTTGCAGGCTGCTCATCACAAAGCTAGAATGGTCATCAACCTTAAAGGAATGCAAGACCAGAGCTGCCTGCCCTTAGAAGGGCAAGAAAGATGTTTGACTAGGAGTTCTGTAGTGGGAGAAGTAAATGAAGGGTGAGGAGGAGTCAGGCTGCATGAAGGACAGCAAAACATCAACTTCCTTCTACTCTAATTAGTGATCAGACATGCAACTGACCCTATTTTGGGGGAGTTTCTGTTCTGGATCCAGCAACTGTTGAGAAGATGACCACCAAATTGGCTCAATTTCTAGAAGACCTTTATCCATTAAACTGTTTGGGCATGTAAAGAAGTGTTTTGACCTTTTTTTTTCTCTCTAGGTTCAGTTTAACTCTTTTCTTTGCTGGGGTGGATGGAGTGGCAGAGTCCTTTTTTTTGTCATATGGTGTGCTTGTACCAAGCCCAGCTTACTGATGTGTACTGCAGAGTGACTTCATACATGTGGATGGTAGGCCAAGTTCTTTCCAGCAGCAGAGGATTCATCATGTTCACAGATCTGTGATTTCCCAAAGAACCATCCAGAAGGTCAGTGGAAATGCAAGCAAGCTGTCCTAATTGGCTTGTTTGGTTTTGTTTTGTTCTGTGAGGGTTTTTTGTTTGCTTTTTGTTGTTGTTGTAGTGGTTTTGGTTGTTTGTTTGGGTTTTTTTGCTTGTTTGGTTTTGTTGTTCTTCAGAATTATTTTTTTAATATTATTTTTTTCTGTATTGTTTTTTCTCAATAAAAACAACTCAGAAATGCAAAAGGGAATAGGAAATACATTTGGTAAGTTATTCTGATAGCAGTAGTCATAGTGGTAGTCTATCTTTACTTGCAACTTTGGAGACTCCTACTGTCCTCTTCCTCCTCTAAAGGATGTGCTCTCGTCCTGCAATGCAAGAGAGTGTGAAGAACCTCTATGAAAGCTGATGAGTATCAGTGCAGTTCTATCAGGTCTCAAACTACACATTTCCCCATCATCTGCTGCTTGCTTGATCTCAAGTTTTCTGTAGGAAACCAGTTCACAAACTGTGTGAGCGTGTTACCTATAGCCTGGGATAGGAATGAATGCTGAGATCCTGCAGCTGAGAAAATAGTCTTGCTAAACACTTCTTTAAATGTTCCTTTTTAGTAGGTGTTATTTTTTTCTTTCTGTTTATGAGGCAGTATATTCTATTCTAAGAATAATAGTTGAGGAACAGTAAACAAAAATGGCAAACTGAGCCTTTGGATGACAAGCGTTCTTGACCATTTTATTGCATTGCTGTTACTGGGCACTGGGCTTAACTAACACCAATTCATCACCATGAGAATTGTTGACAGAAAACTAAAACAGCTTTGTGTTAGAGAATAATATGTCAGTCTGGAAGGAATTGTCCATGTTTATTCTTCTGAGACTTGACGATGTTCTTTCACGGCTAATTAGCCCAAGTAAAATTTAGCTCAGGTACATAGGGCATTTAGTTGATATTTGTAACAAAACTGTGTTTCTAAACTCCCACAGCTTAAGCTGGTGTGTGTTGTGCCTTCTAGAAATATACTCTTTTTAAAAGAGAAAAGGCTCATGTTTGAGAAGACTATTAGTACCAAGGAAATAACATTTTACTTCTCAAATATGTTTGGAGCCAAACACAAGTAGAATCATTGTCCTTAAAACTTGTAGATTATGGAGGTAAATTCTATGCTTATTTTCAAAAATTGCAGAGACAGCACTTGAGACTTGGCCTAGATAAAGGAATAATCTCTTACTCCTTCCATGTTTGCTCGCTGTTAAATATTTTCAGGAAGTCTTGCTTTGCTGATCCCTTATTTTCCTCAGACTGTTTCCTGGAGACATTTGAGAGAATATTTAGTTTATGGATCTTTTTGTACTCATCACCACTAGCAGTGGAAGTCTGGTTCCCTTGACTTAATTTTGGACCATGGCTCTCTCGCTCCTCAGTAAGAAGTTCACAGATAATATTTCACACTTTAACTCAAACCAATGTGGCTACAACTGCTTTTGCCCCTGGACAAACAACAACACTTCCCAGCTCTGTCATTCTCCCCTTCTGCTTTTTCCTCTGTTTGAGCATGAGGAAAGGCACCTCAGAAGCTAACTTAACAAATCTCAAGAAAATTTTCCCCCAGGATGTGTCATCACTAGCAGACATAAGGAACAGATTCTGCCAGGCTCTGAGGGGAGGTTGGGTGGATTGCAAGGGTGTGTGCTATGTGCAGGCAACAATGGTGGGATAGCAAGGAAAAAACCTCCATCCCTTCAGTTTGTTGTCTCATTCCTCCTTGGTGTGCCACAGCTCAGCTTTTAGAGC
This sequence comes from Lonchura striata, assembly GCF_050655825.1. Classification (NCBI taxonomy): domain Eukaryota; kingdom Metazoa; phylum Chordata; class Aves; order Passeriformes; family Estrildidae; genus Lonchura; species Lonchura striata. The sequence continues at coordinate 80,084,687 of NC_140740.1, read as the reverse complement.
TAATTCAAAGGACTTTTCTAGTGCTCTAACATAAAAATATTTCACTAACAATAGTAGGTAAGCCTAGCTTGCCACTAACACTACAGACATTTTGAACTATTACTCAACTTAGTGTACTATTTCCAACCTTTGTCCTGTGTTGAAGACAGCTCAATGTAAAAGCAGGATTATAGTCAATCTTAATGTTTTCTAGTGTGTTTTCTTTTCACATATTACTCTTGTTAGCAGCAGTTCTGAAGTCATAAATAAATTAATTCTTCTGTAGAGAAGACACTTTGAAGTTTGTAGCCACATAGGTATATGCAACAGTAAATCAGGATTTCCCTTTCCCTAATTCCAGTTTAATTTTGTAATAAATTTTATCCATGTCTATCTGTTCTAACATTAGAGATTTGTACTGAATATTCTTGATGTGTTTGTGCATGAAGAATGAGAGTATGACTGTCAAAATAGATTAAGACACTCTATTTCCATTTCCTGTCTAAAGGCATACATAGGTATTGAGACATAAGGTACCCCTGAAATAGCTTTGTTTAAAGACTTCTGAAACTGAATGGCTTCATTGGACCACATATTCTCCAACCTTGCTCTCTTACTACATTTAACTGTTTTTTGCATTTGACATTTGTTTCTTGCATGAAACACAATGAAGAAAACTGTGTATATATTATTATGTAAGTCTCTATCATACTTATTTTTAGAGAACTACTTTTTAGCCAGCTAGTATGTAAGTTTTTCCATGGCAAGTAGGTTTTTCTCTATGAAGGAATAAGGGTGGTTCAGGACATGTTTGGACAAATGTTTGAGAGTTGGACATAGATGATCCTTAAGGTCCCTTCCAACTCAAATTATTTGTACTGGGTTTGTGTCACCAGGTTTTGGGGTGGTTTCTCTGAGAAGCTGCAAGAAGCTTCCTCCATGTCAGATAGAGCCAGTGCCAGCCAGCTCCAGGACAGACCAGCTGCTGGTCAGGGCCAAACCAGTCAGGAATGATGGTAAGGTCTCTGTGATAACATATTTAAGATGTAATGAAAACCCTTAATGGGCAGATTGTAATTGGTGCCAAAGAATACATGCAAGGAACAGCTCTGCAGATGCTGAGGTCAGTGGAAAATGAGGGCAGAGGGTGTTCCAGGCACAGAGCTGGGATTCCCCTGCAGCCCCTGGTGCAGCCCATGGTGAAGCAGCTGTGCCCCTGCAGCCCAGGGAGGTCCATGGGGATGCTGAGATCCACCCACAGCCCATGGAGGAGACCCAGGCTGGAGCAGGCGGATGCCTGGGAAGAGGCTGTGACCCCTTGGGAGGCCAGTGCTGGAACAGGCCCCTGACAGGGACCTGCAGACCCGTGGAGAGAGCAGCCCAGGCTGGAGCAGGTCTCCTGGCAGGACTTGTGACCCTGTGGGGGATCCATGCTGGAGCAGGCTGTGCCTGAAGGACTGCACCCTGTGGAAGAGTGATCCATGCTGGAGCAGTTTGTGGAGTACTATTGCCCATGGGCTGGACTCACACAGAAGAAATTGATGGAGAACTATCTCCTATGGGGGGGGATCCACACAAGAGTAGGAGGAAGACTTCTTCCAGAACAGCAGTAGGAACATTATGTGATGCAGTGACTGTAACTCCTGTTCCCCATCTCTCTGCCCTCTCTCTCACTGGGAGAGAGGAGGTGGAGCTGGAAATGAGGAGAAGTGGAGGGAAGATGTATTTAAGATATATTTTACTTATCATTATCCTGCTCTGACTTTGTAAGCAGTAAATTCAATTACTATACCCATTGTGAGTTTTGAGTTTTGTGCATGATGGTGAGTGGTCTCACCTGATCCTTTTCTTAACCCATGAATCCTTTGCTATACTTTCTTTCCTGTGTCCAGCTGCAGAGGGGAGTGATAGAGGCAGAGGGGGCTTCAGTGGGTGCCTGGCATCCACCCAAGATTACCCACAATACCATTGTATGAACCCAGGGTTCAAATCCATGATGATTGACTATTACCAGAGGTACATTTATTAACATGGGACATTCTTCAGGTTAGGGTCCATCCAGCTCAATGCATAAACTGTCCTGTAAGTAATAAACACAGATACCCTTCTCCCACAGTGAATGTCTTGATGGCTATGCCACAAAAGGCAAGCTCACTTTTGCTCTTTGTGGGTTTTTCTGCATATTAGGCCACTTTCTACCTATTTCTGGATGCCAGATTTACAGATCTGCAGCTCAAAAGGTAGGAAGCCACCAGTGCAAAAGAGGTTTACATCAGCAATGGTTGGTAGAGGTTTCTCCAAAAGTCTGTCAGACAAAACCCTGCTCTGGACTTAAGCTGTAGCAGTCCCATTTTCCCACATCTCTAGGTTGCAGTTGGACTCAATTGGCAAGAAAATCTTACCTTCCCTTCTGCATTCATAGAAGGAAAATCTATAGTCACCTGAGCATGTCGAGAATGAAGAGGAATTACAGCAATGTAATGTCTCATCCTCCTATGTTACCAAGCAGCAGAACAGAGAATTTCAGGAGCAAAGCTTTGAATTAAGCTATCTGCCAGCCTTTAAATGGTAAAGACCATGCAACAACAGCTGTTGAACAGCCAAGTGGAACAGCCGTGCTTCTCAGTGATCTCTGCTAAAGGTGTTTTGCAGACTCTTTACAGTTCTTGAGAGAAAGGGTCTAGGACTAAGAATTATACTCCATTCTCTCAAGAAGGCTATAATTAACCTGTTCAGTGCCTGCACATCTTTAGTGTACAATAAACATGAAACAGTAGCAGAATCATTCCCTGCACAGAACAAGGGCTTCTTCTTGTCCTTCTGATAATCATTGATATGTGACAAACTTTTTATAGTTCTTGTCTTTAAGTTTACTATTCAAATTTTTCTTCAGTGGAACACATTTCCAACTATTTTGCAAAGTGTAGTGGCTTTACCAAATGATTCACTGATAATTACTGTGATAGGAGAGCAAACTGCTCAGTATGTTAATATGCATTTTACTATTCTTAGTTGTTATGGTGGCTGTAAAAACCCATCGTGAAATGTTTGCTCTTGGCATCCTATCTCAAAGCACAACATCATAGCAAAATATCTGTCCCCAGTGTCTTTCTGCCTGCAGTGGTCAAGCACACTGATTTCCAAACATCTTGGTAAACCAAGTGAGGTATATTTCTTAAAGATTTAGTGCTGTAATTGAAGTCAGGATTAATCACAAATGTAAATCATCAAAGTCAGCGGGATGACTAACGTGAAAAAGATTAAATGGCAAGACCAAGTCGCAACTGTGTTTAAGAAATGACTGCCAAAAACTCCCATCCCACTGGTTTCTTTACACATTTCTCACCTTGGAGTATGACAAATGAAGCAGAAAAGTAGATGACTAGAAAAGTAGCAGTGAAGAGTGTTAGGTCATATTGAAAAGATTCTGACTAAGAATTTTGACTTTCCCTTGTCTTGGCTCTACTGGAGACCAGGCAGTGAATTTTGTGAGTTTTATTATCATTTTTGAGCAATTGCATTTAGATGACTAACTGAATGAGGTTTGTGTTAATTCTGTCATTTGGGAAACTTTTACGCAAGACACTTTTATTTTGTTTTGGAGGTAAGACTGCTCATATCTACATGGACAAAAACCTGTTTAAAGGGAAAGTGTGAACAGGTGTTGGAGGGAGTTGTTTGTTTGCTTCTGCAACAAAATTTCATCTACTGGACCTTTAGACTAGATCCTGTCAGCAGTTGCTTCTGTTGCTGCAGACCAGGAGAGACTCTGGACATGAAGGATCTTTGGTCCCTTTTAGTAGAACTGATCTTACTTCTCAAGAAATTCTCACTTCCCAGCAAAATCCTCCAATAATTTGGAGGATTTAATCAGAGAGATTCAAAAGCTGGCAGTGAGGCAGCTCTGAGTAAGTACACATGTGGTCCTTGGCAATTTCTGAGCAAGGTGCCACAAAGTAGAATTTAGCGTGGAGAGCTTATTTCACCATACTGAAACAGTTCTCAATGGCAATGACTTGTCACTTGTCTCCCTCCTGTGCTGCTGGCCATGAGAAATTGCTGATCTTCCTACCTGTGTGTCATCTCCACCTTCCTTTCAAATTAATGTGGATGTAAAATGTGCTTTGCCATCTCAGTCACTCAGAGCACCTGCTGACTTTCCTTCTCCAGTGTTTTTATGTGGTGTGCTCCAGATTTCCTGATAATGTCTGCTGCTCAGTCATGGAAAGAAGGAAGCTAGGACTCATCTCTTTTTTTTTTTTTTTTATTTTTCTCTTCAGTGATATTCCTAGCATTTCCCACTTTCTATATGCATACAATACACTTCATAAAATGGCACATTTTCACATTTTTGAGGACTTTTCAGTGATTTTTTATTCCAGTCCAATACAGAAAATGAATGGTGTTACATGTTTCTTCTTTCCACAACATTGGCAGCATTATCTCGAGAGTCTCAGTAAGGGCAGTGTTATACACATTAGTAATATATGTGTTCATTAACAAAAAGAACATTTGAAAATGCTTTTTTTTGTGTTTAAAATATTTAGGTGAAATCAGATATTTCCATCAGTTTTGGAGATATTGCTGTTCCTGATATTGTCTCTCAGTCTAAGTGGGTAACATGCTCTATGGGCAGAACTGGCATTTGAGACATAAGAAACAGGATATTTTTGTTTGCTCTTAGACTCATCTAAAATACTTGAACCCCATAACCTTCTTAGTTTGTCATATGAATAGCCATGAAGCTTTAAGTAGGCTGTTGCAGTGCAGAAGTATCATGTAAATTTTCTTTATTTAGTCCATGCTCTTATTGTGAAATTTTTGGTGTTTCTTCACACTTAACAGTTCCAGTAAACATTGCCTCACTTATGTCTGCCTAAGTTACAATGTGAACATCTATTTCTCTCGGGTTTGCTTTTAGCAAGAGTACATTACAGCACAAATATTTTTCCAGAACAGTTTCCACAAGTGTTCCCAGATTCATGGAAATATTTTGATTAATACTTTCAACTGTATTCAAATGACTTGCCTTTTTCTATAGTGCATTTTATCTCTGTCTTTGATCTTTATAAAATCACAATCTCATCTATTTTATGGAATTTTCACTACTGCTCTTGAGCAGGAGCCCTGGAGGTGTCAGTTAGTTTTAAACATTTTTGAGCACTGATCACATTAAATAGATAAAAAGACTGGTGAATATAGTTTTCTGTAATTGCATCGCTATGTAGTAAACCTTCTACAGATATAAAGAAAGCAATGCAAGAGAACCAAGGATAATAGCAGAAGTCACCATCTCTTCAGTTAATTTCAGAGAGTATGTGTGTATGTGCATATACATATAAATAAATCATTAAACTGTGTTTAGTAGAGCATAATCTTAAGAAATATTTTATTCTTATTTTGGTCCATATTTGTTTCACTTTCTACATTGTACTGTATGTGGACTATAATAAAAGTGAGGAATGAAGGCCTTTTTTCTTTGGGTACATTGGAACTTTTATTTTCATCCAATTCTAAATTTCAAGTTGGGTCATATTCAAAGCTGATATTATGGAAAGCCCAAGATGCATGGACACAACTGAATGCCAAGGTGTTAACCAATGTTTGAGATGACAGGCTCTTCTGTTACATTTTTGTTAATTGCTTCTCAAATGCCTTTCTAGACTTGCATGTAGTACTATGACTCAGTGTAGCCTTAGAAATTCTCATTAAGTCAAAATCAGAGGTAGTGTTTAGAAAATTTAAGTCATGTAGCAATAAATACCAATGAATCTAAAGGAGTTGAAGTTAATAGTGTGCTGTCCAAAAGCAAGTATAAATCATATCATGCTAGAGTCAGCTGAGAATTTAGCTGAAGATCTTCATGACCTACTTCATCCCTCCAATAGGAAAATCAGCAGAGGTGGATAATCATAGAACGATTCTTTTTTGCAGTTTTCCCAAAAGCCTTAGATTCCCTTTGTGCAGAATACACAAAGCTATGTCTTTCATCCATGCTATTTATTCCTGTATCTCAGAAGAGGTGGAAAAATGGTGAATATGTTCCTTTAACCACATAAGCACTCAGCCCTGCATCCCACCTTTTCCCTGAATCTGTCAAGTGCCTACTGGAAGATTTGGAGAGTAAGACCAGATTTTGCTGTAAAGGGGTTTTTTTTTTTTATTTTCCTGACCTCTACCAAATAGAAGTAATGTAAAATATAGAAAATATCTTTCTTCCTAATCTGGGAGAAAGATCAGGTTTGTTTTTATGGCTGATTATAATTAGTGACAAACACATAAGCAAATAGGTGACCAAACTCCATCTGGAATATTATTTCCAAGACTCTCCACCCACATAGGAAGGATATTACTCGCCTTGGAGACTTCTTTCTAGAATTCTAGAATTTCTGGAACTTGAGTCATGAAGGCAAATTTGAACTGGTTTGTTTTTTTTTTCTTATAGATGTGAGAGTTAAAGTTGTTAAAAGTGTATGCCCAGGATTAACAAGAAACCATTTATCATGGTGAAAACAATGTGTACCGTTTAATTTTAAAAACTGCCTGAAGTTTCAGGATTTACTTTGGCTTTTGACAGTCCTGAAAACTCAGTGCACTGGACTGGAATGATATATATGGGACATAATGTGTGCTGCACAAGATTCTTCACGTAGGTTCTTCACTATGCCAAAGACCTTAAGTAAGACACCAATATTTATGAGCAAGCAGGTCTTCAAGCTTATTGCTGGATCTCATGTCTGACATTTCCAGTAGCATGCCAACTGTCTCTGCATATCTGTTATCCACTGGCAAGTGGAAGCACGGGGAAAATAAACCCTGATTGTGCAGCCTCCAGGTGGAGGCAGTGGTTGATCTCTCGCACTCGGCTGCTTTTGAATCCCCATGTCTGTCACAGGGGATTGTCACACACTCCATAGTCTGTTACCTTTAACAAGGCTGCATAGGCTAGATATTAGAAACAGGAAAGGAAGAGGGATAAACCAGTGTGAGTAAAGGTTATTAGACCTTTCATATTAAATAATCCAGGGAGATATGAAGAAATGGATTCAAGGCATTTAGACTATTGTGGAGGGATATTTTGGGTTCATGTGATAAAACACTAAGGGCTGAGGTAAACAAAAACAATACTCTGAATTTGCTTTCTGTTAGGTTTGCTTTACTCCAGAGGGCTATCTCTGTTGACATATAAATACAGGATGACAGAGTCATGTACCAGAATAATGTTGGAGAGGACTATACTGTTTCAGTAAATGTTTAACAGAATGAAATAATGAATCATTTACATTCCGTAATTAGGATTTAATAAAGAATTTTTTTTTGTTGTCTCCGTAAATTTTACTTCTGAAAGGAAAAAAAAAAAAAAAAAAAAGAGATGGAGATACAAACCTTCTGCGAGGATAAAAAAGAGGAAGGTACATATCTCGCTCCTAATCAAACGCATGCATCCCAACCCATTCTGGGTTGACAGCTGGATTTCTCGCAGACCATGTGTCACTTTCTAACACGGAGGTTAAACAGGGGGCAAGCCAGCACCAGGCTCTCCGCAGCATCACTGGGGGAGTGCGGGGACGGGGCTGCCGGCGGGGATGGCCCCGGGAGGGTCGGCGGGACTCGGCTCCCCCAGAGTGCGTCCCCGCTGCGGAGATGAAGCGACGCCACCGAAATCCTCCAGCCCTGACGGCCGCCAAGGGCAGCGGACGAGCCCCGGCAAGGCCGCCAGCGGGCTGCTCTCCCCTTGCCGTTCCTCTCCGCCTTTTACGTCTCTCCCCGCCGCTCTCCGCCAGCGACAGCAGCCGCGGCGCGATCCGCCGGCGGAACGCGGCGAGGCGGCGGGAGCGCGCCTGGGGAGCGCGCCTCGCCCGACGGCGCGGAGCCGGCGGGTGCGAGGGCGCGGTTCCCACACGCCGCGCAGACACACCCCCGTAACGCCGCGCACCGCGGCCCCGCGGCGGGAGCCGGGGTGGCGGTGCGGGGCCGGGGTGGCGGTGCGGGCCGGGGTGGCGGTGCGGGGCCGGGGTGGCGGTGCGGGCCGGGGAGGCGGTGCGGGCCGGGGAGGCGGTGCGGGCCGGGGTGGCGGTGCGGGCCGGGGCGGCGGCGGAGCGGAGGCGCCGCGCCCGGCGGGCGGAGGCTGCGCGGGGCGAGCGCCCCCCAGCGCGCTCCGCCGCGCCGGTTACGTAAGCGCGGGCGCCCCCCGCGCCGCCCCCGCCGGCGGTTATGCAATCGCAGCACACAGACCTACTGTACGGCGCGCCGCCCCGCGCCCCGCCCCGCCCCGCCCCCGCCCGCTCCCATTGGCCGCCTCCCGGCGGCGCCGGGCGCCGATTGGCCGGCCGCGGCCGCCAGTCACGGCGCGGCGCGGCCGGCATGCGGGCTATGAGCGCCGCGCCGCGCAGCCCTGACCTACTAACACACATCCCTCCGCGCCGCCGCCGCGCGCTCCCGCCCGCCGCTCCGCCGCCGTCCGCACGGCGCGGCGCCGCACCGCGCCCGCTCCGCACCGCCGCCCCCCTCATAGCGCGGGCACCGGCGCGGGGCGAGGAATGCTCGGCGCTCCGCGGCGCGCTGCAGGTAAGGAAGGAAGGCAGGCGCGCGTACAAAGTTGTGGCGCCCGCCCGGAGCTTCGCTCTGGCTGCGGGCGGGGATCGGCTCGTGCTTAAGGGGAGCCCGGCCAGCTCCGGCCGCCGCCGGGCGGGGAAGGGTCCGGCGGCGGCGCCGCTCCGCGCGGCGGCGGGCGGCTCGGCGGAGGGGTGGTGGCGCGGGAGGCAGCCCGGGAGATGCCGGCCGGCGGCTCTGGCTGTCGGGGCGTGCTCGTTCCTGGCGTGCCGCGCTGCGCCCCGCGTGTCTTCGGGCGAGCCCCGGGCAGCGCCGGCGGAGCGGCGCTCCGCGTTGCATAATGTGCCGGCGGGGAGCGGAGCTGCCGCGGCGGGCGCCGTGCGGGGCGGAGGGCTGGGTCCCGGGCAGCGCCAGCCGCAGAACCACCGGGAGCTGCTGCCGGAGCCCGCCGGCCAGACCCAGTCCTCTCTCGGGCGGCGTAGGGGCATGTTGCCCGCCGGCAGTCGGGATCAGTGGCAGCGGCCCGGCGCCGGGGCTGCGCTTGTCTCAGCCAGCCTTTTCCGTCACTTTTTGTCGCTGTTTTTTAGGCGCTGCGGGACCGATCGCATAATAGTTCCTGGAAATGTTGCATTATGTAACCACAAAATATGCTGGCGGCGGGGCTGGGAAAAGGGAGCTAATTATGCGATTTTATAATCTGCCTACAAAGAAACTAGGACAATCTCGCCCCGAAAAAAAAAAAAGAGCCCCCTAAACCCGTAACTGTAACAGGTTTTGTTAAAGTGTGTTTATTAAGGGAAGTAGACAACTGGGTAAGTGGGGAGGCGAGGCGCGCTCGCCGGCTGCGTGCCGGGTGCCTTAAAACGAGATTTGTGTTGGGTCTATATTTAGCCCCTTCGCGTTTTAGCAATTGTGGCTTCATGTGCTATTTCTGGTCTTTTCTCCAGAGCCGTGCGTGTGTAAGACGTTCGAGGCATTTGCTCGGATTTTTAACTCTACGCCTTCAGAGGCTTTTTAGATCAGGCTGTATTTATTTTTTTTTAGGGAAGGCGTTTCGCCCAGACGCCGTGGCATCTCTCCGGTACGGGCTTTCAGTAGGGGGGGGGGATAAGAAATGAAGAATAATTTTTAAAAAACAAAGCATCAGACCAAAACAAACCAAACGGGGATGGCTTGATTTAAAGGAAGAAAGGCGTTTACGGGCGATCTCAGCCGCGCTGGAGGGGGAGAGGAAGAGCCGTCCCGGCCGTGCCCGGCGGGCGGGGGGCCAGGTGCGGCCGGCCCCGCGGGGCAGCGGCGCGGGCTCCGCGGGAGTAGGTCAGTGTGACAGACGCGATGGGCGGGGGAGCGGAGCTGGCTGCGCGGAGCCCTCCGCGCCCGCTTCTCCTCCCGGGGCTCGCGGGGGTCGCCGCTGCCTCCCTTTCCCCCGGGCGGCGGGGCGCGGCGGCGGGCGAGGGCGGCGGGCGTGCGCTCCCCTCAGCCCTTTGTTCTGGGCTGGGGCGGCGGCGGCGGCGGGGGGGCGGCGGGCTGGCAGCGCGGGGCCGGGCGGGCCGGGGCCGTGCGCCGCCGGTCACGTAGGGGGCCGCGGGGCCGAGCCGGGCCGCCTTTGTGGCGGCGCCGATCCCGCGGCTCGGCCCCGCACCGCGCCCCGCGGAGCGTCCCCACCCCGCTGCCCATCGCCCCCCCAGTCCCAGCGTCGCCTGCAGGCAGGGATCGCCAGACAAAGGCCCTCGCTGGTAGGCACGGGATGAGCGTTTTCTTTCGTTTCTTACGTAACGAGCGACAACAACATCATAAAGGCGGGGGGAGGAAAAAAAAATCATCATTGCCTAATTCTGTGATGTTTTTCCCAAGTCGGTTCGGCGTCGCAGTGGCTGTGTGTTTTGTACTCTGGGGCCGGCTTGTGCTGTGTCCTCGATAGGAGCATAGCTTGAAAGTTTCTGACTTGCCTTTCAAGATGAGGTGATTTTAATTTATTTTAATTTTTTTTTTCAATTTTTAATTACTAAAACGGTTCTCCAATACGTGAAACAAACATCTCTGTGCTTCTGACCAAAAACCTCCCAACCGAGTACCCCAGCCACAGGCTTTATGTTCATTGTACCTGCTATAGCAAGTAGCAGGAAAGTATTTTAAAAACGTAATATTCTTGGTAACTGCATAAACTTTTTTTGCTGCTTGATTGCTGGGGCCAAGTACAGCTTTGACAGTGAGGCTTTTTTGGAGTTACAGTTTTGTTAAAAGCAACCCTGTTTTTTTTGTTGTCCTTGTAACTTGAATGATTGCACTTAGTTTTGTTATGTTTGCTCCAGTGTGTATGTAACCTACTTTGAGTTATCTTTGCCCTCCTCAGTAATTAATTAAATCCAGAGCCTCGTTTGAAATATTGCTATGTCCATTGCTTTTATGGTCCTTATTCAGTCAAAATCTTGACTTTGATGGTAAACTCGAATGAATAAGGATTTGGTGTTTTGGCCCAAAAGCCTGATTTAAGCCAACAAGTTCAAGGACTGCTGAATAAGGATCGTTAATAACATTGGCACTAACAGTTATTGTTACATTACACATGTCTCACATTACAGATGTCTTTGACTGTTAAAATGCTAATAAGCGTTAGAATATTCTGCCTCCACTTTCATTTACTTTATATTTTTATCTTGTGCTCCAAAGGACTCTTGACTAGCTTTCAAAATATCCAGCTTCCTGAATTTGCATCCAAAACTACAAGTTTCTGCTGTTTTGGTGGGGGTTGTTTTGCGTTTTGTTATGAGGTCTGGGGGGGATTTTTTTTGTTTGTTAGCTTTTGTATTTATGAAACAGATGTGAAGGTGTCAAGAAGCTAAGAATCTTCCCATGGGCAGTATGAACTTACATGACCTCCAAACAGCTTATCTCATCTTAAGAGGGAACAGTATTTGCCTTGCTTTGGATGAAATTTATAGAACATACATTCTTTCTATTGCAGTAGAGTCAAAAGAGAGTCTGAGAAAGATATCAGCACAATGCTGCTTTTTTCCAATCCTTTATCTTGAAATAAAACTCTTAAATAAAATAAACCTTTAACTCATTTTAAATTGACTTATTTTAACAAATAGTTATGCAAACTACACTTATGCAATAGTTTTTTTCCAGACGGCAATCTCACTGCTGTTATAACATCACTGTGATGCAATAATATGAACAATAAAATCCTCTGTTTGAGTCTTATTACACACTGTTAAGCAATGTATCTGACTCATCGGCTTAATTGACTCTTCTAGGTGACCTTGCCATGATCATTACAGCCAGTTATGAGATATAAATGTGCTTAGGCTATGTAATAGAAAAAAAATGCAAATAGATGGCCAATTCCTGCAGTCCAATCTAAAAGAAAATGACAATTGATTTCCGTTTTAGTATTTTACAGTATTAAAGCATTGCCTTACAGTATTTGAAAATATTTTTTTAGTAGCTACATGATAATTTAACTGTCTAATACTGATGATAAGCATGACTGTTAAAAACAAGATTGTGTAAACAAGGGAATAGTTGGTCTTGACTAAAAATGTGGTAGAAACAATGTTATTAAAAAATTGTATTATAAGGTAGATCTGAAATAAATCTAGCCACCTTAGATACCCTGTGTTTTTTCCTAATTCACTTGTTGAATTGGTCCATGTCCAAAATAGCATACTATGAGATTGAATTTTGTGACAGATATTAAATATATATTCTATTATGAAAAATGCCTTATTTAAGACATGGCTTTTCCCCCTTTCTTGAGTTGCTCCACCTTGGTGTAATTTTCAGCCTGTCCTGCAGTATTTGAATAATTAACCAGTTTTTGCTACGGAGGTGTCTGCACAACAGCTGACAATAAAGATGTCAGTGCTGCAAGACTTCTCTTTGCAAGTGGAATGCAACCCAACAAAGAAAATTATGCTCAGCATGGGCAGTGGTCTGGACCATCTCAGAGAATTGGAGCTCTAAAGATTGCTGTTTCTCTGCTCTGTCTGCTGTGAGTGGTAGATAACAATTTACAGCCAGCGTTTATTCTTTATATTTACTTCAGTTGTTATATAACAAGATGCATGTTTAGAGCATCAGCTGGGATTAATTGACATAATTCTGCTGCCTTTAAATAGAGCCATATAAATTTAGGTCAGCTGAAGGTCTGGTCCATGGTTGGCATTTTAAGAACACAGTTCAATAATAGAAAGCTATTTGTTGTCAGAATAATTAATATTTGATTTTGTGGACTTATTTTTAATGGTTTGTAACTAAGGGAAACCTGAGATTGTATTTCCAGAACATGGTTGCTATTAAGTTATAGCTTTTCACAGTCTAGTTCTTCGTGCTGTCAAGTAGCTATTGAAATGGGAAACATACTGTCATAGATAGTACTGTAACTTCAGTAACAGTTGTTTCTATTGAGGCTTTATTAAAATACTGGAAAGTGATATGGTATTATTAAATTGCATGTTTACATGTGTATACGATATATATGGAATTAAATATTTACCCAAGATATATTTATTTCCTTCTCAGTTTTACATTTTTTCCTGGTGCTATCAGAAATATTCTTAGATCTTGTTTTTTACCATTTGAACTAGATCAATAAATAGCTTGTTTTGGGAAACATGAACAGATCTGGCAGAATCATACTGTCTTCACAAGGAAATGAAAGAAAATGTGGGGCAAATTGGCACTTACTAAGATTCACTGACCTTTTCTGAACAACTGCTACCCTTAACATATGTTTTGTGCCCTCCAAATAGAAATTTTATTTCTGTAATTTACCTTTGGTAAACAGGCTGTACTTTAATGAGTTAATTTGTAGTTCTTAAGATAAAACTGTAACTTAAGTAATTTTTCCAACAAAGATAGCCTTTCTTAAAAAATTACATATGACATCAGCTTTCTGGGTGCAACATAGAGTTGGGTAATATGAATTTGCAATAGTATTTCAAGTTCCATTATAATCTTACTTATTTTTTCCTTACATTTGATTGAACAGTGTCATAATAAATGATATCTGATGAGCCCGATGGAATATATTTTGTGGACATATTCCATTTTTTTCCTTCAATAATATGATCAACATTTTAGCAAAAGTGGGTCAGCTTGTACAAAGTTATCATCATCAGTGTTCCACTGACCTAATTACACATTGGTCCTGAAACACTAAGCACTTAAGATGTTCATGATGTAGGAAAAGGAAACTGCATACAGGATCAATACTTGTGCGTTGCTTCACGCTGTTGTAACACATTCGTGGTCCTTGTGCACATTACTACGTAACGGCAGAAAGTGGTGGCAATATTCATATTGTAAATGCTCTTCCCCTTTGTGACTGCAGGTAACCTGTCCATCACAGCATAAAATGCAGTCACCTAGGTTTTATCAGAAAGTTTTAACTTCATTTGTTCTACATTGTCTAGACCCTCTGACCCACAAATCTGTCCCAGGGATGTCACTGGTTCAGTGTATCCAGCATTAAAGCTTTTCTTCAACAGGAACATTAACTCACAAACTGTTGTAGGTAAAAGGCAAGAAGAAGTTTGTTGAAGGACTTCAGTGGAGATTGGAGATACTCTGGATTCCTGAATTATGATAGTAATAATGATAGGTGTAGAGTCTCATGGCAAATTTTTTGTCTGTGGAAAGCAGTAGAGGTAGAGTATCTCTAAAATTTTTCAGCAGTGTTTAGGGAGGCTGTGCATGCACCACCTGAGCTTAAACTCAGTCCCATGTGTATAATGAGAATATTTTTTCTGTACCATATAAAAGTATTGAGATAGGTAGCATCTGGTTTTGGGATACTTTGGAGATAAAGTGCAAAATATATCTTTCAGTTTTCCAAAAACTGGAATGCAAACTGGTAGCTTTTTAATCTATAAACAATTTCTATAGCAGCTCATCTGGTATGTAGCCAGATTTTCAAAATTGATAAACTGGGGCAGAATGGTGGCAGTAATATAATTAAAGATACCTATGCAAAACATGGACAACATCAACTAAAAATAAGCAGAGGCATCAAGATGAGTGCAATTGTTTTTTGAGAGTGTGCCATATAGTAGTGGTGGTGATAATAGAGACATGTTTTTTCCTAGAACAAAAGAAGCTACACACAACTGTTATTTTCTTCCATTTTTAAGGGCTGATATATATTCCTCTTGTAGACACAATGATACAAAACTGAATTGTGTTTGAGCATTCAATGCTAGAAATGGGATTTCATTTAGTGTGATAGAATCACTATCAAAACGCTAGAGCTGTAGAATTAAACAGTCATTTTATCCTAGGATATGTTTGAAAAATTATGCTTGGAAATAGCATGAATTATTTTGCAAAATATAAATGAAAGCATTCAGTTACTCTATGCAGAAGATTAGGTACATGAGGAGGCTCCCATACATTCTCTAAAGCAGAAATTATTTATGCAATTAAATTACACAGAAGAGAGCAAACCTGTGGCCTTGTCCTCCAAACTTTGAGACCTTTCAGTTATTATAGTGTGAATACGTAAATCCCCAGGATCAGATCTTGAATGTGCCATGTTGTCACTTCAGTATCTTTTGAAGTCCCATGGATAAATTAATTTTTTGTGATTTCTGCATGCATAATGTTTTGCTTCAATAGCATGAGTCTTATACAACAGTCTCATTAATACTTGGATCTGGGATTGTATTCTGCTTCTGTTGAAATCAATGGCAAAATTGCTGGGGGAGCAAATCTGGCTTTGTAATTAAGTTAATAGGGTCGAGTGTTATTACATTGTAGAATTGGCACTCAGTGCCATTAACATCAACCAACCAAATGTTGGTTTTATAACACTTTATGAGGGAGTGATAAAGCAATTGAAAAATTAATCATAAGGGAAAATATTGGTATTTGAAATGTAGTCAGAGGAATCATTACAGTTCATTAATTTATGTTTAAATACTCATGTTTTCCAATGGAATTATAAAATGCAAGTGAAGTGAAGTGAAATGGCTGGTTCCATTGAAGGCATGTTGCCATTATCATCAGATGGAATTTAATTTGTTTACAGTCTCAGCATTGGGCTGATCCACATGAAGAAGTATTACTAAACAAGGGTTTTGACTCCTGTTTGTAAAGCCTCAGTTCCAGTTACCATAATAAAAGCACTCAAGAAATACAGAAAGAGCTGAAGGTCTTCTGTTGTTTTGTTCATTCGCAAAAGTAATGGCATTAGGTGTAACTGAATAAATAGCAAACCCGTATGACTGTGTCAGTGGGTTACATGTCTGTCTTGACAGCTTTACTGATGGACTCTGGCAGAGAGCAAAGTTGAATATTGCATGCAACAACACAGTCATTTTGATACATGCTTAATATTTACTGTGGATTGCATACTACTTACAGTCTGTCTGTTTATGCCAGGAACAATGTGTACAGGAGGGAAACTGGCCAATACAGGAATTAACAGTGCTACCGTGGGCAGATTGGGCCATTCCAGTGTCCAGTCTGCAGATGTCCCATGGAACAAGGGACACAAACTCTGCAGCTGGTAGGACTAAATTCAGCTCAGTGCCAGTCTTGGGCTTGAGGGAGGATATTTGAACATGCAGTTCAGTTTTTATCTATCAATATGGTCATATTGATGAATTATGTCATTAGTCAACATTCATTTAGGAAAAAAGCCACAATGCAGAAACTTTTTTGCTAATTATTATTATCATTGTTAGTATTTTTCCTAGACCATAGTGTTGGACAAACACTGAATTGGACTAGACTTGAGCTGGAGACCATACTGATAGACATGGTCCAGATTCTTATCCTGCTACATTCTTGTTCAAGACTAAACATTGCTTTTATAGCATGTGGAAATAAAAGATGGGAATATTATAGCGGAAAAAGTATTTAATTTGTGTAGGTATGGTTTTGTTCTTCTAAAATATCCAATGATTCTGTAAGTACTTCCTTGTTTGTTACCACTTTGAGTAAGTGTAGATGTTCTAGGCTATATGGTGCATCTATATATATGGTAACAATGATGATGTATGCATATCAGTGTGTTTTCTTGGAGAACAAATATTTTGATTTGAGTGTAGCCCTCTGGTATTGTTAAATTCAGTAGGAGCTGTGAACTAAGGACATGAAATTGCACAAAAGTTGTTTTGAGCACATTTTGCTCATGTGAGAGTTGGCTGAGGTACATTCTAAGGGGCAAATGATGATTTCATATTGAGTACATGATACAGTTTCCTGCTGTGTGCCATGGAAGGTGTCTGCTACTGGTACAGGTGAATACAGTAATTGTACTGGATCAAGACAATTACGATCAGTAACTGTGTACTCCCAGTTCTACCAGATTATGAAATGAGATCCCAGTATTCTGTTATTGTAAAATGGTGCTACAGAGACTGAATACTCTATAAATATGACAAAAGATCAAGTGGCCTTGTCTTCTCTTTTTTTTTGTTGTTGCTTTAATGTTTCAGCAACAGTTTTTTTAAGTGTTGAGTTACACTAGGTTTAAAATGGTATGCATATGAATTAAATAATTAATTCCCTGAATCAGTGAAATGGGCAAAATGTCTATGCACCTACTTCAGCAAATCAAACTACTGAAAATTTGGAGAAACAGATTGTAAACAGATTGCGTTGCTGTATGGTTCCTGGTTTGCTGATCCAGCTCCTTCAGTCTTGACAGAAATCTCCCTTTTGACTCCACTTGGAATTTTGCATCAGGGTCTAACTATGTAACTGTTTCTGTATTAGAGGTACATTTCTTCTTTTCAAACATGACAATTTGTGACGCTGCTTTTGCACTAAAATATTAGATGTTGTCTTTGGTGAGGTTGGTGTCTAACTATTTTTCATTAGTTTGTATTATCAAAGACAAATAGTTACATGTCAGTATTAACCATGTATTTTAGGAAATTCTACTTAGTTGTTCTATTAAATGTGTTAATTTTTCATGACAGAAGAATTGGCATGGTTTGATGGAACAGAATCCAGCTTGAAACCTTAGTCTTTATGACCCTGCTTAATTGTTACTACATCACTCATTCCACTTTGCCTTCTGGAAAAGACAAGAGAAATTGACAGAATACAATTCATTAATTCTTTTATAACTTTCTTGACTGATAATGTTAAAATTAGTTTCATTTGTCATTGTAAAAACATTCCCAGTAAATAGAGACATTAATCTGAAGCTGCTCATTTTTTCCTTCTGGTCGTACAGGCAAGAATGATTGCTGACTCGATAGTCAATTCTATAAAAGCACTTGGCATACTACATTCTTTTCAACAGGAACATGATTTACTGTAGAAAATGATATACTGAGAAGCTGTGCATAAGATCAAGACCAAGTGATCTTAATATTTTTGCATTAAAAGGTGCTGAATAAAACAAAGGCCAATATAAACTCTTAAGTTCAAATTTAATGATTAAAATGTCTGAAGCTAAAGGTTAGGCTAGTTTTTATTTGTTAATGGTAAGACTTCTGGGTCTAAACTTTTATTTCAATGCAAATGCTGTTTCCTGGAAGTGCACATGCCTCAACAGTATTAAACTTTACTTTGACATAATACGACTTTGTCAAATGCAAATTTTTAATTAAATGTCATTTCTCTAATGTATTTTTCAATACTAATTTTAATGTTTTCTTTGTAAGATACTAGAAAACTACATCATCTTTTGTCAATACTTCTTAGTTAGGTACTTGCCCAAATTATGTGTGTGAACTTGCTAGTTAGAATTAATATGATGGATGCAAACACTTACATATAGATATATATTTTTTTTACAGGATTCAAATGCAGCAATTAAATGCTTAATAGATAAGCACTGGATAATGGATAATGGTGGTATTTTAAGACAATAGAAAGCACTCCTTCTCTAAATCAGCTTATGTTATTTTTAATCCTTGAAGGACCCAAATGTATTGCATTTCTGTCATACACCACAGCTGTTTTCAGAAGAGATGCTTTAATGTGGAACAGGATACTTTATAGTGCTGCTCATCAATATGCTGTGTCCTGCAGTTTAAAGTATTGAAAAGTTTTAGTTTAACCAGTGGTGCCATGGAAGGTTCAGTGACAGCATTACTGTAAGGTCAAAACTCAAATGTTTTTTAATTGATTCCTCCTTGGATCGTATAATATTTGTTTTGGAAGCAAATCTGCTACCTCTAGGTGTTATGAAATTTAGAATACCAATAGTTTCGGTGTTGAGCTCTTTTCATATCACAGCAGGTTTAATCATCCAAATTCTTATCTAAAATATTTGTCAATAGCTACTTTTGTGTGTTTTGATCAAGCAATTCCTAATTAGTAATAAAATTCTCTATTTGTTTCAGGTTTTTAGAAGATTCCCATTGAATCTGCGAAGAAAACTGGTTCTAGACAGACACTTCTCTCTGAGATTATGAAAGAAAAGGAAGAATGTGTGTGGATTTAAAATTACTGTGTTTTTCAAGTTGTGGAGTGAGAAGTACTGGGAAGATAGCTTGCTCTGTTGCTTCTTGTAGATCTACAAATTGTTTCTGATGCAGCTGAGAAAAATGCAGACCCTTAAAAAGGAGCACGGACCTGTTGACACAAGTAGCAATGTGGACAAAATCATGGTACTTAAGTCAACCTTAGCAGAAGTATCTGAAGAATTGTCTACAAATGAAGATATACTACTTACTGAAGCAAGTAGTGGAAAGAGCAAATCTTCAGCTTGCCGGAGAAAGCGAGAATTCATTCCAGATGAAAAGAAGGATGCTATGTATTGGGAGAAAAGGAGGAAAAATAATGAAGCTGCCAAAAGATCTCGTGAAAAACGACGACTGAATGACCTTGTCTTAGAGAACAAACTAATTGCACTGGGAGAAGAGAATGCCACTTTGAAGGCAGAGCTGCTTTCATTGAAGTTAAAGTTTGGTTTAATTAGTTCTGCGGCCTATGCCCAAGAGATACAGAAACTCAGTAGCTCAACAACTGTGTATTTTCAAGATTATCAGAGTTCCAAATCAAATATTAACTCATTTGTAGATGAACATGAACCATCTATAGTTGGTAGCAGTTGTATTTCTGTCATTAAACATTCTCCTCAAAGCTCTATGTCTGATGTATCTGAAACATCAACTGTAGAGCATACCCAACCAACTCGTATACAAAGCAACTGCAGAAGTCCTGAAAATAAGTTCCAGATTATAAAGCAGGAGCCCATGGAATTAGAGAGAGAGCCAAGAGATGACAGAGGTTCATACAAAGCGTCCATATATCCAAACTACATGGGAGCTACCTTTAATGTATACTCACATTCTCCTCCTCTCTTGCAAGTTAATAGGTCCTCCAGTAATTCCCCGAGAACGTCAGAAACTGATGATGGTGTAGTTGGAAAGTCATCTGATGGAGAAGATGAACAGCAGGTTCCTAAGGGTCCAATTCATTCCCCAGTTGAACATAAAAATGTTCATGCAACAGTGAAAGTTCCAGAAGTGAATTCTTCAGCTTTGCCTCACAAGCTTCGAATCAAAGCCAAAGCCATGCAAGTTAAAGTGGAAGCAATGGATAATGACTATGATGCAACGCAGAAGTTGTCATCACCCATTGACATGTCCTCAAAAAGACATTTTGAACTTGAAAAACATGGTGCGCAAAACTTGGTGCATTCTTCTCACACTCCTTTCTCGGTTCAAGTGACTAATATCCAAGACTGGTCACTTAAACCAGAACTCTGGCATCAGAAGGAACTCAATGTTAAAATTCAGAGTGGTTGCAAAACTGGAGTTGTTGAAATAAAAGACAATATCTACAATGTCTCTGAGTCAGAGAATCTCTATTTGAAGCAGGGCATAGCAAACTTATCTGCAGAGGTTGCTTCACTTAAAAGACTTATAACTACACAAATCTCTGCATCAGACTCTGGTTAATTTACTACTGAAAAAAAGGCTTATTGTTTCAAAGGATGTAATTTGCAGTAGATCAATATGTTTTGTATGATGCTGAATTTTCACTGGACTTGTGAAGTCATTTCACTGTAATGTTCACATAATGTCTGATTGGTGTCTTTTTGTGCACAAATTATTATGAAGACTAGGTTGTGCTATGATCACTATGCCTTGAGTATAGTCAAGTAGCCTGTACAAAGGCTGTATATAGTGGACTTTAATTTCATTTTGTTCTACTAAAAAGCGTGCAAGTTACCAGTTACAATAAAATATTGGTGACAAACATAGAACATCTACTCCAGTTCAGTTGATTTTATGAACTTGTAAATAAGTTGTTAATTAAAAACTGGTTTATTTCTTACACTGTGCTCAACTTCACTTACATTTTTGGTTTTTGCAGCCTAACAACCAAATTACAATTTACAACATGTGTGATCCTTCTGGCCACCTTTTTCCTTAACATGTTTTTTAGAAGAGAGGTAAAGTGAATATTTATAAATGAAACAGTACCAATTTATAGCCTTAGCCTTCTTTAACTTATTTCTTAGTAGAAATTAACCAAAAGCCCTGCAAATTCTAACCCAGTAACTAATAACAACAACATTTTTTTTGATCCTTCAATCTCAAATGAGACAGTAATGAGTTTCCTGGATGTTTTAGTGTGACAAGCAATTTTTCAATATTATTACTTGGTGTTTTAGGTGAAATTAGTTAAGTCAGATTTGTGCATCTGCAAAGTTTTCAGAGCCTTGCAGTGGCACGATTGGACAGCACCATCTCTGCCAAGGGGCGGCTTGCATCTGCAAGGGGTGCAGGCATGGAAAGTCAACCCCTCTTGCATACCAGCATTCTGTCCATGGCAGACCATGGGCCACCTGTACATGAATTATAAGGCTACTGGATTTGTAAACTCTGAGCTCAGCTAGGTAAATACTTGCACAAAGGCTAGGCAATAGCAGTTGCAGAGTTAAAGATCATCTGCTATTTTAGTTCCCAGAATGGGACATAATGCAATTATGCATGAAGTAAGTCTTGCCAGCAATTTGTCCCTGGTTTCAATGGCTTAATTAACTGAACTGGAATACCTTGGCTTGCTAAAGGGCATTTTGCAAGAGCTTCTCAGATGTAAAATAGAGACTGTGTGAAGAACTGCACAATCTAGACACTGCTAGCCCCTTACAACTTATGCAGATAATGAGTTCTTCACTTGATGACTGGACAAGGCTGTGGTGCTCTTTGTCTTTCAGAAGAGCCATTGAACCATGGAGTCTAGAATTGTATCACATATCCTTGGTTTGGCTTACCAAAATCTTTCATTTTAAAACTAAAAATAATTCATAAACAGAGCATAAACTTGGCAGAGGTTCTTTTCATGATACTTCCCCCTTCTTTTAGCGTACTAATAAATCAGACTAACAAATAAGCTTTTTTCTGAAAAGGCTTTTTATTAATTGCCATACTGTATAATGAATTGAACCTTTCCATAGGCTTAAAATACTAATTAACAAAACAATATGTAGGTATTGTTTTTTTAAATTAATACTTGACTTGAGTGAGAGGAAGTTTCAATTTTTTGGGGATATGAAGAGGAGTCTGAGTCACTCCTAATAGCTCTGAAGCTTGGTCCAGCAGTCAAGGCAATGGCAGAACTCCCTGATGTCAGTAAGGACAGGATTTGATTCTGTGCCTTTTCAGGAACTGATGGTTCAGTTGTGTTCTGGGAGGACCTCCGCACAGAAATCACTGGTACTTTCTGAGCTTTTTTGAGCCTTCTAACTGCTGTGCTGTATTTGTGGCATTCAGAGTTGATAAACTGCTATTCTTTTTTCATGCCTTAATAATACAATAGACCCCATAGCTGGGCTCTGTATGTATTTGGTAATTAACATAGATGACATTTCAATGTTACTGAAAATAAGCTCAGGATTATTGCATGAAATGTAAAAATTTGCATTGAATGATGGGGATATGAGACATGAGGCAGTTATGGCTACTGTCTCCTTGCTTGCTAAGTATCTTCTGTAAGCAACAATAAAATTCTTTAAATATTTTGCATATTATTTATCACATGTAATGTGTTCAAAGAGAGGACTTAAAACTCTCAGTGTTGCCATCAGTGTAAGCCTAGATCTATTGGGTTTTTTTCCATTTCTTGTTAGAATTGTTTGTCATAATGGAAGAATGTTGTCCTCTTTCTAGCTCATTATATATTTTGTGTATCTGTTTTGTGCAATTAATACTTAACAGTAATGATGTAGTTAATTTGTTGAAGGATGTCATTGCAAGAAAGTTATAGCATGGAGCTTAGGAGCACAATCAGATGTTATTTATACTCCCTTTATACCTTAGTGTTATGCTTCATTTGAAGAAAGAAATAAATAATTTGTCTTTTGTTCAAAACCAGATCTAACCTACCACATGCTTTTCTATTATGTTCATCATCATAGTCCAACACAGGGGCATTAATTTGGGTTGATGACTGATCTTCCCGAGCTGAAGTTGCTGTTTCTCCATCTAACACTTGGAATATCTTTCACATAGCTATTAAAGGTACAAACTGCTAGAATGTGGGTGGTACATCCAAAGCCCCATTATTGGCTACAGCTCCTGAGTCTGAACTGTTGTGTAGATGGCCTCCTCATGCAGACCTCTCACCCTGCTTGTCCATCTGCAGCCTGCTTCCCCTCGGGATGTGAAATGGGAAAGATGGAATGTCACCCTGTGGGGGTGGGAGGGAGAGAGTGCAGTGAGACTGCCCTGCTCCAGCCTTCAGCTGGTACATAATTATGAAAGTGTAGGACCAGACAGTTGTGCTCTTCCAACCTGCCTTCCTTGCACTGCAGGAAACAGAAGCCATGGAAAAAGTATCCCTGGCTGGTCATCTAGTCTCTCAATGGGAAATCAGAAGGTTGGTTTTGAGCACAAAATGGGCTTTATCTAAGTGTGAATAAACTGGCATAACATCGTCTACCTTACAAAAATTGTCAGCAATTGACAAAAAAACATGAAACGTGGCAAAAGAGGAATCTTTCTTATTTTAGTGTCTTCAGTTACAAATGTTAAGGAAGGCCACATACGGAAACTGGTAATTCTGAGACTTACCCGTATAAATTCTCTTTCATGTTAATTTTTAATTTGAAGGGCTTCATGGAAAGTAAGAGAAGTCTGAAAAATGACTTGATTAGCAAGATAAACTTTTTCCTAGTGATATCAACTAGTGGCTAATTAGCAATGCAAAGTGTGAGTACAGCTCGGTCATTAAATTTGCCTAACTTAATTGTGTATAAACACAGTAATATAGCCCCATGTTCTATCAATGCCAATATTTTAATAGAGAGGTGAATTGTGGATATGCCCATACATATACTGAGCCCAAATTTTATAATTTTCTGAATACTCACAAATTTTTGTCTTCAGTAAAACTTATGTATTACATGGGATACATTTAAATTTTATTAATATTCTGTACAGCTCAATATGCTCTTGATCATGAATAGGAGACAGGTAACTGACTACTCCTGATTATTCTTCTCTTGTGTTCTCCCTAATGTCTGTTTGAGTAGTTTATGAAACCAAAACCACATCGGTACAACTTAAATGCAAAATTGTGCAATAAACACATTCCTGAAGTTTAGTTAAAACAACCACTAAAAAATATTTTCTACTTGCTAGTACATGAATATGAATATACAGTGAATTTATTAAGAAACTCTGAGAATCCAATTAATTTGGCCTTTATTATTACCATATTGTTTGAAAAATACTTTTATAGCTTATTGCACAATGCAAGATTGGTAACTACAAGAATGCAACAAAAGAATTTTTGGTATTTCTTGCATAAGAATGAGTAACATATTGTTCCATTTCAGTGCCAAATCAAAAGTTAAAAACACCAGGCAGAATCCTAGGGCTTTTAACTCAGTTTTAAATTCTACTTTCCTTGATGAAGTAGACTTTTTCTGTGTACTATAAGGGACTCACTCAAGAGAAGTAACATCACCAGGATAGGCACTTCACAGTTCCCTCCTGGCACAAACTCCTACTGATTGTTCTGTCTCTAAGGCTACCTCTCATGACAAAACAGTGATATATGCCACTTCATACATATCACTGGAACTGTAGAGAACTTCCTCACTGTGAAACAGAAGGTAGCCAGATACTCAACTATTATTTATTCAATGAGAGCTCTAGAAGGTCTTGGTGAATTAGGTGCAAAAGGTCAGAGTAGAGGCATAGTGTTTATTTGCTTGGAAGAGAAAGTGTCAGAAGACATATGGTTTCAGGACTCCAAAAAATAGTAGGAATGCTTCTATGCTTTTTATGACTTGACCAGCTATTACCCATGCACTGATCACCATGCTGACACTAGAGTAATAGTAATTCCACACTATGGAGCTCCACAGGATTACAAACAGAAGTGCCTGGGAAGAATGCAGGGCATGGGACTTTGCCATGATTTGATGTGGGTTTGTCTCCTGCAGGCAAACATCCTCCATGCTTCTAGTGCATCTGAAAGAGACCTTATCTGAAAAAGCCTGCATCAGTCCAAGCGTTCTGAGGAAGCTAAATGGCCGTCTAATACTACCAGCATTCAGATAACAAGGTCAATATTTCCTCCACTATCCCTCACTCCCCCAACAAATCAAAGCACAACTCAAAACATTAGCCAGCTGTTAGACCTTTTCATGTTATTCTGATGGGCATCTCACTTAATAATTTACACATATATACCAATTAAGCTACCCTGTTATCTGTATGTGCCAGTGTCCGTACCCATTATGTCTACATTCTGAGGCATGATGCTACACAAGTTTCTAACAATCTGGACCTCCAAAAATTCTCTTAAATTTGGTATATAAATATACTGAGAACATAATGCATTCATTTCCAAGACAGTTCTGCTATGAAACCCTGAAAGCTGAGACATTGATGTTTGTGTAAAAATCAGAAAATATCAAAGCGTAATGTATCACACCTAAGAGCTGAAAAGATGATAAAATGCAATGAGGGCCATTGTAGCAGAACACTGTTTTCCTTTATCTGTGTTCTTGACACTATACACATCAATATATAATATATGTGTTCAATAAAAGACTTGGTGACATATGTTCTGTAAAAGCCTCATGGTTAAAAATGTGAAAAAGAAAACATAAATATTTGTGTAAGAAAAACTATGTTGGACAAATGACAATAACAGACAACATGTATGAACTATCAGTACTGCATGGGACTGGAAGGAACTGTTTACATTTTCTCATTTTCTGTAATGAGATTACTTAAATAAATTTTTAGCTTTTTCATGAAATAATATGTCACTGAAAACAAACAGGAAGAGGGCAAACACCACTTATTTGATTATATTGACAGGTATCAGAATGGGATATTTCCAGTTGTCAGGGACCTACATGATGATCAATGATAATCCACTTCCTCACCACTTCAGGGCTGACTAGAAGTTAAAGCCCATCATGTAGGGCATTGTCCAAATGCCTTCTTTTAAGGCACTGGCAGACAGGAAGCTTCTTTCAGTGTCTGACCACACTCAGTAAAGAAATGTTTTCTTAGGTTCAGTCTGAACCTCTCCTTATGCAGCTTTGTACTATTGCCACAAGTCCTGTCACTGGATCCCAGAGAGAACAGATCAGCAAACTCCTCTCCACCTTCCCTCCTCAAGAAGCTGTAGAGATCAGTGAAGTTACCCCTCAGCCTATTTCTCTCCAAACTAGACAAACACAGATCTTTCAGCTGCTTGGTATCTGTCACAGGGACAGGTATCCATCTGGCACAGATAGGGCCTCTCTAAGCAGAGCAGAAATACCAGCACTGAGGCTGGATCTGTGGGAGGAAAATCTGTGCTTAAGGGCAGTGTGGTTGCCTTGTCCTGGCTGCTCACCAATTGTGCAGCCTGATGCATGTGCCAGTCTGACATTGTCCCTTCCCAGGGGCTGGACTTGACACTTCTCCTTCATGAACTTCTGGGGGCTCCTGCCTTGGCAGGGTATGACTCTGGGGTGACACAGAGAGCAGCACCAAGTGGTGACTCCAGCCAGGGAGGAAATTGGTCATGGCCGTAGTGAGGCTGCACTGGCTAGCACAGGCTGGTAGGAGAGCAGAGAACCAGATGTGAGGGCAGAGGCTGGCGCTGAAGAGCTCATGAGTGGCCGGGGGTGATGGGCTGTGGGGCACAATCTGGACCTGGAGAACCCTCTGCTGGAAATATCTGCCCTGGGGCTGGCTACAGGAATGGGCCTGGAGCTGGCCATTACTTGTTTGATGGGAGAATAACAAGGACAGAAATGCCACAGTCCTGTTTGTAATGTTGGGACTTTTTTTGAGTTTCCATGCATTCATTTTATTTGGATAGCTGGATATGAGGGGCTGTGAGCCCTGGAGGGTTGTTGCATGCCCCAGCTGGTGGCCCAGACCCATTTGGCTAACTCCCAGATGCAGGGGTGGCTGAAGAGGCCCCAGGGTCCCTTGCCTGCCTCTTCAGAGGTCACCATGGCCCCTCAGGAGAGGGGTCAGTGCCCTGTCTGGAAGTGGAGGACCTGGGAACAGACTCCTCTGGCTCCTCCTGAGGCTCTTCTTGCTCCAACAGCGATGGTAATGGGTATGGGGTAGCTTCTGAAATCCCCATCCATGGCAGAGGGGGTGGTGTTGGGCACCTCATCCATGGTGCATCTTGCAGGGCTGTCAGAAGGGCTTGGACCTGGGCAGGAAGATAGGGCTGGAGGGTGAGCAGATGACAGGCTGGCCTGCTGCACTGTCGCATGGCTGCACGGATAAGCTGTTGTACAAATCTCGCCACATGGTTTTGGAGGGAGATCCCCAGCATCTGGACCAGCTGGTCTTCATTGATTCCATGGCTGGTCAGGATGTCCAGGACAGTGTCCTCCACTAGGTCTGCCTCCATCCAGTTGTTCCTGAAGATCTGCCTCAGCCTTGGTCGGACCCAGATCACCAGGGTATCTAGGGGGCATGGGTAGTCCCGGAAAAGTACCACCCATTCCCCAGGCTGGAGACCTCCCACAGGATGCCTGGGCACTCCTTCTGCAGCCCGTGTTTGGGATGCTCCAGAGAAATGGAGGTCAAGGTGTCTTGGGTCTCCTCTCACTTGGTAGACAATGATGGATGGTGTCTCAGATAGTGCAATTACATGCTCCATGTAGTCATTTTCTGTCTCCATCGAGTGCAGGATGGATAGAATCTTCCTCTTGCAGAGGGGGCACTTAGGTGTGTTCTCTGCCCACTGCAGGATGCAGGTGTAACAGAACTGGTGCAGGCACGGAAATATGTAGCTGATCTTCTTGAAGCTGTCCAGGCAGATGGGACAGCAGCTGTCCATCTCTGTGGGCATGCTCTTCTCTGCAGTGGCCTGAGGGGAGCTGGGGTTATGACTTGCTCCCTTTCACTAGCCTTGCATCAACAAATTTTACTCTAGAAGGGGAAGAAGCACTATGGCCATTGCCTGGACCAAGAAAGAGAGGTAGAAATGCCCTGGTCCCTTAGGAGGGAAACCATCTCAGCTCCCCAGTAGGTTTCTCCCCCCAGCTCACCTCTTCTGCTGCAAGTGCACCTCCTGGGTGTTCCAGATGCCTGAAGCTGGCAGGGAGGGGGAAAAGGATTGAACACAGCTGCAACAAAGAACTGTCCTTGCACAATGACAACATCAAAGATCTCACTGAGCATTCCAAACCTTCCCAAATGCTCAGCAGGAGTCAAAAATTGATAGAATGATTTGGGTTGGACAGGGACCTTCATGATTGTCTGGTTCCAAGCCTCTTGCCACAGTTTAGGCACCTTTGACTAGAACAGGTTACCCAGAGCCCCATCCAGCCTGGTCTTGAGCAACTCCAGGGACAAGATCCACAGCATTCACAACTTCCTAGGCAACCTGTTCCAGTGCCTCACCACCCTAAGAGTAAATAATTCCTTCCTAATATCTAATCTAAACCTACTCTCTTTCAATTTGAACCCATTCCTTTTTGTCCCGTTGCTACATGCCCTTGTAAATAGTCTTGCCTCATCTTTCGTGTAGGTTCCCTTCAGGTACTGAAAGACTGTGGTAGTCACTCCAAAGCCATCTCTTATAAAGGCTAATCAATCACAATTCCCTCAGCCTTTCCTCATAGGTGAAGAGCTCCATCCCTCTAATCATCCTGGTGGCCTCTTCTAGACTCGCTCCAATGTCATTCATATGCTGGAACCCCAGGGCTGATGCAGGGTTCCAGGTGGGCTCTCAGCAGAGCAGAGCAGAGGGGCAGAATCCCCTCCCTCCCCTGCTGCCCACGCTGCTCTGGATGCAGCCCAGGACACCTTTGGCTTTCTGGGCTGGGAGTGCCCACGGCTGGGTCATGTCCAGCCTCCCACCCACAGCACCCCCAAATCCTCACAGGGCTGCTCTCCATCTGCTTATCCCCAGCCTGTGCTGATACCAGAGGTTACTCTGACCAGGTGGAGCACCTTGCATTTGGTCTTGTTAAACCTCATGAGATTCCCATGGGCCCACTTCATGAGCTTGTCTAGGTCCCTCTGGATGACATCCTGCCCTTCAGATGTGTCTGGGAACGAGCTGTCTGGGTGAAACTTGGTGCTCAGCTGTAAGCAGCAAGGGATGATGGGTCACAATCCATCTGTAGGTGATATCACAATGTGTCATCAACATCCATAGTACACTGTCTCAGTACATGCATCTGGGGCTACCTCTACACCAATGCCAGCTCCACTCCCCATCTTGACATCTTATACTCACATTGATGTTATAAGACTGTCACTGAGGCCTTGGCTGTACCTCCCCCAAAGCCCTGCCAGTTTGCCTGGCCATGACAGACGTCTCCAGGCAAATGAAGCATGAGGGCTCACTCACCAACAACTTGTGCCTCCCTGGGAGGCTGCAGGACAAAGTCCCACAGGATCTCCACACACTCCACACTGCTGGCCACCCCTTTGGTCTGTCCTTCTTTCTCCCATGATGTGTCACAGACAGCACTTGGCTTGCTCTGGCATGTATTCTCCTATCTTTGTTCTCTAGCTGGAAGGAGCTAGGGTGATTCCTCTGCTCAACATGTGTCAGACCTCATCCAGGCACTCCACCCTCTTTGGGGTCCTGGAGTCAGATTGACAAATAAAAGGGGCTCCATCCTTTAAAATGAGGATGCTCTGTGAAGCCAGGGCCGGTTCAACATGGAGCAGACAAGGTGTTGGGACATCTTGCAGCACAACCCAGTGTTTCTAAAGATGGGGACATCCCACGTGAAAAGGATGGGAACAGATTCATGGAAGGGTGAGAGATGGTAGCATCTACTGCAACTAGAGAGTTTCAAACTCTCTAGGAGATAAGGAATAAAAACAAAATTGCCGTAAGAATCACTGAAGTGAATTGCCCAGGTCTTCAAATCCTGAGTGGCCATAACCCAGAGCCACTGTCACATAACACAGAGCAACAGTCACAAGCTTGTGAATGGATGCTGGCTGAAGTCCTGGAAGAGAAAGCATTGACAGTAGGAAACACAGCAAAGGAGCAACAGCTTTGAGAAGTTTTTTACTTTCTGGTTGCATTTGGTTCAGCAGCTTTCATAAATTTTTAATTAGGAGAGAATAGAATAGTTCCAGTTGGCAGGGCTATACAAGACTCATCTAGTCCCATTTCCCGATCACACCTGGCCAAAAGTTAAAGCCCATTATTGAGGGTGTTGTCCAAATGCCTCCTTTTAAAGCACCACCAGGTATGGGACATCAACCGTCTTTTTAGGGAGTCTTTTTTGGTGTGCAACCACCCTCCCAGTAGGAAATGCTTCTAAATGTCAACAGGCCAGTTGTTCACCCAGCACAATGTGCACCTGTTCATCTCACAGCTGGACAACTTGTCCAAAAGGATGCTCTAAGGGACAGTATCAAAAGCATTATGAAAATCCAGGAAAACCACATCTACCTCTGCGTCTTTAATCACTAGGCAGGTTACCTAATTGTAGAAATGTCTCAGAATAGCCATACAGGTCTTCCCTTTGTGAATTAGTGCTATGCCTGATGCTTGTGTTTCCTTGAAATGTCTTTCATGACCAGTAGTATCTTCTCCAATTTTATCAGGTGCTGAGGTTAGACTCACAGATCTGTAGTTTCCTGTGTCTTCCAGCACACCTTTCTAAATTGCAATGACTGGACAACCAGTCAGCGGGGACCTCCCCAGATACCCGTGACTTTTGAGTGGGGTCCTGCTGTCACATCCAACAGCTCCTGCAGTACTCTGGATGAATCTCAGCAGGTCTCATGATGCTATGAACAGTCAGGTGATAAAGCTGGCACCTTATAATTTCTGTGCACAAATGAAGAGTCACTGTTCCTGCAGTTGTGGTCCTTCAACTCTGAGGTTTTACCAGTATTATTAAGGGCTGAGGGAAAAAAGCACAGAATATCTCCAGTTTTTCTGTAATTCTATTTGTCACAGAACCATCTTCAACAAGAATTGGTCCATTGTTTTCCTTGAGTCTCCTCTTGCTACTAACATATTTTACAAGTCCTTTGCTGTTGAGCACAACGCTGGCCATTTTCAACTTTTATTGAGTTTTGGCCTTGCATGCCATCTTCTGTGTTTGTGAACATATATGATCTTCCTGCAAGTTCTGATCCTACTTCTAGATATCATCCAATCTTTTTTTCTTCCTGAGTTCCACGAGGAACTGTTAAGCCAAACTGGTTTTCTGTCCCTCTTGCTTGACCTGTGACACAATAGGATGGCCTGCTTCCACACCTATCAACAGTGGTTCTTTAAGACTGACCAGCACCCACAAGGCCTCCAGAGCATATTCCTAGGAGACACTGCAAAATTGCTACTTAGATAGCTGAGAATTTGCTCAATTGAAATTCACAGTAGAAACACTGTTGAACTTTTTTTCTCATTGTATTAAGAATTTTGAACTCAACCATTTCATCATCACTGTGGTCAAGACAAACACCTACCATCACATGCATGAGTACTTCTCTATGAACAAATAACATATATAGGAAGGCATCTTTTCTAGTTGGAGGATTTGTGGCAAGAAATTATCTTCAAGCAGCTCCAGGAATTGCCCAGACTTGCTTGTAACATCTGTATGGTATTTCCAGTAAATATCTGTGAACTTGAAGTCTCCCACAAGTACAAAGGCTAACAGTCTCCAGAGATTTCTCTTAACTTCCTGTAGAATAACTCAACAGTGAAAGTGTTAAAAATAGTATGGAAGGGAGGTACAATCTTTTGGTTTATATATTAATCTGTATCAATTTCTGTATCAACAATAAATTTAACTGTAAGTCCTAGCAGCACAGTGATATAGACACAGAAATCAAAAAGAATGGTTTGTATCTGAGAGTCCACTAAGGAATTTTCTCTTTCTATACCAAGAATATGATACAATCTATACTTGTATATGATTCATATATTATCTCTGCACTAGTATCTCTACATATAAAAAACCCAAAAGCGTGGTCTGTAGATGACATTCAGAGACAGGAAAACCACTTCTGCAGTCTGAATTCTTTAGAAACCACTCTGTTTTTTTTTCATGTCTCTCATCTTCTCTAACAAGTGCAGGTTGAGAAGGAAAATGCTCTTGTTAAAAATGCTACAAACTTCTCACTTTCATGTGTTATGTTTGATGTGAAGAAACAGTTAAGTACCATGTCAGATTGTACAAAAAGTCAGGTTGCTCTCAGAAGATTTTAAGTATGATGTCATATAATGAATCCAAGTAGTAAGAAAAGAGAGCCTCTTGGTCCCAGGTTATCACTGTTTCAATCTGTCGATGCGACATTTGTGAATCTGATGTTTTCACTCACTAGCTTGCTTCATGCCTTTGTTGATTTTATTTTTCCTCTGATAATCCTGTTCATCTTAAACCCATATGATAATGCTTCTTAAGGAAAATATTCTCTTTTTGTTCATGTATAGCCTCAAGAGATTATAGAAATACCCCAGAGACTACATGCCAGACTTCTTTCTCTTCAGCTGTACATACAATAAATGACTGGAAGTGGCCTTTTTTCTTAGAAGAGCATTGGAGTCTGTGTGGGTAACAATGGACTTAGACACACTGCTGCCACTCCAGAGTGATTTCCATGTGTCCCACAATTGTTGACTAAGAGGTTTTTCCCTCCTGTTCATTCCCATGGGCAGATCTCAGAAAATTTCTGTCTATAGCAGTAATGAACTACCTGAAGCTGTTTAACTTTCCCATCCATTGCAGTTAGTTATACGCTCAATTTTTCTACAGGTTGCTGATGATATCTTCTAAAATAAGGAAACCACAGTCATTAGTTCAGTCCTACAAGTAACTGTTGATTAAAACCTCAGTTTAGCCAAAGCCTAATGTCTTGATTTCAGCATCCTTGCTTAGTTTGAAATGTTTCTTTCTTCAACTATCATTATGGTCCTTACTGTCTCTCCTCAAAAAGCATTTATGCATTCTAAGCATAAATGAATAATCCTAGTTAAATTTTAAAAATTGAAATGTTTTGAGTTGATCCTAAAGAAAGCTGACCTCCTTGTTTATTCCTGTTCTACAGACTATACCTCTCAATATCAAACTGAGAATTATGGTGCGTTATATGGAATGCTTTCCATTTATATATAATTTTTTTTTTCATCCAATTGAATCCTTTAGATCATAGCAAAATATGATCCTTTGAGAAGCAGGTACTCCTTAGAAAGGTACTTAAATGTTTGGACAAAGGCTGATTTGTTTTTAGAAGGCTGCACACACACTATTTTTTTTACTCATTCTCTTTTCAAGTATCCCTGATTCAGCTGAAGCCACAGTCTAAAATATCCATGACTGCATATGACAAATGGTAGTTTTCCTGAAGTGCAGTAGAGTGTCTCATTGGAATTTCAGTCAGGACTATTCATGGTTATTAAAGTACTTAGGTAAAGGAAAAAAGAAATACAACTACAGATGTCAATAGTTTTTATTTAAATTCAAGGATGACTGAAAGTCCAAGGGCAGTCTGCAATTCAGTAAAAAGATTACCAAATCTGAGATACGAAAAGAGAGACAGGTTACTGGAATAGGAGGTGTTTTTCTTGGAAATGGTACAGTGTATATGTTTGCCTATCTATTTATAACATGAAACATGACCCAAGCACATTTTTCCTATGCAACATTTTATTAAGTGTTGCACAGCTTTTCAATACTAAGGTAATGGTGAAATACACTTGAAAGTTGCCATTATGAACTGACCCAGTTTTCTCTCAAACTTGTCAAAACCCCTTTAGTAACAATAATGATAATTAATTAACCAGTTTATTGTTCCATCAGGTTTTGGATCTGAGTTGAAAAGAGAATGGTGGGGATTAGTTTTTGTTTCACTGAAAGTGCATTTCTGTAGCTCTCCAAGCTATTTTTTCAGAGTTTGATGCAGAAGCAATGTCTGTTCTAAACTTTTGCTAAATTTATGTCTTAGTACATTTCTGAAGCATTCACTAGAGAAATGGGAGCTCTGATGTTCTTGTCTGTGACCATTTTACCACTCAAAGGTTATGGGAAAGAACATTAAAATGGGATAAAGAGCAACTGAATTTGCAAAGAAATCAAAAGAATTTCCCTCAGTATAGCTGATTAAGTACAGCATCAGGCAGAAAGTTAAGTAAACATACAGTCTTAGAAGAAAAGAGACCCTGCACTAGGGGAAAAGACTCCTTTGGTTCCTATAAAAAGAATTGCTAGATGGCAAGTCTAATTCTCTCAAGAACTTTGTTACAAGCTTTGCTGCAATTTTTGTGCTCAACATTTGGAGCTTATCCTGTCAAGTAGAAAGTACAATGACATGCAGCATGAAACATTTCAGTTTCTATGACAAATGCCACTTGAACATGGGCTTTGCTTTTAATTTAGAACATTGTAAACACACTAGGGGAAACTAGTTTTGATCATTTGCCAAATATTGCACAAGTATTTAGACTAATAAATAGTCTTCTATAACAGGAAATGTACTGTATATTTTATGTGTTCCCACAATTTTTAAGAGAAGACTCATCCCTTCTGTTTCACAGATGTTTACAGAGAAAAAGACCCTAAACTAGATAAAATAGCATATATTATTATCCAAAAAATATTTCAATAATCAGCTAAAGAATTAGGGAACATTAAGAGTACTTTATAAATAAGAGTACATTTTAACTATTTTGCCCACTTAATAATCCTTCAGACCCCAGGTTAAAGTCTTGTCTAACTGAATAAAATGAGATGTATAGTTAAGAAAATAATCGTAGGGTCTATCATCTCATTATTTTCATTGTGAAAATTAAAGTAAGGCACATTTCAGGTGTAAGGAAAACCAACTGTTCTAATTTCCTATGCCATCATTACAACATGTGGATCAGACCTATGAATGTACACTGAACACTGTATTCTGTCTCATATTGCTGTTACCAATGATATGATATAGATGTAGATCTAAGGGTTTTGTTTTCTAAACTTTGCACTGTACTCTCATTTTTGTATCCAAAATGTCTCAGGAAGGGAGTGAGCCCAAACAACCTCTGTGCCTTCTAAGCTTGACAAAAGCTCTCTTATTCACATTCCCTTGCCTATTATCTTGAAGGGCTGATAGTATGGAAAAAGCAAAAATAATTCCAAACGTGAGAAGAATGGTTCTACTTGTAACCCTCCAAATTGTGGGGAGGGGTGGGTGGATCTGGCAATGTAGGTGTGTGTGGTGCATATTAGATCAAGGAATGTATTGTTTTCTTTATTTATGTTTTCACACAACAAAGATGTTCTGTGGTTAACAGAGGTAACTTCAGCTAAATTCTGCAGAAATTTGGTGTGACTTTGGGGAAGTTATAGAACAGTATGCAGACTGCTTAGCAAGTTCTTGGGATGCATTCGTAATAATGTCTTGGTGCAGAGAGCAAAGTATTGAGCAGTAGTGAAAGAGATTTTAACTTTCATTCTCACCAAGAAGTTTGAG
Source organism: Lonchura striata (assembly GCF_050655825.1). Lineage (NCBI taxonomy): Eukaryota > Metazoa > Chordata > Aves > Passeriformes > Estrildidae > Lonchura > Lonchura striata. The sequence continues at coordinate 80,049,318 of NC_140740.1, read as the reverse complement.
GATGTTGAGAGGGCAAAGTAAAAGGACTATGAACCATGACATGAGGGCTGATTTTTTTTTAAAAAAAGATGGTGCAATGTTACATGGAATCAGCAAACTGGAAAAAAAAGGCAGAAATCAGGACATCAAGTCAAAGAAGTAGAAGGTTTAGTAAAACTGCTAAAACAGCAATACTAAGGACAGAAAGTAGGTAAATGTAGGAAGGGAGCAATTTGCTTAATGATGGATTTCACTGGCATCAAACATAAGGAAAACATACCAAAGGTGGAAACTAGCTTCAGGTATGTAAACACATATAGAGATCTGAGGTAGAAAATGAGTGAAATACATCACCAGGAACAAGAACATCAGCACTGTAAGGCTGAGAATGGACTTGCTGCTCTGTTTCAAGAAAAGGAACAGAAAATATTGATATATAATGCACAAAATTAATGGGTTTCATATTTTTTGATTAGTTTTCACTAACAACATTAAGATAAGCATGAGGTCAAGACAATATCTGTACAGGACAGCATGAGAATAATTCACTGAACTTGATACTTCCAAATTGGCAGCCACCAAGTATTTCACCTGTTAATACAACTTCAAACTAATGTTTGTTGAGATCCTTGCTCAAACAATCATCTGAAGATATCTCAGAATTTGTGATAGCTATTCTTGAGTAATGGGGTAAAACCCTAGGGAGAAAAAAAAAATTCTTCTTTTAAAAATGGGAGGCATGCTGAGAAATTATGAATCAATCTACTTGCCAACACTACCAAGTTAGTGAGGTAATGGGTGAAAGTACACTGGAGTTCATAATGAACAAATGAATCTCTCCTACTCTATTACAGATGTCTATGAAGAAGGGAAGAATAAATAGATGGTATATATCTTGAATACTGTAAGGGTCTTTTTTCTCATGACAGCTGCATTCTAGGTCAGGGATGTGTGCTCAAGATTGAATTGCTAAGATGGGGATGGCAAAAACACGTACATGAAAACTCACTGTAAGTTACCCATTTTTTAATCTAAACAAAACCTGCAACTACTTTCCTATGTCAAATATTTTCAGTAAAATTACAAATTGTAATAATGTGCCTATAAAATTTGGAGACAATCTGAAGCCATAAGAGACTGTATAAAGTGAAAGAGGTTTAAGACTGAAAATGGTGTTGGCAAAATTGGAAAAAGGATATGCAAGTGAATGGATGATACTCAACAGTAAACACAAGGTCCTTTATTCAAATGATTATGTTCAATTGCACAATTGTGTGATGAGCATGAACTGCCTCACAACAAGCCTCCATGGGTGTGACCTATGACTCGCCTTACCAGTTGATCGTGAGTTAATAAGATCATGATGTTGGAAGAAAAGCATATTGGGACATACAAACAGAAACAGTTTAAAAGATGTAGAAAAAAAAAATCTGCATTATTATGGCTTTTATTATTTTTTTTTTTTTTCAGTTTTGGACAGTACTTTCAAGAAGAATACAAAGCAAAATCTGAACAATAAGAGAGAACCCAGAATAGGGCCATGAAATGCTCACCAAATGCAGGACCTACACAAAAAGCTGCAAAAACTAAGGTTAATTATCCTGAAAAACAAAAAAAAAGACTAAGACTAAAGAGTAATACAGACAACAATGTTCATGTATATAAAATGTTTCTGCAAAGATAAAGATAATCAGTGTCTATTCAATGGCGATAAGATGAGAAGCAATAGGCTTCAACAAAAGCTAGAAAAGTTAGAACTGCTCAATAAAAACAACTCACATTAAGAATGTGTTGAAAAGTGCTGGACCAGATAATTTGTGAAGGCTATGAAGTGTCCCTTGCTGGACATATTTAAAGGCATCTTAGATAAGGATTTGTCAGGATGTTAGTTTTTTTGAAAAGGGGATAAATAGTCTATTTCTTGAAGCTCCTTTAGACCAACCTTTGTGCAGTTCTGTAATCTGTCTTTGCTCTAGTTGCTTATGTCAACTAAACTTCTCTGCCTCAGAATGAATGTATAAAAATCAGTATTTGCAATGGAACAGTGCTAATCAGATTGCTGTTTTATAAGTACAATAAAGAATCAATGTTTAGATAATTTTCAAGGAACTCATGCAGTTATCTGCAGCTATACAAATTATGTGTGCCCCTGCTTGGGAAAATAGGCTCAGCTGTACTTGGATTTACCACTGCCAGCAATGGCATAGACTCACAGAATCACTGGACATCTCAAGCTGGAAGAGACACATAAGGATCATGCAGTCCAACTCCTTGCTCACCACAGAATTACATAAAAATTAATGTACAACAAAATTATACATAGTAGTGGAGATGCCATGGAATGTGAAAAAGGAATATTCCCAGTCCTTACTAAGATGGGCAAGATGGTTGTATGGTTGACTGTCTTACACTAAGTGTTAGCATTTTACTTTTATCCACACCTTCTGTTCATAAATTTTTTTTTTTTTTTCAGTTTATCACTACTGTTATAAGTAAAAACTTACAGAGTGAAATTTAATATAATTGGATGGCATGTTATTTTTTTATAGCATATAAAAATACATACAGAGCCTTTATGATTTGCTCTGGGTCTGACTTTGGGCACTACTGAAAATTTACTGTTCTCTTATAATACAAGAAAATGCCAGAGAGGAGTTCAGCTATCTCTGCTCTCTGAATGCTTTTTGAATTGTGGCTTTATTCTAGAAATACATGGTTTTTATAATCACACTGTTTGAAAGGAATATTTGATTTATAAATTATTTTCATTATCTTTAAGATTTGCTATTACACTGTATCTGACTCCTACTTAATGAAACACTTATCTCACCTCATCAATTCTTGTTTGAAATGTCAAATCATTGCTATTTTTTATTGCATAACAATAAGAAATAAATTAGTAAGAAAACCCAATTGCTTTTAAAAACTTTTGCTATTGGATGAAAATTTGCCTACAAATCTAAGAAGGAATTTGATTTACTTAAAAAGTTAGATAAACAGAAAGCTGTAATAACTTACATTTATAATATGAAAAATCTGTACAGTCCAAAGAAGATGGTTTTGAAACATTAGTTAGCCTGTAGTAGTAGAAATACATAGGAATTACTTTGGAAAACACCATTCTTAAGATGAGGCATTTATAATACCTTTGACTAGACATAATTTTTTTTTATTTACGACACTTTTCCTTACTTTGATTTCAAATAATGAAGCACAGACACCAGCATTGGAAAAATCCAGTAAAGTCACATCTACCACCAATGCAAAAGGACATGCTCTCCACTATTTTTCCAGGATAATATAAAAATGTTCAAATTTTTGGATTATTCATATTGTAGAAATGCCCCTACTTGTTTTCATTTACACGAATTTGATTTCTCCTAATACATTTCAAATACAGGTTTTCTATTTCCAACTGTACCATGTACCACTGTAAATGCACATCTGCCTAGACTCAGTATCCTTCCTTGATTTTTTGAGTCACCCCTCCTCAGTTACCTTATTTTTTAAGGAACATGGGTTTCTCAGACTGAGGACCTAAAAATTTCTAAAATTAAGACCTTTTTATGTACTTGAAATAAGCAGTAAAATCCACAGTCACTTCCAAATGCAAACAATTGGAATTGCATTATGCCTTTCTAGTAACACAGTTAATGAGAAAAATACATCTAAATTAACTTCAAGGCCGAGGGGGCAGAAGAACTATTCATAATTCAGATTAAAATGATACACAAAAAAACTGAGAAAACTTTTTTCCCAGGGTGAAATAAAGTAAAATCTTGCTCCTAATGTAGTCATAAGGGATATAGCCATTCAGTTCAGTGGTACCAGGATTTTTACTGTGTTAATACTTGAAACATATTAAATACTTTTAATTTCAGCTGAAAACACTGTGGAGGTGTTATTTTTCATAGAGCTGAATACATAAAAATGTTATCTTTTATGAATTATCCAAAACCAATCCAGTTTCAGTTGTCTGATTTAATTTAAAACCTCAAATTAAAAAATTTACAGTACTTTGTATTAAAAGTTTCTGATGTATACAAAACCTGAATATATATCCTTTTTTTTTTTTTTTCCTTTTTTCTTTTTTCTTTTCCTTCTCTTCCAATAATGTTTTGTTGTTTGTCTGCCAAGTCTTGTAAAAAGAATTATTTTCTTTGGAAATCTTTGGAAACTCCTACATGTAAAAAAGAAAATAATTCAGTAGCATTGTAGCATAACAAAAGTAATAGCCAGCAATGCTAAGGCATAACTGGGGAATTGAATCTGAGCACACTGTGAAACCATTTAGGGGAAAAAAGGATTAGCAAAATGCATATAATTTAGCTTGTGTAATTTGTCATTAAGTAGAGAAAAACAAATAGGTTGGAGGTGAAAGTTCAGTTTTATGAAAAGTTGTTCCCGTATGTTTAGTGCTTATTAGGAAGGAAAACTGAAGGTCTTACAGTCAATTTTGGCATTTTCCTGGGAGAAGGTGAGAAATTTTCTTTCCCTTTGTAGCAAGCATCTTGCAGCAGTTTTGGGAATTGTTGAGATCACGACTGCATTTACTTTCCATTTGGCCTCATGGAAACCTTGTTAGTGTGATTTCTGCACACAAAGTATTCTTAGAGAGGCAGAATAAAGAAAGGTCACCCTACAAATTACCTGAGAAATTTCACAGGCCCTTTATGACTGACAAGCCCAGCGCCCCAGATAATTAATTGATCTTACACTATATTTCTTGAAAACTTTTATGGATACATTTGGACAACAGAAATTGAGAGTTAGAGTGAGTTTGCTAATTATTTTTCCTCCATCCTTGATGTCTCTCATACAGTTGGCTACGCCATCTTGAACAAAAGGTTTTTTCCTCTTTTATGTCTAAGCTCACACAACCTTTCTATGTGAGAACATGGCTCCAACTGATGCTAATATGTCATACAATGTTATTCATATTATTTTTGATAATCTTGCATAACTTGAATGAATAACTTACCTTAGACCAGTACTTTGTACCACCAAAAGGAAAAAAAACCGTAAATGTGTACAGTCAGAACCTTGTTTTAGTCCTTATAGTCAATATATATAAAATGTAGCTTTAAAAGTGCTTTCAAACATATTTAGCAGATATTTGCATGGATTTAATTACTTCTGTGATACTGCCTCAATATTGCCATATGGCACCACTTTTCTTTAAGACACATTTGTGTTTTGACATGGCTTATTTCTAAATTTTAGGTCCTTCAAGATAGAAATACTACAACTTAGCCTGTCTGCATGACTTTTGACAGAAGGATGAAAAGCCAGCAAAAGGCACATCCTTGGCACTGCAGTGATGTCACTGATAAAGTGTAGTACTCTGTAAAAAGACATAGAGATGATAAAAGGGCTAGCTGGCATTTCTTTCAAGACATTAGTTTCCTCCAAAAATCTCAGAAATTACTGGGGCATTTGGGTTTAAACTTAGACAGAGCCTGTGGCAGGTATTCACCGTACCAAATCTTAGTTTGAATGGCTACACTTATTACAAGAGTAAAATGTTTCATAGTGTGAACAGGGGGACAAATGTAGGCATTGGCTAGCATTGGTATATAGCATGAAATAGTTTGCTGCTTTTGCTCTGCAAATATGGAGAAGAAACAGTGTGTCTGTATCAATAGCTCTGTGCCAAAGTCAGCCTCCAAGTAGTCAAATGTCTCTCATCTATTCTGCATCCCACACACAAGTGTGTGTGGGAATGCTTGTAAATTTAATGAAGTGCTGACTGAAAGAAGTTTATGCCTGGCTTCCAATTAAATACTAATAAGATAAGCTTCGGCAGCATAAACTCCTTGTTATTATGAAGATGGATTATGTTAGCTATCAGCAACCTCTGACCTCCCAGCTTTAAAACATTGCCAATATTTTTTTTCAGTGGGACTCTCCATTGATTCCAACGAGGTTTGGATTGGTGTCTTAGACGTGCAGCTGTTGCTGTTACAGGGTAAGTATTGAAATACCACACAAAACCAGTACAAGAAGTGGTTTATGAATCTATTTTGTACAAAAATCTAACCTGGAGGTTGAACAGAAACAAGAGGATAGCTGGTCCTTTTTCTTAGATCCCCCAGGTCATATGTAGAGGTGGTTCTCCATCTATTCAGATCAAATCACATGGCTCCAAGATTAGGAAAGATCTGGTCTTTTAGAAAAGGTACAGAACAAAAATGGGTTTACATTCTCCATCTCCACCTGCACCCTTTATGAAGCCGCCTGTATGACATATCTTTAATGTAGGCACTTTGGCCTTTGTTACTCTGTACAAATATGATAGTGGTATCATGATAGAGAATATTTCAACACATATTTAGGACACCTAGGTGCACTGCTGTGCTCTACACGATTTTGGAACCTCCATGAAAAAAGGTGGGCATTTTAAGACTGGGATAGCCAAAAAAGCAATGTAAGTAGCAAACAGTCTAAGGTAGCCAATAGGGAAATACTGAGGAAAAAATATATTTCAAATACCTTATCCTATCCACAAAGCTGTTTAATCCTGTTAAGAAGAAACAAATTGCTTTGCCATTTATTGGGATTTGAACAAATATATTCAGAAGGCTGCACCATCTCCCTATTTTTTTTTTCAAAATTGCTGTCTTCAAATGGTTGCAATTATCTGTTTCTTACCTTTGTTGCTAGTTTTCTATTAGTAAAAGTGTAACAGCTGGTTACATTCTATGGTGGAAATGAGAATGTAGCTCACTTGGTGCCACTGAGCATCTTGTAAGTGCATTTTTACTCAAAGACATACTGTATCTGACAAGTCTGACAGACCACATAATACAGCTAGTAAGAAGTTTCAGCCAACACATGTAATTGAAGACTTGGATACAGTAAAAATGACTAAAACGACATGCAAAAGCTGATCTCAGAAAAATGTCATTTTGTGAACATACCAACATTAATTTGAATAAATCTTTAAATGGAGCTTCATTAACTTTTCCAGTAATGAATAAAGAATATATGTACCAACTCTTAATTAAAATGTATTTATTTTCTAATCATTAAATTAAAAAAACCTATCATCTTTACATCTAGTTCACTATTGTGTCTATTTTGTGTACTTTCTTTTTTGTATATATAATAGTTCAAGGTTGGTTATGATACACTTGTACATGTATTTTACATACAACTCTAAAAACAACACTCTGTATTAAGAAAGAGAAATTTCCTCCAATAGCCTTCAGTAATAAAACACTCTTTGTCTATCCCTATGTACTTTTTCCTTTTAGCTTGTTATGTAAGCTTTATTATTTGAACACTGATTTTCTTTTCTAGTCAGTTTTTAAAAAAATATTTGATTGTGTTATGAAGTTCTAAGTGAATTTGTGACATCAATCACTTCCATGACAACAGACTGACACTTTAAACACAGGATTATGATGAATCCAACACAGGACTGAGTAGAAGGGAAACGAGACCATGAGCAAGCAAAATTTCATTAGACTCATTAGAGTCTAGATTTCATTAGATTTCATTAGACTGTTCAAAAAGTAGAGAAAAGAATATAAATGCTCAATACACTTCCACTTTTTAGCATTAAAATTCTGTGTGGTGGACCATATAGTGGTTATTTATTTCAGATGTTTAAAATATTTGATGTAACCTCTGTGGAACTCAGACATTGCCAAATATTTCAGACATACTCATTAGACTTATTTGTGTGTACTTAACTCAAAACATGGTGGTTTTCACGACTACTCACAGTCTCCATAGGCTCAGTAGAGGTAGTAGGCCCTCATCGCCTCTGAAAAATCATGCTGGGAACATTTCAGGCTTAATTTTGAAAAACTGGAACACAGGCAACTGTTTGGAAATATGGCTGTGGATTAATTTGTCTTGGTAAGTTTATGTTAAGAAATTATACATGTTTAACTTAATGAATCAAAAAAGCACTTATTTTAAAAAATCTTTTTAGTTCAGCACAATCCAATTTACATAATGAGAAAAAAAAAGGTCTGTCTTCTGTAAATGGCACTTTCTGTAGCTGAATTCTGTTGTTATGAAGCACCTTGAGTATACTGCAGATACACACATGGACGTAGATTTCTGTTGGGTCAAACTCTTTGTTTTCCAGACTAAAGAGCTACAAGTTGCATAAGAAATTTAAGTAAAAATCTCCTTCCAGGGTCAAAGCAGACTTCAGTGGTTCTATCTTGTTCCAACCTCATCCTACAGTGCATACAACTGAAACTATACTGACAAGGCTCATAGTAACACTGAGGAACCAGCTGTGCTGATATCAAAACTAAAAAGAAAATGACAAAAGTTTTATTCTGTGGTGAAGCTATGGTATTATAAGTTTCTGTGCAGTGGCTACTGGAAGGATTGTGTAGTCCTGTTCTGTTCAAGATGCACGAATTCAGAGAAGTATGACATATTCCTTGTGAACTTTGCTGGCAGAGGGTGCCCAGATGAGATAGTAGAAAGATGCTGAGGACATTTAATACCTCCATTGCAAAAAATATCAATATAAAGTCCTAATTAGAGCCTGATTGATACATGGATTAAGAATAGTATGTAGAACTGTCCCAATATACCCAATTGTATTAAATATATATTCCAGTTTTCAGTTTACTAGCTCTTCTGAACATCTTGAGAACCATTTTTTCACTAAGTAGTTTTAATATACTGTTTCAGAATATGGAAATGCCCCATTCTTGTACAAGCTTCTTTCACCTATTGTTAGACTGCATCTTCCACAGGATAATGACATGTCTGAAGGACTTCAATGAAGAGGAGAACCATATTCTAAACTTTTTTTTCAGATACACTTGTTGAAACAGCACATATGCTGCAAAGTTTCTGAATGTTAGGGGCCATTTTTGAAGAAGAAGCCTGTGGGCAATATTAGTTCAACATACTGACCTAGTCTAGAAAGTTTGGTCTACTTTTTTTAAAGTCTTAGACATAGTATATTGTGTTCTGCTTAGCAGGTAAAACATACTTCACCATGCATAAAGGATTATAATTTCACCTCCCAGACATAAAATGATATACACAAAAAGATATACTATCTAGAAAGAAAATGTTAACTATGACTTTGCAAACAGGTGGGATTTTGTTTTGTTTTGTTTTGTAGATATGTTTTCTTTAATTGAGGTTTAATTTTAAATAATTGCAAAAATTGATTCCTAGATGAGATCCTATTATTTACAGATCCACAAAAACAAATTCCTTATGGAATGCTGTATGAAGCAAAGTGACACAGAGTCCCCAGGCAGGTGCAAAGGAGAGCTGCTTTATTGCAAAAACCAGGCCTTTTCAAGAAGTTAGCTGGTTATCAGTTTATACAGTTTTAAGGCACAACCAATGACCATACACCACGATGTGGACACGTGGCAGTCATGCAGCTTATCTCTCACGTCTCTCCCAGCTCTCCACCCCTATTCCAACTGAGTCACTCAAAATCAGTTCCCTTCTACTTAGCCTAAGTAAGAGGCTTGAACCAGGATTTTGCAAGGGTAACAAGGCCCTTATTTTGTACATGCAACAGAATGCTAAGAAATTAGAAAGTCTAAAAAATTATGTGTTGGAAGTGGCTGTTCACTGGCATTGGTGAAAAACTCTGTATTGAGTCTGTGACCAGGCACATAAATGCATGCTAGCCACGTAGTACACATATTTCTTTCTTTTTCATATACCAATTGCTAGGTTCATTGTTCTTCATCTTAAGGATCCTGCTTTCTTACATAGACAAGTGACTTACAATGGGGTGATTAAATAGAAGAAAAGCTATGATGAATCCATTTTGACAAAGGAGAGTCCTTTGCTTATGTAGTTTCCCAATTCATCTGTTCTTGAATCCATGTGAGATGAGAAGACTATGATTATTTAACCTTTGCTCTTTCCTGGAAATTTGGGTCATAAAGTCATGCAGATTCTTTGTGACATTAGAAGAATTCTATATAGCGTTCATTGAAAATGCTTTTTCAACTTATCAGAGTATCTTAATTGTATCAGTATGTAAAGAATAAAGAATGCAGGAAAATATAGTTAAAGCTAGAATGCAAAAGGTAATTTAGTGTAATGAAAATGAAGAAAAGATCAAAAAAGATTCCAATGTTTTCCCCATACAGTGTGAAAACCAATGTGAGATGTTCTTTAGAAAGAAAGCAATACATTCAGTAAAACTCTGCACAACATACTCTAAAACATAAAAGACTAAAAGGGAAAGGTAATGAACACAAATGCATTTTACATCATAAAATGTAAGCTTACATTTTTTAGAGTGATTTGTGCACAATGCATCACATTTTTCAAGCAGTAACTATGCAATGATCTTCTTTTAAAATGCTGTAGTTTTTTGCAAAAAAGTGAACAATACCTTAAACTTCATGTATTATCTATGGTACACTGACTGTAAGCTTGTTGCTGTAGGCCCTCAACTGGGGTATAATTAGCACTGACTCCATGATTGCAGAAGGCTGATCAATTGCTTTATTATATCATCTTATACTATGTTATACTATACTTATTAAGAAACTCAGTAACCCTTCTAGCTAGTCCAATACAGCTTTGACCTAATTGGTCAAACAATCCAAACACCATCCAGTGTCCAATTAAGAAATCACCCTTTGGTAAACAAATCTCTATGACACATGCTACATGTGCAGAACAGCAGGTGCAACAAGTGGAGATAAGAATTGTTTCTCATTCCTTTCTCTGATCTTCTCACAGCCTCCCTGGGAAAATGCCTGGGAAAGTCTGTGCCTGCTCTCTGTGGACAGAGCTGCTGCCACAAGCGGAGTTCTGTTTTTAAACAACCCTCACAAAAAAAAAAAAAAAAAAAAAGAGAGAGAGAGAGAGAGAGAGATAGAGAGAGAAAGAGAATTAAGTGAACAGAAAGGAAATGTAATTATGATATTCAGAAATGTACCATACATCTTAACTCTTGGCCCGCTCATGGAGCATAATAAAGAATTACAACTAACAAAAACAGGCTATGTAGTATGTTTCATTTTTCTGCTACTTTTTTACATTGAGCATTAAAGACCAGGCTTCTCTTACCTTCTCACAGTAAGCTGGCTTTCACAACAAATCTATTGCCTTCAAACAGAGAGCAGAGGTTCTTGGTAACTTCTCTTCACTAGAAATCACACTACATGAGGACAGAAGTATTAAAATGTTTTTCATCTCCTCATGGCAATGGTGATAGAAATTTTTCTTTCATTGACAGTTGTACTGAAATGCCCTTTATTACTTTAACTGACAAATGTTTAAACAAAATATAATTCAGATGAATTTCCCTTTTTATTTCACCAAATGCTTGCATAGTTGAAAACCCCACTCCCTGCATTTAGATACTGTTGATGGTACAGTTTTTTGGTTTTTGTTGCAAAATGCTTCTTTCTGTGGGCTAAGGCCTAGTTCTGTTTTATCCTTCTTGATATCACAGATTTGACAATATTGTTTGACTGCTTCCTTAGCAGCAGTCCTGATAGCCTTTCGCCACACATAAAAGTACCCTGATAAAATTGGAAAATCCATATTCTACTAGAATTACATGTCAAAATACCTTAAATCAAATGCTGATTTACATCAGTCATGTTCCCCCTGGTTTCTGTGCTTCTTTTACAGCTTTCACTGACCCATCTACAATACAGGAGAGCTTGCCCTGCCTGTTGCCAAAGCAAAGATTCTCTCAAGCACAGTTAACATCACAGTCAGCTCTGAAGTTCTCCAGAAGGATACAGATAAGAAAAGGAAGTATTGCTTCAGACAAAGGTTTGCCTGATCACAAAGAAAATAAATTATTTTAACAATCTTAATAGAATGGGGTACATTCACTGTAAGAAAAGTATTCAATGATGCTAGAGTTGGTTTGCAGTTTGCCTGAATGCATAGTTATTTATCTGGCTCAGTAAATTTTCCGATGTGTTGAACTACTTTAAAAACATGAGAAAGCTGTTTAAAAGCTTTGGTGAAAGGAGATGTATCAGCCTGTAGATATTTGGGAGTCATACCTACATATAAATACATAAATTTTAAAGAATATTTACTGTCTGTAAATTCTATTTTCAGTATCTGTGTTTATGTATAACTTCATAAAAATAAATGCGTTTATTTAATGTCCTTTAGGGATAAATTGTGCACCCTGACTCAAAATAAAGCATTCTATAAATTTTATTTAATAAATATCTGCTCAATTCCAGTTTCAAGTACCTAAGGGCCACCCTAGGCTCTGATCTTTCACTATTAAGAGCTGTAGCCCTTGGCTGCTAGTGCCAATTTACTCATGGAAGAGGCCTTGCTCGGCATGTTTGTGTTCCTGTAATTGTTTTAGCATTATGTCTTGTTTGAAGAGAATGGGCAAACAATTTTGGAAAGCAGGATTTTAAAAAGTCTCTGTAATTGGCTCACATATGCCATGCACTTTTCCACTATAGTAATCCAATGCAGTTGTCTCTATTTTCAAGATGAAGGAATATTTGCACAAATAAATGGGGCTGATATTATTCAAAGCCAAAATCTGCTCTGTGCTCCAAGACATGAGTGACACATGGGTAGAGTTCTTAATAACATGTGCTGGAGCTGGGTAACAAGGTTCAAGTAAACAAGCTTGTAAGGATACCCAAGTAGATTAAGTTAAGTAAAAGTAATTCCTGAAGAGAAAAAGTAAGTTGTAAAACATCTTGTATCTTGGCATTATAGTCTTAAAGCTACACTGAGAAGAAAGAAAATAGACAATCTAAGGAAACAGCTGCCTGCAAAACATATTGAATAGGCTCAGTGCCAAAAAGGGAACGTGTGCTATATGCTCACATATAATAAATACATAACAAGGGTAATGTCTTTCTCATTATCAGTTTTAAAATATCAAAAATGTTTTACAAAAAGTTAAAAATCATGATTGGAAAGACAAGTGTACTAACTGCATAACACAATAATCAGAAAAATCCTACTGTTGATAAAAAGCAAATATGTGAAAACTAGAAGAGACAAATGCTTCTGGTGGGTGGTGTGAAATTGAAACAACCTTTGCAAACCAACTTTAGAGGACTGATAGCTGACGGATCTCACTCTCAAATATCACAGTCCCTTTACAGAGACAATTACTTTTCAATTTGCAAGACAAAGGACTTAGCTTGAAAAGCCAAACTTAGGTATGACACTTTTCCTCTAAAAAATGTTCCCTTTTTACTCTACCCATAGACACTGATATGCTTATCCAGAGAAAATGAAAGCATGTTACACCTCATCTACACACATCAATGTAAGGAAATTAGAGCAACTTAGAAGTAGCTGAGATTCCTTGCCCATATTCCTGTTCCATTGTACATACTATCTGAACCCTTTTATTGTTCACATTAAAACTGCATATTATATAAATATACATGCAATTATTTTCCTGCCTCATTTCAAATGATTTATTAGCATATTTAATAGCACTAGATCCCTAACTGAACATCCACAAGTAGTTTCACACTCTTTGGTTATAGGCACTTAATTTAGACTTGAAGTTTAGTGACCACATGCTTCTGTCATACCTAATCAACAGTGAGATTGTTCCTGTAGAAAATGAACCACGGCAGGTGCCATGCACCAATAGTAGAATACTAGTTGCACATGCAGAATAGTATTATGAAAAAAATTCTCTCCACAAACCACATAAACAGTTTGCCAATTTCTTTACCTCTGCCCCATGCTGTGTAAATTGCAACAGTACTGTTCTGACCCCAAGCCCAAACACCCCCCTCCAGATTATATTATCAAACAAAGGCCATAATCAAGCTACAAAAGGGGCTGCACATTTCACCTGCCAGTTTCAGTCCTGCTCACTGTGAGAAGCTGTAACCTGATGTAAATAAGCTTTCCAAGGCAACTTCAAATGTAACATTAATCAGGGTGAAGGACCTTCCAAGTTTTTCCCGTTGGATTAGACGATGACTGTATTAGAAGCTGCAGCTGAGTACGGAGAATTTGGTGAGCTAGCCTCTACACTGGTTCTATTTTCATTCACTGCTTCTGTGGACATAAGGGAGGCTGAATCAAGATTTATTATAATAAATTTATTTCACTCATCACAAAGTATCAATATTTGGATATCTGTGTGTAGCAGCAATCAGGCTACCAAGTGAGATATGTTATTTAGGTAGTTACTTAAAACTGTTTTCTAGTTGCTTCATTTTTTAAAACTGGGATATATCTTTAAATAATATGTAAAGTATGCCAACATACCTTACCTTTCATGTACGACTATGACCTCAAAGCTGTGTTTTAGAAGTGAACTACAGTGAAAAAATCAGGGAAAAAGAGAATATGGAAAACTTTGCTTTCATCTGAGTCCTGAATTACACTTGCGTGTAATTGCGTGTAATGTGGGAAGAATTGAATACACAGTATTACAAAATGCAGCATAGTATCAAATGACTGCAATAAACCACACATACATGAATATCATATCATGCAGTTTTACACATTGAGAAAAAATAAACAGAAATTAAATTTTCTTTTCACTTCTTACACAAAGAAATTAAAATCAGGCAATGGCATTTAACAGAAAATTGCATTTTTAAAATCCTTCATTTTAAAAATGACTGGGTATTTCTACAATGGAAATGAATCTGTTGGCTTGAGTACACTTATTTACCTCTGCTCAGAAACGTGTTCGCTAGTTCTTCATTGTGGGAGCCATTGCATATGACTAAATGTCTGCCTTCATCTTCAAGGCAACATTATGACGTGGCAGTGAATTTAGTTCTGCTTTTAATGCCTTTTTATCTTCTGCATCTTTTAGAATAGTGCTGTCTCTGTTTCTATTGGTGTAATTCAATATAACATTTCAAAATTCCTTCTCATAAACGAAAATGTTCTTCAACTGCAAACAAAATTTTCTTAATTCCTTTCTACTGGAAGTCTTTGGCATGCTGCGGGCTCTACTGGAAAGGGCTGTGAATCACAAGCTATCTCCCTGTTTAAATAGGAAAACATAATAAATGCAAGGTGATAACCTGTCTATTCCTCCCCCTACATGCACATTTGCCCTTCGTGGTGCTTCAAGCGAACAAACAGGACATTATTTTTAGACTTTCACTTCTCCAGAAGGAAGGCATGGAGGAGCTGCTGAGCAACTGCATGAAGGAATGCAGTAACTAGCTCTCCAAAATAACAACCAAAATGGCTCCATCTGAGCCTCTGCTCAGAAGCAGTACACCTTTATTCCTCTAATTAAATGACACTGAATTATGAAAATGGCAGGGGGTGGCTCAAAGGCATGCTTTCAGTTCTCAAGACCTAATTTGAAGGAAATAAACTTGAAGAAGACAAACTTCACAGCTTTTAAGAGCCTCATTACTGACCTGCATTAACTACGGTTATAACAACCTTTGCCAGGTCCTGTGTAAGGAAACAAGTCAACTTCTTTTGTATCTAATGCATGTTCTGGCTCAACTAAATTGTTATGGTATTAACACATGGATTGCTGAAATTTCAACCTTTTTGAAACAGGTCATAGCAGTCTTGAATCATGTGAATTTACAACAAAACATAGCAATTACCTCCCACCTCCATTGTTACTGCTTTTATTGTTTCACTTGTTTCATGCTGGTTTGTCTGCTGGTGTGCATGGAGGGCAAAGCAGACACAATGGCAGCGTTGCTTAGAGACCTAAACTCCACTCTAACCTCCAAGGCATAATAATTTGATCCTTAGTTTTGCAACACAATGATAATTCTGAGAACCCCAAAACAGGATGGTCAATCCACTCTTTTATCTCAGTATACAGAACCATGTGCTACCTGGTTTCTGTTATTGACCATATTGACCTCCTTTCTTTGCTCAATGCTGATGCCACGACCAGGCTATGCCCTGGCTGATGTGGGGCAAGAAGCAAGTACTGCAGAGCTCATGAGTGTTCATTCTGGTGCCACCACACACAGCACAAAAGAGCCTGAGCATGTTGCCTTTAAGGTGGGATGTTCTCAAGTTCACTGCAAATAAATGAGCTGCGCAACTTCCAACAGTATCATGAAGCCCTGATGAAACTAAACATCTGCTGTTACTAATGAGAAATTTGGCTATGCACCTGCATATTTTAAGCTGTGTGTGAGAATCACAGAATGTCAAGGGGCTGGAATGGACTTTAAAGATCATCCTGCCCCAAACCCCTTCACATGCCATAGGCAGAGACATCTGCTAGACCATGTTGCTCAAGCCTTATTCAACTTCAATGCTGCGAGGGCTGAGGCAAGCACAGCTTGTCTGGGCAATCTATTCCAGTAGTCTCATCCATTGTCACAGTGAAGGATTTCTTCCCAAAATCTCACTTAAATTTTCTCTCTTCATTCGTACCCATTTCTGCTTGTCCTATCACTACAGATCCTGATGAAATTCCCCCCAGACACTGCAAGGTTGCTGTAGGGTGCCCACACAGGCTTCTCTTCTCCTTCTCTTCACGAGGCTCCACCAGCCACAGCCCCCTCCGCCTGGCTTTGCGGACGGGGCGTCGCAGATCACCCCTGTCACCCTCACGGCCTCTGCACTTCACCCGGTGCCTTTTTCCCCCGGCGGACCCCCCGGACTGCATGCAGCGCTCCAGGTGGGGTCTCACCGGGGCGGAGCAGAGGGGCCAGAACGCCGCCCTGCTTCTGCCCACGCAGTTTGTGCTGCTGTTTCTGACACGGCCCAGCACGGGGCTGGTTTTCTGCGCGTTTCCCATCTCCCCAGCCTGAGGAGCGGCGGGGCCGGGCCGCAGGAGCCGCGGTGAGGGGGGGGGCGGGAGCGCGCCCCGTGCGTGCCGCAGCCGGTCACGTGGGCGGCGGCACCGGGGCCGGGGCCGCGCGAGGCTGAGGCGGCGCCGGCAGCAGCGATGGCGGCGGCGGCGCTGGGCGGGCTCGGCCTCCTCCGCGCCCGGCTCAGGCTCGCAGCCGCAGCCGCCGCGACCTCCGCCGCCCTCGGCCCGAGCGGCCACCGCGCGCCCTCGCTGCGGGGAGGCGTCGCCGCCGCCGCTCTCCCCTCGGCCAGGAGGAGCTACGGCTCCCAGGCGAAGGAAGAGGAGGAGCTGCGCGTCCGGTACCTGGATGATGAGCACAAAGGTAAAGAGGGGAGGCGGCTCTGCACCTGCTGTCCCGGCCGGGCCGGGGTGACCCCTGCGGGGCAGGGAGAGGGCGGCCCTGGGGGAGCTGCCCGCGGCGAGGGGCGGGCAGAGAGCGCTGGCCCCTCCTTCTCCTCCTTCTCCTTCTTCTCCTCCTTCTCCTCCTTCTCCTCCTTCTCCTCCTTCTCCTCCTCGGCCGGGAGCGCTGGGAGCTGCCGGCATGGTGGTGTCAGAACTGGGTCGGCTCGGTCCTTCTTGATCTTCACCGCATCGTAGAACGGTTCGGGTTAGAAAGGACCTTGAATAGTACCTGGTTCAAACTCCTCTGCCTCGTACTAGAACAGATTTGTGTAGAGCCCCATTCGGGCAGGCCTTGAACAGCTCCAGGAATGGGGCAGCCATAGCTTCGGTGGGCAGCCTATTCTAGTGCCTCATCACTGTCACAGTAAAGATTTTCCTCCTATGAACTAATCTAGATTTATTCTCTTACAATTTGAACGAATTCCATCTTGTCCTGTTGCTACATGCCCTTGTGAATAGTCTTGCCTCATCTTTAGTGTAGGTTCCCTTCAGGTTCTGGACAGCTATGATTGGGTCACTTCAAAGCCTTCTAATTTCTACACTGAACAGTTCCAATTCTGTCAGCCTTTCTTTATAGGAGATGTGTCCCATTCTTATCATCTTGATGGCCTCCTCTGGACTTGCTCCAGCAGTTCCATGTCCTCCCTGTGCTGGGACCCCAGGGCTGATGCAGAGTTCCAGGTGGGGTCTCACCAGAGCAGAGCAGAGGGGCAGAATCCCCTCCCTCCCCTGCTGCCCACACTGCTCTGGATGCAGCCCAGGACACGTTTGGCTTTCTGGGCTGGGGGTGCCCATGGCTGGGTCATGTCCAGCCTCTCACCCACAGCTCCCCCAAATCCTTCTCACAGTGCTGCTCTCCATCTCTTCATGCCCAGTGTTGATACTGGGGACTGTCCTGACCCAGGTGGAGCACCTTGCACTTGGCCTTGTTAAGTTTCATGAGATTCCCATGGGCCCATTTCATGAGCTTATCTAGGTTGTTATGGATCTTCTTCTTGAGGTGTGTCAACAGCATCACTTTTTTTTTCTAGAGAACTGCAGCATATATACTGTGTTTGTGAGGTACACCTGTGTGAGCTGGATCTGTTTGCCACTCTAATTGTGTGAAAATGAAGTTTAGCAGCAAATGTCTAGAGTCAGGCTGCTCCAGACATCAGTTTTGTGCTTTGTGTGCAGGGGGCAGAGAGGGCACAAAACTGATATCCGTGTTTTCTGTGGTAGAAGGTATGGCTTCAGTATTCTCTCATCTCATGCCACTCTCCTAATAATCATCTTATCCTCCTCCTTGCTTTTAGTGTTGTTGAGCACTACTCACTTTTTTCTACTCAGTTATACCAAGAGTCTTATTTTAACACATCTGGTTAATAAAAGAAAGAAAATCTGTGCTCCTTAGTGACATGTAGCCAGTTCATCACAGCATGGACACTTTAGGCCTCCTATTATGATTTGGTGCTCTCTGGATTTTGGAAGTGTTCGACTTCCTTTGGCGTTTGTCACTTCCTTCCCCTGTGGATTCAGCAGGGCTAGGAATGGTGGAGAAGAGGTGCAAACTCTGTTCCTGAGGATTTATGCCTATAATACGTATACTTAGACATGATGTTATACCCGCTTTTATAGAGGGGGCCATAATATAGGGTTTTGATTATCTGCACATGATTCTCTTTACATGGAGAGTACATCTTGGAACGACCATGTGTTGAGATGTACAGTTTAGTTTATGTCTTTGAGCACATTAATTCAGCTATTTCACACCTGCTGCCAATTCAGCCAAATGCCTGTGAGTTAAGTAGGCCAATACATAGATTTGTATACATATAAAGAGAGGTAACCTCAAAACTTTGAATTTTTGTATGAGTTTAGAAAATTATTCTTTCTTTTTCAAGGGAAAACTGATGTGCTTTTATCAGGTTTCATCAGGGCAGGTTTTTGTCATTATTTAGTATTGATAGTAAAGGTGATAAAATATGATCCTGAAATAATCATCTGTCTTGTAGTTCTGTTCCCAACTCTTTCTGCTTCCTTTAAAATGTACTAGTTTAGTACTGTTTTTCCAGCTGATTCTAGAACTTTGAATTAGTTTAAAAAATCTATTAAGTTTTTTTTTTTTTGTGGATTATTTTAGGTTAAGGAAGAGACAAGACAGAAGCAAAGGAGAGTTTGTAAAATGTTAGAAGAGTGTTTTTCCTTCCTTTTTTTTTGTGCTCTATCAAGAAGTGGTAGAAAATACCACAATCTTACACAGTAATCAACTTTTATTTCTGTTACACATAGAATTAGGCAGTGTGTTCCAGTTGTTGAATCAGCGAGGAGTCATTGTTTTTGTTATGTTATGAAGGTGTTTCATACTTATATGTAGCCTAATGTCCCAAAACTTGGAGATAGTATTTGTGATGTTAAAGCAACTGTCACTATCATAAGGAAGGATTCAATCAGTGTATTTTTAAATAATGAATTCTCTAAGTGGAAGAAGGACAGAAGGACACAGACACAAACACTGTTTGTTAGAAAAAGATAAGAACAAGGATAGAGAAATGTATCCTTGAAGTAGACATTAATTTCATACGCCTTACTCAGCAGCACAAAGAGCAGGCAATATTTCTGCAAAAGAAACGTGGCTCTGCTTCCTCCCTGTAGTGCTACCACACACCTTCCTTCTCACCTTGTATACCAAGTTAATCTATATTTATCTGCTTACAGCATGTGATATCTCTGCTGAATGAGGACACCAGCTCTGTGAACACCCCTGTGCTCTCTCTTGCTCTTTTCTACCCTGCCATTCCTTGATGTACCATTTTATGTTCTTGACTTTCCCATACGGTACTCTGGTCTCATCACACCATTTTATACTTCTTGACTTCATGCACACTCAGACCCTGCTCTCTGACTACCTTTTCTGGCACACACGTGCTTGTTGATGCTGTGGTTGTGCTCTTGCATATGCCTGGTGTTTCCATGTTGCTCAGAGTGGACTGTGAATACTGGGGAAGAGGGAACGCTGGCTGTATCTGCCTCATGTACAGGTACATGTACGTGACAAATCTACAGGCAGTAGACAAATCTTTGCCTGTAGGCAAAGTAGCAAACTGTTCTGCTTCACTTCCATGTGATTTGCATACCCCAGGTCTTGGGAAGTTGTTCAACATGAAGTAAAATGAGAGTATGTTCGCAAAGGCTAGTTATTGACATTTTAACTCAAGGCTTTCCAGCTTCCAAATTTGAAATTTGACCAGAACTGGAATACAGCAGGTGTGAGATTTTTGAAGAATGTGATTAAAAAATATATTCTGCCCATATTTCAATTTGTGAAGCTCTTAGTGTCAGCTTCCTGTGAGTAAAGATGACTGTCAGTGTTTTTAAATTAAGTAGGTATCTTTTAGTTGATTTGAGATTCCATTTGATCATCACTAGGGCTGAAATGTATTACAGCTATTGACATTTCAGAACTTAGCCAAATTGCATTAGTGATCCCATTACAAATATAAATTATTCTAGTGCTTTGGATTTTTAAGTTATAGGTGAAATTGGGAGAAATATCTTCTTGGTCTTGACTCCAATGTGGCAGTGTCACTTGCTGGAATGTGATAAAAATATTTTTAGAATTTAGATTTTATACTAGAATGACTCCTTATGGTCAAATTTCCCAGCTGGTTTTGGTTCAGTTTAGAATAAGACAGCTTTTGGTCTTAATCAGTTAGAATTTTAATGTACATGGAATGGGCAAAACCAAATACGGTCTTGGTTTAAGTTGTTTGCTCAGAGGTTGGAAACTGATAGCTAGCTGATAAATTGGAAAAATTTCCTGTTCCTTTGCTGTGTTTAAAGCAGGGCTGAGCAGGTGAAAACTAGTAACTTAAGAAGTGTGGAAAAGAGTTAAATCAGAATTTAGAGATGAAACAGGCTCATAGGGGATTTTGAAGAATGTTTTGGTGCTTTTAAAAAGTGCTGGTTAGTACACATCTGTGTGATTTTTCACTTAAATACTTCTTGATAAGATGATTAATGAAAGCCACCAGAATTGTGCATGATATAGTCACCATATGTTCTTGTTTTGCTTAAAAAACTACTTCAGAATAATAAACATCTAAATCCACTTGTCTGCCTTGGTGCATTTGAGTAGTTAAGTGAAACAAGCTTAATAATAACTCACTTTGATCCCCCTTCCACTTATCAAAGCATAATTCAGACATTTTAAAAATATTTTTTAAATTATGCAAAATGGCCTCTGTGTGTGTATTGAATGCAAATAAATAATAAATACAAAGAATTCTGTGGCTGCTTTATATGCAGGTGTAGTGAATCTTTCAAACTCTGGCAAAATGTACTGGTTTAAAGACAAGATTAATTTTTAAGTAACCATTTAGATGTGTTTCTACCAAACATTGAGGATGAATGTTTTGATTTCTAAATATGTAATATAAAAGAGATAAAAAACATTATTAAAAGTAAGATCTCCTGTGTGCTGATACAAACAGGAGTTAATCCAGGATCTAATCTCTTCACTTTATTTAAGTATTGAATTTAGTGTATGCTATGAATCAGGATGTTTCTGGGAATTTACAGATACTTTGAAGCTATCTTTCAGATACATATGTATCCTTATTTCTGTGAAAGACATTTCTTGCTTTTACTATACTTTCGTTTTATAATATAACTTTCATTTTTATCATATAACTTATAATACAAGTTTCATTTCCTTTTTCTCTAAACAATGAGAATTATACTAAAGGCAGCTTTCTCTTTTGACGGGGGCAGCTTGTAAGTAGAGAACATATTGTCCATTTACATATGCTTTGCCTCTAATGGTTGGCTAGGAAAGTAGTATACAGGAATATTGCTGCTTATATTGGACAACACTGGGAATCGCCGTCTCTTGAAGATCCTAGCCAGTTAAGATGAAGTTAATTTTCAGTTTGCAGATGTATTCTTAATAGGTGCACATTATGTGCTGCAGTGTGTCCCAGAAATAATGTGGGGATGACTCCCTGGAAAAACTATGACATTAATATTTGGTTTAGCATTATGTGAAGGCTTATTCCTTCTTAGATCTGTCATGTTTTTGATACCATATAGACACCAACAGAGCAAATACTACTACTAGTATGACTACTAATTTTTACTTCTATTTATTAATGATTGCTTTTTAATACATTTTCTTTCATAAGTAGATTTTTCAAACAGTTCAGTTAAAAGGATTTTGGAAAGCATATATATATGTGTGTGCTTTAGGAAGAATGAACCATGATTAAATGCTTCAGATGACAATATAACAGGTATTATTGAAAAGTGACCTCCCTCAGGTCAAGTCCCCCATGACTGGAAAAGGGGAAACCTTGTACTCATTTTTAAAAGCAATGGAAAGCTGGAGCCTGGGAACTTGTGACCCATGAGCCTCTTCTCTGTGGCTCACCTCTGTGAGGCAGATCCTCCTAGAAGCTGTGCTGAGGCACACAGAGAACAGGGAGGTGATTGAAGACAGCCAGCATGACTTCACCAAGGGCAAGTCCTGCCTGACCAACTTGGTGGCCTTGAATGATAGAATTCACTTCATCAGAGGTCAAGGGAATGACTACAGATGTCATTTATCTGGACTTCTGGAAAGCATTTTGCAGTGTTCCCCTCAACACTTTTCTTTCTAAAGTGGAGAGAGATGGACTGTTCAGTGGATGAGAAGTTGCTTGGATGGTGGCATCCAGAGCGTAGTGGTCAATGGCTCAGGGTCTTGATGGAAGTCAGTGACAAGTGATGTGCCTCAAGGGTCTATACTGGGACCACTGTCATTTAGTATCTTCATTGATGACATAGATGAGGGGATTGTGTTCACCTTCAGCAAATGTTTTGATTATACCAATCTGAACTGTGCAGTTGACATACCTGAAGGATGGGACGCAATCCAGAAGGACTTGGACAAGCTTGGGAAGTGAGTCCATAGGAATCTCATTAAATTTAACAAGACCAAGTGCAAGGTGCTCCACCTGGTCAGAGTAACCTCTGGTATCAGCACAGGCTGGGGATAAGCAGATGGAGAGCAGCCCTGGGGAGAAGGATTTGGGGGTGCTGGTGGTGAGAGGCTGGACATGACCCAGCCATGGGCACTCCCAGCCCAGAAAGCCAAACGTGTCCTGGGCTGCATCCAGAGCAGCGTGGGCAGCAGGGGAGGGAGGGGATTCTGCCCCTCTGCTCTGCTCTGCTGAGAGCCCACCTGAACTCTGCATTCAGCTCTAGGGTTCCAGCACAGGGAGGACATGGACCTGTAGGAGTGAGTCCAGAAGAGCCATCAACATGAATGGAGGGATGGAGTGCTCCTGTGGAAAAAATCTGAGGGAATTGGAACCGTTCATCCTGAAGGCTAGGCTTTGGAGTGGCCTACTGTGGCATTCCATTTTCTGAAGGGAGCCTGTAAGAAACATAGAGAGGGACTTTAAACTGAAAGAGAGCAGGTTTAGTTTAGATATTAGGAAGAAATTCTTTACTTTTAGGTACTGAAAGGGATTGCCCTGAGAAGCTGTGGTCACCCCATACCTGGAGGTGTTCAGAGCCATGGTGGAAGGGCTTCTGGACAATCTGCTCTAGTGCAAGTGTACCTGCAGGAGGTTTGGAACAAAATGATCTTCAAGGTCCCTTCTGTCCTCAGGATGCTCAGATCTTGTAGTAATGGCATACCAGAACAATAATAATTCAAATGTGACTGTAAGGCATGTTTTTTTTGTATATATATATCACTGCAATATGTAGGTATCCCTTGCAAACATTTTATACTTTTTGTCTTGCAATTCTTGCTTCACAGTTTTTTTATACTTAAATGAAAACAGCTGGGTGGGTGCCATCTTTGTCTTTTACTTCCGTAGAAGGAAGCAGAAGTGGTAGTTTTGACTTGATACAACTGCTAAGCAAAAATTGACTTGTATGATTTGTCTTCAAGGATAATTCCTTTGTAGGAAAAAAAAAATCTTTAAAGTGCTTTAGTGTTAAGTGGAGCTTCCTTCTGAATACACTGTTGGTGGTGGTGGAGTAGCAGTCTTTGGGCTTCAGTGGGGAGAAGAAAAATTCAAGTGTCATTAAGTGTTACTGCCACTAAGCATAACATGCTTCTGAAAAGGATGCTATTTCCTGACTGACGTATGGTTTGGGGTAATACTATCTCTAGTTTATTTAAGCATGGGATTTGTAGTGCCTGTAATCAAAGTGAAGTCAGGGTGAAGTGTCTTTTTGTTGCTTTAATGTAGGATGATGCTTTTGCCTAATCTACTTGTGTTGAACCTATGGAATATTTGAATTTGGATTGATCCTCCTCCTGGAGAAGTTGTAACAGCTGAAGAAAAGTGCTACAGTACCACTCCTTTTTGCTTAACAGAATATAAACAGATTCCTAAGTAAGTGCTGAGTAACGACCTTTGCAGGTGGTCCTGATGAATATCTCCAGCCACAGGTATAAGCGTGGGAACTCAGGCTTGTAGAACAAGGAATGAAGGTCATTTGGGTTGCCCTGGTTCCACTTCCCTATTAGGAGGTACCTATACGTAATAATTGACTGTACCTTAAGTGCAAGAAGGTCATGTGAGCTTTATTACTGCATTTGACACTATTTTTATTTGAATCATGACAGTGGTAGCTGGCAAATGAAGACTTTGTCTTCAAATTGTTAACTACAGAAGGAGCAGGAGCTCTTTTAAATCTTGTCATGTGTGCATGTGTGTGCAACAGACATGCAGGAGGAAGGAGAGGAAGGGAGCTCAGACACTAATGGGTCACTCCTAAGGGAGAACAGGTTTTCCAGAAATAGAAGAAGCAGTATGCACTGAGATGACAGGGAAGGCTACAAGAGCATAATTATGTATAGATTGCACATTCAAAGCTGAGTGGTGAAGTAGTAGTCACCTGGGCAAACACCGAATTTCTGAAATTCTGTTTTTTCATATCATAGGTTGGTGGCACTACTGTGGGCATTTTTGTTTGAGACAGAGCTTCTTTTCTGCCTTTCATTCCTGGTCTTGCCCTAGTCCTTTCTTCCACCTTATCCTTGCATTTTCTGCATGAAGAGGGTCCTGACTGATAAAATACTACCAGGGCGGGATCAGGACTGTGTGCTGGTGTTTTGAACTCAGGCAGTTGTATGGGTTCAAACAGTAATTGTCTAAAAGATTGCTGTAGTTGTGGTAAACTTAGGCATTACCAAAATAGATGTTTCAGAATTTTCCTCTTGGATATTCATGCCTGTTAAGGTGAGGGGGCAAAATAAAGACAATTTTTGTTTCTACTACAACATCCAAACCAATGTAAAGGTAATCAGTCAGACAATTGATCTGTAACTGGACTAAGGGAGCTGTGAATGTGTCTTTGGAACCATGTACCAAGCATTGATCTTTTCCCACTGGTGGCATTCTTTCTATGTTTATGACTTCCTTTTACCTGTATTGGAGTTGCTGGTCTTTGCTCTGATAGCACTTCATGCTTTAAAAAATCTCTGGTGATAGCTCTCTAAATATGGAAATATGTGCTTTACAATTAAGCATCTTTCCTGATGGTTTGTCAGCACTTCATGCACAAACATGAAATTTTTGCACGCAGTTGTATAATTCTGCATTCAATTTTTGTAAGCACTGTTTCCACATGATGATGTTAGAGCCCTGTTTTTGTTCTTAAAGTAAGTGTAATTTCTCTTGAGTATTGAAAAGAATAAATAATTTTATCTTCTTTCAATAGTGATTACACTAGCATTTTTTTTCAGTCCTCAATGCCTTTTGTATAATTTCAAAATAATAATAATTTACATAGATGATGCATATTACACTACATTGTAACAGTGATTTGATCTTTCTTCCTCTCCAGGAATTGTGGTGCTTGGATTAAACAGATCTCATGCCAAGAATGCACTTAGCAAAAATCTTGTAAAAATGGTAAGTGACAAGAATATTTTTTACTGTAAAGGTGAAATATTGGAATGAAGCACTTTAAAAAGTGTTTGGTGATTCCCCTTCCTCCTTTTCTCTGTAGATGTCAAAAGCTGTGGATGCTTTGAAATCTGATAAGAAAGTACGAACTGTTGTATTCCGGAGTGAAGTCCCGGGGATATTCTGTGCTGGTATGCAAACTTAATTTTCCTAAGAAGCTGGAAATCCATATTCTCTTATTCAGAAAAAAAAAAAAAAAAAAAGGCCAGATTCCAAGGAAACATATCATTTTCATATATTCATCTCAGTAACAAACAAAACATTTTTTAAATTATTTTCTTCAATTGCTAACACAAATCAAATACTGGGCTTATTCTTTCTGTGTCATAAAGCATTTCAAATTATATAATATAAAATATACAATTTTTAACCATGATTGTAAAAAATCATTTAATTGATCTAGAAACTCTTGCTCTTGCAAGTATGTCAGAGTAAGATGCAAATAATTTGAGGCCATATAAAGAGGCTTTGTAGAAAGCTGTATCAAACCTTTCTTTTAAATGCATTAACTAGAACTTTTAATTAAAGAAACATATGTAAACTTAAAATTCCATGATGAATATGCATGTTACTGCAGGCTGAATGTATTCTCAAATTAAAAACAAATCAAAACAAAAAGCACACACCCCAGCCCACATATCCAACAGTGCATGCATCTTGCCAAAGTGCTCAGAAAAGCTACCACATGCTGGGAAACAGAATTTGCTGACATGTCAAGATCAATTCATACATCAGTATATTTTGTGACTATCAAGTGAATAGTCTTATTTAAAAATGTTTCAACTAGTTCTTTATTCAAATTTAATTTATATCCATTAGAAATAGAAAAGAGAAGTAAAACAGTTTGTTCTTTATAATACATTAATAGAACTGTCAAGAAAGAGGAGATCAGTTCTGAAATTTTATTTTTCTGATAATTTATGTAGTTGTCATTCTTGATAGCCCAAATAACATAAACAGTTTAGTTTTAAATGCAAAATAGTTTTTCCGGTGTTTAAATATGTAATGTACTTAAGCACTTTTAGTTGGGTTTAAAATTCTTCTTCTTAGTAAGCATGTTCTCATGCAGATACAGTTTGTCACTTACAAGACTTGTGAAAATAATTGTGTTGGAAAAAGGGAATAATAATTCAGTACTTATTTATACATATGAATTGGTTAAATGGGTATGTATTAATCAGCATATTTAATGTAAAGGTTGTTTAAAACCAGAAGTTTTACGTTTTAAATCAAGAAGTTTTAAGTTTTAGTCATCTCAGAAAAAAACCGTAGCTTTTAAACTGATGACGAATGAAGCATCAGAGCTACACATGCAAATGGTGTTTCAAGTTATGTACTAGAGATAAAAAAGATGGCTGTTGGGCTTTTTTAACTGTTTTTTATTTGACATTCTTGAATTTTGTAGGAGTGGTATATTGGAAGTAGGAGAGCAGAAATACTGATTTTGAGGGAGAGTATTTCAGGTATGCTACTATTATTGTACTTATGAGCTCCAAGTATGTCTCTAGTATTCTTTGACAGCTGTCTTTTCTGAGCTCTTTTGATATAAAGATTTAACATACTCATTGCTGCTTATTTGTTTGGCTTAGAAAACCAAGCAATTCAGAATATGTATTAAGACATAACAACAGAGAAGATGCAAAGACATTAGGAAGGAAAATTAGTCCTGAAAAGAAGACTGTGAAAGACAAGGGCTGGGTAGTTATGTATGGATCTTAACCCAGGGAGTAGATACAGGGTGTGAACTAGGTGTCTCTAATTTTAAAAAAGTGATGGGTAAAACAAGTGTCCTAAGAAAGGAGATTCCTGTAGCTGAACAAGTGAAATAAAGGATGTTCCAAAACAGTGGTAACTGAAATTTAGAGTGAAACAGAATACCTGAGGCAGAGCTTGTTAATAAAAATAGGCAAAAATTGTGCAGTGGATGGATGGATTGCTTCAGTAGGTGACTTTAAAGGGTATCTATAAAGAGAATGATAATAGAGGAAGCATAGTGAGATCTGGAAGAAAACAGGTTAGCAGCTGGAGAAGTAAGATGAGGAGAGGAACATACTGGATGTAATAAAGCAGTTCCTGAAGGGGACTCAGGAAATTCAGTAAAACACAAGAAAGTGTTTTCAAACTTAAATGTTAAAGGAGATTATGTTACTTCAAGAACATTTAATTTCCTTAAAAAATGCAAGAATCATCTTGTGAAATGTCACACTTTCTTATGCCTTATAGTGCTATTTAGTTAAGCTGGAATGTTTTTATTTTTTTTTATTTCCTCAATAATGTTTTCTTGCTAATATGTGTGAGAATGTATGTTTTTAAAAATACACTTTTATGATTATTTTTTGGACCACCATCTGATGTTTTATAGCCTGTGTATTGGGAAACTTTATCCTAGAATGTAGTTCTCTTTTATGTGTGGAATGCAGTCCAAGATCATTAAATCCTGCCATTCCTTAGCTATCAACACATATCTGTGAAAGCCACAAGCCAAGTGTCTTGTTTCCTTCTAAGGCCTAGTCCACAAAACATGACATCCAACCATTTTTCTCAAAATAGCACTGTGGATGATTAAAATATTTAAACTCTTTTGATGACTGATATAGATTTGGGTATGATTTCAAATTATGGTATTTTCACATGGTGAAATTGGAGGGGACAAAAATAGAATTCTATAAAAGAATGTAGAGATGTGCCAGAAGTCATATCCTTTCATTTCTGCATAAAAATTCACTTTGAGTCTTTACCTACTCTTTTCTTTGTGTCTCCTTTTTAATACTTTATGCATCCATGGGTGCAGAAAGCTCCTCATTAATGCTCTAGCACTGATCAAAAGGGATGCCCAGAAATCAAAGCTTTGCATGTCTGGGGTTAAGGGTGTCTATGATTATGTATAGGCTATGTCTTAGAGTAATTATGTCTGTAAGGGCTTCTTGTGCTTCCATTAAAAATGCTCTGGCACTGAGTCACTTCTTGACTCCTTTCTTTCTACATCTGAAATCAAATAAGTAAAGTATTGGTCTTTCTGAAGTGAACATGTATGACCGGTCCTGGCCTATGTTAGTCAAAGCTGTGTACTTGCACCATTCTGCAGCCAAAGTAGGTGAGTCTATAAAGGAGTCTTTTTATTTCCTGACAATGTTCCATTCTTTAGGAAGGCATAGGCTTATGCATGGAATAAGGCAGATGTCCCATGGGTAAAATGTCTGTGGTCAAGTAATCATGGGTTGTACTGTGTTCACACAAGGAGCCAGATTACATTCACATAGACAGTTTGAATAGCTTGATTGTTCATTATTAATATAATTTTGACATATGTATATTAGTGACATTGCTTAGGTACTTTTTGTGAGCAGATTTTTAGGCTTTTTTCATCCTCAAAATACTTCTAGAGTAAGTCTGCATAATAGTGTTGTGTGATACAGTGCTGTGTTGGTGTGTTTGCAGAATGGATAAGGTTGGAAGAGATTTCAGTGAGGTCATCTGGTCCAACCTCACTGCTCAATCAGAGGCATTCTGGAGACAGTCTTAGAGCTTCTTCTGATTTTAACTACATGAAGTAAAAAAAAAAAAGGTACAAATAAAATACTTCAAGAGTAGTTTTTTGGTTTTCAGAGAGTATTTGGGTATGGCTTTGGTCCCAAGAATTGAACAAGCTGAAATTGCACCTTAAAGCTTTTGTTGTTCAGTTTTCTAAGGCTTTGAATAAAAGCTGAGATAATATTTATATAACTTCTAGTTATTATGGAATTTTACTTTTGAATATGTTTTTGCTGAAGCTGAAGACTGCTGCATGTTTCTAGGTCTTCTGCTTTTCTTCTGTTTTTTCCCATCTCACTCACTCTTGTCAGTAAGTTTGATGATGTGAAATAGGGATTATGCTATATTTTGCAATTGAAAACTATGGGATCAAGTAATAATCTTTCCTTTGAAACAGTTTTATGTGTTGATGGTTATATTGATAAAAAAACACAGATTCTGATTATATTATTTTCCTTCTAACTTTTTGCTTGCTGTCCCATGTATTGTTGTTTTTCTTGGTAATGTAATGTTCTTCCATCCCTCTATTCATGTCTGGTCAAGAAGGCATTAAAAAAAAGTATTCTTCATGTATTTGTCTCAGGTAGTAACTTACTGACCCATAGTCCACTGGTTCCATTTGCAGCTCATGCTAATAAATAAAACCCCTTGCTATCATTTTACCATTCAGAATAGTACCTCTGGTGCCTGAACAACCAAGACATTTGCTTAACTCTTTCTGTCTGAGTCCAGTCAGAGATAATTTCTCTTAAAAATCCACATGTAAGTTGTTGTCAGTTTCCCTGCATTTGAGAAAAATCCTACTATCTCCTAAAGGAGAAGCGGACTAGAGGAAGACGCTGCTTCTGGATTTGGATTTGCATGGGAGAGTTAGGAGAGCTTTCCCTTGTAACTTCTTGAGACTTTTGTGGTGACTGTGTTTAGAGTTTAATTGTTTAGAACTGTTTGTCTTCAGTATTGTTTTTGCAAAATGAGCTTGACTATATGAAATAGAGGTTGTGAGGTTGATGGGTTATTTGCTTTGTATATGTGTGCATACAAAGAGAGCAAGCTTTGGAACAATTTTTATTTAACATATTTGAAAAATGCTTCTTGGAGACCTTATTTCAAAAATCTTTGAGACATATCAGAATACAGACAGTTAACTTTTTGCTGTTGTTGTAACAGGCTTTCAAGATAGTTCGAAAAATTTTGGTATTTGAGCTCTTTAAACCACTTTGACCTAAAAGTTACTGCAGCTTGGCCAATAAAGTCCCTACTTGGAAAAGCAGAAGAAATCTCTGTGCCAGAAAAAAATCACTATTTGAATTTATGGTATGAGTAAAGCCAACCCAAATGCTTTTCCTGTTGGCATAATTTGTCTACATCAAAATTTTGTTTCCATCAGAGTTGAATTGGCTATATGGAGTTTAATTCACGGCTGCCACTTCCAGCTGGTGCAGTTTTTCTGACAGAAGTTGATGAAGCAGACAAGCCTGGTAGAGCAGATCCTTGAGGACTTCTTTGTTTAGGAGGTTTTGATATGGAGGAGTAGAGGAGTTTCATAATAGCTCTCAAATACTTGACCTACTCTTATTTTTATAGAACTAGCAGGAGTAGTAAGGAGGTATTACTGTGGGTGTAATCTCCTTTTTTCTTGCAGTTTCTGTTATGTAAGCAAGGAGGATTGTATACTTTACCAGACCATGTTTGGTTCTCCAGATTTCAGCTCCTGCACCAGAAACTGAGAAAAGACTTTGTGTATTACTCCACTCTTCCCTCTTAAGCATTCAGATCACACATTAAAATATTTTAGTGTCTTCTGAATATTTCTGTTGCTGCATGTACCTTTCATTCCCCCAAATAAATGCTTTATGATGTAAACTGTAGCTAGGTTCTTTCCTCTTTCTCATTCCAAGTTTTCAGCAGTGTTCAGACTCCCAAGTGCTGTTAGCTGCTTGCAGACTGTTAGACTCAATAACAGTTGCATTTCTCCTAGGGCATCATCAGTGACATGAAATAGGTTGGTCAGCCATGTGGCAGCTCTGTCTTGTGAGTTTGCACAGTCACCTGTTACATTTGGTTTCTACGTCTTGCTTTGTCTGAGGTAGATGATTTTGCTTCTTAATTTT
Organism: Lonchura striata; assembly: GCF_050655825.1. Classification (NCBI taxonomy): domain Eukaryota; kingdom Metazoa; phylum Chordata; class Aves; order Passeriformes; family Estrildidae; genus Lonchura; species Lonchura striata. Next base: position 80,017,609 of record NC_140740.1, on the reverse strand, counting down.
GGTGTTGTCTTTCTGGAATTATTAATTCCTGTCATTATTTTCTAAAGAACATGTTGAATAACTGAGCCAGTCGAGAGTGCAGTTAGGATTGTCTATATACAGAAAAAAAATCCCAGTAAGAAAAACCATTTTAAGTACCAGTTTAAGTACCTTTCTTTTGGAAGTACCATAGTCATCTAACTCCAAATGCTCCTCTACTACCTGACAACACATACTAAATTTCAGAAGTAATTGGAATGACAGAGGATTTTTCAGAGCTAAAAAATGCAAAAAGGAGTTTTCCAGGAGGTTTTTCAGTAAGAATATGAAAATCTAACAATGTTCATTTTTTTTTGATTTACAGAAGACTGATCCATTCCTGATGAGGCAGCAGGCACAAGGAATATGATAGGAAATTGGGTGGTACTGTGCTCAACAGTGCAGTCTTCAAATCAGCATCTAATGAACTAGAAAATTTTAAGCAAAGAATCACTTGTTTGTCTTCTTATTGGTTGGTGCAATGCCTTACTTGAGAAGATGATAGAATTTGGTTTTCATTTGTTCAGCTTTCTGAAAGTTATTCTCCACTTGGGACTAGAGCTTTTAAATTCATGTATTTAGTTCACATGGGCCTCTCTGAGAAAAGACTAGAAGCTATCCTGGTACTTGACAGAGCAAGCTGCATCCATTTCCAAAAAAGACCCATCACTCCCCCATGCTGAGTCTTTAAGAGATTCTGGTGGCACCTCAGGGACAACATATATATTAGAAATTGTAAAGAACCATGTGCAGCAGCCATGAGAGAGGAGTGGGAAAAAAATGGAAGAGGAACAGCCCTGCAGACCCCCAGATCAGCAGCAAGGAAGGGGAGGAGGTGCTTCAAGTGCCAAAGCAGAGATTCCCTTGCAGCCCAAAGACAAGACCTTGTCAAAGCAGGTTGTCATCCTGGAGCTCATGGAGGACCAGTCTGGAGCAGATGTCCACACTGCAGGCCATGAGGAAGCCCATGCTGAAGCAGGTGCACACATCCTGATGAAGGCTGCAGCCCATGAAGAGCCCAGTCAGGAGCAGGGTCCTGGCAGAGCTGTGACCTGTGGGAGAGCAGCCTGTACAGGACCAGATGCTCTGGCAGTTGTGGCCCATGGGGTACCCATGCTGCAGAAGTCTGTTTCTAAAGGCCTGTGCCCTGTGGAAAGGACCATGCTGAAGCAGTTTCTTCAGGAGCTGAAGAACTGTGTTTCCTGTGGGAAGTCCTGGGAAAGACTGTGTTGTGTGGGAGAGATTCTGTGCTGGATCAGGGAAAAAGAGTGAGGAGGAAAGAGTGTCAGGGATGAAGTGTTATGGTTGAATTACAAGCCACATTCCCCGTCCCTTTTGCTCTGCACAGTGGTGGGGAGGGGTAGGGAAGTTAGTAGCAAAGTTAAGCCAGCAAAAAAGGAAGAAAGAACAGTGGGGGGAAGATGGATTTATTTTGGTTTTTGTTTCTCACTGTCTACCTTTTATTGGCAATAAATTCAATTTATCTTTCCTAAGTCCAGTCTGTTTTTTGCATTATGGTAGCAAGTGAGTGATCTCCCTGTCTTTATCTTGATCCACGAGCTTTTAATTGTATTTTCTTCCCTGTCTTACTGAAGAGAGGAATTGGCAGAGAGCCGACATTAACCTACACATCCAGTTATTATGGATTTTTCAAAGTAAGATTGAGGGAAGACCTTTATCCTTGAAGAGCTATGAATTGAGGGTGGATTGGTTATATAAAGTCTCAGAGGAACTTGTGTAAAAATGGTCTAAAATAACAGTAGTCAGGAAGGTTTTTCTCCAGTTGAGTGAATAGTGACCGGAGCTGTGCAATAAGTATGGTTCAGAAGTTAAAGTGGAATAACTTCAACAGAAAAGACTAAATCTATAACTTCTTGGTTCTTTTTTCTATTCGTAACTTGAGGGGCAGGTTTTTTTTCTTACGGCTTGCGTATGGCTTCTGTTTAGATGACTCAGTCTTCCTACCTTGTGTGCTCTAAAGACTTGTGTATGAAATACTGGTTGTCCTTCTCTAGTTTTGAAGTTCTCTAATGACAGCTTGAGTTTAGTTACTCCTTTAGTATCAGGAGCAATTTGTAGAAATACTGTGTTTCTGTCTGAGAGGGATTCCATTGTTTCACTGAATACAGACAGTTTTAATTGAAAGTACTTTCAGCCAGCATGTACTTGTCTCCTGTGTCAAAGATTTCTAAGGGTCTAGTGAAAGTAAAAGACAACTTAATTCATAGCTAATATTACCATAGCATAAAGCTTTTAAAAAAATAAAAGCTTCTGGTAATTCGATAGCTGTAATGCTAGTTGTGGATATTTCTGTGCTGTTTTTCTTCCTTTTTTGGTCTTGAATAAGGTGTAGACCATAGCTTACTGTGATTTGTGCACACAAATAAAAAAATAAATTTAAGAGCAGGCCATTAGTGAAAGATAAATTGTGAGCTCCAGCTAGAGAGTCATCTTTTTAGCAGTATTTTTCCTTGATTGATGCACTTCTGAGATTTGCTTTTTCAAGCTGGGGAAACAACATCTGACCATTCCTTCTCTTCTGTGGCTTGTGACATCTGTTAAAAAATGGAAATGTAAAAGTTTATTTATTTCAATGATACAAGCATTCTTATTTTTCCTTTCTCAATAAGATTGAAGCCATCTTGAATTTGAGATCCATACTATTACTTAAAATTGACTAAAAAGATCCAAATCTGTCTGAGTTGGATATGTGATGAGTTTTGCCACACCAAATCTACATTTCATAGACAGTTACCTAATTTGATTGATCAAGCTAGTGCTTTACTGGTATAATATGTACCAAAGGCTGGACTCTGTAACACAGTTATGTAGAAATACAGCACCTACTTCAGTCACTGGAAATGTGATTATTAACTGGGATTATTTATGAGAGGGATATCTGTCTTTAGAACTCATTTTGAGCAACAGAAGGCTATACTATATTTGGTGTCATTCAGCTGTTTTATGTGTTCTGGGAAGTATACAAGCAGGATTAAAGTGTATCTTTGGCTATTGGACAACATAGTGAGTGTGTTTTACCTGCTGATTAAAAAATATATATAAAAAAAAAAAATCTGTTTTAGAAGTTTAGCAAATTTCCTTCGGCTTTTCGTCCATTACAACAAATGCACACAATTAATGTGGTATTTTATGGAAATATTTTTTTTTCAGTGAAAGCCACCTAAAATACTAAAAATATTAAGATCTAGGTCATAGATATATTTCTGAGGTAGTGGTATTTGGTTAGTTCTTTATCTAGAGGAGAGTAACAAGAAAGGGAATGACTTTCCTAAAGGTATGAAAAATTATAAAAGCATGGAAAAAATTGATCAAATTGAATGCCTAAAATTGTTAAATTGAAATATATGGTACAAAATAATTTGTTATGTCTGGAGAAGTAGTTACAAATAAATATACTGGTGATAAGAGAATTTTTTTTGTTTGGACTCTGTATATGGCAGTCAGGATCATATTCAGGGTATTCTCTGAGTAGTTGTACAGAAAACATAGGGAGACAAATGTCTGAAGGAAACAGCTGGGTTGCCTTCCTACATCTTGTTTATATTATGTTGAGTAAAAATTTTGGAGATGTAACTTACTTTTTATAATGGTTAATTGAGGATTGGAGTCTAACGTTAGAGCTAAGACTTTTATAACCAAATGACTGAAAGTCATTTAATGAATGAAAGTAAGTATAACCATATAGCTTACAAATAAGTAAATCATGTATGATCCTGAACAGCTGGAGAACTTCTAAAGTTTCCTGCAATACTTGAAATTGATGCAATGCTCTAGATCTTTTGGATTGTTACAGAAATAATAAAAAATCTCCAGAGCAGACATTTGTAGTGACTTGTCCAAACTTGACACAGGCAGGAACCATGAATATCTGGGATATGCAACTTCAGCATATCCCAGAATTTAAATAAAAGTGACATCTTGATGATTATGAAGCAGTGGAAGATACCTCACTGGAATACCTCACCTGACTACCTAGAACAGTGAAAAACACATTCAGATCTTACTTATAATGCTATAATGAGTTTTCAAACAATGAAATATTTTCTGGAGTGGCTATACCCGAACAAACTATAAATTAAAATGGAAAAGATACCAGATGATGCAGCAGATTTTATATTGGGAAAACTGTGTTCTGCAGTGGCCCTAGAAGGTTGGACCACTTGTTTCCCCATTTGCTCTTATAAAGAGTCTGTGCTTTCTGGATATAAAATATTTAAAATAATTTATGTAAATATTTTGAGAATAATGAGAAAGGATTTTCCTTTGTATTTGTTTGGGTTTTTTTTTAATATGTTTCTTAAGAGTTTGCTCCTCTGATGTCTTTGGTGATGTCACTGGCTTGCAGTTTTTGCTGCTTGGGAATGTATTTTTAATGGCTGTGTATATGCTGCAAGTGCATTGCCTTTCATTTTTGATTTTAAAAAGTGTTTTTTTATACTGTTTCTTTAAGATTTATCCAAACCTATATTTCCTAGGTTGCACAAGTAGATCAATTCCTATATTTCATATAGTTGCTACAGTAGGATTTGACTTTTGGAATATAGTCCTTGGAGCGCTTTGGAGTTGCATTGAATTTCATTTATAGGTACTCACATGCATCACACTTTTTTTTCGCTCCTTTTTTATCTTGTATTGTTGAAGCATGTAATTAGAAGACTGTAGGCATATGTGACACCATGTAAGAAATTCCTGTAATTGCTTACATGTTAGAGATATGTAGATGAACTTGACTGTTGTAAAGAAAGACTTAACTGGAAACCTGCTTCTGATGTTTGAAAACAGCTTCTGATGTCTGTGTGTGGATCAAAGAGAGAGGACTCTGGAATTCAGTGCTGCTAAGTCTTTTGTTTGGTAGGGTAGACTAGTGGACTGGATGCTGTATTTGAACAGTTTTGTTTCCATGGAAGTGAGTAAAGTCTTCCTGAGATTCTCCTGTTCAGAAAAATTTGTATTATGGTATAATCTGTCATCTTTAAGCAAGCTATAGTCTGTGACCTGCAGGTGTATTAAATATTGTTGATTTGATATCTAAACCTACAGGAATAACTATGTAGTCATTGTTGGTTTCTTTAAGTTCTTTGAAGTCACAGGGCAGTTCAGATGAGTCCTCTGATATCCTTGTATATATCAGCTTTTAGATTTCTGTATCTGTCCATAGCTATTTTGAAGTATATGAGTTTTTTCCCTCTGTGGTTGATATGTGCACCAAAAAATGCATTAATTACTAGTGGTCTTATCTTCAAAACTTGTACTGGGCATGTTTAGAGTTCACTTCTCAAGTAGAAGCCCATATGGTGCTGTTATAGATTGGTGACCAGAACAGTGTTGAAAAGACACCAGTGTTTCATAGTTGTCACTGAATGGTTCTTGCACAACATCACTGTGCTTCTCACTGTGCCAATCAGTCAGCTGGGGGTAAGCAGGAGGCTGGAGCAAGGCACAGCTGGCACAATGTGAATTGAGGAGGGGGATATTCCATAACATGACATACTCAGTGGTAAAATTGGGTAGGTAGACCATGTTCAGGACTGGAGAGACATTGGTCTGCTGGTGGGGAATGACTGCTTTTGCATCATTTATTTTCTTCTTTTTTCCCCTTGTACTTACTAAGCTGCCTTTGTCTCAACCTGCAAGGTCTCCCTCCCCTCTGCTTGTGTGGTTCTTTTCATTTCTCCATCCTGCTGTGCAGTGGAAAAACAACTGACTGGGGGCCTACCTGCTATCCAGAGTCAAGCAGTACAAAACTATGGCTTTGCATGACATGAAAAATGAAATCTGGGATCATTAGCTGGATTAGCTCCAAAAATATCCTGTATGGTTATGAATACCAACCTTTTACTGTACTCGTTTTAGTTTTGGTAGAGGGATACTTGAAGTCACTTTAAGACTATTTGACAGGTGTTACAGCTCTAGAGGGTTATTCTTTTCCCCCATTCTATTTTCAGAACACAGTGGTGAATTCTTAATTAAGAACTTAGTGTTTAATGAGGTACTCCTTAGCTTTTTTTAATCCAAAAGTACCATTCTCTTCTTGTAGAAACCCAGATTTTGGAAAAAGATTCTTTCTGTACTTCTACCCCTTCATGGTTAGCAGTTAGAGAAATTCTGAGATGATTTATGGGTATTGTTATTCTCACTGCTTCACATTGCATTTTTTTTCTTGGACTCTGGAATTGTAGCACCTTAGAATATTAAGTATTGGATCATGAATTTGGGATGTATTCCTGAATCACAAAATATTGTTTGACTGTCTTTCTTTTGGATCTTCATCAGCAATGTGGTTTTAGCTTTAAGCTTTTCATTTCAAATCTTGGAATAGAGAAAAAATTGTCTATATTTAAGATTGAAAACATCTAATTTTTCACTTTTTTTTTTGTTCTTATCAGATCTTTTGAGAGCTGGGTTAGTATCATAACTGGCATTAAGACAATCCAGGAACGTTATCTTTTCAAATTCTTGTACTTTTTGTAATAAATACATTTTGAGATTTCCAAGACACCTTTGAATATTTTGAAATAGAGTTTTACATAATTGCCTGGAAAATACAGAGGATTATATTAGGTAGAATTCTGTCTTTTTGTTATAGCATGTTGTTCATGGTTTGATGATTGTAATGGGTTAGTAGGGGTGTTGAATGAATTGACTGAGTCCCAACAAGATCCTTGGATGTATTTAAAAGATGTGTAGCTATGACACTTAGGGACATGGGCAAGGTAAATTATTTGACTTCATGATCTTGAATGTCTCTTTCAGTCTAAACAATTCTCCGATTTCATGATACAAGAGCTCTTTTGACATGATTATGGCAGAGGCTAGCCATATTAGTTAATGTAATTTTCACTGTTCAAATCTTAGTTAAAAAGAGAGCAATAGCATACTCGTGGATCGATATTTTTTTCAGATCTTAAACTCACTCATCTATGATTTAATGGTTTAAATGGTTTAAACTTTATGGTTTTAAAGGGACTAAAACCATGTAAAGATAATTTTAACAGGAAGTTACAGATTATTGATTAGCTCTGACCATACTAAATTGATAAGATAAATTTGGTGAGGCCCTGGTAAATGCATTTGTTCTTGCATGAGGAACTTAATTCCTCTTTGATTCTACTATGTACCTCTGAATATTTGACTTTCCACTGCAGTGTCTAAGGTCCAGGTCTCTTCCATTAATAAGTCAAATTGAGTAGTCACTTCCATTTGAAAGTGTCACATCTGCAGATATTTGTCATGTTGATTTGTGAAGAAAGGATGCTAGTTTTCTTCACAATTTTCTGAGGCAGATTGTCACAGTGAATTGTATGAGTTAAGTAACACTTTTTTCTGGAGTACTAAGTGCCTATGGCACCTGATTTCTTTATTGGTGAGGGAACTGAGCCTGCTTAGCTGTTTATATCCTTGGCAGAGAAAACCTGCTGGCAAAAATAATCTGATCTCATGTGCTTGGTGGTAGTGTGCTGGAAATAGAATACATGTGCGCAACACATGGCAAAAATAGTTATTACATGGTAGAGAATTCTTTCCCATTTGCTTTTGAAAAGAGTGAATAAAAATGGCATATAGCAGAAGTACTTAGATGTATATGAATCTATAACATTTTCATCTTAAGGCAGTTTGCAACAGTCAGTTTCACATCTACTTTTATAAATGGCATAGAATTGGACACAATGCAGTTATATATATGTATGTTAATTGCCACAAATACGAAGATAAACTTCCAATAATTAAATTTTTTTATTCTTGTCTTGGCCTGCAGCTGACACTTGTTTACTTTAAGAATACCTTTGTTGGATATTTACTGCAGTAAAAGCTTTTTTTTTGTAACATCTAAATTAAATATGTAGCTCCTGAAAACTGAAGGAGAAAAAAAGCAACTGAATTTACATAAATGGAGTATGGAGTTGCATATATATTTGCATGTGTAACATCACCATTATAACATGTTCATGGAGTGATGTAGGAAAAAGTAGAGACCTGTACATAGTGAAAATGGTTTGAATTTTATATGTCGATTTTTTTTTAATGTGCAATCTATGGACATTTGTTTTGAACATTTAAAATTTATTAAAACATTAAAAATGTATTAGTACAGGTAGTATGAAAATGAAGAAATCCTGAAGTTTCTATTTTGAATTTCTCCTTGTAAATTTTTTAGTTTTTTCCTAGTTAAGCACTGATTCCATGTGTGTGATTAAATAATAGGAATACATGGGTGCTTCTCTTTATACAGATTGGGCAACTCTGTTGTTGTCTTGCACCAAATTTATAAGACAAGTAAAAGAAATGCTGTGACTTCTAGTCAGATCTGTCTGTTGTAACAAAATGCAGTTCCTCCAAATGTATTTAATGATAAAAAGTTGCATTGATACTGAAGTTGGCTGAGTCTGAACTTCTAACACAATCAGGTATTAGAAAGCAGGCATTCTTTATTGCAGGTCTGGACACATTTGGAGGATTTTTCCTCTAATTGAATGTACGTCATGAAACTTTACAACAGGGTATTTATTCCATCGTGATCATACATATTCATTATAGCATACTTCCTAGGTAATCCATAAACATCACTTTTCCTAGAACTAATTTGCATGCATCTGCCTCCTACTGGAAGTCCTTTTATGATCCTAGAGGCTCGTCCATAGGAATCTCTGGTGGTTATATTCACTGGGTGCCCCCAATGTTGCAATGACTTTGCCCTGAACTTCTCTTGGGTCATGCGCAGTTGTTTCTGGTTACATAACTTTGCCACAAAAACCACTTCTGTTCCTCATTATCTGTTTATCCACTGGGTTTCAGCTACTAGTTTAGTGTCCTGTATGTCTGCTTTTACATTATTTTATCTAATTTCTTAGTTAGAATTTTGAGCTTTATTTTGCAACTTCAAGGAAATGAATATTTCTATTCTCTGTTGTCTGTCAGCATGTAGATAATTAGTTGTCTACAATTTCCCTCAGCATCTTCCAATCTAATGTATGTAGTTCTTACTAATAGTAAAGCATCAGGGTTTTGTACAATATAAGAAAATTAGATCTAAAGTAATATTTTTTTTATATTTTAAGATTTCTTTGTGGGTTTCTTGCTGGCAGGTTGAACTTACTGAATGCATATGGAGCTCTGGGTGCAAATATCACCCATCTGTATAATTTCTCAAATCCCTCCAGATAGCAAGTAATACTCCCGTGTTGGATCTCCTTTTCTTTTCCTTTCTTTCTCTGAAGTAATTGGATGGCCTTTCATAAATAGAAGAGATAAATATCTCTGAAGTATTTTAAAATAACAAGTCTTTAGAAAATATAATTCAGTTTGTAATATTGGTGCTGGAAATATATTCAGTGGATGGGAAACTTTGCTATTTGCAAGCTGTTTGATTTATTTTTCTGAGTCAGTTTGAAGCCTTTGGGGACACTGGGAGTAAGGGGAAGTACTGCTTGTGAACTGCTTAACTTGGTATACTGACAAATAGAATTGCAGCTGCACTTTTTATGTCTTAGTTTTGTGTGAACAAAGGGTAATTAAGAGATATCCCTTTTCATGGCTCAGATACTTACTTGTCCTTAGTTTCATGCAGAAGAACACATTTTACTATGTAGAATGGGAAGACTTAAGTGCTGTTCAAGTATTAATTTGAGTCAGAGATGTTTCTGCAGGAATTCCAGCAATTTGAATGTTTTTTTTTTTAAAGTCCAAGATTTAAGTTTTCTGAATAGACCTAGAGTGGCTGAAGCTGAGCTCTATATCTTTAACCCAGACAGTGCTTCTTCCATTCGAGTTTTCCCACAAAAATCTGTGTTCTTCTTACCTAGTGTAGCTTGAAAAGGTTTCTATTCAAACTCAGCTTTCACCTCATGCAGTCTTTCTGAGGCCATTACTTCAAGTCTTTCTTCAAGTTTGTTTGCAGTCTGATGTGTGCAGAGAATGGTTATTTTGTAATTTGGGGACAACAGTTTGGGGATGACAGAATGTGATTATTGTTGCAGATATTCTTTAGAAGGTTTCTTTATTTTCATGTACCATATGTATTATTTACCAGCTTCTTTAAATGTTTCACTGAAAGTATCACTTGCTGCACACAATTCAGTGTCATTGAATCATGACCTGTGGGAAGTTTACAGCTAATATACCATCATGACTAATACAGATCATTGGGGAAAAAAAAAGAAAGATACAGGGTAATGCCTGTGAAATCAAAGGAAGGAATGAAAAGTAGTGAAAAAGAAGAAAAATAATTTCACTCATGTCTTTATCTGTATTCAAATGATCTAGCAGTTCAAACTATAGTTTTTATCTGGAAAAGATCATTCTTTCTTAAATAGCATTTATGCTAGAATACTGACTTTAGGACTTCTTTAGAAGAAATTTTTTCTCTTCCACAAAGCACACTTCCTCCTTTTCTGTTTACAGCTCATAAAACTGGGTGTGCTATTAGTAAACTATTTCTGTACTTACTGCTAATAAAAAAAAATAAACCCATCAGTATCGATTCCTTTTAATGTTAAAATCCCATATCTGCCATGCTCAGACATACAGTATATGCAAAATATTTGAGTCAGTCATCTGTGATAGTGCTATGAAATGTCTTTCTGTTGATTACTGAATTTACTAGAAATCAAAGTGGAACAAACAGTTTGCTGAGAATTTTGGATGTGTTCATATTTTTTTTTGAGTTTAAAGGCTTAGTAGTATTTACTAAGAATATTTGGTCTGAATATTAATTTAAGGTTTGAGAAGAAAGATGAAGAGTCTCACCATTAGCAAGTTTTGGGAACATTTTCTTGTGAATCAGATGATAGAAAACTGTGTGTCAGTTGTTATTATAGGGATTATATGTTAGACTACTGCAATTTATACAAATGACGTGGTACTACATCAATGCTACTTTTTTCAGTGGTAGTGTTGTTAGAATTGCCGTATATGATTTTCTATTAAGTAAATTAGTTCAAATTTTTTGTTTAAAAAAACAACTTTGGTGCTGATCTCTTCAGAGTATTTTGTTTTTGAAGATGTATTAATAGAAATCACAAGTAATAATTACACTATTAATTTGGAGGTAAAGAGCAGGGTAAAAATACAGCTGTTTTGGTTGTCTAGCTTGAACTTTGCTATTCTGAATTCAGTTCAGAATTTAAACTGAATTTGAACTGAAACTTTGCTATTTAAAAATTCAGTTATGTTTAATATAGAAGTTCAACTAGTGAAGGCTGATTTTGAGAATGAAAAGTTGTTTGGGGAAGTTGAAGTTGAATTTTCAGACTACCACAATGTCTAAAGAAGTAGTCAGTACTTCTGTAATGCTTGTTGTGGAAATAATGTAGAAATACAAGTATTGTAGGAAAAAGTTTTGCTTTTTTTTTTTTTTTTTTTAAGAAAAAGCTGTGTGATGCATGATTGCAGCATGCATTGTTTTTTATTAAATGCTGATATTTATCTTTACCATTATGTGAGTTGTAAACACATGATCTTGTCGCGTAGCTGGGATATTTTATAAGATACTACTCTAAGCTTGAAGCACACCAGTTTGTCATGATTTGGTTGTTTTAAAGGCCCGTGGTTGGAGGTCCTAGCAACTTACCAGTTGGTGTTCACTACTGCTACCACAATTTGTTCTTTCTGGATCTTCTCCATTGATTCTGTATCCATCTGAGAATCAAAAATTATGCAGCCTTTGTGCTGGTCTTCTGGTAGTCTTGATTTGTTAGCCTGCCTGACAGAAATCAGAACTGAGACATAGTACAGAATCAAAAATAATGTCTTAATTTACTATTTGGAAACATGTAACTGTCCTATCATCATACTTTTTCACCAGTATTTTTTATATTGTGGTTTAAACCCTGGCTAGGAGCTAAGCACAACTGCTTGCTTATGCTCTCACCAGTGGAATTAAAGAGTGAATTGGAAGAGTAAAAGGTAGAAAACCTATGAACTGAAAAAAAGACAGTTTAAGTGGGAAATCAAAAGAAACACAAGAAAACTAAAACAAGGCATTCATTCACCACTTCCCATGGACTGGCAGGTGTTCAGCCTTCGGCAGGAGAGCAGAGCCACATCAAGTGTGACAGTGACTTAGAAAGAAAAATGTCATCACTCCAAATGTTCTTACTTTCCTCCTTCCACCACAGTATGTATCCTGAGCATGATGTCATATGGTCTGGAATATCCCCATGGTCAGTTGTAGTCACCTGTCCTGTCTGTGTCCCATCCCAGTTTCCGATGCACCCTCAGTCTCCTCACCAGCATAGCAGCGTGAAAAGCAGAAAAGGCCTTGGATCTGTGCAAGCCCTGCTCAGCAATAACAAGAACATCTCTGTATTATCAACTCTGTGCTCAGCACAAATCCAAAATGCAGCCCCATTCCAGCTGAAAAGAAAAGAAATTAACTCTATCCCAGCCAAAAGCAGCACAACTGGTCTTTTTCATGTTTCATGGAGGAAACTTTAGAAAGTCCTGTTGTAGTAAGAACTGTAAGAGAATAGGGACTGGGGAGTGACTGGATGATGGAAGTTTCACAGAGAAAGCTGATTGGTGTTTGGAAAAAAATTGACTTTATTTTTAAGAGATGAGGTTTGTGTCTTTATAATGATTCTTTTTTTCCTTGCTTCTGCAAGTGAAGATGAGATCAGGAAATACGTGTGAGGTGTAAACTGTCTTTTTTGGGGTTTTTTTGCAGCTGAAGAGGTTAGCAGGAGGAATATTGCTGTATGTGTCTAAATTTAGAGCTGGATGCACAGGATGGAAAAAGAGCTAGCTGACTTTAATCTGTGACTGGTCTGAATTTGCATAGGTGTTGGAAGAAGATTGTCAACCCTTTAAATATGGAATTAGGTGTTTATATTCAGGACTCCTGGATTTTAGGTGGAATCCTGTGTGAAATATCACCTTGGCCTTCCAGAAAGTCTCAAAATTCAAGAGTTTAAAGGAAAAAAAATAGACAACCCCTCCCCCTCAATCTCTGAAGTTGTACCTTTGAAATATCCTATTTAAGAGATCTGATGGAGCAAATAGCGCTTTAAATATGCTGATCTGCATGTAAATTATTGCAAGATATGTAAGATAACTTACAGTGGAGCTATAATGCTGCCATTTTACCACAGGGAATGTTTAGGACTGGCATCTTGCCACAGGCTTAAATATATAGGAATTGCAGACATTTTGTTTGTTTTTCACAGTTGGATGGTTCTCAGGAATGTTTCTATAACACAGAGGGCATATATGCAAAAACTGCAGATATCAAGTCATGCTAATAAATTATGATAGCCAATCTTACATGGAAGACTATCAATATCCACTTTGGCTTAAAAATCATATATCTGCATTTAGATAACTTCAGGAATATAATGAAAAAAATGGGTTTTATTAATTTAAATTGCTTTCTTATGTAGGAAATATATGTGGCAGCCTTCGTGCCAAACTGTTTTTCTGTCCACTAAAATACTGCAGTGAGCATCTTTCCCATTTTGTTTTGAAATTTAGACTACAACTTGCTTTTTTATTATCATTATATGTAAATGTATTTTCCTTTGTACGCAGTTCAAGTGGTGTTTGCAAAAATTCGTGTCTGTACAGGTGTGCAGCAGGATTGGTGGTTCTTAAGTAAAGCAAATGGCTACAACTAAAAGGAGGTGGTTACTCTTAAGTTATGAAAGGGCTTTCTCTTAAGTTATGAAAAATACTTTAACCATATATTGTGAACTAATTTCTTAGATAAAGTGATACTTAGCAGGCAATTATGAAAAATATGTTATAATCTCCTTAGTATGTTTGTGTAACAGTACCAAAGGCTGAGACATAACCCAATTAGATAGGCATAGGGCCAAGGGCTGTGTTTTCAGCCAGCGACTGTTTGTTTATAGCTTTTTGGCACTTCAGACCTGATCTTAGTATATTAATTCACTGTTAAAGCTGAATCTTGTGTTACTGCTCTGGTTTTACTTTTTTGGTTCCATATGTGTTTCATACTCAAATATCTTCCTAGTGCCCATGAACATATGTGCCCTTACTTATATTAGTTTCAAATAATTTTGGATCTTTGCTAGTTGCTGACTTTCTAAGAATTTTGTGCATGTGGAAAATTGAGTTCTACATACTTATATGTAACTTTTGAAGTTCATTCCATTTCATATGAGATTTTAAGCACTTGCTTAATATTCTGTAGTATATTACTGATTTATTTGCCATTGTGTTTTTTGTCTCCTGCCTTTGTTGAAATCATTACGTGGTTTTTGCTTTGGATGGGACAGAGTTAATTTTCTTCCTAGTAGTTGTTACAGTGCTGTTGTTTGGATTCAGTATGAGAATAATGTTGACAACACACCGATGTTTTGGTTGTTGCTAAGTAGTGCTTACCCTAAGCCAAAGGTTTTGCAGGTGCACAAGAAGCTGAGAGGAATCACAGCCAGGACAGCTGACCCAAACTGGCCAAAGGGATATTTCCTACCTTGGAATATCATGCCCAGTTTATAAACTGGGAGCGGTTGGCTGAGCGCTGCTGATTGCTGTAGGGAGACAGGCAGGGCGAGTAGTGCCTATTGTACATCATGTGGCTTTTCTCCTTGGCTTTCATCTTTCTCTCTCTTTTTTGTTGTATCAGTTGCTGCTGTTGTTGTCATTATGAAAATGATTATTCTTATTTTACTCTCATTATTAAATTGTTCTTATCTCAGCTCTTTTCCTGATTCTCATTCCCATCACACTGACATGGGAGGTCGAATGAGTGAGTGGCTGTGTGGAATACTTAGGTGCCAATTGGTTTAAACCACAACAGAAATGCACTAAAATGTAGAGACCCAAGTCACGTTTGCTACATAGAAGTGGTATTCATGTCTGTATAATTTCAAATTAAGAAATAAATATAAAGGAAAAATTAAGTATGAGAACTTGAGAGTTTGAAGAAATTTAGAATAAATGTTGTGAGATTCTTTCCTTATTAAAAAGTTTCAAGGTACTCTGCAGCATGGGCAAACTCAATGTGAATCTTACTTTTTAATCAATCCTTAAGGAATTAGAAAACAAAACAAAGCCAAACAAATGAAAAGTTATGCAAAGCCAGGTCTTAACAACAATACATTATTCTTTTACAAATTGTTGTTTGAGTAAATGATCTTTTGATATAAATTTTATGTTACATGCACATTTGATTTCAAATCTAAAGATAAGATCTCAGAGCACAGAAAATGTAGAGTAAGTTGTACTGCTTTGTAAGATCTTCCTTTTCAGTAGTACTCCTAAAAGAAGCTGATCCTCAGAAGCAAGTTGCTAGCAGTTCTTTTTTTAGTAGATATTTTAGTATGTTTTTTCACTTTTTGTCCTTAACTTTCAGATCTCTCTCTGAAACAATGTTTCATTTCTTAATATTCTGATAGTAAGTGATTTAGAAGTATTGGGAGAGTCAGTTTGAATCTAAAATCTTGAAAATATTTAGGAATACAATATAGAATACTCAGTACATTCTAAGTTTTTTTAGTGTACTCTTTGTCTTTTAAACATTTAGATTTCAATTTTCATTTTTATTGTGAAAAAAAATCTTATATTTTAATCTCTTGAATATCCTTTTTATATTTTTTTATTTTTATATTTATGTTTATACCTTGGAAAATGGGACAGACTTCCAAAGTGCTCAGTTATGTAGAAATATGTTTAGGATGGGAGAAGCTCAGCTGGAGTTTGAACTGGCAGGTGTCAAGAGTAACAAAAAAACCTGTAGGTATGTTAATACCAAACATAAGGTCAAGGAAGATGTAAGTCTGCTGCTGCATGGGTCTGACAGCTTAATTATAGACAACACAGTAAAGGTAGAAGTATTCAATTTCCTCTTTGCCTTGGTCTGCATGGGAAAGTTCAGGTCCCAAGTTTCTATGCCAAGAAGGAGCAGCAAAGTTAACAGCAAAACACTGTTAGAGTAGGACTAAGTAAAGATCCAGCTGTTGCAGTTGGACACATACATATGAACAGGATTTGGTGGGATGCATCTGAATTGGTCAACCATCTATCTTATTTGAAAGGTCATTGAAAGCCTAAGTGTCGGGAAAGTCAGATATTATACCCATCTACAGAAGTGAAAATTTGGGAAAATGCAAAGCTTTCAGTCTCACTACATTTTTGGGGAAAGTTGTGGAACAAGTGTTTGTGGAAGTTTTTTCCAAGAATGTGAAAGACAAGAAAGAAAATGTCTGGGAAAACTGAGCTCAGATTTATTAAGGGTGAATTGTGCTTTACCAGCGTGCTGCTTTCTGTTGAAACCACTTTTTCTGTGGATGAAAGAAGTTATAGATGCTCTGTACCTTGACTTTAAAAAGGCACTTGACATGTTCACCCCAGGATTCCTGTAGACAAGTTGGTAAGTTACAATTTAGATGTATGGACTTTGAAAGGTATCACGTCTCTAGAGATCATAGGGCAGTGTGATGTTAGTGGCTCAAAGTCAAAATGTTCGTGGTCCTTGAAATGGAGTTCCTTGAAAGTTGATGCTGAGTCTGGTAGTGCGATTCAGTATATTTGTAAATATTTTAATGATAGGACTGAACCATCCCTGAGTTTGCAGATGACTTCAAAATGGAATGAGAGGGAGATGTCTGGGAAGGAGGAGCCACCATTTGTTCTGAGAAACCTTGAGAGGCTGAAAAATTGGACCAACAAGAATTGCATGAATTTTAACAAAAATAAATAGGAACTGCATCTCGAATGGAATAAACTCAAGTGGCAGAATAGGTTGGGAGCACATTGGCTGAAGTATAGCTTGTGAATTCTAGGGGACAGGAAACAATATGAGCTAGTGGCATGATATGGTGTAAAGAAGGCAAACAGTGTCATGGACTGCATCAGGAAGAGAACCATTGGTGGATCAAGGCATGTGCTTATTCTGCTCAGTGCTTCATAGGCCAGCATAACATGATTAGAGGCTTGGAGGTTGTTGAAAGTGGAGACATAATTGGTCTTCCTGTGCCAGGAATATTCAAAGAAAGATACTATATTTACAATGGTTTATACAATGACAGAAAAGGCAGTGGGCACAGGTTGCTCTAGGGGAATACCATCCAAATAAAAAGAAAATCAGTGTGAGAAAATTAATTAAGAATTAATCATATGAATCATACAAATAGCTTTCCCAGGGAAATGGTGGAATCTCTCTTGCCAACATTATTAAAGACTTGGAAGGAGCCCGACACAGAGCTCTGAACCAATTGCTGCCACGCCAAGAGTGACCATCCTGGGGAGGCCCCAAGCACCCAGTCCTGTGCTGGGACCAGGGCCTGGGGCATGGACAGTGCAGCTGTGGGGAGTGGTGGGTGGCTCCTTCCTGGCTGCTGCAGCCCCACTGTGGCCTGCTCACCTGTGGTGGTGTGGGTGCTCAGCGTGCAGGGCAGACCCGAAATTGGATAATGAGTTGGGACTCATTGAGGAAGGCTCCTTTGGTGATGTCTTCCAAAGAATTGATAATCAGACACAGCAAGGCAAGTGACTACTGTAAAAATTCATAGCCAGGAAGTTCCCAGCATTAGAAAAATGCCATTATGGAATTTAAGGACCATGTCTGTGAGTTGTTAAATATTATTGATGTATGCCAAAGCTTCTTTGATATTGGTTTAAACTCTGAACTAACAAAAATTACCTAAATTTTTACCTACACAACTCTAATGAAAATCTGCTTTATTAAATTAGAAATTATCTTGCAGCATTTAGTATGCATGGAAATGACTTCTGAAGATCCTGGTGTTTAATTCTGCTAATTAGTTTTAAGCTTTTCCCACATAGAAATAAGCTAATGTTTTTTAAGGGTGCCATTTTGGAATTTGTGTAAGACCATGTCAGCTGCAGATTCCTGAGAGGGATGTTGTTAAGTATATTGATGACACATTTGCAAAATTTAGTAACGTATGACAAAATCGAAATCAAAATCTCAACATCATCTTGTTTCTTAAGTGTGTATTTTTGCGAAGGTTTAAACTCAATGCCTAGCACATACTGGGATCCAGCCATAAAGTATTTAATGTTACTTGTGTGCATTCCTTTGATTATTCATAACTTATTTATGTTAAGAGACTTTTTCAGTAGATATTAATAGAGGTTTGTTTTTAAGATATGTTAGGGAAAACTTCCCAGCCAAAGTCTTGGGCCTGGCCAAGCTGTGACTCTGGCTGGCAAGGGCAATATACCATCAAACCTCCCAGGTGTTTCTCTCCTAAAAATGAAATCAAGCATTTTGAATTGTAATTTTGGTCTTATAAAAACTGGACCCCCTTTTTCAAGGCAGACTTGGAGACCTTCCCCAGGAGGGTCGTTCCAAGTCCTTGCTAGGAGAAGGGACTATATCCCCAACCATGGCAGATCCTGGGTGGTGGTGAACATTTAGGAAGTTGTGGGTATTTTTGTTCAGTGATGCTTATTATTTTGCTGAATGTGTTGCTTTACTGTCCATAATGGGATTGGTGCGTATTGTCCTGAACACCCTTCAGGAAAAGGTTGAATTACGTTAATATCATAATTATTAAGGCTGAGAACAGACATGGGTACTGATAACCTGAAAACATTTAAGTGGTGCTATGTACAAATATGTGTTATGATTGACTAGTGTTCACTAGTCAATGTCTGCATTTTAAATGACTCTATTAAAAAAACTGTTGTACTCCAGCCTGACAGCCGGCGTTCATCTTGGATGTCAGTTTAAGGCTTCTTAAAGGATTTTCAAAAGATACCGTAATCCAGTGAATTTTTTATCAGTGAGACTGACTAACAGAATTTTAACCAGAAGTCACATGTATTAAACTCAGTAGCCCAAACTATTTATTGTGAGCTGCTATCACTAACTCACTTGGACCAGACTATGCAGCTGAACATGCATGAAACAGCTGCCTTGACACTGTTACTTGTGAGGAGCATCTCCTTACCTATAACACTGAAGCTGAACTGAATTTTTACAGTAATTGCCTTAATTGTCAAAGAACTAAAACATCAGTGGAGTTCTGATACGTGAACTATTTTCTCCTTGATTACAATGGACAGCATTAACTATTTCTTTTCTTTGGTAGACTGACTGTCCATGACAATCCATGCCATCAGCAGTGAGTCTCTCAGCCTCAGCAAGTTCAGGTCAGTAAGATCCAAATGTCAGATAAATTGATTAGCAAAGTTTGCAGTGGGCAGCTCCTTGAACTCAGTTAGAGGAGGTTCACTGAAGACCATTAAATTATAATAATTCTGGTTAAATTTGAACATGCATTAATGGTCTGCATGTATCAGATGTGCAGTTGAAGAAGATCTATTTAATGCATCTGTAAAAGATAATTAAGAATGTAATAGAATTATCACTGAGTTTAAATTGATTTTAGTATCTGCCATAATGTTTTTAGCTTATAACTCTCTTCTTTTTGTGAGAACTACAAATTTTATTGAGAAAAATACAGCATCAAAGAGTTAAGCAGTAAATTAATGTGCCTTACCACTATAGATCTGGTCTTTTACCTGTACTTAATTCAGTCCAACTCAATTTATGTACCACAAATGAGTGCTAGAGACAGCTGAACAATACCACAATGCATGTTTAAAAGAAACCTGGCTTTACTAAACAGCAGTTATGGAATAGTTTATATAAAAAATGGAATAGCATGAGAACATGTAGTTCTTACTTGTATGAGCTGCTGGAAAGAATACAAGAAAATAATTCCAGTAGTATCTAAAAGGAAGACATTGTCGAGAATGCCCATGACACTTTAAAATTCATGTTTGAAAAACGAAGAAGGGGGTGTGTGGGGATGGTATATACCCCCATGAAAACCTTGAATGTTCTTAAAATTCTCAATCACGACCTAACAAACTGACTTGTCAGATGCAGGATGTTGTCAGGAATTGTGGAAAAGTTTGCCCATTGCTTCACTTGAACCTGAAGAGTCAAACTATTTAAGGACAAGACTAAGTAGAATACTATGTCATGCCCTTGGTATGACAATTTGCCTTTAACTTCCTTTTACTTCAAGGATTGGATATTTAAAGGACAGGACTGAGTAGAAGGATACATATTTTATAGTGGAAACAATACAGAGACGCGTTACCACTTTTAGTTTTTTGAATTTTATCTCCTACAGTTTTTTGAATGTTATATCTGACAGTTGAGTTGACTTGTTTGTAACTTTCTTAAGTTTGTGTAATTAGGTCATAGACGTAAATAGCCTGCAGCATACCACACTGTGAAGCTGTGCTTGATGGCTTCTGGGCATGCTTGTAAAATCTCTTGAAGGTATGTGGGATAAACCAATGGCTGGTAAGTCTAGACTTGTCGTGTTGGGTAAAGATCTTCAGTCAACCTAGGCTTATTATTTGTGTCATCATCATTATTCTGTACATTGTGCCACATTTGTCATCCTGTCTGCAAGGGCCCTGCAGAGGAAGACAGACACTGCCTTTGTATTTAAAAACAAAAAGGGAGAACTCTAGAGGCTAACAGCTGGCCTGGAGGCCCCACAGTTATAGATAACCCTCATTATATAACTCGACCCATCTAGGCCATTAGGGACCCAGTTTAGGCTGTTGGGGATGCAGACAGCTATTGGCTGGTAAGCTGAGTGGCAACTAAATTCAGAGAATCAGAGGCAATTGTGTGGGCTTTTGAAAACTATGTAAAGGGAACTCAAAAAAAGTTGGCTGTTATTGCATGAACCTCGAGTGTCATGTCATGTGTCCATCTCGACTGCGACATATCATGAGGTAGTGTAGTTCTAAAATTGGGAGCTAAGTTGGCATAAATAAATTTCAGGGTAAAAGCTATATATCTGAAGTTCTTTGCAACTTTGGAGAAAGAGAAATGTGGATAACTCTTTCTCATTTTAAATGTAAGTTGACTATAATGTTGTCCTCACATATATGTACAGCTTCCTCTTGAGGTATTCTTAACCTTGTAGAAGTTTATTGATGTTCTGCTAATGATTTCTTGGATTTCTTGGAATGTCTTCTCTAGAAGTTGCACACGTCTGCTTTTTAATAAAGATATTTTCATATACTTTAATTGATTTGTTTTTCAGTAGTTTTAAGTTAATCTATAATGTATGTCAAAGTTGGCTCTTTGCCCTCAGTATTTTATTTAGTTCAGTATATGTGGAGAAGGATGAATATTACTTCACAGTCTGCTTAAATGTATTGTGTGGGAATAAGATATGGGTTCATAGGAATTCATAGTATTTTAATTGGTGAGGTAATGTGTGTTTTGTACTTCTAGCTGAAAGCATTGTAAGTTT
Source organism: Lonchura striata (assembly GCF_050655825.1). NCBI lineage: Eukaryota > Metazoa > Chordata > Aves > Passeriformes > Estrildidae > Lonchura > Lonchura striata. The sequence goes on along the minus strand of NC_140740.1, from coordinate 79,996,355 downwards.
CCTACATAAATTCTTTAAATTGTTTTAGTGGATTGGTGGTGCCTTTGTGTTTTGGTGTTTGCAATGTTCTCAGCTCTTGCTGACAAGATACAGAATAATAGGATATAGTATGGAAACAGTATCTTCTGATACTCCCCAATGTCACTTCCTTAGTAAAATTTTGGTGTGTTGACAGAACTAGTTGATCTGTGGTAAGATCAAAGGGCAAGCTCACAGTAACATTGCTGCACTAAGAATTTAATACTTTATTCTACTAAAATACCTGTGCATGTGTCACTTCTTTCCTCTTCTCAGACAAACGACAATTCAAGCACCTTTAGACACTTGAGAGAATAACTTCACTGTTAATTTTGTTTAATTTTGGTGTGCCAGCTTTCTAAAAGACCTACTTTTTAATACAAAGTATTTATTGAATAAAGGTTTTGATTTAGAGATTTTGGGGTGTGTTTTGTATGTTGCATAGAATAGTTTGTACAAGAAGATTTCTAGGCATTTATATTATTTGGAAAGTGAGTCTTATAGTTGGAATGTATTTTACAAACACAACACACAGCTTTTCAACAGTATATAAATTCTGATTAGCAAGTTTGTAAAAATATCCAAATAAGGTAGAAGGCATGGGGTCAGAGTAATCACTATAAAAGTTGGTTTCCTTTGGTGTGTTCTCTAAGTTAAAAGCCATCCTTGTCATACATATGTGTAGGTGGAAAATTCTGGTGAATAACAGCAGTATCCCTATCTTGCTGGATTGCCCTTAGCTTTCTCAAATAAACATTTTCTCTGGCATCATTGTGAAGTGGAAGTCAGCACCTGCTGCAATATTTCTCTCAGCTGACAGTGTATTACAGCCCACCATTGAATAGCTGAATATTTGAAACCGTGCAAAAGAGAGTTACTATGACAGGGCTTTCATATTTAGGGAAAGTAAGGTAACAAAGGGAAACAAACTAACCTTCCTATTTTCTTCTGATATAGGAGGAGGAAAATGAGAAAGTGATAGATCAAAATCCAACAGAGATTTTATTTTGGATTGACCAACTTCAATACAAGTGTAGGTAGTTAAAACATCATGCTTCCTTACATCAGTTTCAAGAATTGATCTGGAAAGACCAGATCACAGCTGACTGCTAAACAACGCCTGTACTGGTATTTTTCAAACACAACTTTTCATTGGAAGTCATCAGGAAAGTTCTCTTCTACCAGTTTGCTGTGTAAATTTTGAAGTGGTACTTCTGTGAATTAAGTTGATTCAAGAAGAGTTTATTCACAAGTGGAGAATACCTGACGGAATGCTAATATAGCTGATGGAGGGAGGGTTGATGGTACTGTCAGTGTAGTCTTTCACTGTGGCACTTCACTTTCCTGCAGTAGCAGCTAGTAATTTGAAAATGGCATTTCACAGTCTTTATAATGTTGTTCATAAAGTGCTGGGAGCAGTGAGGTGAGAGCTGGGTAGCATAACTCCTAAAATCACAGCTTCTGTTACTGTTTTGAGTGGATGAAAATCAATTATTGGGACAAAGCATTAAGATACCAGGAAGCTTAATGTGGAGAAACCAACAATTCAGGCTCCAGTATGAACCGGATGGATGTGGGGACATAATTACAGTGTACCATCAAAACTGCAACAGTTCATATGCCTCCACTCCCTAGTAGCTTGGGTTTGCCTTTTTCCTTCTCGGGTAGGAGGTCTTAGAGGGTTCTGTGTTCAGCGTGGCAGGAAGGAATGGACCCACAGTAAAGTCCCTGGAGTGTGCTGGGAGTGGATGTGGGGGAGCAGATAGGTCAAACTGTCCACAGATTTCAGCTGCGGCCCGTAGAAAAATTGCAGTTTTGTTGTGTCAGACTTTTTGTGGTTTGAAAACCTTAGCTACTTTTTTGCTCTCAGCAGTTAAGCAAAGACTATTTTCAGCTACTTTGAAGTAGAAAACCTGGGGTGAGAGGAGGGGGTCTTTGGTTTTAGTAGCTGAGAGAGCAGAACTCTTTGGTTCAACTTGCATTCTCCTTCATTGCTATAGCTTCAGAAACTAAACTTTTTCTACTTCTGACTTAAAAACAGATTTTGAAGAAATATGTGAACAGTCCTTTGCTATGTGGGTCAGAATTCATCAATAATTCTTTGAGCAGACAAATCTTATAACAGGAACAAAAGCGTTAAGTTGGTGGCAGTTCCATCTCCTGTGACCCAGAGGATGCCAAGGCATATGTTCTTTTGGAGTGCAGTGAATGGCTTCTGACTAAAATTCTTCCCACTGAAAAAGCTTCAGCTACTATTTCTATTCTTTGGAGAGCTAAAATAGAAAAAGGGCTACCAAAAGGACTCTTTCCATTTCCTTGACATTTGTGAGGGAGAAACATATAAAAAAAGGAAATGTTAGTTTCCAGAAGTTGGTTAAGGCACTAAGATCAGCTGTATTCTTGAAATTTATTTACAGTAAACCATATTGATAATTCTAAATTAGCAGCTATATTTTAATCCATTTCTAAATAAGGTTTTTGTTAAATATTTAATCAACTTATGTAAATGTCTCCAAGGAAATGTATATTCTAACTGAAGGAAGAAGTCTACAATGTATTTTTTGTTTTAGAAGAGTTGGTTTCTTTTGGTTGAGTCCATTTTTCTATGCAATATTCTAGTCTGAATAAATCAAACCCTAAAAATGGCTTTAATCTTATATTTACAGAAGATTTTCTTTGCAGTAAGACTAGATATTTTCTTTAAAGTGTTTTTCAAGGGAATGCCCAGTGAGCACGATTTCAGTGTGTGGAAGTTTTGAGTCAGATTGCACAGCCAAAGATTTTTTTGTACATAAAGCATTCAGTTTCTTAGGCAGTGATTTGAACAGAGTTGATGACGCTAGATCCAGACTTTAACTGGTATCAAGTGAATGATATTTTTTCATTTGCATCCTTGCTGATGTGACTTCTAAAGCAATTTACCATTTAGCTTCTTAAACATGACATTTCAAAAGCTCCTTTTAGCTCCAGAACTCTACATGTAAATGGATTTGTGAAAGTTGCTTGCAGTTTTATTAGGTTTGGAGTTCTATCCAGGTTTATGGGTACAAATTTTGTTTGCTTTTTGGGTTTCTGGCAAAATTTCTTTATGCATTGATTGTGAATTACTAAGGTAGCAGTTGCAATTCTTCTGCAGTGCAAGCTTGACTTAAATAATTCCTGTTTCGTACTGTCTGATCAAGTGGCCTGTCATACTGTCTCCGTTGGGGCACATTCTAGAAGGTTGTGTGGAAGTTTTTTGTGAAGTACCTGGTAGTGTAAATTAGGCTTAATGTTACTTAGCAGGAAATATGCAAATGCAGCCAGGACTGATGCTTCATTGTACTTATATTGACATATATAGAAGGAGAGGAGAAGTCACAGTTAAAAGAGGAGCTGTGCTTTGACAGAAGAAGGAAAGAGGCAGAGCTGCATTATTAGACATGGTACTTTAAAGCAACAACTGGATGTCCATCAGAAAATGTTAGATTGAGATACTGATTTTCACAGAGCTAGTGTAGAGTTGTTTCGCATTACAGCTAATGCTGTCAGCAAAAGTATGTCTAAAACTATGTTTGATGAAGAGGGTCAGGATGGCCTATCATGAATTAAGTCCAGAAAGTTAAAAGGTGAAATGAAACCTATGACTGCATAATTTAAAATTCCGAGCTACAGTCTTCACTTAATCTGGATTTAGTGCATTTTCCTGAATGAATAGTATTCTCTGGATAGAGAAAAATAAACCCTTTTTTTAAAAATTTTTCTTTTATTGTCTTTTTTAGCCTTTTCAGGCATGCAAAGACACTAGCTCAATAGATTAATTTTTACCAAAATGAACAAATGCACACTAAGTTACCTTATGACTGTTTCACTTCTTTAGAGAATGTGTCTATGCAAGTTTTGCCTTTTTAATGTATTGTTCATCTATAAGATGGATAGACTTTTATATTTAGCTCTTATTATTATTACTGTTAGTTTTCTTCTTTTTTACACACTCAGGAGAGGAAATGTCAGCTTTTCCTATAAGTGAGATTTTAAAAACACATTTGTGTCCATATCTAGCTTTAGTATGCTTATTTAACAAACTTAATTTTTATATACACATAAAGAAATAGGTAAACATTTTCAACATGTGGCTTTTTTTTTGACAAACATTATGGTATGCCAAATTTATGGTATGTAACTTATTCCAAAATAAATATAAGTAAATAAGTGGAAAGTGAACTGAAAAATTGGTCCACTGTAGCATTTTTATTTAGAAATACAGCCTGTTAATGTAAAACCATGCAATGTATGTACTGTATGATCTACCAATAAGAGAGCAACAAGAGTATAATATGAAAAACACACATTTATTAGACTTTGTGACACAGTTAGGAAAATAAAACAGTATGAAAGATGAACTATAAGCATAAATGTTACTGTTCATAAACTATTTTAATAAGAGAAAAAGAAATTTCACTGGAAAGAATATACTTACTGAAAATATGGTTAATTTCATTAATAATTAAAATATTAATAATTTCATTTTTGTTTGGTTTTTTGGGGCTTTTTGGTTTTGTTTTTTTTCCTTCCTGATAAATAGTTCATATTTTCCTTGAAATCTGTGGAAACTTTATATGAACAACTTTAACTCTTGTTTAGAAACAGACTTGAAATTTTTATAAATGAAGAAATATTTTACTTTTTAAAATGAATCTACAATACAGTTTACAGTTTCCTAACACATGTATGAAATGTCACTTCCAGGTGCTGACCTTAAGGAAAGGGCAAAAATGCACTCAAGTGAAGTTAGTTCTTTTGTCTCCAGAGCAAGAGCGACTATTAATGAATTGGGTAAGTAACCTCTCCCTTGAAAAATGTTATTTTAACCTAAGAATGTTAGATCAGAGGAATTACATAAACATGCACAGTTAATTCTTGACAGGTAGTAGAGTATCTTTAACTGCGTAGTATCACATCACAGATCTTGAATTGGAAAGAACCTATAGGGACTATGGAGTATATTGATAAATACGAATCATGGTGCATTTATTCCTTTAAAAAGTTCCAAGTTCAGTTAGACTTTTTAAAAGAATGTTAAATATCAACTGAAATAGAGGTGATTTGCCCTGCTGTTTTCATAAAGGCTGGATTGTTCAGTGACATCAAAGTCCCTTAGAATTCAGTTTTTACTATTGCATTCTTGTGGTTTCTATAATTAGTACAGTCTAATATATTTTAGAAGCATGTTAAACATTAGCTGCTAATAGAAATTTAGCTACTAAGGTATTTGAAAATTTTGTTTAGTATGTTTTGGTGTAGTAAAACCTGTTAATACTTTTGGATTTTAATCAACTTGTATTTTTTATCAACTTGTATTCTTAAGGATAGTAGCTTCATTGTATGTTTTATTTTAAGAATTCACCTTCAAGTAATTATATTTCTACATCTCTGCTGATCAGTTTAAATATAATTACTTTCAACAGGTTATTGCCAATATGATCTGTTGAAAAGATAAGTGTAGTGTTCCATGTTTTAAGGAATTAATTTTCTACATTTAACTTCTAAAATATTTTTAGATACATTTCCTTAAGAACACTATGTAACATTTTGATTTGGCAGAATTTTATGAATGGATAGCAGGGTTTTTTTTAGTTAAATGACGACCTGCTGAAGAATGAAACTTTGATTAGGTAATTCATGCAGCTACTTACGTCCTGAAATGACTGTCATATCTTTGAAGTGAAGTAGACACTCAAAGCTGTTTAAATAAGTGAAATCTGCAAAATACCTAGATGACGTGAATAGATCATTAATTTCCTGCAGCTGATACTGTATGTCATGCCAGTACTTTTCCTTTTATTGTAATGCCAAGCAAGTGGCAACAAGTTATTCCATTCATTTTCTTTGTAAGAATTTTGGGAGGCTTGCTTATCATTAAGGAATAATTTTTCAGCCTTCCTTGGCTTGAAGTTACTGGAAATACTTTAAGCTGCATATTAGTGTTTAAATATGAGCAACTGGTTTCAAGATTTTCCTATGATTAGTAGATAGGGTTTTTTTAATAAATTATTTTCAAATTTGTAAATGAGAATATTTTTAAAGTCTGAAGAAATATTTGAATTTGGCATTCTTCACTGAATGACTGGAAAATGTTCAGTTATTTGATGCTCTGTTTTGTCTCAGGGTTGAAAAAGCCCTGAGAAAAATGTTTGATTGTTTTCATCTTCATTAAAGCTCCTGTGAGAGCATTTAACTACTGAATATGTAAGCAAATTTTCAGTGTTATGTTAAAGGCATGCAGTGGATTACTTGCCTCAGTCAGTTTCAGTAGACAATTCTCAGAGCCTCATCCAGCCTGGCCTTGAACACTTCCAGGGATGAGGCATCCACAGCTTCTCTGGACAGGCTGTGCCAATAGCTCACCACCCTCACAGTGAAGAATTTCCTCCTAAAACCTACTGTCTTCCAGTTTGAATCCATTCATCTTGTCCTGTTGCTACAGACTCTTGTAAAAAGCCCCTCTCCATCTTTCTTCTAGGCTCCCTTCAGATACTGGAAGGCTGCAGTTGTGTCCCTTCAAAGCCTTCTCTTTTCCAGGCTGAACAATCCCAATTCTCTCAGCCTTCATAGGAGAGGTGCTCCATCCCTCTGATCAGCTTGGTGTGCATCCTCTGGGCTCACTCCAGAGTACACTCACACCTGCAGGTCAATGTCCATCCCGTGCTGAGCACCCCAGAGCTGAATGCATTACCCCAGGTGGGGTCTCATTAACATCATTCAGGAAATGTAGACAGTATCAGGAAAATACATACAGGAGGTTAGATTGGTTGGGTGACTGAATAGAAGTGAATGTTAATTTTACAGCAAGTCATTACCAAACGTAATTTTTATAGGGACATTGTATTTGCATTTGGTCACTGCAATTAATCTGTACATTGAAAATAATAATGGTATTTTTCTTGCCCAGCAACAACTAGAATGCTGTGAGATAGTTAAAGAGGGGAAAAAAATTTTAAATTAATATTTACCACTGCAGAATGTTATGTAGCTAGGGAACAATATTTCCAATCTCCTATTTTGTTCTTTTTCCTATCAGAGTTTAATACTATAATCTCATTTAAAATGTATTCTACTTATTGCTTTTCAGAACTAGGTCATGTTTTGATAATTGCATTTGTATTCAGATGTGTGACCTAGTAAGTAGTTATGTCTTTTTAGCTGTATTTCCTGAAAGAAGACCATTAAGTTACCTTTATAGACAAATTACAGTAAAGGTTAATTATGTCTTAAACAACTAGATAAACTTAACTTTTTAGAATTGACATCCTTTGGCTTTCTCTAGTTTCTGTTGATGTCATTGCATTTAAAACCCTTACACTGGTTGTTCTGTAATAAGCTGTAGTATCATTTTAGAATACAGCTGCAGAAGGGAATTTTCTGGAAATTAAAAGCATACTACACTTATTTATATGGGAGTAATTTGTAACTTCTTGCTAAATTTGGGTGAAGAAGTAAGACTGCAGTAAATGTGATTTTGTTTATAAATAAATGCTGAAAAAAGAGTTGAAAAAAATTGAACAGAGTCCCATTAGTTGTGGCACTTGGAGCTTTAAGCTGGGGAGGGGGAAATGAAAATGGCCTCTATTTTTAGCAGTGGTTGCTTTTGCTAAAATTATACCAAAATTGTAGAGGTTTTTTTGGGGTTTGGGTTTGTGTGTGTGTGTCTGGGTTTTTTTCTACTTTTTTCTTTGTTGTTGTTTCTTTTAATAGTAAGAAATAGAAGATTACTTATCCATTACTATATTCTGCCTTGATGCACTTAATTACTGATCTAAGGCTGTCTTTACCCTAAAGAAATTGTGAGAGAAAAACCTTAATAGATTTATTGTAACTATGCACAACAAGACAGGCCTGGCTGAATTAAATCAAATGACAATGATTTCCAGAAGCCTTGTTTTTGAAGCTTTTGGGAGGAAAAAACCCCATCAGTGTGGGTCAGCTCTTCAATGTGTATTTTATGGTATGCCTCTCATTAAATCCATGCTGTTCTTTATACTGGCTATGGGGTCAGAGCTGTGATAGTGTGTGCATATGTTATCTTTTGAGAATTCTGTTGCAAAACAAACTGAGGCTATGTATGGAGCTGAATGCAATAGCCACATTCCTCAAAAACACCATATTTAATAAAAATAAAAACTGAAGCTCCAGAAAGAGCTCAGCAAATACATGTAATTACTCAAATTGACATTTAGCTCCAACCTCTATTAAGTGGGAAACATCATTGACTAGCAAAACTTTTCCAAAGAATGTAGGCGTAAGTTCCCCAATCCCATAAAAAGGGGGAAAAAATTGGAAATTTACTTTCTTGGTTACTTCTTAAAATTAACATGTGGTCAGGCTTGTTTTTATTTCACATTTGGAGACAGAGCACCTTACTCATGGCCTAATAGAACCTAGATCTTTACTAAGAATGAATTTTTTAATAAAATCCTAAAGTTACTTCGTTTTCTGTTGCGTTTGTTGCATTATAACTAATCTTACAGGTTTTTGTTGAAAATATTTTATTAGTTTCTAACTTATAAATGATGCAACTTTAATAAGTGGTGATATTTAGTAAATTTGTTTATACATAATGCTGTCAGATATGGTTAGTTTTAACATACTCCACTTTGAATGAGATCATCTGGAATGAAAGCACCTTGTGGTCAGTTGCTTGCATTTGTGTTTTTTATTGTGTGCTTTTTATTTTATTCAAAACAGATACAGTTCTATATTTACAGGGTTTTTATTTTTTTCCTTATTTAACATTTCTTCTGTCCTCTGGCTTTCAGTCATCACCAAAATTTCAATTGACCTAAAAGAACACACTTTTTCCTCCTTCAGACAAACATCCTCTTATCAAAAAAGTTCCTAGTTTGACTATTGAAGATTGTGCATGCATGCAATTTTTTATGCCACATTATATACTACAGTTTGGTTTTCAATGCAGGCTGTCAAATATTTCTTTCAGAAGTCCCAAGAATGGTATCAAGATTATAAAAAAATTTCACTTGATTTCTGGTCTGCTAACTGTTACCCCACCTTTCCATGATGAAGGCTTAAAAGTAATGATTATCATTGATGAGGTTGGCGCTGTTTTAGTATTTGTTGTCTTGTTTTACTGTTTGAATCTGTGAGGCTTCTGTGCAGGTTTGGTTAGCATTTGAAATCCTGGTTTAGGAATGAACACTCAAAATTTACCAAATTTACAAAATCCATCTGTGTTTGCTGGAAGTAGGTCTGGCCATCAAAAATGCAGTGCTCTAATTTGGAAATCCTTTGATAAGAACTGTGGATTTCTCTCATAGGGAAGAGAGTTATAGGCTATGAGTTGTGTTTACTGGGAAGCCAAATGAAATTTTAGATCGCTATCAAATTTGAAAAAGGACAAATTACAGCTAGCAGAGCCATGCTTAACAGCTGGCCTCAGCCATTATGCTCTTTCTGTGTTGCTGACACTGTAAAATATAGATTTTAGCACAGTATTTTGCTTGCTGTGTTATGATGTTGCCTGTTTGATTAAGTGTACAGCATAGCTAATACAGTCCTTGAGTGCCAGCATTCTGAGTGTGTTGCTAGGCTCTTGGTTGTTTTCCAGTGGTAGATTTATTTCTTCTCTTGATATTGAATTAATTTAAGGTAGCCTTTGACTAAGTGTTGTCTGATCCTGGTGCTGCTTGCTGTACAGCTGTGACAAAAATCAACATAACCTCAGCAATAGTTTAGTTTTTCTTCTGGTAGTCATTCTTAATGTTGTTCTGGAGGACAAGAGGCTATGCTGTGGACATGGCTCTTTAAGTTTTCTTCCACAAAGGTAACTGTTCCAAAACTAGAATGATGCTCACTCAAATGGTTTATTGAGATCAGCATGGCCATTTTGTACTGTGTTAACAGGCCTCCAGTATCACTTGCTGTCCAGGGCTTCCATTCCCTCTTCTGGGAGCCACACTGTGCATGTTTGATGTGTTGGTAGTGCTATCCTCTCCTCACCCTGTTCAAGTTTGAAATTGTATGTTTCAATCACTGAATGAGAAATAAAAGTTTGTTAGCGCTTTGCTTTGCCTGTCTTGGTCTCTGTTCCTTGAATGAATTGGTATTCAAGGGGTAGCAACTCCTGACATAGTGCTGAAAGCATAATGTTGCTCTTATATTGAACAAATCCTGAGCTCACTGATGGGGCCAAGCACACGGCTTTGACTTCAGAGTTGTCAAATCTTGTAGTGAATACACCTTTTGCCTAGGTAGGCTCTGATGATATTGATGATATTACTAAGCTAGCTTGTAAAAAACAAAAAGCTTACTATAAAATGTTAGGGAGTGTTTCTTCTGCAGTGTTCTGTGAATGAACTGGCTTGAAACTATTACTTGGTAAATTATGCTAATTTAGAATAAAATATTTTAACACTAGACTGGGCTATGTATTGTGTCAAACAAGAGTGGTAGTAATAATAGAGTATGTGTTATCTTCATACTGTAAATCAGAATAAAAATGACGTTTCTTTAAAATGATGTTTGTTTAAAATGTTACTGTTTAAAAAAACATTAAAAAAATGAAAACTGTATCTAATTTGATTCTCCTAACAACCAGAGACTATATCAGAGACTACAGTTGTGTGTGTGTATATTATATAGAGATTATAATTTGAGTTTTATTTTGTATGCTCTTTAAGAAAAAAAAATCTAGCATAGAAGTAGAATGTAAAAATGTAAATGAATTTATTTAATTCCTTTGTGTTTCATAAATTCACTGCTTGATTACATGCTGTACTGTTTTTATGTAAGTAATAAGTTCTTAAATGTATTTAGCAAGAGTAAAAAATAAAAGGAATAATTTTCATTTTTCTTTTATCCGTAGTTTTCACTCATTTTTACAGAAAGTGGATTCTGTCATCTAGGTTTGACTTTATTATTGTCGTACTGAGAGCAGAATGAAACTACAAGACAAAATGTTAGTAAATATGAAGAAACAGAAGAATCTCTTTATCAGACTGATAAAGAGAGATGATTGAAATATCCAAATGATTGTCTATAGTACAAGAAAATCATGGAAGAGTTGGATACAGAAAACAGTAGCTGAAGGGTTTAAGTAAAACACCTCTTTCATTCCCATTAGTTTCTCAGTTCCTGTTTCTATTATCAAGAATGTAGAACACACTCTCTTACTTGTCCATAATAAATACCCAATTAGAAAATTTTAAAATAATTCATATAATATGCCTTTATTAAAGTTGAAATTTTTTTTCAGTTAAAAAAAAAAAACATTGTTTCTATGTCACATATGAGAGTGAATGATTAAAGGGCTAAACTGGGAAATTAATAGGATTGAGTGAGGTGCTTTAGCCTATGTCAAAACAAATGGAAGAAAAACTTAATACCTTTTGCTTAGTAATCAGCTGTAATGTACAGTAACCATTTTCATTAAAAAGCAAAATTTCTTTCAAATACTAAAAAATACGGAGTTTTCTTCTGCAGCTCTTTACTGTTATTGTCTGCCTGAACTTTGAAGGTATTAAAGCAAAGACAGTAATGTTCAAGTCTATCAACAATTGTAGTTGTTAAGCTTCTTATCTAAAGTGCAGGAATTAGAGGGTACCTAAAAGCCTTTCACAGTTGTGACAAGCAAATGTACGGCACAGAATTCCTTATTCAGACTTTAAAGTGTGGTCGTTTTTGCAGATGAATATATTTTTGAAACATACAGAGGTATAGAAATTAGTTGAATAATCACTTTATCGTTATTTTTGCACTTAAGAGAGGTAAAGCTTTGTAACAAGTGATTACTTGCCATGTGCAAGAATGGCCGGACCAATCTTCTTTACTCTGAAGTTCATGTGGATTTGACAGTCTCTCTCAGCCACTTTCAAATGTTGCTGCATCCTCTGGTGTCACAGGAACATTTCTCTCTGTGCACCTCTATGAAAAATCCTAAGAGAGAGAGAAATGTCCCTGTGACATACTGGTTGGATTTCTTAGTGTTACAGAATGGATGAAAGTATTTGCTGAAATGTTTTGTTTCTGTTAGCTTTTTTCTCTATAGATGAATCTTTTTTTTTACAGTAGTGCTTGCAACTGAAAATGAAAGCAAACTGTTGTAGTCAATGACTTGATTACAGATTTTGCAAGGTAAGGTAACTGCCTGAAACAAAACTCATTGCAAAGGTTATATGCCATCACAATGTTGTTCTTCAGGGGAAGGTCCCCAAAAATGAAATCGAGATAGAGTGCTGTGTTGTAATATTTTTTTCTGATTTCTTGTGACATAAATTATTTAATATGTTAAATGTAATTTTGTGATCATAATGTTCCTAGTATAAAGAGTATTCCAGTTATCAGAACTGTACATGGCCTGCCCCTAATTGCCAGTCAAGGGGCATAGCTTATGCCCTTTATGCCCCCCCTTTATTTTTTTTAAGTTAAAAAATCTTAGTTTTTATAATCAACAGCCACACCACCAAGAGACATCAAGAATCTGGGTTAGTGAAGAGATGGAAGAGAAATTTATTCTGAGTTATGAAATAATAATATTTAGGTATAAACTTAATTATTTTAAAAACAAAGTAAAAATCCATTCCCAGTTATTATGCAAGCTAGGACGTAGTTTCAAATAATCATTACTGCTGACTCAAAATTCCTATTTATGTCTGTGACCTTTTGAAAATTCTTTTATTACTTGTAACCAGACAACTTGGAGATTTTGAGTTCATAAAGAAACTCTGTAAAGTAACAGATCTCAAACCGTTCAATGCTAGTGTAGGAATCAGCCCATAGACTTGCACTATTAAATAGGTTTAAGCTATTTGTAGTTGAAATATGCACTAAAGATAAATGTCATGTGAATAAGTGCATTGCTTTGTAATAACAAGACTAAAATTTCTAATTCTTTATTTGACATTTTTACTCTTAAGATATGACTCTTTTTTCCTCTTTCTTGCTTTCCTAATGGGTGACCTTCAATCATGGAATCTATCTACACATATGCACTTAGTGATATTTAAACATTTTGGGAGCATGTGACCATTCTTTTTATTAATTTGAAGTCTCTATTGTTACTACATTTAAATAAATGTACTAAGAAATGGGGAAGGAGATTTCTTATCTGTAGATTAAAATTTGTCCTTGGAGAGGTTCCAGAACAACTAAACGTGGAAACTAAACTACTACTGGGAACACAAGGGACAAGAAAGTCATAAGGTGGAGTCAGAGGAGGGAAATGTTGCTTAACCAGTCTGACAACCTATGATGAAACGAGAATTTTGTTAGATGAGAAACATTGTTTCTCATTGTTTTTAGATTGAGAAACATGGATATTGTCTAGCTTGACTTCAGTAAGGCTTTTGACAGTACCTCTTGTAAAATTTTTGTAAAGTAACTGGTGAGTATGGACTGGATGAAAAGGCAGTGAAATTGATAGAAGATTGGCTAAATGAAGGGGTCCAGATTTTGCATCAGCAGCATGAAATCTGCTTGGAGGCCCCTAGCCAGTCTGTATGCAGCACCAAATTCAGTCCTGTTTGACATCTTTCATGGTCTGGATGATGGGATAGAATGTAGACTCAGCAAGTTTGCTGATGATGTAAAATCATAAGGAGTGGGTTGTGCTACCATTCAGAGGGAACTCAGCAAGCTAGAGTAACAAACTAACAGGAACATCAATCATTTCTACAAAGGAAGATGCAAACAACCTCATGCACCAGCTACATGATGGGGGCAATGATAGGAAAAGCAGCCACACAAAAAACCCCTCAGGTCTGGGTGGGACACCAAGTTGAATGTGAGATAGTGCTGTGCCCTTGTGGCAAGGAAGGACGGTGATATCCTGGGCTGTATTAGGATCAGTGTTACCCAGTGTTGAGGGAGGTGTTCCTTTTGCTCTCATCTGCACAGATGAGGCCACTGCTGGAATACTATGGCCAGTTCTAGGCTCCTCAGTAAAAGGCAGAGCTACTGGAATGTCCAGTGAAAGACCCTGAAGGTGTTGAATGCTCCAGAGCATCTTTTCAGTGAGAAAAGGTTGAGCAGGCTAGGGCTAGAGAAGAGATGGCTCGCAAGGTATGAGGTGTTAGAAGATGAAGCTGGGCTGTCTCTGGTGGTGATTGAACAGAAGATATTCTCCCTGAGATCAGGAAGTCCTTATTCACTATGGAGGGACAGAGCATTGATACAGGTTACCCCAGAGGTTCTGAAGTCTCCCTCCTTAGACATCTTCCAAAATCACCTGGACATGAGTTTGAGCAACCTGTTCAAGGTGCTGCTGGTTGAGCAGACAGGCTGGACAAGGTGAGCTCCAGAAGTCTCTTTCTGCCTCAGCTATTCTGTGATTTAAGGGTTTCCCATGTGCTACAGACATACGTAGGCAGATGTTTGCCACACTTCCATAATTTGCTAGAGTTAAATAGCAAGTTGTGGAACTGTTAATCTCTTTCTCAATTTATAGCATACTTTCCTCTGGTAATCCATGTAATATTGACAGTATGGAAGATACTTTTATACAATTCATCCTCCTGGCTTTATGATTTATGAAATCCATTATTCAAAAGGAAAAATTACTTGCTGAAAATGTCCCCTGAAGTTGCTTGTCCTCGTAAGCTGTTCACTAATCAAGCTGATTTGTCAAATAATCAGAAATGCACATGTGGAATAAATAGCTTGGACAATCTGTTTCTTTGTTCTGTGGCAATTCAGTTGTATTGTTACTTAAAATTGAATTTTGTGGCTACTTCTGTCTTAGATAGATACTCAGTTTTGAGGCAAGTTGAGTATGCTCACTACTTTCAGTTTCATTCTGGGTAACAAGAGTTCTTCTGTTCATAATTAAAGACAAGTCAGGGTTTTGAATCTGGTTCAGTAGGTACTAGAGATAGTGACAAGCTTCTAGTTTATCACTGAATATCTGTTATCTGAATAGCTGTTCTTTCTGAAGACTGGTTGCCAGAGGTCACTGAATTAAGATGAGAAAGGAACAATAAGGACCTTTTTTGAACATTGTCCAGGTACAGGAAAACAAGGGAATAACAAGGGAAGTTAAGATGACTGTCTTTAGTTTCATTAATGTTTTGTATCAAATGCATAAAAGGGCCGGCTTTAAACTGGGGCATTTGAATGTTTGTAGGTACCAAATTCTGACTGGTATAATTAGTTAAATTATTTGCATAGAAGTAATTAGGGCAAATTGATATATTTGCCCTAATCTGTAAAAAGTACTTCAAAAATAGAAATTAATTATATCTAAGTTAAGTAAGATATAAGAAGTTAATTATATCTATATCTATATCTCATTATATCTAATTGTATCTAATTATATCTGTGTAGAATTTTTGTATTGATAGGGCTTGAGTGGACTTCCATGGAATTTTCTGATTTATGGGAATCATGAAGTGGTACTGCAGTAACAGTACAGACCTTTTATTTTAGAGAAACTGAATTCTATGTCTATTAGATTTTAGTTCTTTTAATGATGACTCCTACATCTTGACTAAAGGAAGGGGGTACTGCAGGTGTTCTTCAGGTTCATTGCAACAACTGCCAGGCTACAAATGGTTGATTCTTATACATTTCATTGGCACTTCAATAGTCTAAATCTCAAAATCTTGTGTCTATCTTGGGAATGTTTTTTTTTTTTTTCCATTGCAAGGAGGACACTCCTAGGAGGTTGGTCTTTTTGAGTTTTATATATTCTGAATTTGTATTTATTTTTCTGGGTGTTAAATATTTTAAGTTAATCAGCTGGCACAAGTGCATGCAGGTTGACCAGGAACACAATTTACAAAGTCTGGAATTAATAATATTATTCTTCCTTTGCTTGTTTCAAGAACTCACAGTAAGGGATCAGCATTAGTAATAGGTCTTCCTTTGAGTAATTGGACACCAGCTAAAGAAAGTGGATTTTTGTCTGTTACATGAAATCTACTGTATATAATGTTTCATAAAAACAAGGCTACTTTCATGTGTGAATTGTTGCCATTTTGGTTTTACTGTATGTATTAATTCTTCATACTTCCTTCATCCTTACTGAATTGGAAAGTAGGTTTTCCTTGTTGATCAGGCTGTTTATTTTTTATCAGTAATGAGAAACTGAGGCTGTGTAAGAATAGAAAAAGACTACTAGAGAGTTACTAAGAAAGTGTCACATGTAATCCTGTTTCCTCCCAGCTATTATCTCACATATCTGTAATTTTATAAGAACTTCCTTAATAAATTAGTGAGAAGATTAAACAGTCATTTATGATTCAGGTCAGTAGAATCCAGGCATTTTCTGCTTTCTATTTGGGGAATGTCAGTATCTGCAGTAGAATGAATCAGCTGTGTAGGCGTTATGGCATACATCTGAGAAACTATTTAGTGGTCAGATCTTCCAGACCAGGTGCCTGTATTCATATGCTGGCCTGTTGTTTGTCATAACATGGTCTCTAAGCAGAAAGGAAATACCTTGTTAGTCAGCAGCAGTAGACATCATGTGGAAAGTCACTTGAAGATGAAATAACAATTACCTGCCTCAGAAGAACTTGAAATTACTTCCAACACATTAAATATATTTTTATGTGCTTAATTGCAAAGTGCTCCTCCTGTGACATTCTGTACTCATGTACAGGAGAGAGGGAGAGTTAACTTACTCTATTCTACACCTTTCAGTAATGAAGAGTCACAGGCAGTATCCCAAGACTAAAGATGCTGCCGGTCCGCCTAATCTAAAACTACATGTGATATGTATGTTTACCAGAGATGTATTTCTGAGTTGAGCTGAAAGTTCACAGTTACTACAGAGTAGGAAGCAGTATATATTTATGTTCCTGTATGTCATATTTTCTATTTTGTTTAAGTTGTTTATGGGTTTAGTTGAGGTATCTAATGTTACTAAGATTATTTTCTCTTATTCAAGTTCTTCAGTTTACCTGTTGGTCACTCTTCTTGTATCATGTCTTGAATGGCCAGTAAACATGCTTTTTTATAGTTTTTGTCAGCTTCTGTGCTAAGAGATTATTCCTCAAACAACTTAATACATAAAATTTATTTTGATTTGCTTGTTCACATTTGTCTTCTCTTTAGCTGGCAGTCTCTACTCCTGTGATCTTGAATATAGGGATGTGTTTTTGTCTTATGTCTGGCTCTGTTGCTGACATAACATAAACTGAATTGGACCTTTCTATTTATTTAATGTACTTAGAGTCTTACTTTTTTGTAATATGATTAAGCATTGATGTTATGTAAGGGTGTGACTATTGGCATTTACTTGGGACATGTTTTATGTGCAGAATATAACTTAATTTACAGAATAAGCAGCATGTTTTACGTTAGACTACATGTGTGAAGTAAGCCTTTCTGAATTAGTTGTGTGAACTACCTTATTATTTAGTGTCCTTCATATTCCAGACTTTAATATACTATGGTAACTCAATGAAATTCTCTAACTAAAATTTAATGCTGCTCATTACTTAGTCTTTTAACTACTTATAACAGCTTTAATCTTTATATATACATGGTCTGTTCTTGTCTCTGTGTTGTACTCTCTCATTTACTTTAGCTAATCTGTTTCTTTTATATATCTTAAACTCCTTTTTTATTTTACTATGCAGCTCATGATTGCACCCTGATATACCTGTATCACATCTAGAATTTAGGACTAATGAGTAGTTGTACAATTGCCTGAAATTTATATCTTGTTATTTGAACTATGACAAAAATATAGAATGTTAAAATATAAAACCACTAGGCCTCTTGGCAAAGCTTTAAATATTTTTTTTATCACTCATAGCAAATGAGCCTTGTCATGTAGAATCATTGTGAAGATTGACCTGTCTATATGTGTAATTTATTGTTCCTAAAATTTGAGTGCATACAACTCAATTAAGCCTACAGGGCATTATTTGTCAAACATCATCTCTGCTTTTGTTATGAGCTCAACAGTTTTGGCAGTTGTACATTAAAATCATGAAGATAAATGTGATCATGTGTTTCTTATGCTACAAAATACTAATACTCCAGGAAGCTTTACCCTTGTTAAAAAGTTCTAATAGCCTGGAAACGCAGTTTGCAATCCCAAGTGATTACTAACTTTTTTTATGCTAGTTTTTCTGATGCTTCATGAGAACATATTAAAAGGATTAATTTCTTAAATTCCTTTAATAGATACACAGAAGGCTATTACAGAGAATATGTCTTTTGCCTTTCATTTGTTGTCAACTCTTATGTCAGGTGATCCTTTTAAATGAATGTCCTTGGGAAGTGATGATTCTAACACTATCAAACTGCTTTTTGTTCCTTGAATTAAGATTTTTTATTTTTTCATGGTAGAAACTGGCTGTAATTCTTGAAACCAAGCTGTTTTATAATACTCATTCATTAACTTCCAATTCTATGTGTTATACTTGAATATACACTTGAATTATTGTTATACTTGAATATATACTTGAATTGCACCATAGCTAATTCCAGTAGTTGCTTATCTTAGTAAAGCATTCTGCCTTGGAGTACTGCAAAAGCCATGCAAATAGTGCTGCAAAAGCCATGCAAATAGTGCTCAAGATACTGTTTGCTATTTTCTGATAAATGAAACATTCATACAGGCAGTAACTGCTGGAAACTGCAGTTAACAATGACCATGCCTTCATGTTCAGGCAAACTATTTTTTATTTACCCAAGGCAAAGGCATATTTCTTTAAGAGAAAGGCTAGCTGTGTCAGCTGGCAATATTGCAAGACTGTTTGGCAAATTGGTTGTGTTGACAGGGTTATAAGTTTCTGTCAGCAACCGTGCCCTGTTGAAAATGAGAGTTGCCTTTCCATATGACTGAGAAGAAGTAAATAGAGAAAGAGCAGATTTTTCTACCATTCTTCTGTCTCCTATGCCTTCTGTGGCAGATGGCAGGTATAATGGGTACCTGGAGCAATTTTAAGTCACTGAAAGAGCTCTTGAAAACAGTAATCAATAGCCTTTTTTGACACTAAAATTGGTTCAGATAATCACTGTTAATCATGATCTAAACCAGCAACCCAGGTACTTTGTTTTAAAGCATCTGTTAGAATCTTGAAAAGAATTGCTAAGTTTTTGTTCTTTTTTTAAAGGTAATTGGATTTTCATTAGCCGTTAATCATAAAAGCAGGTCAATTTGCAGGTAAAATAACCTTTGTTTAATTACGTATTTTGTTTGTTACCCAGCGAGAGACTACAGGCTTATAATAATTGTCATGCTGATGTATACCAATATTTAATTGATTCTTTTGTTGAATTAAGTTTATTGAAGTTTGTCTGTCAGATAGGAAACAGGTAAGCTAGGTACCACAATTTCTAAATTTAGAACTAACTAGTTCACTAGGAAAAGCTCTAATTAATACATTAAAGTAATAATTTTTGTCATATTACTCTTCTAGATTTTAAAAGGAAAGAAGTCTTTTAAAGTCTTTCATGCATCATTTTCATTTATGTTGACAGAAGAGTTTTTTCTCTTCTATTTCTGGCTAATGAAACTGAACCAACTGGTCATTGAATCAAATTAGCTGAAACATTAAAACAAAGAAAATATTCTTTAACAATCTACAAAAAAATGGTGTTGTTTTCAAGAACTGATTTAACATTTCACCCAAGTTCTGGCTAATGAATTGCTTTTGGCTATCTTTGAAACTTTAGTAGTGACGATGTACTACTGGGCTACTGTTTGAGTATATTTTAAAATGGATAATTTGTGTTAATTCTTACATTAAATATAATTAAAACTGTAATATACAAGTGTATTTCTAAAATGAAAATGCATTTTTCATCAACCTTTGGGTTTGTGCTGAATAGGGATGAAGAGAATTTCAATTTACAGAAGGTGAAAAGCAGTACTTTAAGCTGATTGTTTAAATGACTTTCTTGTGTCAGAACACTGATGATAAATTACACACAAACTGTGCCATGGTCGTGCAGGCCTCTGGAGCCCTGCTGCCTGTCATGTGTGCTGGCAGTATGCAGATTTGTTTGTCAAACTTAAGAGTTTCCCACCTCTACTAAGCTATTAGCTTCTGCTTTACAGGAGAGAAGGGGCAGTGGTAGTGGGCATTATTGCCAGTGATGGTCTGAGAATGTCAAGACACATTTCGCTTCTAGCTGTGAAATGTATGACTGTGGAATGAGCAAAATGTAATAAAATCACATTCCAGAGGTGTTCTGTATGAGGTTGGTGTTAATTGGTACTTTCTTTTTCAGCTAATCTGCCTGTACCCACTATTGCTGCAATAGATGGAACTGCCTTAGGTGGTGGCCTAGAGCTTGCGTTAGCCTGTGATATACGGGTGGCAGGTAGGTCTGAATTCTGCTATGGAATATGGGGTTGTTAGTGTTATAGCTGGCTTGACTAATCTGTCTGTTGCAAGTCTTACAATACGTTGTATTTGACATTGTTTATAACCCATTATTTTAAAGAGTTTTAGCAGAAACCTGTCTATGTACTTGCAAATGTTTCATTTATAACAGCTTAACCCTGTTAGCTGGATTGGTTTTCTTAAATATTTATGTGATTCTT
Organism: Lonchura striata; assembly: GCF_050655825.1. Taxonomy (NCBI): domain Eukaryota; kingdom Metazoa; phylum Chordata; class Aves; order Passeriformes; family Estrildidae; genus Lonchura; species Lonchura striata. The sequence goes on along the minus strand of NC_140740.1, from coordinate 79,975,840 downwards.
CTGACCCTAATTTTATCAGTCTTGCCAAAAGGGTCATGCAATTATTTTCTTTTTTTTTTTGATTCTTGTGCATTTGAAAGTGCTCTTGATGGAGACTTGATTTTATCTAAACAGGGTGCAGGGAAAAAACAGAAGTTGCTACTAAGTGTATTATTACATAAGAAATTAAATTATAAAAGTGACAAGAACTCTTGAAAAAGAGGAACCTTGAGCTAATAAACTGTCCAAACTGTAAAGCCTATTGATGGAAAGTAAATGGATATTTGGTTCTGAGCCACTAAGTTAGGATATATAAAGTTATTTGACTTTAGACTTTTATTTGTCACCTAAAGAATTCAATTAGTCAGATACAGAATTCTGCCCCATTCTGAGATGTTAAGCAATAGTATCCATTTTGTTTTAGTACTTTCCATTTGAAACCAAGTCTCTTACTCACTGTTATTGCTTACTTACTATGTGAAAATTAATAAAGTACTGAATTTGCCTTGATGGAAGTAGTTGGATCTTTCACTAAAAGCAGATCATTTGAATCTATTTGTTTCTTTAATAAACAAGTGCTTTAAAAATGATTTATTTTTCTTTTTGCAGAAAACTTAATATATTAGCAAACTTCTAGGTCATCATTATGTATTTTCTGTAGATTTTTCTCCTTCTACATTAGAGTAAGAACTCCTTTGCATTCTATTTTTTAGCATCTTCTGCTAAAATGGGCTTAGTTGAAACAAAGTTGGCGATCATTCCAGGTGCAGGTATGAAAGTTTTGCTTTTTCTACCACAGATAACTAAATAAAATATGTATATTTAGTATTAGGTTTTGAATTGTTTATGGATTTTTGCTTATTCTTATATGTCTATTGAGTATTATAGCATGTGTTACTGCTTATTGCTTGTATTATTTACCAAAATGAATTTAAATATGTATTTCTTATCTTCAGGGATCGTCACATGTATATTTTTTTTTTATCAAAGGCTTTATTAACTAAGTCAACATGGAGTGATTCTGTAAATGACATTTAATGTCTTGATCTGAAGGCTGTATAATTTTGCAAAGGGCCAAATCATTGATACTTGAATTAAGGTGTTTGCTGCTCTGGGAAAAGGGCAGTAGCTGGGAATAATGTGTATCCATGTGATTTTTTTGCCTTCATTTGTGGGACTTCTTGGGATCTTTATACTGTTTCTTTGCTCTTGTTTTCTTTATAATGGATGGAATCTATTTTAAAAGCACTATATCAAATTCTAGTGGATACTATTGCAGGTCACATAAAAAACCAGTAAAATCAACCATAATGGCAGTAGTGGTATGAACTTTGTGTATAAAATTGTCCCATCCTATGACTAATCTGGACAATTATTGTACAATTTCAATTGCTATATTATTTTGGTTAATGTTGAGATGTGATTTCAATCAACACTTTTCTGTGGTCAGAACTACATTTTACATAAGGAAAACAGTTATGATTGATGTCTGGTTTCTTTTTTGTGTAGGATAAGTATAATAATGTAGATGATTTAAAGATGTATTTACTGGTAGTGGTGTTGTCATTAAATAATATGCCTTGGCAATAAGTCCCAGTAAAGAAAAAAAAAGAAGTTTATACTGTTTATCTTTGTTGTTAGGTTTTGCTCTTTGTCCTCCCACTCCCTCCTTGCCTAAGTAATTGGAAACATACTCTCCAGCTCAAGATATTCAGCTCAAATTCTCCATATATTCTCTGTATTCAACTTTTTGAGGTTGTCTTATTTCCTTGTCTTCAGTTAATTATAAATGTTTCAAACTTCTGTGCTTTTACCTTAAAGTGCTAGTTAACTGATTCATTATAAGTTTCATTCAGAATATTTTACTAGTGTTCAAAGACTGAGGTTTGAATTTTTTTTCTCCTCATCCTAAAATAATGATTCAGGTATATGTCTTCAGGTGTATGTCCTTGGAAATGTGACAGATTTGATCTTGTTACATTGAATTTTCAACTTAAAACATTTTGTGGTATGTTCAGTGATTAAGTTTTTTCCCCTATTCCTATCAGCCTTTCTGACAACTATTTTTGTTGAATATATTTGAGCTAATCACAACATTTTCCTGGTCAGCCTGTGCTTACACCAGTCCTATTGAGCAATGACTTTGTTTCAGTCCTTTTTGCTTCTTGTCATTCTAGGAGTAACTGATTGTGCCTTTCATGAAAGGCACAAGAAAGAAAGTGAAGGAATTTTGCATATATCATTTAGGTAGAGAAGCCAGATATACACACTTGAACCATAGTCTTCATGTGGTAATGGAATATTTTCTGAGTGTTTATTTCAAGCTGCTCTGAGCCAAAACAGAACTGTAGAGTGGAGCTGAAAAGTGAGCTGCAGCTCTTAAGAGGCCAGCATAGATTTCTGCTGCCATCTAGTACACCTGAAATCTGCTGGCAAACTGAGCTGCTTCTTTGAACTAGATCTCTGTACTGTGGCAAACTACTGTTTTTATTCTGCTCTGTCAACTGCCAGGTGTATGTGATAGATGTAACTTTAAGTCAGGTGATGTGGATGTTTGAGTCTATGTGAAAAACATATTTATACTATGAGGGTTTGTTTTTTTAATACCCCAGAAATTTATAATCAAAGAGCTGTGTTAGAAGATTGTTGCTAGAATTCAACAGAACCAAATTATAGATCGAGGGCATGTCAGCTGTTATGTTTTGGACCTTTTTGTATATTGTGGTTTATTCCATTCTTAATAAAATGTGATTATCAAAAGACACAATGAGGTGCTGTCTATTGACCAACGAGTTTTAACACAGATTTCCCAGGTGCAGGATATTTTTCTTTTGAATATGCACAGATGTACTGCAACTTTCTAAAGGCTACATTTGAGCAGTTAGTTAACCAAAATGAATTGTTCCTTCTAAGTCTGCTGAGGGTCTTAACCAAGTAGGCGTGTATAGAGTATGCTTTACTGTAGCAGGTTGAATCTCCTCAGAAAATTCATCCATGGCAGACAACACAGCAAGACCAAGTGGGATGACCGCAGTGTCTTCTTTTATACAATAACTATGTTCACAGACTGTGTTCACATTGTGAGGGAGTAGGACTATCCTTTTGCATTTGGAAATTTAAACCCAGTTTTCTGCACTATGGAAAAAGTTTCAACTGCCAGGACATTAACTAGAAAAAGGAGAAGAAATTTCTGTTTTTCCTCTTGAGTACATCCCACTTTCTAGTAAGGAAGGCAAGATTCAAAGAACTAGTTGAAATATGTAACAGAGAGAAAAGCTTAGTAACTTGATGATGAGAAAGTTACCTGAGCATGAATATTGAAGGTTTTTGTTTTCTGAGGAGAATCTGCCAATCATCATTGTAAAAGTGGTCTTATGCCAACACAAAAAAACGTGTCATAGAATCATTTAGGTTGGAAAAGATCTTTAAGCTCATGAAGTCCAGCTGTCAAATAAGCACTGCCAAATTCACCACTACACTGTATTGCTAAGTGCTACATCTACACCACTCAAGTGACTCAACCACTTCCCTGGACAACCTGTCCAGTGCTTGACAACCCTTCAGTTAAGAAATTTTTCCTGATACCCAGTGTAAACCTCCCTTGGTACAACTTGAAGCATTTGTTACTTGGTAAAAGAGATTGACCCTAACCTCCTTTCAGGTTATTGTAGAGAGCGATAAGGTCTCCCTTGAGCCTCATTTTCTCCAGGCTTAACAATCCTCACCACTTCCTCACAAGGCTCGTGCTCCCTTCATTGGCTCTATTGCCCTTCTCTTGACATGCTCTAGCACCTTAATATTTTTTCTGTAGGGATCCAGAACTGGACACATGATTCAAGGTGTGGCCTCACCAGTACCAAGTACAGGGTGACAATCCCTGCCCTGTCCTGCTGGTCACACCATTTCTGATACAGGCCAGGATGCCATCTGCCTTCTTGGCCACCTGGGCACAGCTAGCTCGTGTTCAGCTGCTGTCACCCAGCAGCACAGGCCCTTTTCTGTCAAGCAGCTTTCCAGCCACTCTGCCTCAAGTCTGAAGCATTGCAAGGTGTCAGAATCAGAGGTATTGATGATTCCAAGATTGTAGAAAGTCTCTGTCTTTCTGCCCCATTGTTAAAGAAGAAGCCATAATTCGTCTGTGCTGCTTATCTCTAACATGTTCTGCTGCCCTGCCCAGCTCTGTCCTGCAGGGCAGCGTGTGGGGCTCTGCCCTCACTGGGATGTTACAAACATTATACACCAGAAACTACATGTGCTTTATTTACAATAATGTGCCAATATCTGTCACCTACTTTGAACAGTGTGTCCCCAGCCTAAACCAACAGAAAAATGCCAACACCACAGTGAAACATGGAGGGCATGAAGAAGGAAAAAAAGGACGAGACACACCCAATTTCCTCCATCTTGTCCCCTTTGAACCCCTAATCTAGAATCCTAAAATTTTACTTTTGCACCCGTACCACACTTAATTATTACTTATATCAAACACTTGGAGCTTGTAATTCATCCTGTAAGATTGAAAACTCTTTTCCATGGCCAGAGATCATAGACAGTGTCTCTTGGGGCTCTGTCCAGGGGGGTTCCTGACCCCCTGCCAGGATCCCAAGCTCTGGATTCCCACAGCAAGGGATTGTCTCCCAAGTGTCTTTTCTTTTTTTTATGGAGTTCCAGAAAAACTTTCCGTTCAGTTAGGCTGGTCTTCCTTCTCACTGACTCTTCTTTTGCCACATAGGGATGGTCTGCTCCTCTGCCTTTAGGATTTTCTTCTTGAAGAATGTCCAGCCTTCCTGAAAGCCGTATCCCTTCTGGACTGCCTCACAAGGGACTCTATCAACTAGTCTCCTAAACAAGCAAAAGTCTGTCTTCTGTAAATCTGAGGTGGCAATTCTGCTGGCTCTGTTCCTTACTGCTCTAAGAACTGAAAACTATCATTTCATAGTTGCCTGTGCCCTAGATGGCCTCTGAGCAGCAATCCTTCTCTGTTCATAAATAGCAGTAGGGCACCTGGCCTCTTGGCTCACTCACCAACTCTGTCAGGAAATTATCTTCCACGTAGTCCAGGAATCTCTTAGACTGTTTCTTCTGTGCTGTATTGTATTTCAGAGTGTGTACAGGTTTGTTCATTCCTGCTCTTCCTCAGGTTTCATCACTGTGAACTCAGTGTATAATTTGTGGTTTACAGGGTAGGGGTTGCAAAAACAAATAGTCTCCAGAATTTTATTAAAAATAGGTGGCCAGATGAAGGGAAAATTGTATTGGCCTCAGATGAAAAGGTTTCAGCATGGACTAACCTGTTCTTCAGCATGACAGAAAGGGTACAGAAAGAAGCTGTGTGTGTATCTGAGCTGTGGATAATGTTTCAGTCAGAATACACATCACAGTGGACAGCAAGTAGTTTGTATGAGACAGGATTTCATGAGAAACCAGACTTCATTAACTTTGCAGTTTAAGGAGATTCTTGTTATCAGTTAGAGTGACTTTTCTCAAAGCTATTAATTGCTAAAAGGAGTTACTATTTTTTGATCTCTTAGTTACAAGCTGTTTAAACAATTTATTTTCTGTGTAATCCTGTATCATTACAGAATTCAAAGCAGTGTGAGCAGAGTCTTTTTACACAAGAAAATTGTGTTCATTCTCTTTGTTTTGTTTCCTAAACTGATATTTAAAAAAGTGCAAATATCTGTCATTAATTGAATGTAGTTTTTGATGTCTCTCAACTTGAAAAGGAAGTGTTTTTCAGTGACAACTTTCTCCTCAGCCAAAAATTGTCTTTTGGAGCATTTTTTTTTGTTGAAGTCTTTTGGTTTTTTTTGCTTTGTAACTTTTTGAAACTGTCTCAATTTGTGATGTAATTCAGCTGTGTATCTCTAGATTCTCACAGTGGATGTCATACTAAGCCTGCAATTGATGATGCCTTTCAGACCTTTATTAGTGCTTTCATTTCAGTGCTTTTATTAGTACTTCTATTTATTAGTATTGTATTTGTATATCACTCAGTATTAGATTTGTTATTGTGAAGATAAAAATACTTGTAAAGAGCATACATGAACTTCCTACTCTGTTAACAGAATGAGTTACATTAGTTTCACAAGGGGAAGTGTTCTGTAATAGCAAGTAGAAAAGAGAGGCATATATAAAAAATAATTTGTGTTTTCTTTATGCAAAACAAAAGATTTCATAACAGATTTAGGTGTAAGCTAAATGATGTCTTGGTATACATCAACAATTATGTTTCCACTAAAAAAAAAGTACCTCCATTGAAATTAATATGCTTGTGTAAGCAGGTAATTTGTCATTGCTAGATAAAAACTGGCTATTGGCCTGCAGACTTACAGCTGTCACTCTTTATTTTGTTTGGCATTTTAATTAGCAAAGCTTTGTTCATTTCATCATCATTTTGTCTTTTTTCTTCCATGCTCCTCCCAGAAATCCCACTACTTCATTACCAAGCTGTCTTCCACTGTGTAATATTAAAATAAAAACCAAGCACATAGCCCTGGGATCATGCTTTCCTTGGGAGCATTAAGATTAAAAGCATATTTTATGAAGAAGACTTTTAAAAAAAAAAAAAAAAGGAGGGAAACAAAAAGAAACTCTACAAACTCTCTAAGAAGGTCTTGGTAAATAAGCTATAAATTCTTTCTACATCTAAAAGTTGCTTTGAACTCTATGTTCCAAAGGTGAAACTGAAGCTTCAAGCTGTAGGAGACTGGACTGGTTTTGTCTTTAAAATATAGAACAAGAGAGAGATTAAATTACAGCATTTCTCTGTTCTGCCTTTGTTACTTTGGTAACAATATTGTTTTGGCTGTTTTTCTAGACTTCAAATTGTATCTGGAGATTTATAGAGCTTGCAGATTAAAAGACTATAAAATAAGATATAGGAACACTGAAATATTAGGGTTTTTTGCATAGGAAGAAAACCAGTTTAAGAATGAAAAGTAAATTTAGCAATCAGAGTATATTTTCCTTAATTCTTTGCTTTTAAAAACATTCTTATTGTCTCTGTTGCAGTACGTACTTTAAAGCTAAAAAAAAAATCTGTTTTGGATGAGAAAGATGTCAAGGGAATTTCTGCATGGGAAAAACTCACACAGAACATGTTCTTGCTAACAGCAGTAGTTGTCCAATTCAGCCAAGTATAAATGTTAAATTGAATGTCAATTTCAACTTGAAATCCAATGCACATTACAATGGACTGCTAGGATATTCTTTATATTTCTGTATTTCAGTGTCATCAGTAATAGGAATAGCGTTTGATAAATGCTGAAAACATAAAGTGTTACTATTTGTGGTATATCAAGATTAAATTTTGGAGTGCTATTTTTACTAAAATTCATTGTTACAACCTGAACAATATTATCAATTACTTTCCTAATTATCATGGGTACATAAGAAAGCTTTCATGAGTTGGAACATTGTTTTATGTGATTAGTGGATTGCTCATTTTTGAATGACAGCCAGAAAAATGAGAAAGTGCAGCAAGTTATTTGTTTTCTTCTTAAATAATGTAGAGTTAAGCCTCATTCAGGTATTCTTTCACTGAGTGTGTGTGGTACTGTCACATTTCTATTTTTTCCAGACCATCTCTGTACTGCAGGGAACTATGCAGTGTACCTTTGAAAACAAAGCAAACCTAAAATTTGCTTTTGCAGCTTGGTTTTTCTTACCACATATATTAAAATAGTATGACACTGAGTAGAAATTATAGTCTAGGCCAACTGTTACAATAAGGATGACATCCACACTAGGTTTCATAACATAGGTGCAAAGTAGGGTATATTCACTTGGGGTGCTCAACTGAAGAGGACATAGAAAGAGTAAAGTAAACAGAGAAAAGAATGATCTAAAATGCTGCTAGGTAAGGAATTTTATCTTTTTTTCACAGCCAGTTAAAGTGTAAAAATTGCCTGTGTACAGATTTACACATAATCAGTTAAATGAGTTTTCTATTGACTTGTACAAATCGATCAGAGTTCATGAATGCCTTTGATGAAATAATTTTCCCCTTGCATTAAATTTGGACTTAATTTAAAAAGTTGTACAAAGCCTTTGTACAAGACCACACTTTTTTATTTTTTAAAAGACCACCGTTTTGTTCCCTAAACATGTCCTAAAACCAGAACCTAGTGTCTATCACAAGCTCTCTTGTCCACTGAAAATCATAATAGGAACTTCCAATGACACAGTTTCATCTGAAGTTTTTTTCTTATTGTATTCTTTCAATATCTTATTTCTAAGCTTATGCAAAAACAAAAGGAAGACAAAATAATAGTAGCTGGTATTTCTGGGGAAAAATGGGGTGTGAGAGAAATAAAAATTTGCTGGACATGGAAAACAGAATTGCATGAAATTTTCTATTAAAGCTGGTGGTTTGGTTGTTTTGGTCTCTTTTTACATAAAAAAAAAAAATATTACATTCTGGAAGGAAATATTGGACAAATTAAGGACTTGACTCTTTCTGGTGGCCTAGAGGCTAAACCAAAAATCTTTAGCTTAGATTTCTAGGCTCAGCCTCTTCTGTAGTCTGAATTTTAAGGTTCTCTACCTTTTCTGACTACCTTTCCAAGTTCTTCTATAAAGAACCTCATTGCTACTTCAGCTTGTTGTCAGAGATTGAATATTGTCTCAATAGTGTCCTTTCTTCATGCAGCTTCACTTGCTTTATTTTACAAACTAAAGCAACTTTTTCTCTATTCTTCCTATCTCTATGGTAGCAAAAGTGGTAAGGAGAAAGAACTCCTTAGGAATTTTAAGAGAGGTAGAAAAATGGGCAGGTGAAGTATAGAAAATTATTGACCTTAAAGAATCAATGAAGAATGAAGATGAAACTGCATAAGCAACTCAGTCTGGGTTTGGAATTTGTTTTCTAAAACCTTGGAGTGGTGAGCGGAAAATATAATTTTATCTTTTAGTATAGAATTAGGCAGATATATATTATTACCAAATTACCCATATAAATGCCTGAAAAACATACCAGGGTAGTGGAATACAGCAACATAAAAGGAGTAAAGAAGATTATTCATCTAGGTAATTTTGGGAGGCTTAGTGCCTATCCTGTCTCTCTGCATTGACAGCCCCAGAAACAGACTATTTATTTTAGTTCTTGGTGTATCACTAAATGAGATGTGTAAAAGCGGTGATGAAAATACTCCTTGTAGTGTTAAGAAGCTTGTTAATCTGCACCATGATAGACACAATTTAGTACAAGCTGCTGAAGATGGGACATTGGATGCAACCCATATAGTTGACCATATTACATATCGCTTGGTCATTTTCTGTGACCAAATTTGCATTTTAGTTGTGAGATATAAAGTGTGTGTAGAAGACTCACATGATTTTTATGGCTGAGATAAGCAAGCTTCATAAATTGGCATCAAATATGTTATAAGCCACTTTTAAGAGGTTTAAAGTAACTCAGCTTCTGTAGTGCATCCCCCGTCCCCATGTCTGCTCTTTATTATTTTTTAGTCCACAGCTGGCAGCACCTAGTTATGATTCGGCCACAGCCTGTACACATAGCTGGGATTGCAGTCTACAAATACATTGTTCATAGACACAGAGACTGAAGATGTAGGAGAGAAAAAGAGTAAAAAAATACACACACTGGAGGAGGTTATTGACAGATAAATAAAATGGGTTTGAGATACAAACATGAGGATTTTGAAAGTTTTTACTAACTGAGGAGAAAGAAGTAAGATGATGAAACTTTCCTATTGATACACTTACATAAGTGATTTATTAAGGAAAAATGTATTAGTATGGGATTTCATTCTGTTTATTTTCTCCCTAGATACTCCCACAGCATTTTTGACATTTAAGTGATGGGTATGTCTTTCCAAAACTCAGTCACCAATCTTCATGACATTATTTGCTCAAAATTTCCATTGACACAGCAGAAGCTGTGATCATCCTTCAGGATTTTTTCAGTAGTCATGAATCCAGAGGGAATCCGGAGGATAAAAGAAAACCCAACATTTTGAGGCGATTAAATGATCAGGGACTTTTTTTCAGCCTTTTAAATTCTAGACCTCTTGTGTAAGTCGTTGTGCAAGTGACCCTCACTGCGCATGGCATGCAGAGAACAGTTGCAGTTTTGTCGTTGGCATGTGTTAGTAAGAGCTTGTAAGCAGGGGTTGCTGGGTGAAATTAATTGCATTGCATTACTTATGTCATGTTCAAGTCTGACTTATGAAAGAATGTTCTGGGATTTTTACCAGTGCTGTAGTAGTTTTCTTGCAGTATTTCAGTTTATCTTCTGCACTTTGCTGGATTAGAGAATGGAAAGCAATTTACAGAAAGAACTGGCTTTGGAAAGATGAAAAAAAGATGAAGTATCTTTTTGCTTTGTGTTGTTATTAAGATTCCCCTCTTCAAAATGTCTTCATCTCAATATAGCTGTTACTGGAGGCGAAGGATTGGGAGTGGGGCTCTGGTGGACCAGCTGGAATATATAAATGGGGGCTAGTATAGACGCAACAATACTTGGTAAGTTCCTAAAAATTATGTTGACAGCTGTTGAGCTCATCTATACTCAGTGTGTTTTTTGAAGAGAAGCCAAGGAATTTTTAATCAAGGAAGATTACTGAGCAGATTACTGCGTGCTTAAAAATAGACTTACTTTTATTAGTAAAACTTTTTTGTTTAAGCCTGAAGTGTTACATTTTTCACTGAAAATGCAAAAGCTGTTTTGATTTAAAACAGTATTAAATTATTATGAATGAGATAGAAAGAGATAATGAGATGGAAAGAAGATAATATTTATTCTGTTTAATCGAAATGTTGTATAGGAATGTCAGCATAAGTAATATAAATGCATTTTAACTTTAGAATTTAATGGATCTCAGACTGACATTTCAAGGGAAACAGGATTTTCAGTGACTTGTTAGATTGGAAAATGTCTGATTTAAAGAAAATTCTTTTTGGAATGTTTTTGTATGAAGTTATTTTGGTAATCTGCTCTCTTAGGACCAATTGCTAGTCTTTTCCCACACTAATGAAACTAGGTCACTAGATTTTGGCACTCATCCAAGTTGTGAGATTTATTTGGTGTTCAAGCACACTGTCTAGAAATAGTGATGCAATGTCAGCAAGGCCACTTTTCATTTCATGAACATCATTTTCAGTGCCCTGGAATTAATTTATTCACTGACCTGTTAATAACTGCAATCTGTCACTGGCTTAACAGAGGCTGAGGAAGTGTCTGGAAATAGTCATGGTCACCCTACCAGGTGATCAGTTGCAGGACTGCTGTTTAATGTAATATTTTTTGGTTTTGATCATGCAGAAGAGTCTGACTGTTAATGAAAACAAACCAGCAACTTAATCAAAAGGAAAATATATGTAATTAGTAAATATGGCAGAGAGATTGAAGTAGTGGTTTTACCCTACATTAAACTACAGTGTGTTTGAGAACTATGCTGGCTATCTTTGAAAAAGTACAGAAATTCAGCATCTGTAGGTGATATACAATTCTTTGTAAAAGCACAATGTAATAGTATTGTCAATTAAAAAGAAATTTAGTAATTTGAATTTGTTGGTGTTTCAGGTTTGTTCTCATCCCCATCTCTACAATGTTTTTGTTGAAATCAGGTTTGTCTTTTGCCACAGGCATGGCAGACGGTCGCTTGTGGCAGTGGGTTACTCTGCAGAGCAAAATAGCTGTTAGCCCTTTTCTACCTCACATCAGCCAGAGCCCTGGAGAGACAAGCTCGATGCTGCCAGCGAGGGAGAAGAGTTCAATGGTCAGAAAGCAGTTCTTACTGTGCAGTCACACAGCTGGATAGCAATTCCTAGCAATGCTGCTGGTATCTTCAAATTTTCTGTTTCTGCTGTAGAGAAGCATCAAACCTAGCTCTACAGGGATCCCCTCTACACCCTGCCGTGAGCATCCTAGCTCTGAGTCTTTTACCTTACTTTAGATCTGACTATTTCTCCTGTTCCTCATTTAACATTCCCCACGGTACAAGCTGCACAGCATCCTGGCCCTTAATCCACCATCTTTAAAAATTAAATTTTGCCTATAGCAGTAAGATGGCTCTGATTAAAGTATCAGGCATCATCACTGCAAGTAGTAAGCCCTGCTCTTGGGGACAAGCTTTTCTAGACTTGTACAAAACTGATCTTTGAGCACAGATTAACGCTTAATAATGAAAAAGGGTTATGTAGGATTTTTTTTTTTATTTTTTGTTTCTTTGGTTTGTTTTTGTTATGAGATGATTGGTGGTTTTGAGGGATTTTGAGGTGTAATTCAATACAGCTGATCTTCTGAGTTAGGGTACTTCTTGTGCTATTTGAGATACTAAATTTCTGATGGAACATACAGCAGAGCATAATGCTGACCTGCTATCACTGCCATTGCAAACATGGAAAGAGTGGCCATTTTTTTGGTCTGAGGTTTCATAATCAGTAATGGGTTTTTTCTGAAGTTTTACATTTGGATGAAACTTGTGGCCTGAACTTCCATGTGTGAGCAATGATAGTTGGAAACATGACCATTCTTCATAGTGCCTTGGAAAGGTGGTGTAAGTGAATAGCTATTTTTATTTCTAATCTGATTTTCTCCAAGTCTTGCTGAAATGTCTTAATGGCACTAGAGGTATTTTTTAACAATTACTTTTATTTTAAAATGCCGTATCTTTTAAAATTCCAACTTTATACAGTGTACCTGAAGTCGTTGAGGGGCTAAACATCTTGTTGTTATATCCATTGAAGTATTATCTTACATGGCTGTAGTGCTGGAGGAGAATTTATGAAATCCAATTTGACGGGTAGTTGTTTTTCTGTAATTTAATAGGAAATGCATTTTTTAAATTTAAAAAATGGCAAAATGGGGCAAAAATTAGCAGCTTCTCACTGACTCCTGCCAAAGCCAGTATTTTCACTGGAGACCTGTATGAAGGGCATAGCTACTGCATACTCCTCTGTTTTCTGATATTTATCTTACCAGAATGCTAACTATATGATTTCCTTGCATGGAACGAAGAAAGGTCTGGCTGCTTTGCATAATATCAGTCTTTTAGTGTATGGAATGCTAGCAAATTTTGATGACTTGGTCTAATGCATCTTTTGATGTCTCCTTTGTTTTTAGATTCTTTCAAGTGTCTGTAAATTAAGCTGTCCTCTATTCCCTGCATCTTCTGACTGCTCCCCAAAGCCTTTGTAATAAAAAAGAGTAAAAACAAAGTAAACTGTTAGTGATTCATTTTCTAATGTGATAAAACATAAAACAAAAACCAGAGATGAACAATGTGAAAGAACATTCTGATCTAGTAAATCACATAGATGCAGGACATACTTGTTTTATATGCTTGGTAGATCAAATGAAAATTATTTGGATACATCTTTCTGTGCTTGAGACCTGTGTTTTTCTTAAAAACATACTATTGAAATTTTTTTTGTTATATTAATTTTTAAATGACTTTTAGGAAAATTCTTTTGGTAGTTTATAATGTTCATATACTATTACATTATTAATGCATAGTGTGGTCAAGATTCACATGACTGATTTTTGGGGGGAGGGGTTGTTTATTTTTTTATGTTTCATCAAGAAATAGAGAAATATGTTAATGTTTGGTGACTTTCTAAACTCACAGTTGTTTTGGCACGTTGAAACTGGCATGTTTGGAAAAATCCCTCAACCTGAATGACTAGTTCACCTGTATTGTAAGATACATAAAATAGAACAGTTTAATAATCTAAACATATGTATGAATGTTGTTCTTGAAAATATCAGTATGCTAAGGGTTTTGTGGCTTTTTTGTCATTACTGTGACAGAAGTTTTTCATTTTGTTGAGCTTGGCATCTGCTTTATTGACTGTTTCAAATGTGTTTCTATGACACTTTTGCTAAATGTCTGCATTTACCAAGAACATAAGCTAAATGCACTTTTCCCCTTCTGTCATGAGGTCACTTTTTTCACTTTTTTTTACTGGGGAAAATTATTTCGAAAATCTCTCTCTTAACTGTTTTCTTGTAAAGAGTCAGCAGGTGATGCTTCTCCCAGCAGAGCTGGCGTAAAAATAGGTCTTGCAGAAAGCAGATGAATTAGAACCAATTAAAAATAGTGGACGTTTTCATAGGTTTGAACATTTTATGTGTTGAATTTTCACTGTACACTATAAGACTTTGTTGTTGTAACTCTGCCTTCAAAATCATCAAGCCTTGCATCTAAAATTTCAGTGAATTCACATGCCTTATAAACAAAAAGGAAAAATTTAAGAAAAAATTAAAACATCTCCCAAGTCACTTCTTCTAGCCTATATGAATTAGGGAGATGCTAGGTGGGTATTAGCAGAATTATAAGAAAAAAAATTCTGGTAAATTCGTCTTAGATGACAGACTTCCCCACCATTTTTCTGTAGTGGAAGTCTGTCTCAGTGTAGCAGTAAACATGGGAGAAATAGTCCTCTTAGAAAAGATCAGTGGAGGGTAGCTACTTTGATTGGAAAGCTGATATTTTCTATGTAATTTCCTCTGGATGAGTATTAGCATGCTACCATGCCTGTAGTCAAACATAGGCAAGACAAAGTTAAATCTTCTTTGCACGTACCCTGCTACCTGGTTAGACAAGTCTCAGTTCAGACATCCAGTAAATAGGTTAACCCTAATTGTCAGGACAATTGAGATTGAAAGGCACACAGTAGCAAAAGGACCTAAGTGTTTCTGAGTTTTCATGCCTTGAAATAGAAGCCACCCTTTCCCTTCAGGCAGTTCCTAAAAGGCTGTTCTCACCAGCAGGAAATAGCATGTGGGGCTCAGTCCCTAAAAGTGGTGTCACTGTGCCTTGGAGTCCTTGTTGGGCCTCTGGTTACTTCTGTGATCTTGCTGTCAGTACAGGAGCTTACAGATACTGTGACATCCAAAAGCACTTTTCAGACTTAGGTATATTAGAGTGGAATCCCATGCATAATCTCAGTGATACAAGGCTTCAAGCACAGAAGGCTTTAAGGAGAGTTTCTTGTAAAATATAGAATGTAAGAGCAAATTGGTTTTATGTTCTTTCAAATGGATGTGTCTGGGTTTGGATTCTTCTTTTTTTTTTATTTATTTCTTTCTATATTTAAAAGGGACAGGCAGTATTCGATTTTGTGTGTATGATTTGCTCTGATAAACTCATGCAGGTACAGAAGTATACCATAGGTGTGCACATAGCTATTATAAATATGGCAAATAAAATCCGAGAGGAAAAAGTGTGCTTCAGAATAAATATTTAGTAAGTGTATGTTGTGTGGCTGCAGCCATTTATTTCCTTTGAATTTTGGTATATAAAAACTCATATAAAATATTGTAACAACTCTTTTATAAATAATAAGCCATAAAAAATAGAGTAAGTGTTCATATTTTTATTATTTTGTTTTCCATTTCAGTCTTCATTTCATATAAAATTTAAAAAAGGTCAGAAAGAAAAGAGTTGATACAGAATTGACTGCTTCCAATATGGAAGAGAAATGTGATTGTTTGAAGACCAAATGCTCTCTGCTATGATAATTCTGTCTGAAAATTAGCTGGTAACTATTGATCTTTTATTGAAATTCCTAAGTGTGATGCTAGGTTCGTGTACTAATTGCTGTGAGTTTGAGCAAGGCAATATGCAGCATGTACTTTAAAGTTTTTTCACCTGAGGAAATTAATAGACAGTTTTAACCCAGTTATATTGGGCTGTCACTTCCTACAGGACTGAACCCATAGCAGTGAAAGAATTCTTACTGCTTCTCTAAGATTAGAGGCAGAAATGTGTCTGAATTTTGATAGTTAAGTTGCTCAAAAGGAAGTTATGCCTAGCCAGCTTTATAACTATGACAGATGATCAAAATTCTTCATGCTGAACACTTTAAAAGTGCCAGATTTCTGGATATCCATCTCTTCAACAGAATAGGAGGTCACCTAGAGCATAATACTGTTGCCATTAAAAAGCTTCTTCTTTTCTTTAGTCTTGAAGTGAGAAATACAGAGGAAGAAAGAAACTGGGAGTACAAAAATAATAGTACATGCAGCATAGGAAGCAGCTATTGTTGTCCTTACTCATTGTTCATATGGAAAAAATAAGCCTCTGTGAATTAAGAAGGATTTAAGGTAGTCTTGGAAATGTCAAAGTTCCAAATAGGGAAAGAGGCTGATATGTTTTCAGTTCTGTTGCTTCTCCATTTTAAAAGGGGTTAAACTCCAAGTAAATTGTTTCCATGTTCTATAAAATAGGTGGAGTATGGAATGTAAATACAGATTGTATTGTAGCTACAGATTGTCTGATACTCTTGAATTCCCTGCAATACATATGTAATGTCTCTAGACAACACCTTTTTTCCAGGTCAGAGAGGTATACTCTACTCTGGTCTTTACTAAAAGTTTATCTTAACAATACATTTTTTTAATTTTTAAAACCTGAGTTAATTTGGTATGGTTGAATATTTACAAAGACACACTTTTCTATTCCTAGAGAAGAAGTGATTATTCATAATGAAACCAATGATAGTGACAAAATTTCTCAATTGTTTCCTTTTGAAAAAACACACTCAAATTTCCCTGAAATAAAAGCCCTCCAAGCCCCCAGTGTTCATTTCTCTAGAAAAATAAGTGTTTATTTTAAAAAAAGGACAAAAAAATCAGTGAAAGTTAAGTTTTGTATTTTTTGTTCTGTTGGGTCAAATAAAATAATAGTTAGACTAGTATACACTAGTATGTTTTTCATGTGCCATATATTTTAGCAGATTTATGTAGACCTCTGTTAGCTTATCCTGTCACCCAGGAGCTAGCTGCTGCATTAGAAAAAATAGATCTTCAGAATTCCTCTATCTGGACATGGTCCTGAACCTTTTCTAGGTGACCTTTCATGAATATTGGACAAGGTGATCACCAAAGATTCCTTCCAACTTTGCATTCAGTGATTCTGTGATTTTAGCAGTTTAATGAAGTATCAAAACACAGTGAAATACATGTTCTTCCAGGTTTTAATTTTTTTATTTCTCAGAATCAACATCTTTCCTTCTCAGCACAACATAAAGTAACATGTTAAATATGTATGTGAATCTAAATCTGGTTGTTTTTTTCCCTTTCCCCTGCTCCTTACATAGAAAAGGGAAGTAGTGCTTCACAGTGGTGAAGTATGATGTATCAATGGAAAAATCACTGAATTTCCTGAAAACATTGTTCAAAGAACAAAATATTATTGCAGTCTCATGCTAGTTTTCTGATTTGTTATTTTTTTCATTCTCATGTTTCCTGATGTAATAGAACTTTGTATTATCACTTCTGACAAAACTCCTACTCCAAAGGTTTCATTACATGTATGATTCATACTTTAGACTTTAAAAGAAAGGAATTTTAATCTTTGAAATGAGTATTTTGTGATTTCTACCTTCTTTCTTCTAACTCTGTGTGGTGTGGACAATAAACTCACTTTCATGCTCTTCTGTTAATTGTAATAGGCCTGATGCAGATCTTTAGTGTACTCCTATGTAATCAAGGATAAAGTATGTAAGATGAGTGCAGTTACTGAGTTGCTACCAAAGAAAATTTGGCTTAAGCTGTCACATCAGGAAGCCAGCTTGAGTAAGAGGAAGAAAAATGAATGCAGAGTATTGAAATAATAGTACAGCTACAGCTAAGGTTGGGATGAATTTGACTGTTTAGCTGAAGACCTTTTCCTGCTCTAAAAGTAAAATATGTTCTGAGATTATCTTAAAAATGTATGTATCTTACTGAAAATGTGATTGTTGTGAACAGTCACATTTAAGGAAAAAGAGATCCACAAGGTCCAATAATTCTTGACCCAGAGGGTAGCAGGACAGAAGATATAAAAAGAAATGGAGAGATACCCTGGTACGGCACCTTATCCAATTCTGATTTGAGTGCCTATGAGGATATAGATGTGAGGATCAGATTTTATTAGTTAATTTCAAAGTGTATCATCAGACTGTAGAGAGACTGCTAAGAAGGACTCTGAGACTGGTGGTTGATTTCTAGAGTAATAGGTCTTTTTATGTGGCTTTACTCTAGCATGTCTGACATTACTGACTGAGTTTCCTTGAGGTGTTTGTTCTGGGTTTTGCTGAGTCTCGTTGGGTTGGTTGTTCTAGGATTTGTTTCTGAGTAGGACCAAACACCAAGTAGGAATCTTTCTTGTAGCATATGTCTAGTGCCTCTGCAGATACATGGAATGATCTTAACTAAAATGTTATCTTTTGAAAATAATACTGAGATAATTGCTTTGTTTTGACATTCAGGAGGAAAATGAGAGGTTTTTTTTTTTTGTTTGTTTGTTTTATTTGTTTGTTCTTATCAGTTTCTGGCTGTTGCAGTTTTCATCATTCTCTGAAATAGCCACTGATAGAGGTAAGGTTCTGCTTTGCCTAAAGAATTGTGACTGAAATCCATCAAGAATGCCAAAGTAAACAGATACGAAAAAACCCACAACTAATGCAAGTTTCAAATTTTCCTTGCTTAAAGGAATAATCTCTTATTTATATGTACATAGTCTAATTCTGTCAGGGACAGTGTTACTGTGAGGCATTTACATAAACAGATCAATAAGCACTTAGCTTAGGGGAAGTGCATTTTCAAAATCATAGATCCATCACTTCTCTGTGTGATGATGTAGATTTTTTGTCACTGAGAGAAATTAATACTTAATAATATAATTAAAATTTCTGTTATTCCTGTAACATTATTATCAGATTGCAGGTTTCTGAAAGGATGAGTGTAGATAATATTTTACAGTTAATCTTTTGTGCACAGCTGAATAGATGGTAAGGTTACACTAATGACACATTTTTAGTAGACTAGCTAATAGTACTGTAAGCACAGACCAAGTGTGGAGTTTGGTTGGCTGACTCTACATGACCAAACATGACTTTTGACATTTACTGAGACAGGTCTGGCAGCTTCCACAGCTGTATACATGGTCTTTACTGTCTCTTTCCTCTTCAAAATAGTGATGCCCACTGAAATGGAAATAATTTCTGGGGAAAAGTTGAGGGGATGTTGATTTTTCTTCCTGGTACTTCCTTTTTGTATAGAGATTTAAGCAGGTAAACATATCTTTGAAGAATTTAAGCTATGACAGGTCAGCTTTAACAAAGTATAGTGACATAGTTACTTTGTTCTAAATAACTGTAGTTATGAAAAATGTTTTATCTTTAAATAACTTGAATTTTTTTGCATAAAAATGTTACTGATTAATTTTTGATCTTCAGATATGTATGAAGTAAAGTATGAGTAGGAATTTTTATGCCTATTCTTGGAAATGTGAAATAACTCCAGACTAACCTGCACTGCCACAGAATTGGGATACTGGAACATGAACTGTTCACAGTGTAGCTTATTGATTTTTAAATATCTGATTAAAGTGAATTACATCAATCACTGAGATGGCAATATAGAAATATGGAAGTGATATAATAGTTGTAATCATTTCCACAATGAAAAAGTCAGCTTTAAGAATGTGTGTGGGAGGAAATTTTTTCCCAAGAATTAACTACATTTGAATATCATTTCATCTAAACAGAACACACCACCATCTGACTGATATTTCATTTCTATTTACATTCTTTTTGAGATGTTGCTTTTTATTCAACTTTTAAGTCTTGGCCTGCTAACTTTTTGTTTCTCTACAAAAAAAAAAAAAAAAAAGTGCTTTATTCTGATGTTCATAGCATCATAATGATGAATCAAATATTTTAGCAGTTGTTTGTTAGTTATTTCCATGGTCAGTCTGGCAGTTTTCTATGTCATCTTTCACTATGATTTACTAACTTCTTTTACTGGTTGGTAAAAAGGGCTGATTTGCACATTTCTTAGCCTTATAATCAAGTATGTGTCTGATTAAGTCAAAATCTTAAAATTGACCACTTCTAAACACAATCAGAATTAAGCAAGGTATTTATTTCTACAAAATTATTTTCTTAAGATGTTAGGAAGATTTTAAAAAAATAACTTATTTGTTGTCTTGTAGGCCCCCAAAGACTTAGACTAATTTACAAATCTCTCTGCCTTGATTGATTGCTAAATCAGTCTTTTACAATGTGTAATTAAGGAAAATCCACATTGATTCAATGATGCACCATACTCCTTTTTGTGTCTTTCTAGGGAAGAAATATGATATTGAATATGAAACTGGGTGAAATCTGGCTTCATACAGTAGGTAATGTTTTGTTATTGCAAAGGCTATTGCATAATGCCTTGCCATCATAACTGATAGTTTAATAGTGCAGAAGTAGAAAGTGGCAAATTAAATAGTTCATCAGTTTGAAAACCCTTCAGCTTGAAGAAAATGGAGAAGCTTGCTAGAAATCATCTACTTATTTAATAATTCTAGTGCCAGTTTATGCTAACAACATTAAAAAAAATATATAATTTTAGTCTTCAGTGTACTTTTGGTCTTCTACGTCCATTCTGCTTAGAAACCAGACATCTGAAGCGTCATTTAAACTTGTCAATAGAACTTTGGAGGTAAGATAAACAAGAATATATATATCTATTATAAAGTCCAGACTGTTTATTTGTAGTTGGTATCACTGACCTTGCCTTGTGATGCTAGGCAAATACAAATAATTCCAAGTAATTAGAGTGGAATTTCACACAACTAAGTACTCTATAATTTACCTGGAACTGAGGTTCCAATGAACTATTTAACCAAACTTAAAATTGTAGAAGCTGATACCATACTTGTTGTATTTTCGTGAGTCTAATTAAATGTACATGTACAGGATAACTTAGTAAAGAAGATATATATACATAATATTACACTATATCTAAGTAATTTTAGTTGTTTAATACTGAAGTTTACTCTAATTTCAAGTGTTTCCTGTCTTAGAGTCATGCCATAGGATGCCTAGCTCATTTTACAGACTACTGCTTATTGTACTTGCTCTTTTAAATTACTTTAAGTAGAGGTGATGAAAAGTAGTTCAGTGAATGCTTCAATACAGAATCATTTAAGTTGGAAAAGATTTTAAGATCAAGTCTAGTGGTTATTTACTATTGAGTGATTTATTGTAGTAAAGACATATAAAAGTGATATGTGCAGAAAAGAAAGTATAGTATATTGCGATTTAGTTAGAAATACTATTCACTTTGAAGGAGTGTATAAAAAAATATTTTTTTTTAATATATGGACGTTTAAATTTGTAATGCCTCCGAATAAAGTTATGTCTTGCTATTCCTTTGCACTTAGTATTCTGCAACAGCTCATGTAATATTCTAAATGTGAAAAAAGGATGCTGTTGAAAGGATTGGCATTATATCCAAAACATTTTTATTAATTGTAAATGTAATAATTATCAGTAAAATAATTTCTGTTTTCATCTTGTGCAGAGTGTTGTATACCCATGCATGCATCCATACACTCATGCTTTTAATTGAATGTAACTAGTTAATTCACTAGCTACAATTTTCTTTTTCTTTCTTAGCTTCTATTTTTGTTGATGAATTTAACATAATTCCAGCTTGGTTTTTTTTTGTTTTTTTTTTTTTTGTTTTATAAACAGTTTGTGGAACTATTTTGAAGAATATAAATGACAATGACTCCTAAATTCTTATTAAGTGCTTTGGGAAAAATTGACAATTAAATATTCAAAAACATTGGAAAAGTGTCTGATTTTGACTAGTGCTGTGTGATATTTATACTTCTTTAAAAGTTTACCTGTGAAAATTTCAAACATAAAATAGGTGCAAAAGTGATACTGGTGTTCATTAAATATTTGGGTTTTATCCTTTTTTCTACATTTTTAGACTACTAATCATAGTAGAAATATTTGCTTTCATTGCATGCAGGATATTAGTAGTGGTAATTCCATTATTGTGACATGTAGCTTGTTTATTTTCCTTTGAGCTATAATAAATGTGATCACTGATCACATTTATTACTGATTACTCTAAGACAATGATGTTACATTTTTGTACCAGCTTCGGGATTGAGACATTTTATTCAATGTTTGGTTTTATAAGGGGGAGAACAATAGCCTGGTCTGACTAGGCACCTGCAGTTACCTTACAGCTGTTACCACACTTGAAAGATAAAATAGGAATTTTTGAACACCATCAAGGGAGAAGCTCAAAGGTATTTTTAGTAATCTCATAAAAAACAAATTTTTTTCTCATCTTTATGAAGACCTTCTAGATGAAACCTTATATATTGAAATAGAGGAGCTGAAAAACTTCTGTAAAGCTTGTGAAAAGTGAAACGTTGTCAGTGATGTGTCCATCAGTGAAACATAACCAATGTGACTGTGTCACCCAAAGAAGCTGTTACTACAATCCCAGTTTCTTTTTATCTTCACATTCAAAAAAATAAAACAAAAAATTCTTTTTATGACTGGCAGAATGAAAAGTGATAAAGTGTTTAGATTTTACTAAATACCTTTTGTGTTAGAGCACTTCTTTGACCCTAGCAAACATCTCTATATCAAGCCTTCTGCACAGTTAAGGCTTTGTATCATACTTTAAGCCTTTTATGGAAGAGTTAATGTGGCATAGTTTCTCAGAAGTTTAGAAAACGTCTATTATATGAATCACTTTGTCTCAGTGGAATAAAAGCTCATTGAACTGTGATCCACAGCAGCCTCTTGTTTTATAGTCACATGAATCAGTGTTTGGATATTATATTATTCATACCATGAAGCCATTGCAGTAGAATTAAGCTGTTGTGTTACATATTGGAAAAATATTATGTATTTGTACCTGGACAGTTGTTCTGCAATGATGTAATGGCAGCAGTCTGTTAATTTGCAATCTATTTTAAAGTTAATTAAACCACTTCAATTTTTATTATGATTATTTAAAATAAAAATCAATCCTACCCAAACCCAAATCATTTGCATGTCCTATTTTATCTCTGTGGTATTTAGGTGAGGGATTAAATGAACTTCCAATTGTTTTATATAAAAAAAGATAGATTTTCTTCTGATAACTGTAAATCTAACACACTAAGAATAGAACTAAGTAATTTTGAATATTTTCTAAAATCTGTAATATCAAAGAATACTTTTAGAATTAGTTGATACCATTAATTTTTCTATTGTAGCACAATACTATCCTGGTAAAAGATGAGAATTCTGTATTTTAAAGCAAGCTGCAAAGTGGAGGAAGGTGATTGCTCCTGATGGAAAATATTTACGAGTGTAAGCATAAATGTAGGAAAGTTGCAATATATTGTTTCAAAATATAAGGAAACCATGAGACTGTAGTAGGGATGATAGGTAATGTTTTGAGTCTCTTCAGTCTTCAGTTTTCTTTTGGCATCAGAGTAAGGAAAATTTAAGGCCTGAGTTGAAGACGATAGTTACCGTGTCCGCACTACTCTCCAGCATGGTGTGTGTGAAGGAAGTCTGGAATTACTCCTGTAGCTCCAAGAGCAGATTAAATCTCACAGTACATAATGAGACATCATGGATAGATAAAACAGAAACCTAAAAGCATTACTTTGATTTTTTACTGAATAGAAGCAGTGTAGAGTTAACAAGAAGTGCAAAGAGAGGAATGTCAGGACCAGAAACAGAGCAGAGACCCTGTCTTTGACATTTAGAGAATGAAGAATTTGCTGAAGTTTCATCCTCATACGCTCATCAGCAGAGGTGTTAAAGATAATTGTACATACTGTAATCTAAACCCATTGTATCTTTCAACAGGACTAGGAAAGAATGCCTCTGACTCCCAAGATATTCTAGGTGGAGAAAAAAATAAACTGTTTTCAATACTCTCTCAATACCTTGCTTATGATCTTTATGACAAACCTTTTTGACCTGAAGAATAGTTTTTTGATGCTGCAAATGAAGCTCAGTGGAAGTATGGAAAAAAGGTTTTGAACTGGCAAAGGACTTACAGGAAACTACTAAAGGAAGTCAGAGTACATTTGATTGAGTAAATACAGCTTGAGCTATCTCCACTGGTTAAGGTGATTGTGTAAATTATTTCATGGCCTCCTTTTTCTATCTGATCCCTTAATGAGTCCCTTAGGGCATAGATGAAGATGTTATTAGAACTTTTGTTTCTGACACAGATATACAATTTTGTACACTTGTCTTGTTTTCTTTATATTGCAACAAGACTAATATTTAAAATCAAGCAAAATTTAAAATTCACTAAAGAAACTGCAGTAGACTAAATGTTTTTGAGTTAATGCTTTTGTCTTCTGATGTACACACAGTCTAACATTCCTCGACAGTTGATTGGTCCACGGAGAAGTTTAAGAACTAGTTGAAGTCTTTAAGCTCAGGTTTAAACTTTAAAGTACAAGGGTGAATAGAAGCTATAGTTTTCCACATACGATTCTCTTATGAGTGGGGCTTGTTTGAGCAAGTGACATTTTAGAACCAAAGAGCTTGTACTGCATGCCCCAAAGGTCTGACTAGTCTCGTGTCTTGTCTCCCAGAGAGCAAGCGTCTATAAATGAAACTTCACTTTATTACTTTCCCAGTCTCTGTTTTTTTGATTCAGGGTTTTCTGAGCTAGATGAGTTTTATATATTTTTAATAACTCTTGTGGGATTTTGCTTCCATGAATTTGTCTGATCTTTCCTCCCCTTAAGCCCCTGCTTTGTTACAAGCTTTGTTCAGAACTTGTGCCACTGAGCTGATTTTGCACAGAGGGATCTGTAGATTCCAATGTAACAGTGACCTGATAGTTAAGTGATTCAATGATCTAAGTACTGCTTTTTTAAAAAGGACCATTACATCATTGCCAGTGCCTGCAACTGTGGATTCTCTGAGCAGTAAGGGAAGTGCTGACAAAACTCATGCATTTTTTTGATTTTTTACTCTCTTGGTCCTTGCTCCTTACCTCACCCACACTAGCTCGTTTGAGTCTCTGTGTTACCTGACAAAGAACAGTTGCTTTGTTGAATGCTAGCTCTGGTGACCTAGTCATGATGCACTTTTTCCTGATGTGGTTGGTTAAACAATTTGAAGAGTTACATGGAGTGGTGTCAGCATATTACCAGCAGCTGTGTCAAGAGATTACTGCTTGCTGTCATACTCTCAGCTGCATGTCTTTCCCTCCTGCCAGAGGTCATCACCCATTTAGATCTACTTGTAGAACAGCCTGTTCAAATTCTTCTTTATGACAGTAAAAAAAAAAAAAAAAAAAAAAAAAAAAAATCTACAAAAGAGCTGCAATTTAAGATGTCTAGGTTAATTTTTGACTACAGCAGACTTGGAGAATCTGATTCTGAGTCCAGAGATCTGTTGTAGAAGCAACTTCATGTGCATTTAGAGAAGCAGTAGCCTCTTTTATTGGAACAGCTGGACCTGTCAGGTTGACTAAGGTTGATGCCGTGTAAGATGAATTTCTCTTGTGTACCAACTTCAGTTGGGCAGGTACTTTTGAGGATTTCAGTTCCCTGTTAGATCAATTCCCTGAAGTTAGATCAGATTAGTTAGGGCCTTGTATTGCCATTTGGTATATCAAAAAAATAGGTAATTTCTCAGCCTCTCTGACCAACCAGTTCTATGGTTTAATCCCTCTCCTTGTGAAGACCTTTTTCCTTCTATTTTATTAGAATTTAATTTGCTGCAATTTGTGCTTTTTCCATCTGAGTCTTTTGCTGTGTATCTCTGAGATAAGTTGGTCTCTGTTTTTTCTATAACTGTCATATAGGTGATTGAGGATAACAACAAGGACAATGTGGTAGATTACCAAAAACTCCCTAAATTTGTGGTAAATTACAGTCTTTGCTCTCCCCTCATCTTTTTAGTCAACCATCTCCCTTTGGTTGGTTAGACACTTCCTCTCATGTGAAATTCAAATGACTTCCAGGATACTTTACTTGACTGCTGTCACCTTCAGAAGAAGAGACTTATATCACAGTGACATTAGTCAACTTCCTTGGCACCCTTGGATGCATTCTGTCTTGTCCCTGGAGACTTGGAAATGCCCAAGTCTGCTCATCTGGTCCCTGACCCAGTATCCACTACTGTGTGGGGTACTTCAGTCCCACAGACTCCACTGTGATGCTCGGAAGGAACTCTGATGAGCCAGGGAGCAGATCAATGAAAAACAAGGCAAAGAAAACACTGAATAATACTGAAGCCTTTCTGTGACCTTTGCTGTACTTTTTCCCTGTCATTTTTTGCTTGATCTCATGCCTTATTCTCCAGAGACCCCTGTATTTATTTTGTTCAAATTTTTAAGGTGCTAACATGCTTAGAGAAGATTTTGTTTCCCTCTAACTCTGGCTCTTACTTCCACTTGTGCTCATGTGGTTGATGTTTCCATATGGTTTTTAAGTGGACTGTTCCTACTTCCACTTTACATACACTTTCTGACATTCTGGGGTTTTTCCTCATTTTCCTTTGAGATGTTGTATTTGCTGCATTTATATTTGCTGAGGGAATTTATCATAAGGCTTTTTGCATGCCCAATTTTTCTACTTGATGACTGCTGCTGAAATTTTATTGCGTTCAGTTGGAGAAATACTTATTTTTGAACAAATAGTTCAATAACCTGAAATCTCTTCTCATGAGTAATTGACTATGCTCCGTAATTGAATTGCAGCTCCTGCAAACTCACATGGGAATGTGATACTAGAAGTATGTTCTGAAATATGAGAGCTAGGGTGCACTCCAAAACCTTATAATAATTATCAATTTACATAGAAGAGTAAAATGAGAATAACCTCTTTCTGATTTTTAGACTGGTTGTTTCTATTTAGTCTGCTCATAAAATGGACAAAGGCAATTGTAAGGTAAGTCTTCCTGTTCAAACCTTAGGAGTGGCATTCAGGTGTTTCAAGTGTGTATTTAAGCAGTTTTCCGTCTCTTTTCCTTTTCAGTATTTGAGACATTTATTTTGAAAATAGCCAGCTCTGAATACCTATTTTGTAGGTGTTTTTTTTAAAGAATCAGTCAATCATTCTGTGATGAGTAAATTTTTTTAAACAGCAATTCAGAGAATTAGAAAGATAGCTGTTAATATCTTTATTATAGTAGCTTTATTAGCAAATGTATGTTTAATTTTATTTCACTGAAAGAAATTTATTAAATGTTGTACTGTTCATGAAGAGTTATCTTATGGCAATAAGATGCAGAAAGCTTAATTACTGCTATCTGTAGATGTAATGGATATGTGTTTAACACAGTTCAGGGCTCACTAACCGGTTTAATGTTCTCATCACAATTTTCTCGTAATGTTATTGTTTTTGCAGCACTTATCATGTACAATAATTGTGTATTTACATTTTTTATGATGTATGAAGAAGTACAGAGATTTCTTTGTCAATGTCTTAAATTGGGCAACTCCAGTGGTTTTTAAATTAGTTTAACTGCATCCAAAGCTGTTTAATCATGCCCTTCCTAAAAAGAACACATTCGCTAATATTGTCTTATGAGATGATGACTTGTCTGAAAAGGCAAATTGCACTGTTGGTGTAAAGCAGTTAAGAAGGCACAGATCATATTTTTCAAATGGTTTGATTTAATAGTTTACAGACATGTAGGATGTTCAGTGACAGCTTCAAGCTTTGTGTGGTGAATTAAAATGAGTTTTAAACTCTGGTGACTTCATGTTGAACAAAGTAAAATTTCAGCTTTGATCCTCAGGGATGGAATGTGTGTGATGATTCACTTGTGGTTCAGAATATGATGGTTTTAGTAACTTGTTGAATGGTTCTACATGTTGGGAAGTGAAACAACTTTTGTACTCTATTCGCAGTTGAAGTAACTAATATTTTAATGGTTAGCCTTACCCTCATAATCAGCCAAAATTGAAAAATACAATTTTTTAAAATAAAGAAGTAGATATATTATATTTTTAAGCTTTTAAATTACTTGTTCTTTCTAATCTACTTAAAGCACAGGTATGTTAGACTAATAATCAAAATTGCTTCCTGGTGAGCTTTCAGTGATAAAGGAACAAAATACAGTCACAGTGTAACTATTGTAGAAAATTGCATTTGACATGTAATAAGAGCAAAGGAAGAATTTCAGTATGTTGTTTCATTCTTCAGCTTCGAGTTGAACCTAAGATGTAGTTACTTGTATGTAGGTCAAAAACCTCTTCTACTAGTTTGTTTTTTTTAAGTACTACAAAATTCTCTTTTTGGAAAATTATTTTAGAGATAGAATAAGAAAGAAACTAATGATGATTATATTAGTGTTCAGTCACCTGGTCAGGGCCTTCTGAATTAGGAGGTAAATGAATGATAAAATACTGACATCTGCCACTATAGAATTCTAATTGGTGTTTGTATACTTTTAGTCCTTTTGAAGAGCGTATCCTTTATCACTTCAGTTTCATCTATGAATTGTAGGAATAGTTTTAGAAGTTATATTCAGACATATAAAATACACTACATCTAGGATAGTAATGACCGGAAGAAAAATCTTGGACAGATAGAAAATGCAAATAATATCCACCTATCTAAAATATCCTTTCAGTTGTTGATTTTCTATAGGAACTACCTTATGTAGGCAGTAGATGCATATGTGCAGTGTATCTTAAAAATCTTAAATGATTGTGGGGAAAGTAATGATGTGTCAGAATTAAAATTAGAATGTGAGAAATCTGTGGCATTGGAAAAAACTGCAGCAAATTCATCAGATAATTGAAAACTAGTACTGGACCAGATGCATCTCAAAATGTGAGACTTCTTAGCACAACTCTGAGTTCTGGATTCTGGCAATTCCTGGTCTGAACATCAGAGCAAACAGGGTCTCTGTTGTGTAGCATGATCATCCTGACCTACAATGTGCTGCTAGATGAGCACTCCTGTACAGCTTCACTGAGCTCTGAGATGAGTAATGACATGCAAGGTTGATGTGAGTAAAAATAATTAGACTGAAACGTAGCAGACCAGCAGATGCTGGTTCTTTTTAAAACTTTTTCTTTATTTCTGGTCAGAGCTAATACCCACCATTATATGTTTAGGTGTCCTACATGCTTGATTATTTCTTCTGAAGTTTACATGCTTTTTAAATTCATAGTAGAGTCTGTAAGGTTTCTTAGCTCTGCAGCAGGGAGTTTGAATGAATTTGATGTCTCAGCCTAAAAATCGTATGCCAAGGCTTTGCAGAGGAATGGATTTTGGAGGCCTTAAAGTCCTTAGTTCAGCCCTGTCATCAGTATATGGATTGCTATGAGACTAGGAGCATTCTAGAGTGCTCATTGAATTGCCATTTGAGGGCTTTTATATTATTCGAGAGTACAAAAACTAGAGTTAAAAGATGGAAGATAAACTTCATATCCAAAGCTAAGAGAGAATTGCTAAAAGCCTTCCAGAGACTCTGTATTTTAAAATACATATATTTAAAATCAAGGCAGTTTTCAAAATGTGCCCTAATGAAGTGTCAACAGAAGCTAAAAGTTTGAAGAGAAGGTGTTTGACATGCAAGAGGGTACTGGAGCATTTAGAGAAGCATGCAGATGGATGACATTTTATCATCAAACTGTGTTGCTGCAGATTGTACTGAATAGGAAAATGCACTTTGTATAGCTTGTTCTGGAAGATATTTAGTATCTCCTGTTAACATATGCATCACTATGCTCGCAGTTATGTCGAGCTTGCCCTTTTAAGTTTCCGTTTCCATTGACTTTAATAAGAAAATAACTGGAAAGCCCCCAGTGCTGACAAATTCTGTGACACATACAGAATGCAAGCATGAAAGGTTATCATACCAGTAGGTATATGGGTTTTTTACATAAACATATGTCAAGATTGTACTAGGGACATGATATATTTAAGTATGACGTTAGCATGTGTTATTTTTGTCTTGACTGAGAGAGCAAAGCTTTGGAGAATATTGCTATATCCCAGCTTCAGAAATGAAAGTGAAACACTTCGGTGGATACCGATCTTTATGTGGTGAAGAGTGAACCTTTCTTAATTAAGGTTTTTGAGGAAACTGTCTGAGCGACTGCTCAGGAGGGAAAAGGAATTGCTCATTATATTCTGGATTTCTTGCCATATTTTTAGTTTTCCAGTTGGAATTTCCTCATTTTGCATTTGAGAACTTTTGTGGTCTAAAATGTATATATTTTGAAGCAGTTAGTCAGTTTTACTGGGGTGCTCTTGAGGGTGAAAAGTTGTAAAGCTTCAATTCAACAAATTGCTAAGGCAAGTGATTGTTTTGAATATAAGGTACCAACTGATTTCCTGGAGATTTAGATCTATGCATCTCCAACATCTCATGTCAAACACTGATGTACTTTGCACATGCAAAGGGTAATATAGTTCTTAACAAGTGCAAACATGATGTTACATTTCTCTGTGTAGTGTTCACTAACTTGCTTTAAACATAAGACATTGTTTGTTTATGAATATCAATAAAAATTATAATTTCCTGTTGGCACAAAGAGTTTCAGAAAGCCAGAAGGAGCTCTGTACAAACGTAATTGGTAATGCAATCTCAAAGTGACTCAAATATGTGAATATGCATAATGTATATATATTACATATTTGTTGCAGCTGTGATTTTTAGATTTGGAAAGGCAGACACATGGAGTTAGAAAGCAAAGTAGATTTTTTAATGTTTCAATGTCACTGGTGTATAAAATTGATTTTGAAAAGTACACTGCAAGTTGACTAATCTCCTGTTTAAATTTAATAAATTAAAGATAGTTATTATTTACTCAGTTTTAACTTTTTCCATCTGAAATTATTAAAAGGGTGTGGTGAAATAAATCTATATATGAGTTGAATTGTTTGACAGAATAATGTCTGTGACACTGATTCTGGTTGCAGTGCTGTGTGTGATGAAGAGAGATTGCTGTGTGGTTCCATTTCTTCTCTAAAGAAGTCAGATTATTGCAAGAAACAACACTGGATATGTGATAAAGAACTACTCTGTATGGAAATAAAACCACAAAGAATAGCATGAGTGGATGTTACCTCTCTCTGAATGCTTTAAGATATTCAGAGGAGGATATGAGATTCCTTGGAAAGCTTGCAAGGACACTTTCCACTAAAACAGAGAGCTCAAAGCTTCATCCAGCCTGGCTTTGGACACTTTCAGTGGTAGTGTATTGATAACTTCCCTGGGCAACCTCACCACCCTCACTGTAAAAAAAATTCTTCCTTACATCTGGTATAAATACTTTATTTTTGTTTAAAGCCATTAACTCTTGTCATACTGCAACAGGCCCCCTACTGAATCTCACTTTCTTATAAGACTCCTTGAATTATTTAAAGACCACAATAAAATCACCCTGGAGCCTTCCAAGCCCAATTCTCTCAGCCTTTTCTTATAAGAGTGGTACTCCAACCCTTGGATCATTCCTGTGTCCCTCCTCTGGACTCACTTCAGCATGTCTATCCTCCCTGTGCTGGGACCCCAGGGCTGATGCAGGGTTCCAGGTGGGCTCTCAGCAGAGCAGAGCAGAGGGGCAGAATCCCCTCCCTCCCCTGCTGCCCACACTGCTTTGGATGCAGCCCAGGACACCTTTGGCTCTCTGGGCTGGGAGTGCCCATGGCTGGGTCATGTCCAGCCTCTCACCCACAGCACCCCCAAATCCTTCTCACAGGGCTGCTCTCCATCTGCTCATCCCCAGCCTGACCAGGGGTCTCTGTAGGCCAGTTGCAGCACCTTGCACTTGGTCTTGTTAAACATCATGAGATTCCCATAAGTCCAGTTCTTGAGCTTGTCTAGGTCCCTCTGGATGACATCCTGGATGGCACCTTCAGGTGTGTCAACATTACCACTCAGCTTGGTGTCATCTGTGTATTTTCTGAGTGTGCTCTTGATCCTGATGTCTGTGTCATTGCTGAAGATAATAAACAGCACTGGTCCCAATACAGACCCCCTGAAGAACATCAGTTTTCACTGATGTCTATCTGGACGTTGATGTTAGCCAGTGTTCTCAGGATATGACTGTCCAACCAATTCGTCATCCACCAAACAGTTCACCCATCAAATTCATCTCCTCAGTTTAGGGAGAAAGATGTTAAAGGGGAGTGTGTCAAATTCTTTACATAAGTCCAGATAAATGATAGCTTTCTTTGTCCACTGACCGAGTACTTCCATCATTCAAGGCCACTGGGTTTGTCAGGCAGGACTTACTTTTAATGAAGCTGTACTGGCTGCCTTGAATCACCTTCCTGTTCCACATGTACTTCAGAGCTTTTAGAAGAATCCATTCCATGACCCTCTCAGGAGTAGAAGTGAGACTGTTGGGTCCCTACTTCCCCAATAGGTGCATTGTTTCCCCTTTTCCCACCCACCTGGGACTTCACCTGAATGACATGACTTTTCAAATACCGTGGAGAGTGGTTTGGCAACTACAGTATTAGAGAATTACAGAATATTCTGAGTTGAAAGGGACCCACTAGGATCATCAAGACCAACTTTTAAGTGAATGGCCCATATAAGGATCGAACTCACAATCTTGGTGTTACTAGCACCAGGCTCTGACCAACTGATCTCAGGGTCTCATCAGCCAATTGCCTCTGGACTCTGTAAAGCATTTCATAAGGTCCCACAGATTTACATATAGGTTCAGGTTCCTCAGGTGATCATGAACCTGATCTCTTACAGTGGAGGAACTTTGATTCAAAGTTCTTTTCTTGTGGTGTGTCCACTTCAGAGGTGTGGGAAAAGAGGCTGTCACTGAAGACTGAAGCAAAAATATTGAGTCTTCACATACTATTTATTTGTCTGCTGCTTCCCAATGACATTTATTTGTTTCTGTCCAGACCTGAGCATTATTTTCCTTGCATTGAGATGCTGAAGTCAAGTGCCAGGGCAGAATTCTTAGGCTTTTGCCTGTGCTCTTGGTTACCCTTTTGCAATGCCCACCATATTACAGTGTATGGATGAATGCAGAGCATCCCAGGGGATATTCACAGCTTCTAGTGACTGTATGGAAGGGAGACACAGCTCAGGACCCTTTTAGGAGGAAACTACTTCAACAGGAAGCCACATTGGAGAAGAAATGGGATTTTGGGGGGAGTTACATTAGCTTTTTTAGGAGGAAAAAATTGGTAAGTGATCCTGGAACTTAAAGGACAAGGTTTTAAGGAACTAGTAGCTGAGGGAGAGAAAAGCTGAGGGAGTTAAACAGCCACAGCACTGAAGAGGGGACTGGGCCTGGTAACTCAGCAAGGAAATGGGAAAAGAGCAGGGCACAGAGTGTCCAGATGGACACATTTGGATGGGAATGTGCCAGAGATGATTGTGCCTGCTAAAATGCAATCCCTTATGGAGCTGTGAATGGAGCTAGTGTTTTTTGAAGATTTATGTATGCTGGAAGAGGGGAGTCACTTCCAAATTTATTTGTTTTAAGTATTACTTAAGCTCTCTTAGAATGGACTTAACTTGCTTTATTTGATTAACTTTGAATTTCCTTAGTTCAATATAAATCAAACGGGTATTTTTGAATGCTTCTATACAGTCATCCTGCAGGTTATATTACTCTTCTGTCATCAGCAATCCCAACTGCAGTATGTACTGTGCTCTACATGGCATTCAGTGTTGATGTAGGAAAATTTTACTATTCCCTTGTAGCAGCAGAGAAATCCAGGACCTTGCAGCTGAAGATAATATGCCTTATATGGCTCCTCAAAAAGCCTGCTTTATATGTTCTGTTGCACTACAACATGAAATAACTCACACACGCACGCTAAGATCAAAAGAACAAAAGGAAGCAGAAGGCGGGAACTTTATTTCTGACCTCACAATATATAGAATTCTAAAAGTGGCAGTGGATTGGAGGATGTAATTGCCACCTCCCCAACTACACTGGTCAAACCAACAGTCTACCAGTTCTCTCACAAAGAATAATGCAAAATAATAATTATTTACATGACAGTGCATGAGAAACTCCAGTAGAAATAAATAAACATCAGAAGGCATAGAAAACTTCTACAAGAACTTTAAAACTTTCAAAAGAACAGGATGACATGGTTCCTCATACAGATTCTGAAAAAACAGCAACAGGTACAATGTCTTGAAGATTATACAGACATATGTAAAATGCATTTTGGCAAAGACTGAAAACTGAAGCACCCAAAACTTAGCTACTTACATGCAATTTTGCACAAAACTGTACAATATAGCTTGTAAAGTTTTAAGCCAGCTCATAATTCTTTATATATTCTTTCATTTCATGGGTGTATATACTGGGGCAGCGCATAATGAGAAATTTTTGTAGACTGAAAGTTTCTCACATATATTGTTCTGCTTGCAAATGACACTGCTACCAAAGTCAAGCCAAATTTAACTCTGTATTCCAATGTAAAAATGTTACAGTGACTCAAAACAAGGCTTTCTTTTCCCTCCCCTCCCTTCCCCTCCTTTTTCTTTTCCTTCCCTTTCCTTTTCTTTATTTCCTTTCTGTTTTGAGCAAGTCACATTTTCCTATGAGTTTCATTCTTAGGTGCAGCTGAACATTTTTTGCTGAATTAGGAGAACCTGTCACCAGTCTAGCAATATGAACTGATTGCTAGATTCTTTATAGTACTAATGAAGGGAAGAACTTTTAAAAAACTTGAGAGATTATGCTTAAATAAAAATAATATTTGTCATTGGGAAATTTTATATTATAATAATAAAGGCAATGCTACCAGCACTGCCTGAAATAGAGTTATAAATGCATCATATCACTAAGATTCTTTATATTAAGTGTTAACTTTTAAATGGATTTTAACTTTTTTAGCACTTACAAAAAATGAGATCTGTAATAATCTGCCTCCAGTATTATTTCATACAAAGGAAATTAATATGGGTGTGAAATGAAAATTGATTGCACAATAGTAGAAAGTGCAAGATTGTTAGACAATGCAATAAGAAATGAAAAATATAGCACCTTAGTTCAGAGAACTCACAGAATTCCATATTTATTTTTGAATCCTGAATTTATCTTAGAAAGATTAGTTTACACTTGAAGTAACTAAATTAAATGAACTGTCGATGTTATCTCTTTGACCAGTATAGTGTGAGTAGTCTGGATAACTTGATATGTATGCAAGGAAACTGAAAACAAGAAAGACTATTAAGTGTAGTCCCAGCAATAATACTAGGGATTATGCTGTTGTGGAAAAGATACTATCATTTCCTTAAATTGAGGAGATGGGTGAAATACAGTCAGAACTCCCTTTGGTATTTCTTCACACAGAAGCCTAGAAATATTTTATTAAATATTAATAACAACATAAAAGGCCTTTGGTCTTATTTTCATTTTAATTAGGCAGGATATATATGCCATTCACTTTGAAGCCAAATGCTACTCCTTTGTATTAACCTGCGGGGGGTACTAGAAAATTGAACCAAGTAGTATTTAGCTATTTCTCCTCCTGCCAGAGATAATTAACATCTACTCTTTTGCAGACTCTCTTACTGTTACCTGATCCCCATATACAGGTTTCATATTCACCTCCAGAGTTTGAGCAGTAGGGTGCGAAATGCTGTCTCAGCCCATTTCTTACAAATCGGCAGAACTCAGGAAAGTTATTAACCTTCAACTTTAACCTGCTAAATTTACAAGGGAAAGTTGATCTCATAATTAAATCTGAGATCGGTGAGACAAAATGGACAGTAATTCCTGGAGAGAAACAAAGCTTTGTATAATGCACTGAACCAATTTTTTTTTTTTTTTGTGGTGAATTATAAAGACAACTGAACAGCCTAAGAATGGTAGCTAGTATGGCAGAAGGAAATAAGAAAATTTTTGACGCATTAAGCTAAGGCAGGAATCAGTAAGAAGCAAATGAATTAAAAGGTAAGAAATTAATTGTAATAAGTCTGTGACTTTTGGCTAGCTGTTTATGCAACCTTTCTACTTCATACATAGATTTTCCTCACCACATCTAAAGCCTCAAAATTATTTTAAATGGAGCTGCTTGGAGCTGCTTATGTAGAAGCCCTCCACTTGGAGAGCCTTGAAGAACTGCCAGGCTTCTTGGCCAGCTTTCTCCTTTGACTAATGGCCTTTGGCCAGAGTTTGGTGTACTTCAGTCACCTGTCCAGGTTGCCTAGTACTTTTTTCTTCTTAAACCTAACATATTTATCTTGGTCAGTCCACTGCAGAGCTGCAGTCTCGCCGATGCTTCAGTGTGGGACCAGACAGTCATCTTGGCTAAGCTTCCTCAGAGTGAAGAGTCTGGTGAACTTAAATGAGTTACACACATTAACTGATAGGAAACAGAGCAGATTTTGCAGAAAAACCACCTGTGTTCTGCTCAAAGTAAAATATGTCTGAATACTCACTCTAATTACTGGTAAATTCACATTTTCTAATGATAGTTGGAGAAACTGTAATAAGTTCAACTGTCACTGTAATGCCTTTTGACTGAAATTATGTCCTTTATGCATAAGCATTATGAAACATGACACATTTTTTCACTGACCCCTTCCTTCATAAAGTAGATGTTTCTCCTTTGATCTTCTAATACTCAGTATGTTGTATATTTTATTTCCTGCTTATGTAAAATTAACATCATGCCCTTTTTCTTTACATTTTTTAGCCTAGGTCTGGGAAAACAATTACTCATTTCTCTATATAAAAAGTACATGAAGGTGATAATGCTTCATCCTACAGGAATGTTATGGAAATAGATTTCAGTAGTATCTGTGAGGAAATTGTACTGTGGTGATGATAAGAAGTTTGCTTTTCCCAAAACTTCTGTGAAGAAGTATAAACAGCTTTGTTTTGTTAGCAAGGTAAAAATCCAGCAAACAGCTTCTTTCATCCCCTAATTGTCCTGACTTTTTAGACAAAATTTTAAGTGGGCAACAAAAATATTAATCTTCACTTTTTCTAAATAAACTCACATTAGTCAATTTGTGATGCACTGAGGTATTCTGCTGGGTAGTTTGTAAATTTTAACAGGTGTAATCAGATTTGTAAACTTAAAACTTCCACACATCTGCTGTAACATATCATATTAGGTTCCACCCTTCTGCTTTTAGAAAAGCCAATTTAGCCTTTACACAGTGATTACCGGACTTGGATTAGTCATAATCACAGAGGCTGCAAAACAGATTCTGATGTATCTCACTTCCCTTGTTCACAGATATGGATATAATGTGTTAGAGCAAACTGAAAATATTAAACCTATTTTATACTTCTAGAGCAGTTGGTTTGAATTCTAAAATTTAGCGAAAAGAAATGCATGTATTTTCATGTAGGGAGCTGTAAGAGTATGAGCTTTTAATGAGGGGGAGGAAATGGGGAGGAAAAAAGCTTTTGTTAGAGCATACAAGCTTTAACACTTTTTTGTGTCAATAAATACCTAAAAATAGCAACCCTCTCAACTACTCATTTATGAATATTACAAGTGGACATTTTCTGTTGCAGCATAGAAGATAGAAAATATTAGGCTAAACTTTTGTTTTTATTACATTATATGTACTTAAGGGTTTTGAGGAACAGAAGATCAAAAGTGATAATCTTTTTTATATACTAAAATGAATAAACAAAACCACCTGATTAAGCTTAGAAGATAATCAAATGTATGTGTTTCAGAGGTACAGTAACTGAATTTAGGATACTCATACAAAATGCAGTTATGCATAATTTATCCTGTAACAGATAAAATGCAATTGTTGAGAAATATTTTAATTATATTGTATGGTTGCCATCATGGCATTATTGAACACTGAAGGGTACTTGGAAAACACAGCTAAGCCATCTCCTGATCTCTCAGCTAGGAAATGTAAAGATATAATGAAACATCTGACATCTCTGATATGGGAGCACAGCTTTCTAGTTTGTTTTGGCCCTATTTTTAGCTGCCAAAGGATTGATGACTGATTGATGAAGTAAGTCTTATCAATGTGTCAGGCCAACATAAGACAAAACACTACATTTCATCTACTTATGGTCAATGTTAAATTTGAAGGAAATTAAAAATACATCTTTTATATTAGTATGAATTTTGTGGCTCTGTTTTAATTGAGTAGTTTACTTATCTGGAGATCTGTCATTACTGAATAAGGGTACAGAATCTAATTATTTCCATTTCATGTTCATTTATGACTGTATTATATGAGAAAGAAAAATAGTTTCCAAACTCCTAATGAATTCACTCTTATGTCTGGCATTTTTCTTCAGTACACAGAAAATTCAACAAATGAAATGGCAATTGTATAGTCTGCCTCAGAAGAACAGCTGCACAAGTTAGTTCACCACAAAACAAGCTGAACAAAATGATTTATGGAGAACTGTTTCCTTAATTATTTCACAGGACCTTTCTGGCTCTGGAGATTTCTTTTGAGCCAACTATTGCAAATCTCTGAATTCCAGAAATAGTAGATTCCTGTCCTTCCTTCTTTACCTCCATTTTTCATCATAAAAAAAAAAGCTGTTAATCCTTTGTAACTTTGCATAAACAACTCTATATTAATATTATTTATATTTTAATAAGAAATTGAGATCTGGGAAGACAGTGTTAATCAGATGACTAAGTTAATCTAAGTTTTCTCTTGAGTAATTCTACGCTAATTCTTGCTCTGGCAGTTTTGTGAAACTCTAAAGAAAACTGGAACAGAGTGCAATGTACTTGACATAGACATGAGTGTTTTAAGAATTCAGTCTCTCAGAAGCCTAGACTGGTGCACATTTTGATATTATTTTGCATCTGAGCATTAGGAAATATTAATTACTACATTGAAACTTGGTTTATCTAAACTAAAAAGGATGAAAGTTAGTTTAATTTTAACCTTTTAGTTCAATATACTAATATGAAGAATACCTGACAGAGAGAGTTTCTTAGTTCATTATGAATAGAGTGAAATTCTTCTCTTGTCTTGGGCCTTATGTGGTTCTCATATCTTCTTGGCTTCCTTGACTATGCAGAATGATGAGACATATTTATTGGCCAGAGGGAATTTAGATGGTTCTAAGAATTTTTTATAGACATTTCTAGAAAACAACCAAGCTAAAGGAAGCCCTTATTTGCCTAGTTTCTAGGAAATAGAGTGATGATCTTTCACAAAAAGGAGACATTTAGAAGCTCTGTACAGGATCACTGAAAATTTTTCTTCCTATTACAGTCATCTGTTCTAACTCCCTTCAATTTCAGGCTTACTCTCTACCCTCAATTTCCCAGTGTTATTTTCTTCAAAAATGTCTTTCACCCCATACCCTGCCTTCCTTTCTGTGTGCCTTGAGCATCAGCTCTATGTAATTTATATTTGCAGAAAATGTTTCTTAATTTTTGAGTGGGAAGTAGTTGTTTCTTGTGTTAGCAAGAAAACACCATTGCTCTTGTATTTAGGGACCTAAGCCAGAGTCTTGTAGGGGGTCATGACTGTGTTTAGTCAAAGGTGGGTGAGATTGTGGAATTCAAACAGCCTGAGCTCACAGCTGCACCTTGCCCTCTGTTCTGTAATGAACCAATAAAGAGAGGATATAAATTCTCCAGGGCTGGAGAATAATCTGTGGAAAACAATTAAAATTGCTTCTGTTCAAGGATATTCCACACACTCAGTGTGAGTGCCATGTAAGATGACTGTCGCATTAACGGCCTCCTTTTTATTTCTTATATTTTATTTTTGTCTGTTCAAACAACCAGGATTTTCTTTCACACAAGTTCTCCATGGTATGAATTAGTACATGGCATGAATACAAGCAAAAGGCTAGAAGGAAGAGATAAATTCACTTTAGTAAGTTTTTTTCAGGTGTATGTAGGACTATTAACATTCAGAGAGTTCAATTCAATGCCTGCCCTTAATTAACAACTGAAAACAAGTTGTAAAACTATAATGTTTTGTTTCAGATAATTTTTTTTGTTGTTTCACCAGAAATGTTGTTTTAGAATCTTAAAAACACCTAAAGAAATAGACACATATGACAAGGAAATAGAAGAGAGAGACTGAGAGAGCTAAGTAGACTGTCTCAAATCATATTTATGTTTTGTAACATAAAAAGGCATGCTGACACACTGCAAGCTTATCTTTTGGTATTTCACCAGATGGCTCCACAAAACACCTACAGCTCTTTGTATGACCTTCAATTACATGTGCATGTAAGATACAATCCTGTTTGGCTAGGATTAAAAATGGAGGTGTGATAAATGCTTTCAGTTTCTGAGCTGTTTCAGTGGTCTACTTCCAAGAAGAATAAATGTTACAACTGAGTCTGGGTAGGGAAGAAGGCTGGCAGTAACTAGGGTGAAACACAGGCTTAGAATGAAACAAAAGTAGTAAGTCTGTTAAAAATTTCCATTTTATCTGAGAAAGAAAGAGAAAAGAGACTGAGGCCAAGAAGGTGATGTGGGTTCATGCTTGCTCATCAAATTTCTGGCCTTGCAGGCTTGTCTTTTTTTTTTTCTTCTTTTTTTTTTTCTTAAAGATTCCATGATTCTCTTCAGATTTCAAGAGAAAAGTGTCCTTTATTTAAGGATTTTTTTAAAAAAATTTTAGTTTCCTTCTCAAATGCCATGTGTTCTTTGAAGGACTTAGGCAGTAATAGAGCTTTTGATGTCTCCAGGCTCCAGTAAAATGTTCCTAACCTGCTGAGGATTTGGGAGAGCTCTAGCACTGAATCTTTAGTCAAGCAGATCGATTTCTTCCAGAGAAGGGTCAAAAGATCTGGAGTGCCCTGAGCGATCCAGAAACGGGGAGCCAGTAGCTGGGCTGCAGCCACAAGTAGAAGCACAAAGTGTTCAGCAGTGGGCTCTGCTCACTTCAGAACACTCCTGCCTGAAGCCAGCTAGTCAGAAATGAGTGATGTTCCCTATATAGTTGAACCTTTGTGCTTTTTATACAAACTATTCTTAATGACTTATGGTAATTAAAATATTTTTGTAAGTTTTTTAATAATTGCAGTGCAGGGCCCCACAGATGCAGGTCAGCTATTCTAGCTCTTGCTGTTGATATGGATTCATTTCTTCATTACCTCATGCCTATATAGCTCCTAATGTCTTTCTTCATGGAATTTGGATGTAGGATGTAAGGAAAGCAATATTAGTGTCTAATTTGTTGAT
This sequence comes from Lonchura striata, assembly GCF_050655825.1. Classification (NCBI taxonomy): domain Eukaryota; kingdom Metazoa; phylum Chordata; class Aves; order Passeriformes; family Estrildidae; genus Lonchura; species Lonchura striata. The sequence goes on along the minus strand of NC_140740.1, from coordinate 79,935,014 downwards.
CCTTAAAACTATAAAGATCCATTTAATATAAAAAATATATTTATATTTATATTTTTTATATATTTGTTGATCCTTAAAAATATAAAGGTCCATTAAATCCAACTTGTGTGCTTGACTGGGTGACAGAAGAATATAATTAGCACTAGTTTCTTTCATCAGTGGGGGAAAGACTTGCACATATTGCATTTCATGCTAAAATCAGGGACTTACATGTGTCCTATATTGCTATGTCACAGCAGCAGGCAAGAGGAACATAGAAGGTATTCTCTTAATGTATTTAATTCCTGAAGTATTGTAACCATCTGACAGATGATGACTCAGAATAACTGCTTATTTAGTCTCTGTTGATTTCCTCTCACATATTGATTTATGTTTTTTTTTTCAATAATTAAAAAATATGAAGAAGGTGATGGAAGAGCTGAAGTTCAGGAAAAATGTTTGAGTAGTCCCAGACAATAAAGTGTTACAATACCAGTTTGTGCTTATTGGAGTAGGTCCTCTATTGCACAGGAACTGGCTTTAAACTGAAATGTTGACACTAATGTATCTCATATTCCAATTTATGGAAGAGTTTCCTTTTGCATTGTATATTGCTATATTGATGCATGCCAGTATTGAAGGATTTGGCCATTTTTTTGTAGAATCTCTGTTTTCAAAGCCACCCCCAAATTGTTGTAGATATTAGGATATAGCCTAAGTACTAGGTTACTGCAGTGTAGCTGTAGTGTATGCTTCCTCTGCTGGGAGTACATTTAACTGAAGATGAAAAATGTGCTTTGTATGTACAAGTTAATTTTGCATTTATTTATCAGTAAGAGTGCTCTGCCTTCTTGGGATTTGGTAGCTGAACAAGGTGAGATTGTGTCCTCCTGCTATCTCATTGATTTTGCCATTTTCCCTGAGCTTAAATTGTATTAGCTACCAATTCTTCCTTCTGTAGTGTTCCTCAAGTCACAGAATTTCAGGGATGAATAATTTCAGACATCAATTCTTAAAAACCCTTTATTCTGGAAGAGATAAAAGCAGATTAATTTAATAGTAGTCAGGATGGGAGAAAGAATAGAGTTCAGAAATAGGAATTGGTTGGGCAGTTTAGGTGATTTCTTTACTATGTGGAAGAATAAAATGGTAGACGTCTGTAAGGAGAGCACTCAAGTGAAGAAAACATTCAAGTCACTTGCTTTAAAGCAGTGAAGACTTATTAGATTTATTAGTCTGCTTTTTGCTTTGCTTGTTGTTTATTCATTCCAGTTCCATCCACTGGAAACTATAGTAATTGACCCACTTAAGACTGCGATCTCATTAAAAATATAAGTAAAATAGGATACTACCATGGTAATTGATTTTTCTCTTTCACTTGCTGTAGGTAGAGATGAAAGTTTTCTCATCTGTTTCTTTCTTGTCTTGATTTTTATATTAAAAGAAGTTGAGCCATCATAGTCAATTGCAAAGTATGAGAATATGGACTAGTTAAATTATTTGTTTAAAATACAAGTTAAATAAAAGTTCTTACTTAATATTACACATTAATCCCATATGATTTATGAAGTACAATCATACAGTGCAGCACTGGTCTAAACCTCCTACCTGTTGTTACAGCTGAGTAATGACTTCATAAATCTGTGGGTGTAATTTTGAAACTGGAAAATGCCTTCTTATGGGCCATTAATATCTATCTGCAGCAAGAAGACTTACGTTTTAATGTGTTTCTACTTTTGAATTTTGTTTAAGGTGACTGATTGCATCATCAAACAAAATACCAAGCTCCTATATGGAGTAACAGGAAGGCACACGGTCTTACTGTGTGCTCATGCTTGTTGCACTTGTGTACACTTAAGTAAAAGTTAATAAGTAGATGAGCAGTCTTTGGCATTTCTGTTTTTTTTTTTTCCCTCAAATAATTTCAGTTTAAAACCAAATAATATTGTCAACGTGTGTATTAGCTTTGCTCGGAGCCGCAAGCCCTGGGAGTCCATGGGGAATAACACAGATCTGTGCTTCTCAAACAGTGTTTTATCTGACAGTGGAGTTGTTTGTACCATGTTTGTGAGTGAAATGTGGAGTGAGCTCCTTATGCCAGGTGCAGAATACCTTTTGAAGTGGAGTCCTTTTTATAAAGTTTGGGTTCCAGATGCATTTCTTCGGTTCCATCCATTTCATGTATGCAGCCATCTGCTAGGAAACATCTTCTATTTTCTCAATCTACAATTACTTATTTTGAAAATAAATTAGTTTTTCTAATTTACATGGACCATTTCATCTTTCAGTAGAAAAGCTGTAATTGTTTAACTGCTAGTGAATTCTTAAAGTGTATTTACACTTCCTCTCATGCATCTTAAGCATTCATGCATCTTCAAGCCAAGTACTGCATTCTTCTGATTTAAGATGTCATCCTCAAGCCACCCACGCATGGTGGCTTGGTGTAGGTATTTTTCAGATAGGTTTTTAAATAAATCAATCCACAGATGCAGATAAATAGAACGGTTTGTAAAAGCTAGGGACTGATTTGCAAATTAAGTGGGCTGTTTTGGAGATGGGGTTTGCCACAGCCAGGCTGGCATAGACAGCAAGTTGTCCTGCCTCTTGGACCTCAGCTAGGGGAGATTGTGTCTGACATGCATGTGGAGCTTTCTTTGGCCTGACCGATGAGCCAGATTTGTGTGAGCCCTTTGGGCAACCTACTATGAAATTTTGCTCAAAAAACTTCTTTCCTTAGTCATTACAGACCCTGGTGCAACCTCTGAGTCAACCTCAGGCCACTGTCTCAGTCTTTTCTCAGATCTCCAGTCTTTTTCCAAGCAACAGCTACATGGCCATATATAAGAGTGGCCTTACCTACTGCCTGCTCTTTCTCATTTCAGTGGGTTTTTTCATCTTACAGAAATAGTGTTTTGTTTCTTTTCTTCTCCATCATGTTTTCACCCTGTCATCTTTTTGCATCTTTATGGAAGTCTTTCCGAGTCTAAGCTAGTTTTGGTTGTGAGTTGGTTCTCTGGTTTGTGCTGGAGAAGGGCTCTTCATGTTTTCTTCTGAGACAAAATTGGGGATGCCTGAGCCCATAAATATTTATACCTGGATTTAAATTAACTAAAGCATATACAACTTCTCAGGGTCGAGACTTAGTCTTGGAAATAGTCTGTTGGAAAATTTGTGTTAAATGTTATCTAGGTACAGTGTTTAGACCTTTAGCATGTTTTGTATTTTGGAAACTTCTTAACTTAGCAACAGATGGCAGGTATTTTAAAAGTGGAAGCTATGTTTGTAACAGAGACTTTTAATATAGGACATAATATGACTGAAAAGTGTTATACTAAAATAATAATTTTATCCATATTAGGCTTTTTCATGGATTTACATTGTTGAGGATTCACTATTATAAACAGTGGATTTCTGCATTCCATATTTTTATGAGTTTTGATGGAAGAGTGAAAAATCTACTTAGAGTTTTCAGCAAAAAGACCACAAGGATACATTTTACTTCTAATTAGAAGGTTTGTGGATGATTGATTTTGGTTTCACTGCTGATTATTAATAAAATATAAGATGTGCACAGTACTCTTTAAAATAAGAAAGCTAGAAATCTGTCAGTTAAATTAATCTGCTGTGAATCAAACAAAGGATAGGATAGGATGGGCTGGGCTGGGCTGGGCTAGGCTAGGCTAGGCTAGGCTAGGATAGAATAGGATAGGAACACTCTCTTTACTTGATTTAGTAAACAGGATTATTACTGAATTAAATTTTGGATTTTTTTTGTCAGAACACAGTTTTTTCTAATATGTTTTGACAGTGCCATCAGCTATGAGAAACTACTGACTGTAGATATTCTCTGCCAGAATGATGAATCTATTTCCAGTAAGCTGGTTGCTTCATCTTGTTGGATATACTCTTGGGCATTTATCACGTAATTTCCTTAATTCAAACCAGTTGTGTACATATTTTTTAAATGATGAATTACTCATAGTAAATAAATATTCATATAAAATTAACTATTTGTTAAATTAAAAAAATACTGTTTAATAGTTTTTATACCAGAAATTAGCAGTCTTTTGTTTACTGTGTCTTTTCACAGTAAGCAAACTTTAAATAAGAAATAATATATCTAAAAATGCTATTTTCAATTATTACAACATTGACTCTATACCATTTCAGGTAAGAATACATTTACATTGCAACTGTATGTTAAATACTTTTATCTGCACAGTGAGTAATATCAGATCACTAGTCCTTGAAATAACATGCCATTAAATTTGTGAAGATGAAACAACTATTCTCCCATCAAATTCTGCACTACATTTAGATGAAATGCCTTGGTTAAGTAACGTCTTTGAAGACTGGGTGTTACTTCCTTTAGCTCTGATTATAGTTGGCAGACACTGTGTGTTCTTTGTGTATTACCAAAACAGAATGTCTATCTGTGGCATACTCCATCTTTTCTTCATAAATGGATGCAACTTCAGTGTGTTGGATGTATTATAGTGTGTTGTTTGCATTTGATTAATTTGGTCTTATAGCTTTTGTGTGTGCAAGTCTTTTACCCCTACTACTGAATATATATGATTGATGCAGTGAACTGTTGGCTTCTGTTCTGTAAATATTAATCAAAGAGTATGCTCCTCTGCTTAATGGCTTTTCAGTGTAGGAGGCAGCCAAACAACTATAGTCTGCTCTTTTTTTTCTTTTTTTTTTTTTTTTTTTTTTTTTTTTTCCTCTTTAATCATTGTTGTGTAAGACACTGGCAAGAACAGTTTTTTTTAATCTATAAACACTATTTCATGCTTCAACATATCCATTGTTTGGTCAAAGTTATGAAATATTGTTGCTCAATGAAACTTTGTTTTCAGCATTTCCTGGTAAAGCAGTAATAGAAGAGATAAAACAGTAAAGGAAGGGGCAGATAATTAAAGAAAGAAAGATACTAGGAATACGTGCAAGAAAGAAGCAGAAGATGCAGAGTCAGTAAATACAGCCTCATATGGTTTCAGGTCTTATGATTTGGACAAATAGTTTTCTTTAATCAAAAGCCAAACTGGATGCATTTCTAGATTCCATGGCTGCCGTGAAAGGAATAATTTGTGACTAAAATATTCTTAAGGAGAATAAGGTAGACATTTGCTATGTTCCAATGTGTGCTTAAAATGTGTATAAGAATAGATGTTGATTAGTGTGACAGCTTATTTGGGTGAGAAATTAAGAGACATTCAATGTTTAAATAAAAAACCCAAGAAATATTTGGTAGGGGTGGTGGTTGTGGAACAGCTCTGTATCAGAAGCAGTGAGTTTCTTGAAAACACAGCTCACATTTTTCTGGCATGTACGCCTGGTATAAATTTGATAGAAACAGCTTTAGTCATTCTCCATGAATGTCACCCGTGAGGCAAGCCAAGGCTGAAGGGAAGGCTTATGCTTCAGGGTTTGTAGTGGTTTTTGGGATCCAGTGTGGGTTTACTTTCATGTGTGTCCTTCCTTTGCCCCTTTATTAAGAATGTCTCCAAATTGTGCTGGTAGCAATATTTTACCCCTAGCATTATCACTGGCCTAACTTTAGAAATTAGCACAATTAGCAAAATTTATTCAATATCTGTTGCCCTTGACCATTAGGACTGACTTGCTAAAATCCTCTCAAGCACTGCAGGATCATAGAGAACATCACATTATTTGCATTTACTAATGCTTTTTTTCTACAAATTTTATTTTAATTGTTACAATTTTTTTCTTTTCATTCCTCCAGTTTTTGCATAGAAAATGTAACTCAGTTTTTGTTATAGGCTATCATCTACTATTCTAGAAAGGCATAAGGCAGAAATCCTCCAAACCATCTACAATTTTTTATTCTATAAGGTGTTCAATGGCAGATCTGATTTTACAGGAAAGAATACAGTAGCACTGAAGCTTGTGGTTCAGAAAAATATTAATAGAAAGCCGAATCATTAAATCACAAAAACATTTAGTTTGTTTCCAGTCAGTTTATTTATCTCATATTGAAAGTATTTTCAGGAAAGATAAGTAAGAGAACTGAATGGTTTGAATAAAATATTAGTGGTTTAGTCCATATTATGTAGTAGAAATTAAAATATTTTGTTAGTTGAACACATGTTATACCACCCCACTTCGAACAACTCCTATAAATATTCCTCTTGCATATGTACATGTATTTACATTTAAATATATCAGCATGCTCTTACAGAAATAACTATTTGGAAAGAAATTTTTGCTTACAGACTGTTTGTATAAATTAAGTATTTGTTTCGGGTCCATGTCAAAATGGTAGATTTTTTGATTTTCAAAATCCTTTTTCCTGGATAAAGGCCATTTCCACTGTCTTAGTTCATAAACATGTTCTTCAGTGATTTGAATCTACATCTTCAATTTTGATAATGATTATTCCCACATTCTCATTGTTTGTTAGTTCTTAAAAGTTAATTGTTAGTCCAGCTAAGCAATCTTCATTTCTGGTTAATGTAGTTACTGCTTATTGACCTTCTGAAAATGCTGATAAGTCAAAGAAGTTTTTAATGTGCTAAGAAATGCTAACTGTTATAAAGTTAGATGCTTTCTCTGCTGATCTGCACCTGTCCTTGTTCTTCCCTAGTTTTTGTATTCACACTTTAAGGTTGCATCAGTTATACAGGAGTGAGACAAGGCAAAACCATGGCTTCTTAGAGACCTTGTCTAGTAGTGCTTTTAGTTTTGTTTACATGTAAATATTGTCCCTAAGGTGCTAATTTTAGAATGGACTTGTTAAGGTATATTTTCTTTTTAAGTATAATTCTTTGGAAGTGGTGATTTATATCATTAAAATATGTAGTGTTAAAAAGAAACACAGGGTTTGGTTATGTTAATTACTGTGAAGTAGTTTTTGTTCAGCTTTTGGCTGATATTAGTAAGGTAACTTGTCTGTAATAGAACAGAATCTCTTTTAATGGTACCTATTGTCAGTTATTTACATGTCTTTCTAAGAAACAGTGCAATTGATTTCAATTTAGATGTAGTCTGAAAAACTGAAGAAGGTACTTAATAATGACTTTGTACTAGTTGAATTTCTGTATGTCTGTGTAATTGTTTATGGAATTTAAAATGAAAATACTTAAAATGAGCAAGGCATCTACATTTGTGGCATAGATACATGGGAAACTAATATTTGCATTTTGTCTTTTTACAAACTCTAGGGGGGACACAAAGATTACCTCGCACAATTGGAGTGTCACTGGCAAAAGAACTAATCTTCTCTGCACGCATTGTAGATGGTGAGGAAGCAAAATCAATAGGATTGATTAGCCATGTGGTAGAACAGAATGAAGCAGGGGATGCTGCGTACAGAAGAGCATTAGCTCTGGCGAGAGAATTCTTACCTCAGGTATAACAAATTATTTTGATTTCGGTTTTTAGTTTTTACCAAATAATAACACTGAAAAAGAAGCAGCTTTATTAAAGAGAACTGTCACAAAAATATATATCAAAAAGCCATGGTAATTATGTAGCAAGTAATCAGAAGTTTTCTCTCATGCATTGAATGGTGTTATTTGGTAATTATTTCATAGTGAAGGAAAAAACTTCCATCAGTCCTCATCTTGCCATGATCTGGTCTGTGTTTTCATTATATGTGCTGGCTTTCAACTTTTAAACAAGAAAAAGAATTATACAGGTTTTATTTTTTAGTATAGCAATTATTTTAATACATTACTTTGTTGCTGTGGAACTCCTCAGAAGAGAGGCAAAAGGTCTTGGGTAGAAAATTCATAGGAGGCAGAAAAAGAAAATAATTAGTGAACTAGTTTATTGGGTCACAAGTGTAACAGCTAAAATTTTTCATTGAAAATGTAAAATGTTGTAGCTTAAGCATGGCATTTATTGGTGGTTATTTGTGTCTTGAGCACCTTGATAGACAACTAAAAGTACAGTAAATATTTTAACATGCAGTGGTTCTGGAAATTGATAAAGCTTGACAAATATGGACACACTCGGCACCTTTGAAACATAAACCAAACACAATAATTAGGTTTTTTAGAAAATAATATACTTTTACGTTTTCTTAAAATTTCTTAAACTATCAATTTATAAGCAAGTGTCTACTATAATAATAAAATCTAGGGTATATGACTTATAGACTGTAAATTTAACAAAGGTCCAAAGTCTAGGTGGTCATGATATAAGATTATTGATTTGCAGACTCTTCAATTGCAAATCTTTCAGGTTTAGATGACATGTCAATAAACTTTCTCTCATTTTAGGGACCAGTAGCAATGAGAGTTGCAAAACTGGCTATCAATCAGGGAATGGAGGTAAGGATCTCTACTGTCCATGAGAGTAGGCTGGAAGTCAGGTTGGCAACAGCTGTACTGTGGTGAAATACTTTTTCTAGAACTGTTTTTATTTTATCATTGTGTTGTCTTTCAAAGCCTATTTGGTCAAAACTTTCTAAAGATTGAAATGTAATTTTTTAAATTTCAGACTCCTGAGATGCTGATTTCTGTAACAAGGCTTAGTAACCTCAAGAGTAGTGTATACTCTGCTAATTTTAATAGAAGAAAGTAAACATAAATTACTATGAACAAATTGTGTTTCAAATCTCAGGTGGGAAAAACGATCAAAGTCATACTCTGTTAAGTTTGTCAAGCTCTAGTGTTTAGTAACTAATAAAGTTAAAGGCTGAAGGACATATTCTCTTTTTTTTTTTTAATAGTTTAATAGCAGTTAGTGTTAAAATTGTACCTGAAACCTGATTTCATGTTTGATTCTGATTGCCACTCCATTGCCACACTATTGACCCAGCTCTAAAGCTCATTTAAAATCCTATCTGGACTTATGTCTTACTTTAGGCGTACATATCTTAATGCTGAGTTCAACAGGTCTGTTCATTTTTAGAATTAGGCCCTGCACCAAGGCACCTTGTGGCTCAATCTTGTACAAGGGAAAGAGGATCATCCCATGTGCAGCATCTGAATCCAAGAAGATGAATTTGTCTTTTTTTCTTAAAAGTCAAAAGCAACTAATGAGCTCAGCAAAACATAACAGCAGTAAGTGGTGGCCTGAGAATCAAACTCAGATGCCATTGCACAGAGTATGTTAAGTTTCCACAGGAAGTAATGGTGGAATTTTAAATTTATTTCAATACCCAAGGTTCAAAATGCTACAAGCTAAGTTATCTGACTACCAGATATAGTGGATTGAAAGGTCTAAATAATGGTGTTTATAAAATTAGGGATGATAGGGTTAGATGAACTCTAAATGATCATCTCTAGTTCAGTCTTGAGGCCCAAGACAAGATCTACTGTATCAAAACCGATCAAGCCAAATTGTTATCCAAGCTGTTGTTACAAAACTGCCATGGCGCAGATTTCATGGGTTCCTTTGATAACTTATGCTATAACTTATCTCCCCTAGAAAACTGCTTGTGGTACATGGCCATAGTCCTTCCAGTCATCAAGTGGAGAGATAGTGAATTCTGTAGCATTTGGTGTTTTAGACAGATGGAGAAATAGTGAGGCCAAAATTCAGCCTTTTAAACTGTTCAGGACAGCTCACAAAGAAACTAAATGTTTTAAAAATTGATGATGATGATGATGATGATGTAGGACAGACATGGTTCTCTTTATTTTTCTGTTTTAAACCCTTGTGAACTTGAATTTATGTTTATTTTGTGGCATGCTATACTGTTCTTACATGATATTTTGAAGATACATTGTTTCAGAAAAAGTTTTACATAATAATACAGTGCATCTTTTCCACTGTAGTAAATGAAATTATTATAAATGTGGAGGTAGCTAATGGTTTTTACCTAACCATATGACTCATAGTAAAGAGCAGACATTTTGAGTGTAGTGCATGCTAGTTGTATGGCTAAATCAGGACTCTGTTACAAAAATAAGCATTAGCACATGTCAGTATAGCACTTCTATATTGAAGTAGCGTAGAAGAACTTTGCAGAAGTATTTTAGTATGTGGCATATAAAAACACAATACTTATGTTAGCTGTGAGCTGTAATTTATATATTATAAATAATATATAATAAATTTTAAAATTCATGTGAAAACCATTGTATTCTTTTCCTCAGGTCGACTTAGTAACAGGTTTAGCAATTGAAGAAGCTTGTTATGCTCAGGTATGTAAATATGATTACATGAAGAAAACAGAAAACAGGCTTTGTTGATGCCTGTTTTGATGAAACGTGCAGAAATTTAACTAGAAATTGCTTTGTGATTTCTTCTGCAAACTTTTAGGCATTTTATTTAAACTTCCATCTACTTGCTGTGATTTTGTAAGGGAGGAGGTGCAGGTCAGGAGACATCTGTACCAGTCCTGTTAGGGTGAAGGTAGTGAAGCAGTACTAGCTGTACACCTAGCCAGTCACACACCACCATGCCAGTCCAAGGACTGCCTTGCTTTTGCTTTCTTTTGGTTTAACATTAAATAATATGAAGGACACGTCACTAATATGTGCACTAATGGCTTATGTGCTAACCAGTAAAAATTTGAGACAAACCTCTTTGACAGTGAATCATGGGAATGATGTGTTTGAGATTATATGTTCTTGGATGTTGAGACAAGATTTTAATGATGGAAATAGAAGCATTAGCATTATATTTTTATTTAAGATGTGGTAATCAGATTATTAATCTTTTTTCCCCTCTCAAAAACCCAGAATTGAACCAGCAAAAAAAACCCCAAGAAACATAAACTCCACCTTCTCCTCTCCCTCTACCCACACCCCCACACCCAAAAAAAAAAAAATTGTTCATCAGCCTTTTGTCATGCTCTTGAAGTGTCTGATACATTCCTATATCTGACTATATATAGTTTTAATTCTTCTGTTGTATTATAGCTTTTCTGATGCATCTTGGATGCATTGAAGAACTAAGATTTTATGAAAATATTTTTCTTGGCATTGTTTTTGGTATCAATAATGAATTGTTACTCTGGTCATTGCAGACTATCCCAACAAAAGATAGAATTGAAGGCCTTCTTGCATTTAAGGAGAAGAGACCTCCTCGCTACAAGGGAGAATAAAAGAATCTGATGCCTTTAAAATACAGGGGGATAAAAGTACTTCTATGAGGACCATTAAGGTGCACTTTGCATCTGCACCTGGAATATCACAATCACCAAAGTAACAGCAAATCATACAGATGTTACAACATTTTGAATGTGTCCATACTTGTACAAAGCCAAGATAGAAATGTGTGTCAGCTCATGCTCATTACAGTTTCTGATGGTTGATCTGTGTAATGGCAAAGTCACAGGTTCATGCAGCATTTTTAAGATTTCACATGTATGAAACATACCATTCCATGATTGAAAAAGCTCTGTAATTCTTTACATAGACAAAATGTATCTGTGATGTTAAGCATAAATCTGCTCTATCATTTTATCAAAACAAAAGCAACTACCGAACACCAAAAATAAGAAATTGTACCAAATATGCATTTAAATGATCCTGTATATCAGTAAAAATTATATTTGAGTATTCTATCAGAATATCTATATTAATAAAGCTAGGGGAAATGACAAGGATTATAATTTAGAAAATTGCTGAGCTTTGTTTATCTTACTTACTCTATCCTAAGCAAAATAAAATCCACTTTAGCACTTAATGGTGTCCTTTTGATAAAGTTGTTGCCATTATATTCATTTAATTGTATTAAATGAAGACATTTTCGAGGCCAGCCTTTAATTATCCATTCTTGTATGTTAAACCTGCCTTTGTCTTGCATTTTTCCAACATATCAGCTGATCAGCACTGTAATGGAACTTTGTTTCATTTGCCCCAGTTATTTAAAATTTTTGATGATTGTATTAAAGATGGCTGTGTGGGGATATGATGAATGTGCTGTAATAGAACCTAGAATTATCTTAATCTTCAGAATATTCCTTTTGCAAGTTTTGTGAATGTGTATTTATATACAACAGGGAAGATGTTGAAAGGTTCTTTATTTTGTGTTGGCCTCAAAGTTCTTTTCATGCATTGCAAGAGAAATGCAGTAAGTTTCAAGGTAAGAAGTCTTGTGATTCATACTGTGTATTTGCAGTGGATGCAGCATATACAGCAAATGTCTGGAAATAACCTCATAGAAAGTATTTTTGTTAATTTGACTGGAAAATAAACACGGCTTAGCAGTCCAAGGCTGTCTTTTTATGTGAAAACAAATTTGTTTGTGTTGGGTTACCATTGGCTCATGAAACTTGTGCACACTTTGCTGTTTCTGCAACATTAGCTATGGTCACTGTCCATATCTATGATGATAAAGCAGCTCATCAACATGAAATGACAAGAACTCATTTAAATCCATATTTAGACATATCATTACATGTAAATTGATTATGACTGGTAGAGCTCACACTTTGTTGACTGGTAAACTTGCTGAGTCAATAATTTCTTGCACAATAATTTGCAAATAAAGTATTGGTACTTGTTTTGATAGTTATATAAAGCCTAGAGGGTCATTTTCTCATGTTTTTGAAATGCTAACATGTAATTTTCATTTTTACTGACTACAAAATAATTATGTTAATAGGAAAAAAATATTAAGCATTTGCTCATGGGTTTCTGTTGCATAACTTTGATACACATTCTGGTTATTGAGCTGCCTCTGTTTCTACCAAGCACTTACTAAGTAGCTTCAGTAAATGTCTATTTAAAAACATCTAATAACTTTGAATACTGTGGCCTTTGACTGTGTGAATTCGTGCCTTTAACTAGCAGTTTTGATCTCAGAAAATAATTTTACTGTCACAGTGGTCACTGCATTCTTTTTCTCATAAGAAGATAGCGTCATATCATCAGAATTTGAGTTCCATCTTTGAAGTGAACAGTTTGAATAGTATTACAAAGTGAATATCAGTACAACAGTTTTTAAAGGTACTTTAGAGTGTTGTTGAACTAGTTCTGGAGGAACAATATTTTAGCAAAAGATGTGTTAATCATTTACTATCTCATTTATTAAGTGACATGTTATGATGGCTGCAATGCTCATAATTAATAGGAGTATTAGAACTCTGCTTCCATGTGAGTGTTATTTGTAACAAAAATGCTCATATAAAAGGCTGACTTTTCCTTATGAAAGGTATGATCTGGAAAATCCTCCTTCAAGCACTTAGGCTCAACTCTTTCAGTTCCTGGTAAAGTCATGCTTTTCTCCATAACACCTCATGGATGAGTGAGCCTTGGTCTCCACTGGTTTTCTGAAAGGTTATCTCATGGTCCCTAGACATAAGCAGCTTTTTCTCCTGCTTCTGCTGAGCTCAAGTGGATAGTGAGTTCTGCCTTTCACTGAGTTGGATATTGAAAAAGTTATAACGCAGGTAGGTCCATTACCTATTATTAGTTATCAGATGATAATTTCACAACATTTGTAAGTTCAGTTTACTGAATTGCCTAGAAATTCACAGTTTAATGCATAAATTAATGTGTGACTTTATATAACACATATAATTTTAGTCTTCAATGTAGCAAATTATTTATATTTTCAATATAAAGTAACTCACATTTTTAGTAGTTTTACTGAATTTCTGAATACTAAGTATCTGCATGGCTCTAGTCAGTTCAATGCTTTTGAGTTGCTCACCTGTAATGAAAAAAGGTGTGTTTTATTTATTCTAAGATTATGTAATGATACAGTTAAGTACTTTTGGAGATGTTTTCAATGGAGCCTTTTTATGACATTTGGAGTCATTGAAATTCTGTCAGTTTGTATTAAATTAGTCATAATCCTATATCAGTGTTCATGTCAAAGCTTTTCTAGAACTGCTTTTAACCAGCTATAGTTAGAAAAGTAAACATCAGGATCATTCTCAACTGCTTCTTATTTTACTCATTCATTACTCTTTGATACGTTTAATAATAGTCACATTTATTGAAGAGATCGGCAGAGAAGAGAGAATATCATGCTACTTGGAATCTGGTTTTGGGAAACTTAGGGAGTAAAGGGGTTTTGGCACTAGTGTCACTTCACATACCAAACCAATTCATAGCAAAGTGAAAAGAGTAATTGAAATCTTAATTTATCACTGCATAGTCGTTACTTGCACCTTTTGCATTCAAGAAAATCCCTGAAAATATGTCTGCTGAGATTAGAGAGGGGATTTATTTAGAATTTTAAGAAGTGTACTTAAATCATTGTTCATTTGAGTGGTGTGCATTGAGCAAGATGTGCTTTCATGCCTCATTTGTGGAATTTTAGCCTTGTTCTTGAACCTAATGGCACTGCTGAAAAGCTATAGGGCTTCATTTTCTACTGAGGTTGATACAGTCCATGTACTCAAGGTGTGTTAAAGTTCATGATGATGTGGTTAAGATGTTATTTTTCTGCACAATTTTAGAAAAAGAACTATCTCCAAAAATGAGAAAAAGAAAAATGGCAAGCAGATAAATCAAAAGAAGAGTTGTTTTCAGCTGAAGGTAATAAAATTTCTTTTGTCTACTCTGTGGGATTAAAATGACTTTTTTTTCTATTTTTGCCCTTTTTTCCTGTTGGCTTTTCTTTCCTCTGAGTCTCAGACATAAATGTGCAGGGAACAGTTTTAAAAATTTGTATGGGCTGTTTTCACTTTAAGAACATTAATATTCTATAAGCAAAGTTAGTAGAGTTTAAAAAGTTTCCTGAAAGATGTTTGAAAGATGTAATCAGAAATTACTGTGTTACCACTAAAGATTAGGTAATATGCCTTTTTTATTATAGATTTAAATCATGCTCTGTTTCAACCTTGGAATACAGTTGAATATAAGCTTCTCTAGTTATGCAGAGTGTGCTGTGTTTACACAGTGTATTCATTATGCTTTATAATATATATGTGTGGGTATACTGGCATGTCATATGCATGCATGTGTATGTGTATATGCATATGTAAGTGTGTACATGTAAATAAAATTATCCAGACTGTCAGGCAAGACCAAATCAATCCCTCAGGATGTGATACTACTATTCTGCTTCAGGAAGTTTTGAATTTGTTTATGCAAGAGTACAACCAGCAAAAGAGTAGACACCACACATCATGTACCATGACTGCTTCAAGTGGCCATACTTATTGTGGATTCTGTAGCACAGAAATTCTGCCACAGAAGCACACAGCATGCATGTGTGTTACCGTGTATCTGGTCGTGTACATATGGTAGTTCAGGGCTAGAATAAATGTAGTAGGAGTCAGTGTGAGTTCTTAAGTTTCAACAAAGGTGTGGCATCCAGATAGCACATTCTTCCCAGTCCTGTAATATCATTTGCTCCTGCAGTTTGGAGAGGCCTGCAGTAATCATGAGCAACTCATTAATCAGCCACTGTCACAGATTATAAGATCAGTGTCTACCCCCTTTAAATAAGTCTAGACTTAGATTTCATCTTCTGCTTTTATCTAGTAGATAATTCTTCCAAGGACACTCATTCACATGGGAAGAAATATGAAGTATGTTAAAAGAATTTATTACAGAGGGTGTGAACATTCTGTGTCAAAGCTAACTCCTATTTGCAATACTTGAGTTCAAAATAGTACATTAACCCTCTAAGGCATAGTCTATACATGTATGTTTATAAACTCTTCAAAGTTCTGGCTTGTGAGTACAATACTTTGATTATAATTTCTGAAGCATATGCTAATAAAGCTTTTGTAAAGTTAAAGAGCTGAGAATATGGTGAAGTTTTCTTGTTGCATAATATAACCACTTTCAGAAGAACATGGAAAGTTTGTTATTTTTGTGAGGAACTTGCACATCAAATTGTTGCTTCTTTATTCTGGCAACTGCTAATTGATTTAACATTTTCCCTTAAGCATAAGGGACTTTGTGATATCATCTTTGGCTCAATTCTTTTTAGTATGTTAAAAATTCTGATGCCAGTTGTACAAGTTTTTTTAAAATGTGTCTCTTCCATCCAGCTTAGAAAGACAAAGTTAAAAAATGTTATTGTGAGGATAGAGCTGTGAAGGTTGTGTTTTCACGACTTATAAATGTTAATAATACATCTGTAGGCTTGTGTGAAAAGAGTTTGACTCTGCATCTTCTGTGTAATAAGTCTTTACTGCTGGGACTGTTGTCTTCAAAGCTGAAGTATTTTTATAAATGAATGTGAGTATCCCCAGCTAGTGACCCCCTCAGGTGAATGGTTCATGTAGTCCTGTAGTTATCATCTTTTGGCCAGTCTGTCCAAGCAGAGGTGTAAGGAGAAGAAAGCCAGGGATCATGTTTCTAAGAAGCAGTGGGTCTTGGAAGAGTGTATATGAAAGAGGTTTGGTAGGGTGGGTTCAGGCTGCATACTTAGGTCACAGTAATTTCTAGTATCTTCATGAGCAATGCCACAAAGTAGATCTTTCTGTGTTGGTTAGTTTCAGCTCCTGAATTCTTTACCCAAAAGACTAGTAGACATTGTAACCTCCAAACACAACTCCTAGAGAGTCTGTATAACATATGAAAGGAGGTGGGAGCCACAAAAACAGCATAAGAAGGATTCTCTCTAAGTTACTAGTTCATAAATAACACATGGACATGGGTTTTTTCCACTTCGGGTGGAATGAAATTCCTGTCTCCATTTTGGATTTTAGAAATCTTAGTTGATATTAGTCCTTTTTCGAAAAAGTGAAGAGGATGTGCTATTGTGCTTCCGTCTGTATAACTGCTCAGTAGTTGAAGGACTCATGAAACACAAAGGAGCTCAGTTTCTGCTGTCTCCTTTCACTTAATTGACCTGAGCCAAAATTTTCTACAGTAGTGACCTGTTCACTGGATTCTTTGAAGTTATGCATGAAGAAATTTCTCTACTTTAATTTATTCTACAAGTTAATTTATTGGGATGTAGAGATTGACATCCACCTAATATTTTATAGAGGTAAGGTTCCTTGCAGTTCCCTCATGCAGTTCCTTCAAGTATCACACTAGTTTTATAATAGATGCCTTAACAAGGATAGGAGACCTGCTTACTTTGCTGTTTTCCCCAACATCTTTGTACAGACTCCTGTTGCTAAACATGAAGATCCTTAATGAGTCAGACTCAGATGTGGAAGGTTTAATTCATTAATTCCAAAAGGCCTTGGATACAGCATTTTCTAAGTGCAGTTGCCTAATATCATTACTTCCTAATGCAAAATCTCAGCAGGAATTTTGAGAATCTGAATTTTGGACTAGGACATCTATGTCTCTGTATAGAGATGTCTTAGTTTTGTGATTGTGCTTTACTCTTTAGAATTCTTAGTTAAGCTTGAAAATACTTCCTCAGTGTAAGCAAGGGATATCAGAAATAATTTTTCAGACATTGGTACCATATCACAGATCACATGATGGAACTGAATTGCTGTTAATAGGTGATAATACTCACAGATACTGACTACCAGTGTCTGTACTAGCTCTCCGAAGTAGAAAAGACAGACATCAGTGAGAGAGAAGGAAACACTGGCAAGTGAAAGGAGAAGTGATGTTGCAGCAACAGTGGCATAGCTACAGTTGGCTGTGCTAAAATAGTTGTATGAAGCTGGTTATTCCAGCTCAGTAGCCTGATTCTGCCAACAGACACAAAATAGCTGTATACAGGACAGAGCTTTTGATCACACTGTGTGTGTGTGTGTGTGTGTGTGTGTGTGTATAAGTTATAAAATATATGTCCATGTATCCATTCTTCTTCCAGCACATAGTTTTAAGCTTATTCATAGAAGCTTTTCAAGCATGGATTCAATTTTTAAAATAGTTCACTCAAACCACATCCCCACAGGTATGTGTGTTCAGAGTTACAAAAACATTTTGCCCTATACATGTTTTTATATTTCGTATAATTACAGCATATTTATCTGAAGTATTTCGCAAGTATAGTTTTGTGTAATACTGGTAGGAGATTAAGTAATAGCTGCTTACTAGCACTATTGCACAAGAACATCAAATGTAATAATGCTGTTCTGAGATTTGAGGTACCAGGCATGCTTTTGGCTGCTTTGCTCCTGTGACCTTTATGTTCTTCTGGTTAGTACAGCAGCCCTGTAACGATGCACATGTTTTCCTTTACACAAATGCCAGTAACCACTTGAGCAGGGCACTTGATTCCAGTTTTGATGGGCGGTGCCTATAATGGACAACGGTAGCGTATCCAAGCCAAGTTGGCTATCTTTGTGCTTTATGGTGCCAAAAACTTCAAAGCTTCTTCCTTTTAGAACTCTAAAGCAATACAAGTTTGTGTTTCTTCCTATCATCAAACTTAATTATTGGCAATAAGCAAATGCTGGCAGAAGCAGCATATCACATGGCTCCATTTCTACTTTAGAAAAGGTCAGCATATGGCATAAACACTTTGCTGTATTATGCAGCCTTGTACTCTGATCACATAACACATGCTTCAGAAAGCATTATGCAATGCTAGACTCACTGATTAATGACTGCTTGCACAAGAAGTTTTTCATTACCCCGAATGCTAGCATCCTGGGAATGATTAACTTTGTGACATAACTCTCATCACATAAATATGGAAGATTCAAACATAGCCTCAAAATAACGTGTTTCAGAAATAACTGAACACTTTGCTGCTTAGTACTGTGTACAGTGTTTGATTAACAACTACTTTAAACCTTCAGAGTTGAATAGAAAAGCCTATTTGTGAGTATTGAAAACAAGATTTATTTCTAGGGTTTAAAGTTTTACCCAAGATGAATTTTTGCACACAGCAGCATCTCATTTGCAATGTTTTTCCTCTGCTTGTGTAAGTTTGAATTTCCTGAGAAAAATCTGTGCCAACTATTTTCAGTTCAGCCAGTGAGTTAAACAGAACAAGTCAAATCTAGCCCTTCTTTAGACCAGCAACTGCATGTATGTAAAATGACTCAGTCCAGTGTGTTCAGTAGTACAGTACATACAGTTGTGTGCTTAAATCAGGATAGTGATAGCTCATTAAATTCACAATAATTGCCAATGTTCCTGCAGGCAGAGTAAGAAGGCAAAATGTGGTCCTGAGTGAAGTGTCTTGCAAGCTTACAGCCTGAACATTGCTACACATTCATATTTAACATTTTCATATTCTAAATGATTAATCATTCCATGTTCAAATTATGCAGATTCCTATGTTAAAAAGTGTCATGACAGTACATCACTCATATTATCATCTTCAGGATGTACAGAAGAGGAAAAGCCTATAAAAAGAAATGTTCCTTACCATATTCCCTCACATGTAAAGATTCATCCCTGAAATAATTGCTATAAGCTATCTAAAAAATTGGTTTTGAAGTAATTGCCACAAGTTATCCATGTTTCAAGAGCTTTATTAAGGAGAAAGTCAGTTTGCCTGCTTGGAAATTCAACATCAGTGTTCACAAGGAAATATCTATATTAAACTCCCACTTACTAATTTGCCTTTAAATGTCAGACTAAAAAAAAAAAAGAGACATATGCTTTTTTATGATTCTCTCTCCTTTAAGTAATTCTACTCATGAACTGCCACATTAAATAAATCTGCTTAAAGTCCTTGTAATAGGGGAGATGGTTTAGGATGTCACCACATTAATGCATATGTGCCATGTCTTCAGAATTAATCTTCATTGAGAAAAAGTACAGAAGGTAAACATTGACCTTCAGCATGTTCACTTTAGTTTTTGCCTTTTCCTGCATTCCAACTCCTGCAAGCAGTAGCAAAGGCTAAAGGAAATGGCCTCTGACTAAGCATTAGCTAGCAGCGTGCCCTCATTATAGCTGAGGGCTCTTATTCTCGCTTAGCCTACGTGCAGAGCCAGCTACTCTTTCAGCTGTGATGACGAAATGCCATGCATTTCTTCCTGGAATAGTACGCAGATAAGAGGCCACTTGTTATGCTGAGGTTTCAGATGAACTCCACTAAGGGTTTCAAAACACTCTGTCACAATTATATCAGGTTTCTTTAGCAACCAATTCATTTCAGACACTTTTAAGATAAAAAGGGAAGAGATGTTAGTTTATTTTCCCTTGTGGTTTCACTGTTTAAACTTTTACAGGATATGACTGGATAGTTTATACACGGCCTGAATTTATTAATTTTAAAGAAAAATAGATTAAAATGCCTCTGTTTCTCTCTTGAAATTCACATTATTTGTAGTCCCCTATGTGTACTTACAACTTCAGAGAAGAAAAAAAAGTCTCATGCCTCTGATATGCTGCTAGAACAGTCCTGCTGTGCAGACTCAGTTGCTGAGTGCCTTGAACTTATTCTGGGTCCAGCAAAAGCTGAGAGTTTTGAGAACCTTGCAGCACAAAAGGTTAATCCTTTGTCTTGGGGTTGGGTTCAGATTCTAGGATGTGTGCGCAGAGTACGAGCCCAGTTGGCCTTAGCAGTGGTGGGAAAACCTGTTTGTGAGATCTTTCAGCCTTGGCATTCATTTAGGTGATTCCATGTACTAACAAAAGCAACTTCAGTGGAATAAAAAAAAATCACAAAAGTGTCTCAACTGTAAAAGAAGGAGGAACCTATGAAGTGTTTTTTTTCAAACCAGGCAATACCTTTAGAAACAGCAATAACTGTATGCTATTGAAGAAAGGAATAAATTGTCTGGAATAAGGAATGGATCGTATGCAGGTTAAATAGCTTTCTTTGCTCATCCATATACTCTAATGAAACATTTAGAATCAGTGGTATGCCCCATTTCCTCTGCATCTGAATAGCACTTTAGATAGATGTAGTCAGTAGGAGGAAGAGTCTTATGATGATAAATATTGAGTAAATCACAACCTAAATAAGTATTTAATATGAAAAAAAACTAACCCAACCCAAAATGGCATCTCTCCTTTATCACTTTCCCTGCAATCCTCAACATTTACTAGTATCTCATTAACTGGGAACTAATGGCTCAATTCAATTTCCTTTTAAGACAACAAAATTTTCTTTTTCCATTTACATAATGGAATTTGGATCAGGTCTTGCTTCTGTAATCTTATTCCTTTAATGCTTTCCAAATAAATGTGTAATTCCCAGTGAGATCACTAGGAATCTTGGCTATTTGTAATCTGTTCTTTCTTTTTTTCTGCAACTGTTCTTCAGTAAAAAGAGTCCCCTTTGAAAATGTCCAAAGACACTTAAAGTTTTCAAACCTGTTGCTTGTCTTGATTACTTTTTTCTTCTCTTTCTTGGAAAAGGTCCTTTCTTTAGTTAGTGACTACTAACTAAGAAAAAAAAATAATTAATTTCCCTCATAAATAAAATATTTCTTAATTGTTTACTACAAAGAGATTATTCTTGCACATTACTTTGAAGAATTCCTGTTGCTGCCAAAGCAGGATATACCAACAAAGCATATGTTTCTCTGTGACTATTCTCTCTCTTTTTGTCACAATGTTAGTCTAAATACTGTTGCTACAGTGGTCACTAGCAGGCCTTTTAAATATTAGACAACTCATTTCACAAAAATTGTAATCCACCAAGTATAAATATGAATAATGGACGTCTCCTTTTTTGAATTGTTTTTGTTGTGAACTTTTAAATAACTACTATAAGACAAACCTGTTAACAATTATACTTGTTAAATACCAATACTTCCAAAATATTTTCATTTTGTAAGTTTGCTTATTATTCATCCTGTGTGTCTTTTAAAATATCTTGCATTGTCTTATCTCATTTTCTATTTTAGAAGATTTAGTCTTATTCTCTGAAAAAGACTTTTTTTTTTTAACAGAATATCATGGGGAAACAAACAAAACCAAACTAAATTTCTTGAAAATTATACTAAAAAGATGAATGCTTTTCTGTGGTTCAAAACATTGAAATGTTTTAATATGAAATTACTGCAATTGAAAATTTACTGAAATCACAGAACTAGGGAACACCATCCCACCAGCACGCATTCCAGTGAAACTGGTTTTCTCCTCTTCTTTAGCCTTTTCCACCTTCTGACCATTCTTTCATACAATATCTGCTCCCACTTCCCCAACATTCCCTGCTGAGGAGAGGGGATATGTGCCATCTAACCTTGGGTATGTGCTCTTTGTGTCTGGAGCCCTCACAGAAAGTGTGATGACTAAGTTGTGGGAATTTTAATTCAGAAAGGAAGTGGAACAGGCACTTGAGCATGAGTCTTTTTTCTTTCATCAAACCACTTTTCACGGAAAACTAATGGATCCTCCTTTTCCACCTTTTTCTAGCTCAGTTTACATAGTGTAAAGTTCAAATATACAAGGGTCAGGACTGACAGATAGCAATGGTACCGTGTTATTTTCTAAGGCTATTGAAGCATGGGTAGAGCACAGGAGATAGGGACCAGGTTTTCTCTTGTTGAGCAGTGTCATCCAAGCTGTCAGAGGCACGAATGCTGAGGATGGGAAAACTGCTGACAGGCTTCAGCCAGTGAGAAAGTGTCCAGAGCCATCTTGAACTGACATGGTGAATCATTGTTAGCAGGATCCAAACTAGCTGGATGCAAACAAGTTCGGATTTCTTTACATACATTTGCAAATAAGGCTAACATGCTAATTGCAGAACAGCTCTAATGGGAATTGCAAAAAAAAAAAAAAAATCCTTACAAATTAGTCTTTCCCACCATAACTAAATCAAAATTGAAGAAAGAAATGGGGAGAGTCTACTGTGCTGTAAATATCAGCAGCTTTATTCTAAATCATAAAAGAAAGCCATAGCAATAGTTCTTGCTAGTCAGTCATTCACGACTAGAATGTAAACAGTTTATGCTGGTGATAACTGATAAATAGGTATATTGAACACTTACAGGGGTGTTGTGACCCTGCAGTATTGTTTGATGAAATAAATTATGTTTACAAGTAACATGTGACTTTCAATCCTGCTGTGAAAGATCTGAGAGTTTGGAGTAGGCTTTTTATGCCTATTATCTATTCTTCAGAGAATTATTTAATTCCTAGAAGCAGATGGTGATTTTTAAGCCCAGTGCTATTTTGGTGTACTATAAAAAAAGAAAAGAAGCCCTAAAAATAGACCTAGGTTACCATATCCAGCAAAAAATACGTTGTCAGCTCTTTACTCTGCTGTGCTGAAAACAAATCTGTCAGCAATTTCTTTGGGTTAAAGTATCTGAGCACTGTGGGGGGAGAAATTTTTGTAGTTTCCTGGTGGGTTTTGGTTTGGTTGGTTGGTGGTTTTTTAAAAAGAAATCATTTAAAGTGGTTTTGTAACAGAGTACATTTACATTTACATTTTGTAACAGAGTACATCAAAAAATTACCATCTGTTGTTATAAAAGACATTCTACCAAATTGATGAAACCTATACTCCGGTTAATTTTGTGGATCAACTGCATGAATTAGACTTTAAAGTCTGAATCAGTCTGAAATCAACATCTTCAGCTCTGCTGGAACAGACATTAAAAATCAGCCCATTTTCTGTAATTAACAAAATGAAAATGAGAGTGACAGTTTGCATGCAGGGAAAAAAAAACAGTGGTAATGCATCTGAGTCAAATAGATCTCTTATATTTACTTCATAATTTAATACATTTCTTGTATTAAAAGTGTGGTTTGACAAAGTTACTGAATGGGAAATGAATAAGACTTTTGGATTCCCTCTGCAGGTGATTGACATAACAAGGGACTGAGAGTACAGTATTTTCCGAAGGATTTTCAGTATTAGATGATTTTGGCATAACTCTTGTCTTAAGGATGAAATATAAGGGTACAGGTAAAAGAATGTGGTATCTGTTTTCTCTATATCACATGAATATATTCTAAAAGGATGGATGCAGAAAACCAAAACCAGCTCTCTAAGGTAGGTATTTCATTTTAGTGGTTTCAGTGCAAAGTATTTTGGCTGGCAGCATTTGTTTCTGAGGCGCAGCTCCTTAGAGCCAAATCCTGTGAAATATTAAGAATTCTTATTATCTTCTGGAGATTGGCAATATCAATAATTCCCCAGATCAATACTTTATCTTACTAATTCAGTGCTGTGAATGCTCACTATGTATCTGGAGGTGCTCGGATCAATGTAATTGTTCATCATCCCAGCTGACAGTGTCAGCTCCTTTCCATTGACTCCCAAGGAGGCCCTAGAGTTTGATCCTCATTCACATATAAGTTACATGCTTAGCAAGCAGTGTGGCACCTCTTGTCAGAGTTCAGCATATGCTCCATAGCAGACCTTTCTTCAAGGCCTCTGAACTTCAGCTGCAATGTTTCAATTGGAAAAGCTCTCTCCGTAGATAGATTATCAGTAACATTGGCAGCCATGGCACTGGAATGTGGAATCCATTGGGCTGCTAACCAAATTAACTGAAGTACTCCTGGAGAGAACCTCTAGAGCATGCAGGCTCTCATGTAAAGGAAAGGTGGGAGAAGAGCTTCTGATAGACTCAGAGCACTCTGTTGTAGTGCACTTAGTACACTCCTGTGAAGGTGCTGTGCTGAAGACCCTGAACTCTGCCCTGACCTATGGCTTCAGCTTTCAGATCCATCTCACACTGCTCAGCACTGAGTGTACAGTGCAGCGTAAGATCCTACCCAGAGGAGCCTGATGCTGCTTGCTACAAGGACAGGTAGATTGCACGTTCATGACATCAGCAAAGTGTACTGGGGTCATGGAAGTGCTGTAGATTACAGACCACTTCAAGGAATGGTCATATCTGGTAAGGTGTATATATATAAATACTCTGGTGTCAGTTTGTTGCTCTGTGTTTCAGATTTATAACTCTGCAGTAATTGGTGCCACACACATCTGTGTGTTTGCTTATGTTGTGGAACAGTGTGGCCTGACCTGGATCTGGCCCTGTGCAGAACCCTAGGACTGAGGGGACAGATTGTGAGTTAGGGGGGGGAAACAGAAACCACATGAAAGCAGTCTTAATCGTTTTAGAGTAGTGAACTAGTAAAATTTTGTTCTAAGAAAGCCCTTCTCTACCTTTTCATCTTGCACAGGCTTGACACTTTCTGACCACAATTATCATTGTCTCAGTATTATTTACTAAGGCTGATCCTAAACCTCCTTGTCATATTCCTTAGCCTCCAAACACTGATATTTCTGTTGCCTTTCCCTGCAGTAACAAATTAATTCCTTTCTCACACCAACTCTTTGGTGAATATTAAAAACCTACCTTTCCTACACAGATTTGCTACCCCACAATCCTGAGATGAGAGAATCCGTGGGATGATGGAAAGTGTGAAAAAATGCCTGATGCTGCCACAACAGGCATGTGATTAACTGTGATGCTTGTGCTGAGGCAACAAGCAGACTGGTGCTTAAGGGTTAACTTCCCTAGGCGTGACCACATGATCTGTGATGATTTTGAGATAAACTTTTGGTTAGACAGTCAGCCACTGTCTTTGCTGAAATTAAAGAAAAGAGGAAGATGAAGTGTGAAACTGCTTTTCATGAGAATACTGTCATTCAGATCACCTTAACCACGATGATCTTAGAAGGAAAGAAGTCACTAAATAAACAAACTATTATGTTCTTGGCAGTACGATTTGCTTTGCAAACAGGAACATTTGGCAAGTTTTTACATTTTCTCTTCAAGCTGATTTGAAAGCTGACAAAAAGAATCAAAATCAAGGTTGAGGATATTGAGTTGCCCTGGCCTAGCTGAAGTCAACAAAATTTACATGTCTTAGCAGAAGAGAAGACAAGAGATCTACCTCCCTAAAAAAAGGCACAAATATTGGGTTTTAAGATTTATAAAGGGGTCTTCATTTGAAGAGAACAGGAAATGAGCAGAAATTAAACTACACAGGCTTTATTGTACCTAATATTTTTTTTGATAAAAGGATGTAGACTGATGATAGGTATGATGTTTTGTGTGTTTATCTGTGTATCTATATAAGCATAAGGATATATAAGTGCTTTTCAACAGCTCCAAGTCTCCACTATCTGTCAGTATCTCCAGGTGCACATAAGTCAACTGAATCCTACAGCCTTAATTGCATAACACAGACATATTACAAAATATTACCACACCAAGGTCGTTTACATAATTTCATAACAAAAAGAAATACTATTACAGAACATTTTTACCCTTAAGGGAAAACTACTAATTATTTAAAACATTGTATGTGTGCTTGTATTTGTTGTGTTGGGCTATATGATCCTTATTATGGGAAAACATAGGGGTGGATTAAAGCAGGATCCATGGGATACAGCCCCAAGGTCAGAGGAGTTTCAACAGACGAGAATGTCAGAAGTCATGCAGGAAGTACCAGCACGATTGATTATAATGAGCTTATTGGGCTGATGTTGACCACTTAAATCAAGGGAAAGGCAGCTCTTTTGGAGGGAAAGCAGCTGTGTGAAAGATTATCATAGGCATAGTCTGGACTTTGGTGAAGAGCACGTATTTGTATCTCCAAGTGGAATCCAGACACTGGTGTGAAACATGCATTCTCTAGACTGCAGGTGGATTGCTGGCTTCTGATACAAATTAATTCAGTTACCTATCCCCTCTGTTCAAACCCACATTTGTTTCTTGCTGTACTTGTCTACTCTGCCTTTCCTTGTTGACAATTTTTTCAGTGTAGAGAATTTTGGTGTTTTTTTTTCATGACTGGTGATAAGAAGACCCGTGTTCTTGTTTCTGCTCATATGATTGCTTCCAAACTTCATTTAGTGACCAAAATGGAGAACTCATCGCCTTCAGGTGGGTGTCCTACCCATCTAGGCTCATTTTTTTCCACATGTGTTCATCATGTCCCATACCCACACCAGTGATTTGCTGGTCACTAGTGCAACTTCAGTGGTTTTGAAAATTTGGCCTTCTAGGCTGACGCACCACTCAGGAGGCCTTCCTGTGCAATGAAGACCTAAAGCACTTCAGGAAAAGAGGCAGTGACTTATGATTATCCGATATCCAGGGTAAAAAGTATATCACTTCCAGCTGCACTGAAAAAGAAAATGAAGGAAGTGGTGAGTATTATTTTTTTCCATCAGCCTTACCCAGTGAGTGGAGTAGATGTACACTGACATATGTTGGATTCAATCTATTCATGGGTTGATTGGAGGAGCACCTGACTTTTATGTTTTAAGATAAGGGCTTGGGCATAAATGAGGTGTCTAATCAGCTTGATTGAGACAGTTTTAAATTATTCTGGAGTGCAGAATCCAACACAATCCTGTAAGGCTTCAGGTGTTTTCATGGACAAGACTAGGGCTGAGCATTTTGAGGTTTTTAGTTCTGAGGATTGTAACATGGATACATAGTTCTTTTGTTGTCTCTGAGAGTCAGAATGTACTTGAACAAATGGGATTTGCAAAATACTGGGTTTTATACACACTTAGGCCTATTTCTCAATTTACTGGCTCCCCAGAGAAGTGATCACATCATCAAGCCTATCTGAGTTCAGAAAGTTTTTGGACAATGTTTTCAGGCACATGGTGTGATTTATTCTTGGGTTGTCCTACACAGGGCTAGGAGTTGGACTTGATGGTCCTGATGGGTCCCTTCCAACTCAGCATATTTTGTGATTCTATGATCCTAATGGGATAAAATATGATACAAAAGACTATCTGCAAAGTGCAAGGAACTCTGCTAGAAGATGACAGTGAAGGCTGGTATACCGGTGAGAGATGTAGCATATTGTGACAATGGACCCTCAGGATTTTTAAGTTGAGACATGCATATGGGCTGAGCAATATATTTTAAGTGCCTTTTGGGCCTTTTTATTCTTCTCTCCAGAATTCTACATTAATTCAGTGAAAATAAAAAATAAGCCCCAAAAAACCAAACCAAGAAACAAGTGATACTTGGGATAGTCTATCCCTGTCTCCTTGAGACCCTTTATCCTGTTCCATTTTTGGGACCTTCTATCCCTTTCATGGAACACCAGCACAAGGGAGTGTTCTCAGGGGGCAAACCAGGTTCTGGATGACAGCCAAGAGGACACTGTCCTCAATCACCTTTTTGTGGTTCCACTGCCTTAAATTCTCACCTGCTGAGCTGGAACTGGGGAGTTAGCTTGATGGAATGGAAACTTTACTGTTAGTCAGAGGAATTCCCCTCACAGGTCAGGAAGTCCCTTCTTGGTCAAGTGTCATAAGGCAGCTTGGGAGCAAATGTGTGCTCTGCTGCCATCTTTCTCCTTCAGCTGAATTGTCTGTTGAGAGAGGGGTCTTTATGATATATTAGATAGATTTGGCCTAGAACTTAAGGAGTGGCACTAGCAGTCAGGATACAAATGTTGTTTCTGCGCTTGCTGTTCCATTGCATATGCAAAAAAAGAGTAGTACTTCACCCCAGGATGTCAGGACTTAATTCCTGTGTGCCATCTTAAGCTTTCTATTTCAAAGAAAAGTAGTAAGTACTGCTTTAGCAGAGCTGTGCTGGGAAATAGTTTGTGCTTGTCTTCATTTACCTGTTTCCACGTAACACAGGCTTCTTGTGAAATACATCAGAAGATGTTGTTATAGAAGTGCACGACTAAAAGTTGCATGATTTGTGGCAGCTAACACCATGCAAATATTTTCCACACCTCTGATCTATATCTTAAAACAATTGCTACCTTGTGGGTCTCCAAATACCCTTCTCCCAAAACTTCTTCCAGGTGCACCCAGATCTCGGCCAGCTGCAAGACAATATTTGACTGGCTGTCCACTCAGAAGTCAGGGGGCTTCCATCTGTCTGACCCTGTGGGACATATTTTCACTAAGTTGTAACTTGGTGTACCATGTCTGACCTGTTTGTTGTTCAAGCCTGGTCTATCACATCTTTCTTTCTTTGCTTACCCTAAACACAAGCGTACCTCTGCAGATAGGAGAGGAGAAAAAACTCCAGGACTGGTCAAGTTACCCAGAGCTGCTAACAGAGAAGTCTTTATAAAGAACTTGCAATTGCAACTGCAGCTGGTAGTCAAATGGACTTAACTTGTGAGTGATTGAAGGGAGCTAGAGATGCAGCAGCTGAGAGGAGGTCTTGCTTACATAGCACATATGATGTGCCAGCACATACCCACTTCATTACCATTCCTCTGAGTAGGCTTACCTTACAGTATTTGAACTGACTTGTAGGGCTGCACTTGTGAGCTGTTTTAATAATCAAATAGATGACACCTTTTCATACAATTGTTTCTGTTATCAGAATTTTCATCCCTGAAAATGAAAATATAATAGGTGTGTATATTAAAAAATGTCAGATAATATATGACTGTCTGTGGGTCAATGCATATATGCTTCTGTCTATTTAATAGCTGTAAAGTTGGAATTCACACAAACTGTTGGTGTTCTTTTGTTATCCAAGTCCTTTTATATTGGAATTGTGATGTACTCACAGCTAAAGTTTACTCCCCAGGTTATAAAAAGGGTGAAAATAATTCTTGTGCCAGTTTGTAGCTGTATGTTACTAGGCTTCTATAACTGGCTTAGGATAACACAGCAAAAAATAGACCCATCTGTGCTTATATGCTAAGCAAACACTGTGTCACAAAAAAAATTAATTAAACTATAGATGGGATCTCTGTTTTCATTGTTCCTCACTTGCAGCCTCTCTACACAACTCACCAATGCCACGAGCAGCTCTTGGCTGTGTGGCATTGCTTAAGCTGCTAACAATATTCTGAAGAAGAGTATCCTGTGCAGCGCACTTTCATACTTGGATACATGGGTCTCATTTATATCTCTTTTTCTTAGATAAAGGGTCTATTTAAACAGTATAAATGCTGTGTGGTACATAGTGTTTGATAATTTTATCAGGTATCAATGGATTTAATATCTGGAATGGCTTAATTAACATTCAAAATTAAGTATACCTTAATTTTAGCACTAAAATGTTCAAAAGAATGGGCAGAATCATTCTTCAGGTGAGCATTAACTGGGTGTGTACTGAGGTGATGATTACAGAAGGGAGTGATATGTAATTCTGTGAAATACATGTGCAAAGCCTACTACACTTCTATATGTTTAGAATTTCTCTGTTACATATAGACATCAATATGTAATAATGTAATCACATATATATCTGTGTGTTTATCATGCCCTCATGTGTGGAGCATACTATATTTTTTTTTTTTTTTAAAGAAAACAGCCTCTGTATCAGACTTTTCAGCTATCTCATTAGGACCAGGAAGTGAATTTGGACATCATGTGTGACATGTCTAGTGTAATTGCTAAGCCAAACATCTTCCATCAACACCAAGACGGGCAATACCAGAGTCATTCTAGCTTTGAAGAGCAGCTCTGTCAGTGTGGCAAAGCCCTGCCTCTGGGGCTGGAAGAACAGTTTAACTCCCATCATTATCGTTTTGGGCTTGTCTGCTTGAGAAGGGTGCCCAGCAGTGATGCTTTTTGGTCACAAACTGATTTATGAATTTGGCTGAACAGCAGAGACCTTGTGTGTGTGAGTTACTAAGTTCAGCTATCAGGCTTCACTCAGACTGACATTTCTCAGGGCTAGGGTGTCTG
The DNA here is from genome assembly GCF_050655825.1 of Lonchura striata. Taxonomy (NCBI): domain Eukaryota; kingdom Metazoa; phylum Chordata; class Aves; order Passeriformes; family Estrildidae; genus Lonchura; species Lonchura striata. Next base: position 79,904,765 of record NC_140740.1, on the reverse strand, counting down.
TCTTCTGACTTGGGCCAGCCATTTAGCATTTGTAATTGTGATGTCAGCTCATTTTTACTCAAATTACAGCCTCAACAAAACCCGAATGCATAATCTGGAAGCTGGACTGTCATTTTCAGAGAAAGCATCCTTTTGTCCACGGTAAATATGGAATACAAAATTTTTGAGTGTTGTCACTTTCCTTTTTCAGTCATCATTGCTTCTTTGCACTCATGTAGTCTCACAATGAATAAAATAATACTGCTGTTCTTCATCCTCCTGCTCAGAGGGAAGGAAGATCAGGAAGTTGGGAAGAACTGGTAAAGAACACAGGGAAAAATTCCTACCTTCGGCTTGAATTGTGGCATAACTGTCTGGTTTGAATTTGTAGATTCTTGGCTGTCTCTAAAAATAGAACCTGGGTGTAGTGGTGGTGGTACTTTTTGAAAGTAAAGTCTGTACTTCCTAAAAATAAAGTTAATTTATCAGGGTAAGCACTATGGAGTACCAGCATGTAATCTTCTCCATCTCCACTGGAATTCAGAACTCTTGTTATTGGTCAGGATGAAGTTGTGAAACCCAAGTGGATATTTTTAGCAGATTTCAGTAAAATAGATGCTTATAAAATTGAATTTTGCCCTGTCTCACAGGGCATTTTGTCTTTGTCCTCTAATGTTGTTTGAAAAACAGAATGAAGGAAATAATCTGTTTGGTTATTTGTGGCACTATTGAAAGACAAAAGTTGAATGGAAATCAAAGTATACTGAAATAGTATTACTTTTACATGCACAATATTCTGGTGTGTGTTAGTTATTCAAAATGTTTCCTTTTCTGAAAAGCCTAACACTGAAAAATTTGTGTTATGCAAAAACTTATATATGAGATTTGACTTTATGTGACTTGACAAACTTTGGAAATAATATCAACCATCCAGTTGATAGGACTAAAACTTTTTTCTGCTTTGTTTAATTCCCCAGAATTAAAAAGCATCTTAAGATTTGAAAGTTAATTTATATGACTTCTGACAGGACAGAATGGGTAGAGTTCAGATTAGAGGATAGGTCTTAGATTCGTGTCACCTTATTTCTTTCAGCTCCTCCTTGTGTCTTTCTCAACCACAGTATTGTTAATATCATCAAGCTGGATTTATCTGTGATTATGCACTTAAGTTCCATTAATAGAAGGATTTCTTTTTTGTTTGTTGTGGCTGAAAAGATGATATAATTTCTGGACCTGATCTGTGTGGCACAGTGTATCAGAAATGACCGATGCAAAACTGTTGCAGTGCTAGAAGTTTCTGATACCTGTGACAATTTGCTTAAAACATGTTAAAGCAGTCAGCAGTACAAACTGGCCTTCATCTGGTTCCCCAGAATGGAATATTTTGCAGTGGTTTTATTATTGAAATATGGTTCATCAAGGTCTTACTGATAGATCTTTAGCAAGACACTGTCTTGGTGTTGCTGCTGCCTAGTATGGTGTACTGCCCCTGGCTCAACTCACCTTGCAGTGACCCAGTGTCTTAAGTGGAAGGTAGAGAAATGCAGCAGCTCACACTGTGTGATACTGGGACTCTTTCTGAAACTAAACCTGGGCTAGTTTTCAGTTTTGAAGGATATTTTGCTCTAGCACCAGAAGCAACTTGGAAACGGTGGAGTCCATGTAGTTGTTCTTTGCCTTCCTAGTGTTAAGTGAGATTAATTTGAAGGCAGGGGAACTGCTGATTCTGCTTTAGGCTGTCTTCCAGAGCAGACAGAACTGGTTCCTGACTGCTGTCTGTCTCTGTGGCTGAGGCAGTAGTGCAGGCAGATTTTTGGGTTACCAGTGTGCTGGAAACCTGTACTTCAAAGCTGATGTACTGGCAGCAGTTTAAAACTGAAGTCTGGTCATCCATGAGCTCTCTGAAAATCAGGGTTGCTTTGATTGCTCTTGTGACAGAGAGCAAGATACTTTTTTTTATTGCCAACTCTGTAGTTCAAAAAAAATCAATATTTTCTTCAAATAGAAACTTTTAATTTACCACAACACAGAAAATGGTATTTTTCTAAAGATATCTTACAAAACCAATGAGCTGTGGCTTGTGGCCTTGAAGTCTAGGCTTTTATTTCCTCTAAATATACTCTGTTCTGTTTTCTATGTGTCTGTCATGTTGAATAAGTAACAGGCAGTGGGCACAGAATCAGGACTTGTGTCCCATATATCATGTAAAACAAACCAGGCAGCTCTTTCAGTTGTAGGGTAGGATGCCATCAGGGCCTTTTTCTGCAGTTGCAGGGCTGGAATGGAGATGCTGGAATCTGAGATAGAGATGCAAGAAGATGTGATAAAGAGTTTTCTTCCTACATGTAATATGGACTATTCCAGTGGCTGCTCAGTATTCTCTGTAAAGCCAGCCTCACCGCTAAAAATTCTTTTTGCTGTGCCTCAAGTTCCTCCTGAGCCATCCTGCAGTCTCCCTTCTCTGTTCCCTTCTTTGCTGTCCTTTACCAGTGTGGCACTCTGTGCCATCATGTCCAGAGTCTTCCTGGTCTGCCTGTCCTGGTGCTACAGCTCTTCTCAGCGTTGGCTCCAACACTGGCACGCTCAGTGCCTCCTGCCCTTTATCTGAGCTGTGCCACAGACTTGGCATTGAGTGCTCCCTCAGCAGGTTTGCCAGTTTGACACCAAGCTGTGTGATGCAGTCACATGGAAGGGCAGGAATGTCATCCACAGGGACCTGGACATGCTTCAGAGCTGGACCTGCCTGAATCTCATGAAGTTTAACAAAGCAAAGTGCAAAGTCCTATGCCTGGGTTGTGGCAGTCCTAGACACATCTACAGGTTGAACAAAGTGATTGAGAGCAGCCTGGAGGAGAAGGACTTGGGGGTGTTGATTGATGAAGCCAGTTACCTCCTGGACTGTGTCAAAAGAGGTGTGACCAGCATGTCGAGGGAGGTGATTTTTCCCCTCTACTCTGCTCTGGAGAAACCCCACCTGTGCAGTTCTGGTGCCACCTAGATAAGCAGGAGCTGCTGGAGCAAGTCTAGGGAAGGCCACAAAATTGATAATGGCACTTTCCCTATGAAGACAGGCAGAGAAAACTGAGGGTGTTCACCTCAGACAAGAGAAGGTTGCATGGAGACTTCACACCAGTATCTGAAGGGGGTCTACTGAAGAAAGCCAAAGAGGGATCCTTCTTCACGATCTGCAGTGACAGGACAAGGGGGAGTGGCTTCTAACTGAAAGAGAGTGGATTTAGATTAGATGTTAGGGAAAAGCCTTTACTGTGAGGGTAGTTGTCCAGAGAAGCTGTGGATGCCCCATCTGTGGCAGTGTTCACAGCCAGGTTGGACAAGACTTGGAGCAACCTGCTCATATCAGAGAGGCTGGAACAATATGTTCTTTAAAGTCCCTTCCAGCCCAAGCTGTTCTGTGATTCTGTGGCATTCAGGTGCTCATAGGAGCCAATGGCTGATCTATGTCATGCTCTGCCTGTGTGCTGTGTCTAGGAGACAGAGAGAACAGGATCCTGTGAGTGACTTAGCTGTCTCATACAATTTTCTAGCCTGACATCTTCTCATAGAAATAGATTTGAATTATTCACCAAAGTAATGCTACTACTGCAATTTAAAAGGATTATTTGTAAAAACTCTCTCAGATTATTTTGGATCATAGTTGTGAGAATACATTAGAAGGTTCATTTCATGCTACACCTTCCTTAATTCAGGGCTTATTTTATCTAAATGTGTGGCCTATCTCTTCAAAAGCATGATCTGGCAGCTCTCAAAGTTGGTGTGCCAAACTTTTCCAAATCTGCAATTGAACAGCTATTGCTTTATGGGCTGATTAGGGATACCTTGTTAATGGTAATGAGCAAGATAATGATTATTGAATCCCTGAACAGTGACCCATGTGCTCATGTCCCACCTCTACCATTCTTGTCATCTGCTGGTTCTGGCAGATAAGAAAATAACCTGCTCTTTTGCAAAAAAAATGCATTTTGTGCATGCTTAAGAAATCAAGTCTTGTGAAGTCATCTGCCAACAATGGATTGAATGTAATGTTTTAGAGGAAATTCTGCAAGATTTTTTTGAAAGATTAAATTCTTTTTAGGTTACATTAAAATTATCTACCTGTTGAAATTAAGAAGTACAGTTGATTATTTTCTTTCTAGCTTGTCCTTGCTAAGTACCTAGAAGGTAGAATTTCAGTGAGAGTTAAGTGGATCCCTTTTAAAAGGTAGCTGTTGATCTTTCCCTCTTTAGGTTTCTTTTGCCTGAGAAGTGAATGCCACTTCTCAGATGTTTTCTTTTTTGATTCTTAAATACTCTGATAAATGTTAGGGTCTGTTAAGTTTCAACTTTCTATTTTTATCCATTAGTAAACAGTATACCAGATGTGGGTGTGAAGGGCCCAGAGAAGCTGAGGGAGTTCTGCTTTTATTCAGCAATTTTAGCTTTCATAACTGAGCATTTCAGCTCATTTTGTAGGGTTGTGTGTGTGCTGTTTTGGGGTTTTTTAAGAGCTGAGAAAAACAGGCTTACGCAACTTAGTTTGCATAAGTGCAGTGAGTCATTCATATTTTATTTTTGCATGCTTCTGTGTGTGTGTTGTATCACTTTATATAACCTGTCTTTGAGAAAGTACTACTGTGAATAAGTACTACTAAGAATATATTTCTCCTATAAAATAAAAAAAGAAGTATGCCTGTTAAGGAAGGTAGCTGCTTTTTGGTGATGTCTCCTCATAGATACTTTTCTCCAGGAGGGCACTTTGGTGATTCTTCCTAAGGCTGTGGTTCTCCAGGGGCAAAGGTTATGCTGTGTGAAGAGAAGGCCAGGTAGCCCTGTGCTTTCCTTTTTGTGAGCAAACCTAAGAGTAACTCCACATGATAATGGTGGTTTTACATGTATGTGTGTACATATATATATATTTACACACCCTCATATATATACACACACACATCTATATCTATTGATCATCTATCTATCTATCTATCTATCTATCTATCTATCTATCTATCTATCTATCTTTGAGATTCAAGTGTGTGTAGTCCTTTCAGCAGCTGTAGCTTCTGTTCCCTACCATCTAGGGAAAAGTGGAGAGCTTCCAGAGCGGTGTAGTCAGTGCATGGCTGAAATAAATTTGAGGCTTAAATCCTTCACATAGCTATAAGACAGGTATCCTTCATCAGGCTTGTTTACAAAGAAGCTGGAAGGCTTCATCTTTTTGACACTGCTTTTCTGCTCTTTATGATCAAGCATACCATGAACACCTGGCTGCACAGAGTCTATTATTTGGAAGGCAGTTAAAAGTATTAAGTGTCAGTACTCTTTAAGTGCTAAAATTGCTGTTTTATTTTATTTTGTGGTTATATATTTTATGTTTCAGTTGTGTTTTTCTTTGACGTCTGAGGGATGATGCTGTGACTGTGGCATGGAGCTCACTGATACTTTTCCCAGAAAGGAGGAATGTGGTTCATGGTGCAGAGGTGGGTACATAGGTTTTCTTGCCCCATGGCTCTTCTGAGCCTTGCCATATTTCTCCCCCCAGCTCTCTGCTGTACCATCATGTTTCCTGATGTGCATCCTCTCCATCCATGCTAGAAATCCCTGCTGGCATTGAAAGTTCTCCACAACAGCTTCGTGCTGATTACTTCCATGCACACTCAGAAATCCCTCCACTCTGTTCTACTGCCCTGTGTTTTACCAAATCAGATTGAGGACTTCTTTCTTTCTATAATGCAATTCTTATTTCCATTAACACACATTTATTTTTTATTTTACTTCAGTGTTGTCCTACATTTTATGCAAGTAGCTTTGTTCATTCTTAATTTTAATGACTCCAGTAATCACTAAAACAGAGAAACTGTGTGTGCTGTCCAATACACAGCTGCAAAATAAGGCAGTTGCAAAATAAGTATTCTTCTACTACCAAGCTGGCATATAGGAGGTATCTGGGGTCTGCAGAAGTGCCATGAGACATGCAGCTACTCTTTTGAATTGTCTATGGTAGTATACTTAAATGAGCATTACACACAAGAATAAAATTTAATAAGAATCATAGAATGGTTAGAGTTTGAAGGGATTATAAGATCATCTGGCTCCAATTCTCTCTTCCATAGGCAAGGATCCCCTCCACTAGACTAGGTTGCTCAGAGCCCAGTCCAGCCTGATCTTGAACATTTCTAGGGATGGATAACCCACAACTTCTCTGGGTAACCTGTTCCAGTGCCTCACCACTTTCACAGTAAAGAGTTTTTTCCTAATATCTAATCTCAGCCTACCCTCCTTCACCTTAAGGCCATCATTCCATGTTGTCCTTTTCCTAAATGTCTTTTTGAAAAGTCCCTTTCCAGCCTTCCCGTAGGTCCCCCTGAAGGCTGCTCTAAGGTCTTCCCAGAGTGTTCTCTTCTCTATGGTAGGAGAGGTGCTCCAAACCTCTGAACAAATTAGTGGCTCTTGTCTAGATCTATTAATGTCTTTTTTCTTCTGGGGACCCCAGAGCTGGGTGCAGAATTCTAGGTGGGGTCTCACCAGAGTAAAGCAGAAGGGCAGAATCCCTTCCTGTGTCCTGGCCACGCTGCTTTGGATGCAGCCCAGGATGCAGATGGTTTTCTGGGCTGGGAGTGCACATTGTTGAATCACATCGAGTTTTGCATCCACAAACACCCCCAAGTTTTTCTTCCAAGGTAAGTCTCAGTCCACCATCATTAAGAAATTGTAGTACCTGTCTAGCTTCAAAAATATAAGCAGATTTCATCAATATCCTTACATATGTAAAATCAGCCATACACCTAGATTCCTTGTTTGACTGATGTTCAGAAGAACAGCAAAACTGGTTTGGTCTTTAATCCAATTAACATGCCCAAAGACAAAAATACTGGGTAGGAGTCATGTAGATAAAACTGTTTCCTTCAACAGCTCTTGAAAATAAGGCATCTCCTTCAATCAGCACATAATAATTGGCATAATATCTGGAAATAAGAAGGATCTCTGAACTTGTGGAACCCTCTACAAATTAGAAAAATATTCCTACTCACACACACAAATCTGTAATTGAAAGTAACTGCATAAATACCCTTTTGCACATGGTTGTGGGCAATCTCTACGTGGGCATAGTAGTTATTCTCAGCACTGCTTGATTGCTTCAAATAACCTCTTGTATGGGCAGACAAATAACCAAACTGCCTGTGCCTCTGTATTAAACTGACCTCAAATGTTAGATGTCATAAATGGGAGGCTCTTAAAAATAAATTACATCTATTTTTTTCAACATTTATTCCTTTGTTTCTCATCAGTTGTTTGTCCCTAATAGGTGTTATCCTTGTGCACTTTTTTATACCCATGCTGCCTTAAATCAATTACAGAATCTCAGGATGGGTCAGGTTGGAAGGGACCACAGTGGCTCATGTGGTCCAACCCCCCTGCTCAGGCAGGGCCATCCTAGAGCACCTGGCACAGGATTGTGTCCGGATAGTTCTTGAATGTCTTCAGTGAGGAAGACTCTACACCCTCTCTCGGCAAACTATACCAGTGATTGGTCACCTGCACAGTAAAGAAGTTTTTCCCCAAGTTCAGGTGGAGCTTCCCATGCATCAGTTTCTACCCCTTGTCCTGTTGCTAGGCACCTCTGAGAAAGAACCTGGATCCATCCTCTGACACCTTTCCTTCAGATACTGACAGACACTCACCTGGTCCCATCTCAGTTGTCTATTTTCAAGGCTGAACAGACCCAGCTCCCTCAGTCTTTCCTCATAAAAGAGATGCTCCAGTCCCTTGATCATCTCTTCATAACCATACACTGGATCTGCTCCAGGAGCTCCATGTCTCTCTTGTCCTGAGGAGCCCAGAACTGGACACAGAACTCCAGATGTGCCTCACCAGGGCTGAGCAGAGGGTCAGGATCACCTCCCTCAACCTGCTGGCAGTGATCCTCCTAATGCACTCCAGGACCCCATTGGCCTTCTTGGCCCCAGGACACACTGCTGGCTCATGGACAGTTTGTTGTCCATGAGGAACCCCAGGTCCTTCTCCTCAGAATTCTTTCCAGCAGCTCAGCCCCAGCCTGCGATGGTGCCTGGGGTTGTTCCTCCCCCAGTGCAGGGCCCTGCATTTATCTTCGTTGAATTTCAGAAGTTTTTTCCTCTGCCCATCCCTCCAGCCTGTCGAGGTCCTTCTGAAGCACTGCACATCCCTCTGGGGAATCAGCCACTGCTCCAGCTCTGGGTCATCAGGGAACTTGCTGAGATCTCTGTCCTTTCATCCAAGTCATTGATAACTGAACAATACTGGGCCCAGTATGGAACCTTCAGCTAGACCTTGTGCCACGGATTACAACCCTCTGAGATCTGCCATTCAGCTGTTTCTCAATATGCATTGTTTATAGAAGTCAATAATCTAAACCAGTCATCTCAATGCACCACATACAGTATCAGGGATTTTAAAAGTCCTGCCAGAAGGTGAATGTCCACTTACATTAAAGGGTGGTCCTGTAAATTCTTTGTAGAGTGCACAGAAGTGCACTCTAGACACAAAGATAAGAGACTAGAGAATTGGGGTGGGCTGAGCACACAAGATCATATGCTCTATTCAGGGAAATATACCCTCTTTCTTAAAAGTCATTGAAGCTTGAGTTGAAATTAAACATTTGCTTCCTGCTAATACCATTTTGCAGATTTTTTCACGTACTTTAGTGAAGAATCAAATATTTTACTACTTATAGAAAGCAATAATTAACAGCCAGAGCATTAAAGGAAAGAATTAAAGCTTTACAAGGCTCAAATTAATCTTTCTCAGTTTTTCTCTTGCATGTTCATCTGACTGCTTGAAAACCAGTCTCTAGAGCTAAATTTTAGCAACTGGGTTTTAGAAATTTCAGAGAAGTTCATAAAAAACAAGTTAAATTTCTATAACCATGATAAAGTAGGAATAATTATACTTTAAGTGACTCTTACGATAAATTTCCAGATGCCTGAAGTAGAAATCTGGGTTAGAACCTCACTGAGCAATGATGCAAGATGTCAGTACACTGCTTTATTCCAGATAAAGTAAATTGCCTTCATCTTACCAAAGTCAAAGGAGTGATCTTGCTCATGGCCATGAGTTTCTTCTGAGCTTGCCTGAACTTTGCAAGTGATATGTTTTTTCTGTATAAACTAGAAGGGTGGCTAAGCTTTTTAATACATTCTTTACTTACTGACTTGCCTTTGCCTTCACTTCATCTTAATGTTTTTTTTTTTTTAATATTGCTTTTTATATGGCTGGAAAACAAACCCAGTCTATTTTAAATATCAGTGAGTTGAAATTTATGTGAAACAGTATGTCATTCATCTTAACCAACTACCTTGAGAAGTCTTTGCTATTGTTTTTGAAAGTGCATGGCCAACAAGTTGCAGTAGCAGAATAGCATGGGGATAAGTTCATTGCTACAGTTTGCTTATAAAGCTTCTTTGGAAAAATTCCATAGAACCATGGAGAATATCCTATCAGAATTGAGAAGAGGATTGTTTTCCGTATTTCCACTTTGGGTGGATTTTTGGCACTAGTGTAGCCTGTGATGCAGAAGCCGCCCCATGCCAAGTTCCTGCAAGGTTATCAGATTACATCAACAACACATTGGAAACCAAGTATTCAACCTTACCAGCCTTGCTCTGGGTCACAGGAATAGGCTTGAAATAATGCATATGGAAAATCCTTTTCAGAGGTATGTGGGAGGGCAAAAATAAGCTTCAGCAAGCTATTATTGGACACTTCTTGAACCATTTTTTTTTATTTGTGGGCCAAATACTGCAGTAATTAAGCAGCAAAATGAAGGGAATATGCTTTGCTTTTAGTGGAAATTAACATTGGTTTTCTCCAGGCATTCAATCACTTAACTCAGTTGTCTTTTTATATTATTCAAATGTGATACACATTAGTTAAACATAAGTGGTTGAAGAATCTTGTTGCAGAATGCCTCTTGAGAGGGAAGTATGTTATAAACATTTCTACTAATGGAATATTTATGTTAATGTAAATTAACTCCATAAGGGTCGCAAACTGTTTGAAAGGTGAATGTGATGTTCCTGCTGCACAGTGATGCTTTTACTATTTTGTTACCTTTACATTACAAGGAGTGGCATACAAGCTTCTGCTCTAGCCATCAAGGAATTTTCAAATGCAGATTTGGTGACCCTCAAGAATGCAGGCCTGTCACACAATGAAAATATAACGCAGAATTGTGTGATGCTGTAGACAGGAAGGATGTTTTGCAGCAATAATTGAAAGAACTGTGATCTGAGGAAAAAAAAAAAAGCAAGATGAACTGAATCTGTAGGAGAGTAGAGCAAAACAAAGAGCTACAGCTAGCAGGTAGCAGATTTACTGAGATTGATAGAGAAAGTGATAATTTTGAAGTGGTCAATTGCGAAGAATATTAGGGATAAGAACCTAAGAAGGACACGAAAGATTACAGTGATTTTCATCTCTGTTTCCTGTAATTCAAGATATGAGCATTTCCTTAGAGGTATGAGGTCTGACAAAAGCTGAAGGGATGCAGGAGACTGGTAGCAGACCTTGCCTGGAAAGCATTTCCATTGTTATAGCTTAATTCAAGACCCAAACATTTTTCAGGGAGTGGAAGCAATGGCTTTGTAATCCCCTCTGGATAACCTGTCTGCAAGGTCTCAGCTTTTGTATTTTCATCTGTATATATACATAAACAGATATGCATATGGACGTGCTGCACACCTGAACCCTTCTGTGAGGGAGGGGTTGGGCACAAGAGCTTTAGAGATGGTGGAATGGAAGAAATGGTTTCACTACCCCTTGGAAGACAGTGCAGCAGGCAAGAGAGCCATGGCAGTTTTAATAGACCCCAGCACTCTCTCTCTGCTCTTGTGCATAAGAAAAGACAGAAGCCCTGGAGGTTTGGGTAGGGCAAAGTCCAGTGAAGTTGTGCCCAGGGTCTCTGAGCACATAGGGATTTTTCCAGCTGCCTGTTTTGAAGTTCCCTATCAAATGTAAGAACAGCCTGCTAAAACCTCTTAGATTCTTCAGCAATTTTTTTTTTGCTTGTTAGTTTTTGCTGTATGTAAATTTGTTATTAAAATTACTTATGTTGCACGAAGTGCTCTATCAACTGTGTTCTATTAATTCAGGAATGGTAGTGATAAGATCTAGTTCTTTCCAAAGAATTTGGTACGCCACATCTCCCAGATGGGATCAGATTACAAATACAGTTCAGCTCCCAGTTAGGCTCTTCAGTGAAGTGGTTAGATTTTTGACAGCATTCAGCATCCAATGAGTCTGGTGTTCATTTTCAGGAATGGAAGCTGGTGAGCTCTTCTGAAAATGTAACCTTTTGTACTTAAATATTTGTGTGTTTTCTCCCAGTCCCATTTTCCATGAAGTTATGTGCTATTTTTTCTTTGTTATTTTCAGAGTTTGTTTCCTTGCTTAATAAACAAAACTAAATAGTTCTGCAAGAGTCTCACTGCATTTCTGTGCAATGGGATTTTCATATTTTTGTAATTATTTTTTCATAATTTTGTGATTTTCATTATATTTAAACCCCATGTGCTCATAAATAAGTACACAACAGAAACCACAAATACCATAATGAGTTATACAGTAGTGATAACTCCAAGTACAAATACTAAATTTAAAATGTACATTGTTATTTGTATAGCAAATTAGCATGAATGACTGATGAATCACAGTAAATCCACAAACACATGCTGAACTGGGATTTTTGCACATGTAAATCCACTTGCCTTAACGCCTTGTTCCTTGGATAAATATGGCAGTTTTATGTGACTTATGTCTTTCCAAGAACTACAGATTACTTTCTTGCAATGGAAATCAGTATGGTGGCCTAACCCACATTCAAGAAAAATCTGTGAGAGGAATACTTAAAGATCCTCTCCGTTTCAGGTGTTATGGAAGCTGTTAGCTTCCAACTACTGATGAATACCTGTGAATACTTTAAAAAACGTACATCATATGGCCATGCTGGTATGCTGGTGATGCCAGGTAAGTCCAAGATGCCTCTAAATCATTGCCACCAGTGTCATCAAATAGTCTCTGTTGTTGCCTTTCCACACTATCTTCACCCTGGCAGGTCTGCTTCCAGTCTTCATGATGCACACCATGCCTCTGGCATTGATGCTGCACATCTGTCAGGTTCTCCCTACAGACTGATGCCATTTGTGAGATTCTTGTTCTTGCACTTCCCAAAGACCTGCTTTCTATTCAGTGCTGAAAAGGCCCTCATTGCTGCATTAAATGTTCTAAGCAAAAAAAGACAGTCATGCTTTCTCTTGTTCCATTCTCCTTCCTCGTGTCAGCTGTCTGACTTTTGTGCCAGGTTGACACCTGCAGTTTGGATGAAGAAGTAGCAACTCTTTTCCTTGCCACTGTAGCATGTCCAGCATGTTCCAGAGTCTTGGTTTTGATATAGGTATTGATTAATAGTTTCAACAATTGATGAACTGCTGCTGGTCTGTGTCAGATGTCTTAGTGGTCTTGGCAATAAGCATGGTCATCCTGCAAAATGAAGGTGAGCAACAAGCTGTGACTTCTTTTCTCTTAACTATTTTTTAAGTGTTACCTCATCTTCCCATGCCACCCCCTTGATGTGACATACTCATTGCCTTGGTCTGACTCTGAGCAGTGTCCCAGGGACTCTATGCTGGAATTTACTGCTACACACTATTAGCACAGTGTTCTGTGTCCTTGCAGCATTCCCAATTGTGATGTTAATGGATTGCTGTTCAGGAAATAATAATGGCAAAGGTGGCATGAGATGGAGAGGTGTGGAGGCATTATGCTGATCTTTATTCCCTACAGCTGGTGCCAGGTGTAATCAACAGAAAGGGGTGGGTGGGATACAGATGGGACAGGGGTCTTCAGTGGCCCTGTTCTCAGCTGAGTTCTGCCTGTTTCATGTCTGTTGGAAGGATTTTATTCCTCAGGACAGGCTGTCTGTCTGGCCCCTTTTACAAACACTCAGATCAGTTTCAGCACATGAAAAAAGCAAAGGTCTGGTTGCATGAATCTGAGGGAGAGGCAGCAGTGCATAGTTCCAGCAGAAAGCTAACCTTTCCTTCCACTGCTCTTCTGCCTTTCCCCCTCCTCCTGCTGAGCCCTGCAGAGAGATTAGTGATCAGACTGTAAATTCCCCAAGTACAGAAAGTAGTAAACCTCCCATCCCCTCCTAAGAGGACTTATATGCTGACAACAGCCTCATTCAATCTGACACCTGTTTCACTTTAAAACAGGCCCCTATAAATAGAGGGAATGTAACCCTAGGTGGCATTGCAAAATATTATGGAAAACATGGCTTACTACCATGAGAAAAAGGGGGAGTAGAGAGAGTGGGGGGTGGGCAAAAAGACACTATCTACCATAAAAACCTGGCAGCTTCATGCAAGTGCTGTTGCTTTTAATTTAAATGCTCATTTCTTATTCTATTTTCAGATCCTCTCTGGGATTTTAGGAATGTTGAGACGTGCTGGTTATAAACCCCTAAGTACAAAATGGTCACGGATGGCTGGAATGAGGCATGTTCTAATGGAAACAAATCACTTGTCAGTAAGCAGCCTTCAAACTTTTGAACAAAAGCTCAAAAGGGTCAGGGAAAAGACATTGTTTGTTGATTTAAAATGTCTGGATGCAGGTCATCAGGAAGGCATAGGCTTCAATATTGTTGAGGTAACTCTTCAGTTCTGTGAGTTTTAAACAAGGGTAAATACTTTGATGGCAACCACAAATGGAATGAGGAACTTAAATTAAACAGAAAGCTCACACATTGTAGAGTGAAGTATGCATAATACCAAAATGTAAAGCACGTACACCTCTGCAAAGCAGCCGCAGAATGGAGCTCAGCTGTGTGAACCACATTAAGGTATATTGACATGACTGTTTGTGAGGAAAACTATGCTGTATCTGCTGAAATTTAGAAGGGTGACTAGTATTCTTGTGTCTGTGATTCATTGGTATTTTCGTTTGTTAAAATATGTAGCTTAGCCTTATAGTGATTTTATGATAAATCCAAATCCCAGTTATTCACCTTTCTGTAGGTTTTAACTCTAAGTGAAATTCTTCAATGCAGTAGTTAATCTTTTTATATTTGCTTGCAAAACCCATAATGAGGTTCATGACCCCTAGAACAACTATAATGAGGGATCAGCTCTTCTTTTTCCTGTGTAATATTTTGTGTTGCTCTGTGAAATGAAAAATGTTAGTGTATAATTGTCTAAGGTGAACGAATTACAGTCCTTGTGGAGCATCATGTTGAATCTCTTAATTCTACTGTAGCTTGGTTTCATAAGAAAATTGTGCTTACACAATCTTTCTTTATGATCTGTCTGTCTGTCTGCTATTTACCCTCACAAGCAACTTCTGAATTTGGTCAGTCTTCAGCTGAATTTGATGAGTGTGTGCAATAATTATATTTTGACTAAATTTGTAGAAACTACTTTCTCTCTAGAAGAGTGGCAGTGCCTCTGCAGAAGGGAAGGCAGATTAAGAAATTTTCAGCAGTCAGCATGGGCCTCCATGGAACAGTACACACAGTTTTGTTCATAAAGGAACACAGTGAGGACTGATAAGGCAGGTTTGTGCACAGGTGACTGGGGAAAGAAATCTGAAGGGACAAAGGTTTGAGCTCCATTAGTAGCCAGATTTCATTTCAGTGTTCATGGAATCATTTCATTTTCATATGGAAAACAGTTGCAGGAAAAAAAGGTAATGACTTGTGAAAAAAAAAAGGTATCTGTGAGCTTCAAAGTGCAGGACAGTATTTTGGTGTTTCTGAGGTTTACTCTGCTAAGTAAACATTATTCTGCTTTCAGAGGGAAGAATCTGAAACACTTTCTTCACAGAGTTTAGACTTGCACAATTGCACCAAATGAATCAGCAATAACCAGGAACAGCACATGGACGTTTAGGTAGTTTGGAATTGTTTATCCACTTGGGCTGGAAAAGACCCTTAAGAGTATCAAGCCCAAACACAGCTCTAACACTGCTAAGCCCACTAGTATATTGTACCCCTAAGCACCACATCTACACATCTTTTTAATACCTTCAGGGTTGGTGGTGATTTGAATGTATTCAGCCCTTTGCTGAGTACATTTTATCCCATATGCAATCCCTCCCCAAACTGAGGTGCAAGTTGATGCTGTTTCCTTTCAGCCTGCCACTTAAAATCTGTGAAAGAGGCTGACCCCCACCTTGTCACAACCTCCTTTTAGGCAGGTGTAGACAGCATAAATTCTCCCCTGAGCCTTCTTTTCTCCAGGCTAAACAACAGAGCTCTCTCTCAGCTCACAGGACTTCTGTTCCAGACCCTACACAACTCAACTGCCCTTCTGGACAATCTTCAGCATCTCGATGTCCTTCTTGTAGTGAGTGGTCCAAAACTGAACACAGGATTCAAGGTGTGGTCTCATCAGTACTGAGTATAAGAGGACAGTCACTGCCCTGGTCCAGGCCAATGTGGCCAGCAGCTTACACACATCTTCATCCACCATATGTCTAGCCATGTCAAATATTCTCCTTCCCAAAGGCTCTGGAGCTATCACTGCTCCCCATTCCTGCCTTTTATGTTGCTCTTTGGGTTCTTTAAATCACCTGTTGCTATTGCAAGAGGAGAGCCTTGCCTGTTCAAGTCCAGCAATCTCTTGCCATCCACAAAGGCTGTTGTTTGTGTTGTCATGACAAGCAAAACATCTTCCAAATGTCACTGGTTGTTTTGTTTTTGCCAGAAATGAGGCGATGCTGCTGAAGAAGGATTGCAAAGAAGCCTGCAGAGAGGTCCAGGTGGTGTGGCCCAAAGCAGCCTGATGCCTGAGTTGGCTTTGTTTGAAGTTAACTTGGGGTTGTCCATAGTATCCTGCTCCATTCACCTGCCTTAGATACGGCAGCTGATAGTTAATGCTTTTTCATACTGCTGTTCTTTCCTGACCTATCCATCGTGTGAACGACACTCTGAGACTATGCAGAGGAGTGATCATGGGAGACACTCCATGTTTTTTCTTCAGATGCTGCCCTGCCTGGATGAAAGCTTATTGACAGCTTGGGTTTCTCAGCATTAATGCAGATGGGTTTGCAAACAACATTTATTTGCATTAGAAATGGCATTACCCTTATCCTCAGAGCACTGCTTCAGTCCTACTGCAGCACTGAAGCTCTATGTTGAAGCCCAGTAATCCATTGTAGACTAATCTGGGTCCTGGGGTAGAGGAGACATGAGGCAAGGACTAGATTTGCTTTCACCACTGTGGTTAATTTGTATATGGGAGTGCAGCAGTACTGGGAAAATGCTAAAGGCTGGGGTGGGAGGGAAGGGAGATGTACTACTGCAAAGTGCTGCTGTGTCTCCCAGCAGGACAAGCAGATTTCTCTTTGCCCAAATAAGAATCAGATAGGATAAAACACTTTTAGAAAAACTTAAGCCTTGATATTACATTCATTTCTGGGACAGAATTATGCCTGCTGCTCATGTGAATTGAATTTAACGTACTTGCGCATGCACACACACAGAGTTTTTGGGTTCTATCACATGGCTGCCAAAAATAATACTGAAACATGTAAGTTAAGCATGCTGTTAAAACACAATGGCACTTCATTACTGTTGAGGGCAGCTCAGGTTTCCTTCTGAACATATCACCAGCAGGCAGTAATGGAGGAGTACAGAGGGCAAATGAAAAGGACCGTGCAACCTCATGGCATTTTATCCTAAATGTCAGGCACGGTCAGCCTTCCCTGGTGAGTTCCCCAGTGTATGGATTTAGCATCTTTAGGAATTAACTCTCATGGTGGCAATTTCAACATAGATGAGGTAATATCAAATTGTCTGATTTGATGAGGTAATATCAAATTGTCTGATTTGAAAACCCTCCTGGAGGGTTTTTTATCCAAATTACAGCAGTTGGCCTTATAAATAATTTCTCTTCAATCAGCAGAGTCTTTCCTCTGTAACTCTTACTATCTTATTTTCATAACTTGTTACCTCTCTGACTTTCAATTAACACTTCATTTACGTTCTTTACTTAGACACTGTAGGTGTAACCTTTTGAAATTCTTCCCTAATGTGCTTTTAGTGCTGTCACTTCAATTAGGGGCTTGGTAATGACTAACCTCTGCTCCTGTACCTCTGTTGCTATGTTGCATAATGACTTTTAAGAAGTTCTGAATTAATGCAGGTCAGTTGATAATTTGGGGCTACATGGCAATATAGTGCCTAGAAAAAAAATCCATTTGTAATCTGAAAAATCTTATGGGAGTGTTGCATAATTTGAGAAATATATTAGCTCATTAACTAGAAGGCTGTAGTGTGAGAATGAGTAAACATGATTACTATCACTAAAAAAAGGCTGTATTTCTTAAGTAGTGTTCTCACAATACGACATCACAGTAGCTCCAGGTAATGGTAGGTGTTGCAAGGAAACCCTTCTGCTCTGGAGTCCTGTTACCTACTAGCACTCATACCACATGCTGGCACAGCACAACCTCTTCTCTGAGTTTCCTTGCTAAATGTGCCTCATGCAGTGCTGCTGTAGAAATTCTTGCTGTGCCATTTGCTCCATTCTGATCCATTGTAGCTTCGATGCCACCCAGCAGCTGTCAACAGGCAAAGAAGAAAATATAAATCGCATGAGGTCACTAGCAAGCTGATTTTTAGGGAGTTGATGGAAGAAAACACATTGACTAATATCTATAAATTGTGAGTGCATTTTCTGTTTAGAATGTAAAGGGAGTTGATGTACTATTAACAAGATACTTTTTTTTAGCTCATTATGTAATGACAATTCAAGATGAGATCATGATAGCAAGACCACAGCAGTTACCAGGGAGTGTCCTGAAGCACTGAGTAGCTGCATGATGGAGAATGTTATGAAATTGTTTTTAAAAATAATTCTGGAATTCTACCCTGCTTATTGCTTATTTTAAGATTTGTATGCAATGTCTTGACTGTCTATGTCCTGAATTATGGTGCTAGCAGGTCCCCCAAGCTGGTCTGTCCAGTAACTGTTGGCTAGTAGTATCATGTTTCCGTGTTAAAACTTTAAAAATAATTTAATGATAGCTATGTTTAGTGACATCACATTAGCACCCATATGACTTGACTCTCCCTTGCATTCTGCCTGAGACCATGCAACAGCTGCGTTGTACCCATATATGTCACATCACTTCAGGCACAGTCAAATGTTTAGAAAGAGGGAATTACACTTTCACTGATTACTGCATCTCCCTCAGCTGTATAGGCTCTAGATTCACTACACAGATGCTTGAGCCTTCTTTAGTCTTCATAAACCTTTGAAGAAAAAGCATTAGAAATTTCCTAAAAGAAAGTTTGTACTGATTATTTTTAATAATATTATTCCTTTTAGGGTGGAAAACACAGATTTGGAGACAGAGAATTTCTTCTTAAAATACTGTAAGGCCTTTATTGTCACTTAAGTGCTTCAGGGCAATATTAATAGTTTTTTCTATTAAGGAAGAGTAGTGCTCTCAAAATAATAGTTGAAAGATACTGATCTTCCCACTAGAAAGTTTTTGCACAGAAACTTGTATTGTTCAGGGACAATTATTTCTGGAAAACCTTATATCACCTGTCTTCTCTACCTACCTGCTTTGCTATTTTCATGCTGCTGTGATTTGCTGTCACTTTGCATGCTAGTAATTCTTTTTATAGAAAGATAAAATGCAACATAGGTACTGGTCAGAATTTGCTCTTAGCTACATTACTGACAATTCAGGGTAAGTTGGCCAATATCACTGACAGATGCAGAGCTGTGACAGAATTGGTTTGCTTTTTCTATCAATCAGAGATTTATTTCTGTCCATTTAAGAAGATATTATTTTCATTTTCCTGTGTAGAGAAATAGTGTTTCTCTTGGCCAACATCAAATTATTTTTCCATCAGTTAAGAAAAATGCTTGCTGCAGATAACAGTGTGATCTCCTGATGTGGGTAGAAGCGTACTCTGTGAAAAATTGAGTGCGATACCTCATGTGTCTCTAGCTGGCATGTGAGGTGTTATGTTTGCATTTCACAGGACAGCCAGTACAGAGGACGCTGTTGAAAGTTTTACCCTATTTTTACCATGGGAGAGATAGGAGACCTACTTTGCCCACTCTGGTTCCAGTTCAGGTATAAAGCTATCATACTGTAGCCTTGAAGTCTGTGTAGCAAAGATGTCTGAGCAATGTCCACTCAGGGCCGTGTATGGATTTAACTGTTCCTGCTGCCTCTCCTTTTGAAGCCCATGTTGCAGAGTGATTTGGTAGGTAAATCTGTCTGTGCTGTCAGTTTCACCCTGGAGAGCATGGTTTTTTAAAATTTGATTTACATGACAGGAATACTTAAGAAAGCTGTCCTGAGGTGTCTGGTGTCAGGTGACAAAACTGAGGTATTAATAAAAAGAAGAGCTAAGAATGAAACCTGTGTGATCAATGCTGTGCTGTGGTCTGTGTCCTCAGAGGGATGAGCAGCAGCCAAGATTCTAGGAAGGCTGTGTGGTCTGTCACAGCTGGCTGCTGGCTACTTTTCCCATCTTGTTATAGAATTCATTCTGGTTAATAATTTGGTTACAAACTATTTAAGTAGAACAGTCTGACATGGCTTGTCAGATACAATATTGTGTCTGGAAGCCAAAAGATGCATTTGCTCCCAGTTTTCTGTCATGTTTTGTAACAGTAGGCGAATTGCCCATGCCTCCACTCAAAACAAATCCAGTTAGTCCTACTTGCTAGGCAGACAGATTGCTTTGAGAAGAGGCTCTATTTCAGGGTGGCTTCTACAATGTCCACATTGGCCATGGCCAAGACAGGAACCCCTATCGCGTATGAGTATCTGTAGCACGTGTCACTATTACAGTGCGAAATGAACCAATGTGCCCTTGAATGATGACTCCCTGCTCTCTGTAACTTTCAGTAGGTTTGGGAGGTGGCTCAGTAAATCCTGTTTTCATAGAAGAAATCAGGTCTTCAGAGGAGAGAGAGGGAAATGAGAGGGACAAGAAGATTGATGGTGTTGCCTGAGTTAAGAGGATGAAATATGATGAGATGTGGGATGTGGGGCAGAGCTGGTTTGAGAGCAAAGGCATAGTGTTTGCAACTGACTTAACCAATTCTGTGAAGTGGCTCAGATAAAGGTCCCAAATGTTTTTCCTGTCCTACATTCCCATGGCAATTTCAAACAGCTGAGCTTCCAAGGCTTAGGGATCATCATGTATGAGAGATTTTCACTCTCCCCAGTTTGTGACTGACCATGAACAGAGGTGATTTTTTCTCTTGCTGGAATTGAATAATCCATGCCTTGATCCCAAGCCTCATGGGAGAAAATTGGAAAGCAGATGATGAATCTGTTTTTCCTCTTGTTTACTGAGTTGTAAATGTAAAGAAAATTCAGCTGCAAATGGAGAAGGAATATTGCAAAAATTGTGTTAGTGAGAAGAAAATAGGGCTTTTCAGTTTAAGCAAGAAGAAAAGCTGGGCCACTTCATGTGGTCATTTTTTCAGTTGCTTTTAAAAATGTGAAGAAAATTCAAGAGAAGAGTGAAGAAAATATTTGTATAACTTTAGCACTTTATTTCACAGCTACCTTATTCTCTTGTTGATCCTTCACTAGAAGTAAAACTTGGGGAACTGATGGAGTTCAGTTCAGAAAGTTGCAATGAAAATCATTAATGGGATGCTGTCATTTGCTTTACTGGGGGAAAGTGGTTGTGGCTGATATATACAGAGTGCTCTAAAAGGACCCATTAGTATTATAGATGGAAATTAAATACTAAATAACATGATGAAGATTATTAAATTGCCAGATGAAACACAAACTAAGGTATGCCATATATTAGAAGGTAGAGAGGTGAGCATTTAGTCACATTTATTAACTTTACTATAACAGAATCCCTTCATTACATACCTTGATTTTTAAAGGCAATGTTTCCAAAAAGGTAGGTTAAAAAAAAATACCTTTAATGGACTTCATAATGGTCTTATAGGGTATCAAAGTTACCACAAGGCACTAGAGAAAAAAGATTAGATGTGTCCAAACAAACTGAAGTGAGCATTTGAGTTCCATAAAGCAAATGGACACTGCTGGCATTTACCTGCATTTGTCAATTCTAGCCCTCCAACAGATACTACATGAGTAATTTCACACAATAAGAAAAATCAGATACTTTAGCTACTTCACTCATTCACCTGATTTGCCTGTGCAGCTGTAGCTACCTTGCCAGTTGGCTGAGCAGCAATTTTAGGTAAGAAACACTCAGAGCATAAACTCTTAAAATGTGGCAGCATGTGTGAAAAAGAACAAAGGACTGACTTTCTGTAGCTGCACTATCCAAGCAAGTATTGTTTAATGGCTTTAGTGGATCACCTATAGACTTCTTCCCTCATATTTGAAGACAGGTTACTTCATGAAATAGGATACTAGGGATTATGCATGTATCCAAAAGCAACATAAATGCATTGCAGATTGGTTTTGCTGTTTCTAAAAGCATGTTCACATACACAGTCTTGAAAGAAGGTGGGAGCGAAGCCAATGTAGAATTAACCACACTGAATAACTTGCACATTTTCAATGAAGTCTTTCATGTATTCTCTGCTTTTCAAAAGTGAACAAGGGCCAAAACCAGCCACATCACTTGGATTTGTTATAATGAACTCCTCCTTCTCTGCAGTCTGAATCTAAGCCACTATCCTACACTTACCACATCATAAGAAACCACTAACCCTAACCATGAGACCAGTACATTCATGTCTCTACAATGTGTTAGTTGGACTCATATTAATAAATGAATATAATGTTACAATGCCTGTGCCATTAAACAACACCTGTTCCATACAATGGAAACAAGGCACTCCGTCATTAAATATATTATCTTCTTAACAAAGAACTGCACAACTGTTTGGCTAGAGCTGTGAAGCAAATGGTCTATTTACATATGAAAAGAAATTTGTGTACATTTGATGAATGACAGATTAATTGCTATATATGGCAAGGAAAATGGAAGTAAAATATTTTGTATACTCATTACTGCTATTTCAAGTAAGTTGGAAAGGCCTTGATGTAGCTGTGAATGTACCTTTCTTGACCACTTCAGCTAGGCGAAGCTTACATGGGCTACTGGCAGCAAAACAAGAATAAGCTGTATTTCTAGGAATCTTAACTGGGAAAGATCTGGTCCAATGTGTTCAAATCATCCACTATAAACACACATAAAATGGGTTTTGTCCACTTGATTTCATAGCTCTGAGATGTGGATCTTCCACCACTGCACGTAGAAGTCTGCTCTGGATTTAAATAAATTCCTGAGTGTGATAATTTTTTTCCTTTTTATTTAGTGAACATTCTTCTTTTTTCTTGTTGTTCTCACTATACCTTTTAAACTACTCACAATTTTGGGTCTTGGCCTGAGATAAGCAACCCCAGCCCAAACCTCTGTGGTAGCAGTGGTGGAAAGGCTAAAGGGGTAGAGCACCCCAAACTGGGTTCTACACCTCCACCAACAAAGTGCAGGATAGAGAAAGAGATGTGATCAAAGGTTTTTAGACAAGGTGCTAGATAAAGACAAGGGAAAATCATAATTTTCTACTTCAGACACCTCTGCTACACACACACATGCATGAACATACACACATGGGAGGAGACTTTTCATTGCAAATTTCCCTTGAAATTGCTGCTGTCAGCAGTTATCTGGAGCTAAATACTAGACACAAGAGTAAAGATGCTACCCTTGCTGCAAACCAAGTCGTACTGACCTGGTAGGAGGGGAAGATGGCAGCTTTGGTGCAATGCATCAGTGAAAAGGCCAGAAATAGCAGGTGAAGAGAAGGACCTAGATGGCTGGGGAAGAACAGTAGGTTCTTGATTTAGGAATATCCATGTTTAGAAGTGTTGCTCTGATATGCAGGAATACTAAACCCTCAGAGCAGAAACTGATGGCAGTGAGAATCATATTTGGCAAATATAGAGTGCTCTTGAGTACTGAGAATTGGAGCTGGCAACTCTAACTGGCCACACAAATTAGCTTACAGTATAGACAAATTTAACTTTTTTCTCACTGAAACTCATCTTTTTGTGCATCTAAAAATGCTACTAATGACATCACACTTTTAGTAAATGTATTCAGGTTTATTTAAAGGGGAAAAAACCCACCAAAAACCAAAACAGGAAACAGTTTGAACATATTATAAAGCCAGATAAAAGCCTGAGAAAAAGAAAATTTCTCTTTTGCTTGTAGGGTTTGAAAAGCATGCAGCAAATGACACCTGAGATCTCATGCTGAATGAGTAGGACAAACATAAGTATTGAGTAACTGCCCATTCACTGAAAAAAGGCAAGGTTCCAGCAGAATATCTGACTGTGTTTTATATTATTTACTTGTCTATAGGTATGAAGTGTGTAACTGAACTTGGCCACGGGAACTGAGCTTGGAGAGCATGGTGGGGGGACTCAATTAAGAGGCAGAGAAAAACCTTAATCCTGTTGCTTAATTTACACAGGTTCAAGGGCTTGCTTTTGTGAGTCTAATTATTCTTTTCACTGTTTTCTTCCCCAGTGCAGTTCATGGGTATGGAAAACAACATGAACACTTTCTGAACGACAGCTGGCACAGCTGGTTTCTCAGCACACATGACCACAAACTGAACCTCATACTGTCAGCTTAATCTTTACTTTGGCTTGTTTATATTAGTAACCCATCAAAATGTGTCAGTGTATATACCAACCTCTTCTTCCATAAACACTTTTTCCCCTCTTGTAGCTGATTTTTATATGCATATGCTTGCATACTGCAAGCTGCATAAATATCAAGCTCCTTGTGGTACATAAGCATACCCAGGAAATAGTGATTGCCTGGTAAAGCAATTTAGGCTGGCAGCTTGGGAACTCTGTAATGAGATCTTGCACAATGTTTGTTCACTCTTAGAAGATCAGAACGTTCCTTGCCAAACCCTCAACCTTTAAGTGGAAATAGGACATATTGCCCTTCCAAGAAGATCCAGATAGGATGGCACAACTCTTCTGACATGGGCAGAGGCAAAGAGACCAAAAAGAAGCAAATATTTTAATCTAATAAGATGTGTAACCACAATTTTACTCTTCTTACTGACTTTTGTGCATTTGTGTTTTGGAACATAATGCATAGCAACCATATGTGGTAAAGCAAGAAGAGCTACCACAATTACAGCTTTCATACCTGTTGAATAGAACTATAGCTCATAATAATGTGATTTGATCTATTTTCAGTTCCTCACATTAATTTTAATAAAGTACAGTGTCTCACAATCACAATGACAACCTAATATTTAAAAACACAGCATTTTATCAAAAAACAGGAACTTCAGTATACCAGACAAATGCTCTAAATATGAGAAATTACTGCACTGACTTTGTTTTTTATATTTTTTTTTCTGGTGTTTTATTTCTATCTCCATGTATCTTTTCAAGAATATTGACAGTGGATAAAGCTGGTAATGGAACAAAGGAGAAAGGCAGCTATTCTTCCTTCTTAGATTTTTCCCAAATTCTGATCATCACATGATTTGTTGAAGCAAGTTACCCTAGCAAAGGAAACTGTCAAAAGAAAGATTTTTTAAACAATAATAAAAAAAAGTAATTTTTCAAACTGTCAAATGATAAATTGGCCCATTGGATTTTTCAGTAGTGCCTCAGATCCATTTTGGAACAATCAAGTTTTAGTATATGGCCATGGATTAAGTAATGTTAACATTGCATTGAGATTAGCATCAGACTCGGTATACTATGTAAACTAAACTCCCATTGTCATTTATGTGTGCTTGTCACTGTCAAGAATAATAATAATTTGAAAGAAGGAAATATTCAATAATTGGTTTCTCCTGAAAATATTATTCTTTTTTTCTATCCTCAGTTAAACAAACTTTGTGGACTTACTGGAAATACCTGGGTTTATTCAGTGAGAAAGGGTTGGATATATCATTTAACAATAGAAAACGTTGTGTTTATTTCTTTAGATCAATGCAGAGATGCAATATCACAAAGTAAGCAAACTCTTGTTGCTTTCTGGGACCTTTAGCCAGTGTTGCCTTAAGCACACAGTTCTTAGGAGGTGATGAGGTAACTGTTAGTAAACTAATGAACAGAAAGGATGATAATCCTAAAATATGCCAAGGAGGCCAGCTAGAGCACAGAAGAGGCATTTTTGTCCTGCTTCTGCTTAGGCCAGTCAAAGCTGAAATCCCAAGATTTACATGGTGTTATATGCTTAATGCATATCATGGTCATAGTGCAGTAAGACAGCAGATGTTATGACAGACAGCCTTCAGCTGAGGTTGTCAGAAATGTATGTGGCATCAAAGCATCTCCATCTCACCAGATGTCCTACTCCATGAGCCAGATAGGCACCTACAAGCTGCCTTCCTGGCTGGCTTTTTCTCTGGGGCCTCAAGCAAAAGACAAAGCTGATTAGCTTGAGATCCAAGCAGAATACAGTACTAAGCAGAACTAATAAATTAAACTAATTTACATTTTTCCTGTAAAGATTATTTCTTGAAGAGAAAAAGTTTCAGATGTGTCATCTACTCCAGTCATATTATTACACATTCCCCCCTCCCCCCTTCTTCCCCCCTGCCCCAGTTTAGGCTTTCTGTTGAAGAAGAGGTATGTAGCTGGAAAAAACTAGATCTAGACTTTGAATTACAGTGCATAATGTTGCTTTCGCAGGCAATAAAGACCAGGCACACCAAATTTGGAATGGAAACGACAGCATGCTTCAACCCCTTATGACTCTTCCCCAGTTACAGCCCACTTACAAGGCTGGCAGAAGGGAACACAGAGGATGACTGCTTTAGAGCAGCATGAATGTGTCTGACATTCATAGAAAGTTATGTGTCTTATGTGGCATTGTCATGTACTATATTTTTCATTCTTTCTCCCCTGTCATTTTTTTACTTGAAAAGGCAGATGACTATTTGCTTCATTTTTCACACTATACGGATGCAGTTTCTTTTCCCTTCCTGTTTCTCAAGGTTATTTAAATAAATTCTAGTGACTTTAACAGACATGAGAGATGTGATATTGAAAACCCTGACAATTAAGTCCTGCATTAGCTTCATTTGTAAAATGATGACACAACAGTGCTTTACACAGGCTGCAGCCAGCTAACCTTCTGAACAGGTCAAGGGCAGGTTCTATGCATTTGAAACTAATTCAGGTTTTTCTTGTTTATTTCCTTTTGAACTCTCTTCTAAAGCTGTTTCATGGTTTTGATGCTAATGATGATAATGATGGCACTACTTGTATTACCCTGATACCACCACAAGCATGTCTTGGTAGGGTATATGTTGTACTCTAGCAATTAAAATGCCGGTCGCTAATGACCAAAGATAACCTGTGCACTAGCTAGTACTTTTAAAAGTATGTGTTAATTAGATTCATGAAATCATTTCCCAAAATCCATACACAAATAAAATTCTTAAAAACATAAGAATTTCCTTAGCCTCCCCATGTACTTATGCACAGATATGCACTTTTGTATTCATATAGTTCCTTGTGATGTGATGATTCTTCCAGAGGGCACAGTGGTGGGATAATTGCTTAGATATCTATTTTCAGTTCCAGTAAGTCTGTCTCTTTAAGTGTGGCAAGTAAACAGCTTTGAAAGATTTTTATCTACATTCTTAAAAAATAATTTATTAGGTTTTTCAACTGAGGAATTAAAAATCCTGACTGTTTTAATGTCAGTTTTAAAAGGGCTAGGAAAGCTGCAAATAGTATGTGCTGTAAATCTGTGCCATGGCAGAAACAATCAGAAGAGTAAAGAGTAATGATTTAACATTTAATCAGAAGCATTATACTTTGTTGTGTTCTCATTGTAGCTGCAGGAAAAGATGCTGTAACAGATCTTTAAATAGAAAACCTGAGGCTAAATTCTACTTCATCCATCAAAAGCAGCTGCTAGGAGATGACCTAATTTTAGTGGCTTATCAATTCCTTAGTGCTTGTTGGTTGATGTAACTTTGATCCTCTGATGCTAGATGACTTTTGTGCTGAATATAGCTAGAATTTAATGTGAATCTTTTGGATGGCTGCCCAGCCAAGCTGCATAATCCAAACAAAGGGAGCGAGCAGTACATGATTCAAGCTACTCACGTGTACAATAATACAAATATATGTATCCTGATTCCTTTGGGCAATCAGCTCCATGTCACCAAGCACATATTTCAAACACAATGTCCTTGTGGGGGTTTTTTGGGGTTTTTTTTTTTTTGTTGTTTTTTTTTTTTGGTCTGATTATTTTTGTTTCTGTTTTTGTAGGTTTTTTCCCAAACAATGCTCTGCTTTTCATTGGAGAAACAACACAAGATGCAGTGAGACTCAGCTGCTGCCAAGAAATAATGATAGAGTCAATAATTGCAGGACGTTTTTAATGAATGTTTTCCAAGCAAATCATTGCCATTTCAAAGGGCTGTTATTTCTATTTATGTAGAGATTAGCCCACACGTTATCAAGGAAAGGGAATAGTGATTTTTGTTTTTAATCATTAGTTTTTGTAGCATTTTTAACTGTTTTGTTTTTTTTTTTTAATAACAGAGAATATCTTTGTCTCTCTTTCTAGCTTATTCTTTATCTGGACTTGTTTTCCTTTTCCTTTCTCTCCTTCTCTTTTTGGCTCATCACTAAAACCATCTGTGACACACATGCAAGTTGATGGGTGTGTGAGCAATGCTTCACACATATTTACTTGCCCTACTTGGCATTATTTGCTAGTCATTAAAGATTAGCAGGAGTTTTTCATGTCCCATTTTTTTTAATTCTCTTAGCAAATTAAGATAGGAATAAAAGTGTGGTCAGGTTATTGGACAGATTTTTTTTTTTTTTTTTTTTTTTTTTATTTCTTGGAGAGACTGTGTCTAGAGTTTAGACTGGGGAGGATTTAGACTGGGAGGATTAGACTGGAAGGATTTCTGGGTTTTCTTCCTGGCACTGACAATCATGCATTGTGTGAGCTTGAGCCAGTCACTTAGGGCCTGTTTTTCACACTCCAGTTGAAATAAATGGAAACTGCATGTGCTCAGCACCTCTGCAAACCAGGTCATTTATCTCTTCTCCTTTCATTTATGCACTGATAAATATAACAATCTTTGCCTTTGCATAAGCAAACTGGATAGAAGGATACAAATATGGGCAGTTAAACATGCAAATCCCTCATTTTGATGCACAGCCATCCATTTCGTACAACTGGGGATTTCTACATTTGCCTTGGGTCCTTTTTGAAAAAATGGACCATAAATAACAAAATCTATACAGAGTTGTCAGAGACAAACAACTGAAATCAATATGCTTCTGTAGCTTCTTTTCTGTATTTTCACTTCTGTTAAAAATACTATTAGGTAAAATAATCATTTTAGCCTACTTTATTACTGGATTAAACCATGTTGTCAATGTGCAAATGCCTTGGGCATTACATGCTAATTGTAGGTTATTACACAAGACTCAGTGTTAGCTGTTTGACACACTTTAGGATTCTTAGGTAGGCTTAATTATCATTTCATGGTACCTGCATTTCTTCAGTGACAGTAATGATGTCCAGCATGCTATGCAACAGCTCGGGATTTCCCCAGAGAAATGCCCATGGTGTCTCAGTGTGCCCTCTGGACGTATAGTAAGGGCCAAATTTGGTACAAAAAGCAGGAGAAAGTTTGTAATAAGCAGTCAGATTGATATCCATTTTCACTCTGCCTACCACTGCTCAAAAAAAAAAAAAGTAATAAGGATTAAATTCTTCAATGGAAATGAGCATGTTAATTTAAATGCTACTATTCCTGATATAAAATGCCAGTGGCTCATGGCTCCTGGCTTCTGTGTCCTGCTTGTGCAGAAATTGATGGAACTCAGAAACACTGAGGTCTTTCTCACAGCCACAAGGTATTGTCCACCAGCTTCAATGCAATTCTGCTGCTTTAAAATTACCAAATTTTGGTGAACATAGAATTAAAAAAATATATATATCCTCAGCTTTGTTGTGGAAAAGTTTAAATGCTTATATTTTGCCCAGATTCTCACTAAGATACTAGAGCATAACAAAGACATCCTACCTGGGGGTGGGCTTCAAATCTGGATCCTGCTTTGATGGGACAAATCTCCTGTCTATACACCCTTATTAGCCCTTCCCTGGAACCTGGACAGTGCCATCTTTGTCATGGGATGGACAAGCCCATCACACAACTGAAGTGCAGATGGATGCTCATAGATACTGGAGGAAGCCTTTTTGCCCAGGGTATTGTGCGTTCATGTCTCTGGTGCCGGCATCAGTCACAGGCTGGGGAAATGCTTGGATTTTCCTTGCAGAAGGTGTACACCTTTAATGGCAGAATAGGAGGATACCCTTTAACACATTTAAATCTTCAGAAAATATTTCAGTGATAATGTTCCTTAACCTGTATGCTGTGTGGATGTGGATGTGGTGCATGCAACCCTCAGCTTCATTTCAGGCTACAGGAATTATCCTGGCTAAAAACTGGCCATGCTTGTGGCAGAACAAAGCTGAGCGCACAGCTTTTGTATTATTGCCCCAGCCTTCCGCCTGTGCCACTCAGCTTTCCAAAATGAACCTGATAATTACAGACTTGTGTGTAACCATGAGTTTACCAGGAGTCTTCAGTGAAACTGGGCCAGTTTAAACATCTATGACCCAATTTTGTTCTCACTGGACTGCACAAATTATTAACGTCAATGGAAATAATCTTAGATGCTCTATAAGTGTCAGAGAACAAACAGCTGCTCTCTCTAGAAAGGAACTTTGTATTTTGAGAATGGGGCTGGCAGCCAGGCATTCCACACTCCTCATGCTGGTCTTGAGCAGATTCTGTATTCTTACTGCCTTGTCATCCCCATGTAGCACAGACAGAATTGTTTTGCCTTCCTTCATTATGGATGTGTGTGAAGATTAAATAAATCACCTGAAAATTGTAAGCATTAAAGTTACTTTATACAAAAAACAGTAGCCTCTTGCTTCTAATCAGTCCCCTGGCTTTTGATGTTTCAGCTAAAAATTCATACTGGTAGGATGTTTTTTGCTGCATTTATGTTTCTGTACTTTGTCGAGGAGTTTGTGGTCCTTGTTAGTAGCTAAGAAAGCTCCTACCTTATGTTCTAAAGATTAATTTAATACTTCATGGCAGTGAGTCAATATTGCAAAATGCTGGTCTTTACAGCTGTCAGGACTGTGTGAGCAGTTTGGGCTAATAGTGAAAGTGCCCTCCTTGCAGGCTGAGCTGCGAGCAGCATCTCCAGCTGGCCGGGTTGCCGGTTTACGGAGGAAGCCAGCTGAGGCAAGGAGGGGTGAGAACCCAGATGCATCTCATTGACCTGGATGTGGCAGCTGTACTCCCCACCTCTGCTACCTGTACATAACCCACATTCTGGATATCTCTGGATGTGGGTTAACCGATCTGCTGAATATCCCTGTGCATTTTTCAACCCACTTGCTAAGGTTGTGAATGAAATGCAAATGAGGCTGCAGTGCTGTATATTACCTGGGTAAAAACAGGCTTTTAGATCCAGGAGTGTCACAGTTACAAAGCCAGATGTGATCAAACATGTGAAATGACCCTGAAATGTTCTTAGGAGGGCAACTTGTTCTACCAGCATGCTTGAACTTTTACATTTCAGCAGTGTGAAAGCCAGTTTAGACATGAATTACTTGTGATAGAGACATCATCACCAAGTGTTACTAAATGATCACAAATGAGCAGTTAGCAATTTGAAAGCACTCAAATTCTGAAATGTTTATTTAATGGAACTGATATCCTAACTAATGCTTGCTACAGGTCAAGTGAAAAAATGCAGATACAAAATCAAATAATAAAAATACATACCACATTCTACCCTGCTTTTAGATTATGATTATTTTCACTTTACCCATAAGGCACCATTTACAAAAACTCATCTTTATAAATGCTTGTGCTTTGCACCACTGTAGTTGCTGTGGTGTGCTTAAACTGAAAACTGAGTTTCCCTGTCCAAAATACTATCTATTATTGTAATCAGACACTTGTGCATGAAACAAAAACATAAAAGACCAGTCTGCTTTTCAACAAGTGAACAGAGACTTTAGGGCATTTCAGCACCTTCTGAGGAAAAGATCTCATATCTTCAGGAACCTTCTGGACACAGTCCTGTGCCATGTGCTCTAGGATGGCCTTTCTTGAGTGGAGAAATTGGACCAAGTCCAATTTCTCACTATGGTCCCTTCCGACCTGACCCATTCTGTGACTCTCTGATGTGTGAATAAAGTACCAAACACTGATCACAAGTGTGCAGTCCCTGTGCTAGTAGTCCATAAAGTTCCACCTGTCTAACTAAATTTTTGGGAAATACTTTGAGTAAAAAAATTTTGTTTGGTAGTCAAAAAGGGGACTTCAAGAAACATTTGAACTGCAACACATGAAACCCACAGCACTGGAAATAAATTGTCAGTAATGATCTTGACTTTATTGCAACTTTAGAAGCAAATTAATTCATGGCTTTTTCTGTAAATGTTGTAGCAAACATCATCAGCACTAGTTTGGCCCAAAAACCTAGAAGCCTGTGGTTCTTCCTGCTGCAATGGGGTGAAATCAAGGAGGGGCAACTGTGCCCTGCAAGAGCCAAAAGAGCTCTGGAGGCACCTGACTGAGGCTGCACTACCTCTGGACAGGCACATCACAGTTCTGCCTCATTTTGTTATTTAAAATAGTTCTGTATGGCTTGTATAGGTTCACACATGATAACCATGGGTAGCAGGGAGTGAACCCAGGTCTTCCATCCTTGGCAAGGACCTTAGGTAATGCACCAGTTTCCTTACCTTTTTGTGATATTCCAAGGCACAGAAGAAATCTGTGAATCTGCTATAGCCAGTGTGACTCAGAAAACTGTGATTTTTTCTGCTGTCCTAGTGATCTGCTGTGTAAAAAAATCCTAAAAATTAACAGTGCTGGAATTACAAGGGCTGTAACAGAGGTTATTTTCAGGTCTAGGTTTTCAAAACTATTTTCTTTGATTTAGGTTTTTATTTTCTTGCCACTTGAGAAAATTCAGGACACAAGACCTGTGTTAAATATATATAAATATATATAAATATATAAATAAAAATAAGAATGCTCAGTATCTTTTTTGGAAGGAAGACCCAGACTGTGCTACATTGCCATCAATAGAAATGTGAGAAAAAGAAATGGAGCCAAATTCTTTTGCAGCAGGGGAGATTAGAGAATATTGTGAATATCATTGCAGCACATATACTGAGTTTCCCAAGGGTATCTCATCAACAACAACTTCAAAAGTTACTTTTATGCCACTTCCACTCAGCTGACAAGAACACTTGACATTTTGAGAAGGTTTAGAATAGAAAACATTAGCAGTTCGTGTTGATCATGCAACTCATTGGCAAAAACACTACTGTTTAAATATCACGTTCAGTCATCGCTGGATTGCAATCTAATGAGCATAAAAGATGAGTACTTCTCAAAAGTGACTTGTCTTGTAACTCTTACGGTTACAAACTTGTAAAATTAAAACTGTGGACATTTACTTCCATCCAAATACTATTTTCAAGGTCAGCATCCTTTTGTGCCTTGGAAACGTGTTCCAAAGAGCTGTTAATAAATAGGATACTGTACTTTCTGCTCAGTGAAGTCTCAGTAGAAATTTTCATTATTATGAACAGGATGAGTAATCTTGCTAATAGTATAGTGACCAAGTGTGTTCTAGCTAGTCTTTGAGCACTTATAGCTTTACAGATGTTATCTAGCCATTTTCAAGAGTAGCATTCCAGGTGAGTAGTCAAATAAAAGGAAATGTAATGTCCTCTCTCTTCCAACTGACATACACACACTGCTTGACTTTTCCCTCAGTTGAACGAACTAGTGTTTAAAATTCACTTTGGCATGGATCAAGGAGTGGGATTGTTGATATCTTTAACTTGGTTGTTTATTTAACTTCCCAGTACATAATAATTTGTATAAAAATTACCTTCCCCTAAATATATCTGAGTGGCTATGTTATATTATACTAATGACTGCAACATGCAGAAAGCTAAAACAAGTACTTTGCCAGTATCAACAGAAATTATGAAAATACAGTTTGCAGCAATGTATGAATTATTGCTGCCAGCTTGCAGCTCCCAAGTTGACTCCTGATGAAGTTATAAATTGTGACAATGAGTGCTGTTTCTATCTTGAGTAACAGTGTGGCCCAATTTCTGCTGTCATAAATGGAGACTAAATCCATTACAATTGGGTGGTTCTATTTCTGTACAACTAAACTCAGAGTTATCCTTTCAACAATCAAATAATGATGGTGTGAGTTGGACACAGAACCACACAGTAATTTCTTTTGTGTGGTTTCAGCCAATTCAGGTACAGAGGTGGAAGATAACTCAGTGACTCAGTCTGGGAGTTAACTTTCACCAGGATGTGCGGTTCAGATCTTTGTTCACTAGCAAGGTGGTAAAAGAAATCTAATTTCAAGCTCCATTGGAAATTGAGGGGAAGCAAACAATATCTGAGAGATAGAAAGCAAGGAAGGGATAGGATAAAAATTAATGAGAGATATAAGGGGTGGGGAGAGGAATGGAATTGTTTATCTGAATCCTCCCTAAACATCTTCAGAGACTTCATTCCAGGCCATACTAGTTTTAGCTTCTTAAAAACACATCCTCCCTCTTGTTTTAAATAGGAGCAGGCTAGAATTAGAAGCACTTATCCAAGCCATCCAAGCTTTAACTTTCAGGGCTCAGAAAAAAAGGGACCTGGGACTGAAACAGCTTTGGTTTGGCTTTTGCAAAGACCAAACCTGCCCTTCCCTTTCCCCCTATATTTAGGCTAAAGCCTTAATCAGAGAACTAGCAGTGAATGTATAAAAACAGCACACACACTAAACACTAAAAGAACAACTGCAATTCAGCTGCTTCACTCTATGCAATGCTGACTTATGGGCTACTGAAAAGATAGGAGAACTATGAAAGGAAGCATTTGGGGCTGTATTGTTATAGTAGCAAGGCTGCCTCTACAGACTTCCACTGATGTTGCATCCCAAATCTATCTGTGATAGATAGCTTACATCTTGGTTGAGGGTATCTGAAAGTCTGAAATATTTTCAAGTATGGTATATGTACCCTGTTTTACTTCATCACTTGATTTCTTTACGGGGGTAATCTTCACTCTTTGTGTTTATAGAAAGCTTGTTCTCCAGGTTAGAAAATACTAATTGCTTTCATTGTTGGACTTCTCCTGAGCTTCATCATTAATTATAAATATATCTTCTTCAAATCTTTTTTACACAATATTTTGTTTGGAAACTTCACTGTTTAAAGATCTGTAACATCACAGTTTGCCAAAGGCCATATTGTCTAAGGGGAAAGAGTATCCAGAATGAAATGCTTTTCTTCTTTATCCCCTTGTACAATAATGCCTCATTACTGTTATTATTTGCAAAAGGGATGATTTTTCTATTATCAGCATATCGCTTTACTGCACTGTCAACATAACAGCTATTAAAGGAAATAAATTTTAAACATGTTTTGCTACAGATGTCAACCTCTAGAATCTTTGGGAATTTTTAACAGTTATTTTCCAAGACTTTTTAAAAAGTTTCTGGAGTACAGAAAGCTTGCCTATTCTAATCATAATTGAAGCATTTTTAAATTGGTATATTCCTTCTGAAGATACATCCACTAACAAAAAATTATATGGAAAAAATTAAAGATATCTCAGAAAAATCCCAGGCAATCTTAGTGCATTTGTCATTAGATTAATCTCTGTTTTATAAGTATTCCACTGATTCTTTTCAGTTCTTTCATCTTATTTTCTGTGTATTTTGTTAGAGAATAGTTGCAAACTATTTGTCTTTTCCAGGTAGAATATGGAATGGTTGTTGCACCTATCCTTGGAATGTCTTGGTCAGAATTTTTACTGAAGAAAATAGAAATCATAAATACTGCAGATATTTTCATACACAAGAAAAACTGGATGCTCTAGGACACATTTTGAAATAAAATTATTGCATAAAAGTTTAAAACCTACCTAACAACAACTTCCTCACCATGGAAAACATCTGTACATGATGATGATGCATACAGAACTGTGATTCAGTATTAGTGTAATTTCCTGTAACAGACAGCCAAATTTTAGGACTCTGCATAGAAGACAAACATCTTCTGCTGACTCACCCTCTTCTTGCTCCATATTCAGTATTACAATATTACTGGTCAGTATCACCTTTGGGTGAATGCACATCTGTCCTGCTTTTATTCCCTTCTATGGAAGGAGTTTAGACACAACTTAAGTGAGATGTGAAAACAGGTGAAATTTCCACCTGCAGTTTTACACATTTTTTCCTATGCAGAAAAGTCTGGGGTCTGGGTTGGGCTGTTTTTGGGGGTTTTTTGTAGTTTGAGTTAACATCACAGATAGGCTCATGGGTGGGTATACATCCAATATAATATTGCTGTAAGAACAGGTGGGAATAGCTGTGGGGACTCATTAGTTTTACTGTTCCAGTGTTGCTGCCAGAAAATTACATGCTGCTTTTCCCCAGTCCATTTTAAACAGGAAGAGCTGCCAGAAGCTTACCCACTGTTTTCACATAAGTTGTATATGATCTGAGAGGTGGGAGTTTTGGGGTGGCACATCCATTCACTCACATCTCTGAGAGACAACCAAAGCCATTTGGTTTAACCTGGAGAGTGAGGCTGTGAGACTCACTGGGGAAGGAGCTGCTGCTACCAGCAACAGACAGGAGTTTCCTTCTCTGCAGATTCACATTTGCTGGAGCCTGATGGATGGATCTGTTCATTTCTTGCTAGTGAATGCAAAGGCAGTGCACAAATGTGAGACTACACAGTAGCACTGGTGGTAGGCAGACAGTAAATTATAGGATTACCTGATGTCTTGCCTCCTTGAGAAACTAGGATCACTAAAACAGGAAAACAATTACTTCAATCTATAAGAGAATTGGCATAGAGAAGAATTGTGAGATTGTTTATATTTCAAACAGAAGCAAAAGAAGACATCTCTGCTATCTCCCTGTCCTTTTTTCTGCACTAAGTGTTGGAGCATGCTGTCCTTCTGGCTTACAATGAAATTTCAATCTATGGTGGTGCCAGAGAACAGAATGTCTTGTGGAAGTTCAGTGTCATCCCAAGTGAAAAGAGTAAAGTATTGGATTTTTACCTACTGTTGCTGATGTGTCTTGGTGATTCAAAAACCTTCAGGCATGCCCATTTCCAGGGACTGGAGCAGATCAGCTTGCTGAGGGAGCATGCACCACCCTCTACTTCACCATTCTACTGGCAGAGAGGCTGGGAGTACTGCCTTAGAGCAACTCAGTGACCTGCTTTGTTCCTAGAAAGAAGAACACCTCACCAAGGAAGGATACAAGAGTTTTTTGAAGGGTCCTGTAGTAATCTGTGGACTGAGATTATACACATCATAAACGTGGGGTGAGGAGAGAGGAAATGCAAGATGCAGTTGAGTCCTGGCCTAAGAGAGGAAGAGTATGTAGCAATGCTAAATTTAGTTTGTCTCTGTGTGTAATGCTCTTTGTTGTGCTAGATAACTTCAAGAATTACAAACTGCCCTTATGAATAAACAAATCAGAGGATTGCTGCAGGCACACCGAGAATACAATATGTGTATGAGATGTTATGCAGTAAATAATGAGATGTCTTCATGATATTGCAGCCACATGCTTTGCATGGAGCACTTAAATATTTACCATAAGTAAATCCATTAGAAAAGACAATTGTTCCCTCATACTGACTTTCTCCAAGCCAGTGCATTGAAAATAAGCTGTTTCCTGCTCTAAGCATTCCTTTAGAGATGACAGGAACTCCCCCACCACAGCCTCTAGTGCAGGAACAATTTGTGTTCGTGCTTTCTTTTTGCTAAGGATTTTGTAGTTTGGACTTTGTTGATGTACTTCTGCTGCCATCTTAACACAGATCCCAATGTGATCTTGAATTTAGGGAATGGAAAATCCTGATAAACATCCGGGCTGCTGTGAATGCAAAGGACAAAGCCTTTGTAGTAAAATGTCTCTGACATACGCCCATGAAAAGTGTTTGATGTGCTGTAAAAGACATCTGTCTGAAAAAAAAAATTGTTTTTCCTCTCTGGCTTTGTTGAGCAGACTGTAGAAGTAAATGACACAAAGTAACCCTTCTTTTCCTCTCCTACTGCCCCTCTCTTTGTTTGATCTTACAGTGATGTGATAATGGTGAGTCTGTAACTTGAAAGTAATTTCTGTAAAGACTTATACCGTGAACAGAGGGGTTTTATTTTCTGCTGCTAAAGGGAGATCAAAGTATGATCTAGAGATTAGACCTGTTTTGAAAGAGAAAACTGAGTGGCCTATTTCTACCTCTGTCACTGAATTGCTGCATCAAACTGAGCAAGTCACTTAACTTCTCTGTGCCCTGAACCTTTGCTGTGTACTGAAGCATTCAGCTCTTTCGCTAATAAACATTTTATATGGCTTAATCATAAATGATTGCCTGTGTGCTAGTTAGCCACAGTCAGTGCAAAGTTTATTATACTTGTTTTCAACCTTTACACCAATTCATGGAACGTGATGGCTGGTTTTGATTTAATTTTGGTCACAGTTTGCAGGAAGGAAAGGAAGAAAGCACTGAGATCCACAGAGTAGCTGGAGGCAATGGCACAGACTGCAGGCTGATGGGAATTTCTGGGCTCAGGGCTGTACTTTACAAAGGATGCTGGCATCAGCGAAGCATTATTACAGTGTTTTATATTGGTCTGGATGAGTTTAAACAACCAGCTGAGCTACTAGCAGCAATGTACACAGTGCAGGCCAACCTTCCAAATAAGTCCTGTGTCTCACACTGACTCTACTTGACTTTTGGTCACCAGGTTTTTTCTGTTGCTCAACCCAGTTCAAACAACACTAGCTGAGGTATGCTGGCCTCCTCTTACAGCTGTAGTTTCGAGGAAGTGCTTGCTGGTGAGCTCAGACCAGCACTTGAGTAAGTCAGGTCTGCAGTCTGCAGTATTCTTGCATCTGCACGAATGCACAATCTGCTGAAAAGCACTCAACTGCCCAAGCCCTTCAAATACCAGGGTAAAGCTGTGTCAACAGTTGTCTCCCTGACAACCTTCTGAGCACTCTTACACGTGGAAGAAATCAGCCAAAATTATTCTATAAAGAAAAAAAAACCAAAACGTGTGGAAATCCCTCTGCTTTAGGCAAGGCTGCAGTTTTACCATTTGCAAAGAGAGAAAGATGTCAGGAGTGTCCCACTCTGTGGCAATACTGAAAATTTAATCTGTAAGTACATGCAAAGGCAGTGTGATTAAATCAGAGGTACAGGAGCAATACAATACTATTATTTGCAGAAAAGCAACCTCACATCAGTTCTGCATTTTGTGCACGGGCAGCCTAAGAGAAGAGACTCCATGATTCAAAATGTCTGCAGTCTGCATCCCTGGAGAATCAGTAGGAGTTGAACGTCCAAATGTTTTATGCGTATTTGAGGGAAACAAAAAAGCTGCCTTCTCCCAAAGTATCAACAGGGAAACTGAGGAATAAAGGAATTAACAAGTTCTGTGCATGGTGACACATTTTTGGGTTTGTTTCTTTTTAATTTTCTTTTTATGTATCTGAGAAAAGAGCAAATTCCCTGAATTTCCCAGTAGGATATGGCAAAGCAAGCCCCATGAATCCCAGCAGCAGTTGCAACAGAAACTTCATGCCCTCTGTCCTTTGTCCTTCTAAGGGGAAATGTTGGGTGGCATACAACATTTAAAAGTTAATGACAGGCTAGCCAGTAAAAGTGAAGACTTGCAGCTTTGGGTTGCAGCAGAGAAACAGGAGGGCAGACTGTTCATACCAAATGTCTGAGAGTACCTTATTCACGGGAAGCACTGGCAGACTACAAAGTACTCTGTTAATTATTGTTGACATTGCATAGAGAGCTTCATGCTGTTCTTTCTCTGCCTGCTTTGACTTAATTTGTTTGAGAAAGTACTTTTTCTGTGCTGCAGATTATGTAAATTCATATACTCTACTGCACTGACAGATGTGTCTTTGTTTTAGAAGAAGCCATTATTTTTTTTCGGTGCTGAATGTGAATGGAGCATTTCACACTGGTGGCTTCCAAAAATATTTATAAAGTGAAGCTGAGCAGCTCAAAATATTTTGCCCTCCCACACTGACATTCACAAGCCTTTATAGCAGCATTATCAAAAGCATTTGCAGTGGAACGTGCATGAGTTGGCCACAAAGACTGGGTTAGTCAACAAATGACTGAAGGCACACATTTTAGTCAGCTCTACCCCACACAGTACAGCAGAACCCAGTTTCAACTGTAACTAACAGGGCAATTATTCTATATTGTGGGTCAAAGACTATCTTATAATGACCCCTTTCTCTTGTAACTCCTGCATATCTGAGGAAACAAGATTAAGAAATAGAAAGTAATATTCTCCTTTCTTCCTCTTTCAGCTGGTAAAATGTGGTTGGACTGTGCACTAACTACCACAGGCAGTGCTTATTCTGAGGGCTGATAGCTGCTTGTAGGTTTGATATCTGGCTGTGAGGGGTGGCACTGTTTGCCTTCCATATTTACATTCCACTTCCACTGACCATTGCCTAGGTGTTCTCCAGCTCACTCTCCCACTCTGAGTCTTCCTGAACATGCTGCTAAGAAACACAGCATGCTGCAGCCACTTGGGCAGAGAAAAAGGCTCCCTGTGAGCATGTAAATGCATCAGGCTTCCTCTCAGATTTCACTATAAATTAAAATGACCTCTCTGCCAATTGATTGTAATGACTTCCATAGCCTTCACCACTGTATTGAAACCAGGGCTTTCCACACATTTCTCCCCACTAGGAGTTATCCAAGAGAGCTACACCAGCAATCTGTGCCCTCCAGCTGCAGGCAGAAGAGCTGTCTGGCTAACTTCATTAGTATGGGCATGATAATAGACACACAATGACTTCAATGATAAGACTGGGTGACTGGGTGTACTTCATGTCCATTCTTAGCTTTGTGCATTTCCATCTTTGAAGTTTTAAAATATATAATGAACAGCAGTGAGTCCAAGGAATCTTACTTATAAATCCACTACAAAATGATAGCTCCGCTGGCTTTTGTCAGCCCCTCCTGTCCCCAG
The DNA here is from genome assembly GCF_050655825.1 of Lonchura striata. NCBI lineage: Eukaryota > Metazoa > Chordata > Aves > Passeriformes > Estrildidae > Lonchura > Lonchura striata. The sequence goes on along the minus strand of NC_140740.1, from coordinate 79,864,659 downwards.
GAGTGAGGGCTATGCACCATCCTAACACACTCTGATTATCCTCAGTAGGCAAATGGATATGAAAAACATTTTAAACAGGGGAAGTCTCCCCACCTAAATTAATACAGGGAGGAGCTCAACAGCAGGGAGAGGGAATATTTGTCATACACTATCCTGTCTTCCTAAGCACAAGTTTGCATTGATTAAAAAATTGTGAAAAGTTTTCTCAACAATGAACAAGGACTACAGCTAATCTCCTTCTTCATTATTTAGGAGATAAAATATCTCTCTAGTATATGCAGTGATTGCACACAGCATACGATGCCATTTTCCTTCAATGGGCATAGAAGTTTCTTTCCTCGTAATCCTTGCATTGTTTGGACACAATCCTTTTTCAAACATTTACACTTTTTGCATTGCTAGATGTTAATTTTTTAATTCCTATTGAGTGTGTGACCCTTTTGTTGTCTATATGCAGTGTTAATTCTGTAATATTTAAGCATACCTAAATGAAAAGTGTCTCAGCTGAAGAAAATTTTCAGTGTTTTTTTTCTGATAAGAAGACAGTTATTTTGGGTTTCTTGCTGCATTTTGGAGGCATGTGCATTAAAGTTACTTCTAAAACCTTGAAACAGGAAAGAATAGCACACTTTAAAGCATATGTTGCCATGCATTTGCTACCCTCTCACTTATAGCTTGCAGCAGGTGAAAAAAGCAGTAATGGGTGACTAAGAATGCAATAAAGGAAAGAAGTCTGGAGAACAGTAACAGCAAACACATGCGGTCTTTTGTAATCTGTGAACTATTAATTTCCTTTAGTGAATTTGTAGCTTAATTAAAAAAACCCCAAACAAATTCAAAACAGTAAACAAGATGAATTTTCCTTTTTGCTCAACAAAAAGTAAGAGAATACTAATAATTTTGATTAAAATATTGCTGAGGATGCCATGACTCTAGTCCTTGTGGACTAGTTTTGAACAGAACAGAGTTTGCTTCTATTGCTACCATGCCAGGGAAAGCAGGAATTGATATGACAGATCATTTCAGACTATATGAAGTTATGATATAACTGGGTTATGTCATGATGGTTGACAGAGATGTTCCTCTAACATGAGGTAGCCCTCCAGAAGGAGGGTGATGTGTGTCTGTGCAGAATGCATTTGTTTTCGATGGCCAAGCCGTGAGTGTGAAGTAGGCTTCCATTCCTCTGGGACCTTATCTCAGATTACACCAGCTCTGACTGCAAGTGAAGAGCACCTTTCTTTGACCTTGACATTACTGGAATAAATGTTTAGAGGCATGTAAAACCTCAAAACAAACACTCCTCTCCTTGGGGAACAGATAAGCGAACCAACACGTGGCAGATGACAGTGACGTTACTTAATGCGTGACCGATTCGTGTGTATATTCTGCTCTCACTGGAGTTGTAAGTGGCCACAAAAGAAAAACAGGTCATGTTACTGGTGTGCCTGGTGTATTCGTGAGCAGGTCCGTAGGTGTATGCCTTGACAGAGAAGCAATGTTTGAACATAGTGGATTTCCCAAGGAAGACCTGAATATTATGCAGAAGTCTTGCTAGAGCTTTTGAGCTTTGTAAAAATTCAGTTTCAAAATTCACCTCCCACCCAAAAAGTACGAATGAATTTTTGCAACCAGCTCATAAAATCTTCCCATTGCAACATGGTGATTCTGTCTTAAGAAAGACTCTTTCGGAAAAATTTACTTGGGATTGCATGCTTATGACCGGTAGGTGTACAGTCCTTATGTGAAGCACCTTCTATCAAGAGCAACCTTGCCACGGCCCCTCCTCAGGTGGAGACAACAGATGCCTAGCAGCAGCTACAGGTGTGTTTCTCCCTGAGATGCTCAGCTGCATGGAGAGATAGGAGAAACAGAAACTGGTCAAACTGGTTCTGGAGGCCCCGTTAGGGGCTCCCTGATGTTGGGTCTTGTTCAGGCAGGCTGTGAAGCCCAGTGCGACATGGTGACTTCCACTGGAAAGAGCCTTGCACTCCTTTATTTTTTTGATCTTCTCTTACTCCCATTTTTGTCTTAATTACTTCTCTCCTTTTTATAGCGTTTTGTGTGAAAGAATACACTGGCAATGCTAAGTACTGCATTGGAGAGAGGCCCCAGTTAAACTGGCTCCAGATGTGCTTGAACTGGCCTGGCTGTGCGCGCTGGAGAGCAAAGCCTGCCTCCTCCTCGGCTGGGAGCAGGCACCCATGTGCCAGGCGATGCACGTGGCTGGCTGCCACAGTTACTAACCTAGTATTAACTGCATTAATTGTGGACATAAACAGTGTTTAGTGCCAAGCATGTCACAAGCTGATTATAAAAGCTGTGGTGTAGGCAGAGTTTCAAATTGTGCTTCACTTTTAATTTCCAGCGCCCTTCCCCTCCCCTTCTATTCCCCCCTCCCCCTCTTTTTTCCCCTCCCCCTCCGAAATTCCTTGAATGTGTCTGTGTATTTACCAAAATACAAATGTGTACCAAGCGGTAGAGCTATCGTGCTGTAAATACTATGAGTACCTGCTAATGGCCGGGAGCAAATTGTCTGCAGGCGCCTGGAGTCAGGGCTGGAGCGCCGGCAGACCCCGGCAAAGGAGAGCCCCCTGCTCCCCCTGCCCCGTCCCGTTCCGCTCCGCCGCTGGGCGCAGCTGACCTACTTTTTCTGCATTTCTCTCCTCACTGCCCCGACCCCTCCTACGCGCGGGGCTCGACGGCTTTTAACCCTTGGAAGCGCAGCAGCCGCAGCTGCGGCTCCCGGTCCCGGCCGGCCCCGGGGCTCGGAGCCGGGGCCGCGGGGATGCGGCGGCGGCCGCGGGGATGCGGCGGCGGCCGCGGGGATGCGGCGGCGGCCGCGGGGATGCGGCGGCCGCGGATCGGGGCTCGTCGGGCTGGGCCTGCGAGCAGCCTTTGCCCGCAGCACCACCCGCTGGGCGGTGTGCGGACACGGACTAGCCGCACCGGGCTGAGCCGCCGCTTCTGTCTGCTCGCACACTGCCCCGAGCATCCCCAGGACTGGTGTCAACTCGGCTCCCTGTGATTCTCCCGTTTCTGCCATTAACGAACCTTTAACAAAACAAATAATAATTGTAATACAATGAAGTACCTAGAATTCACAGAAATGGCGCTGTTTGCATTTCTGTACAATGCAGCCCCACCTTCCTGCAAGGGACAGGACATCAAAGCGTTTTGGAGAGGCTCTGCCCTTTGTGGCTCATGCTCTGGCACCTGGTGTGGGAAAGGCTGTGTGATTATGGTGACAAAACATGTCTGACACAGCATACGCTGAATACTGGCTTGGTGTGAAGAGCACATTGTAGGTGCTTTGTATTTCATACGCTTAATGTGGTCAAATAGTTGCTCAGTATGATATTCAGGTGATTAATTGTAACTCACTTTTGGATTGCGCTTTGCCTCTCAGTGTTTTTGCTAAAACAATGGATTTGTCTTTTGCTCTTTTTAGAACAATATTAGAGGAAAAGCCCTTTAGTGCACAAAAGTCTGGGAAGGGGGAAGATAATATTCTCACATTTTAAAATATAATACTCTTTCTAGAAAGGCCAGAAGGAAAATGTTCTGAAATTAAAAAAAAAAAAAAATTGCATTGGATGCGCACCTTCTAACATGTAAAAATGTTTGTGTGCATTGAAAAGTGTCTCCTGGGTTTTAGTTGAGATTACTAGAAAACTGTGGAACTTGTCAAAGTGTTTCCTCAAGTATGTAAACACTACTGAGTATACAAACAAATTGCATTCAAGTACATGAAGATAATGGCATGGTCACTTTGTCCCAAAAAACTGAAGTTTCCCTGGTGCAGCTGGTGAAACTTGGAACAGAAGTAAAACTGCTGGGAAAGGAGTTTCCTAGCAGCATGTATTTCATAGGTTCAGGACCAATGGGCGTCCATGGAGTAAACAAACTCTGTGGTCACTGTGACCGTGGAGTAACAGCTGTGGGTCACTGTTTTGGCTGTTGTTGAAGGATAGTGGGGATGGGCAACAAATCTTGTTTCTGTTCTAGAGGAAGGCCACTTATACTGTTGGTGAGAGCATTATCTGTGTTTTGAGAATGTGCTTAGCTATGCTCCATTACTTTGTCACATTTCTACTGAGTGGCCACTGACCTATTTGTAATCTGTTTCGCAGAAGTTTTATTTTGAGTGTGGTAAATGGAGAGTTGTAGGGACATCTGGGAATGATCTTCCCCCTCCCACAAAGGAGGCACCTTCAGTCAAGCTTTGGGCTATCTAATGGTGTTGGATTATCCTCAGTTAATGTCATACTCTCCCGCTCTTAAGGGTAATAAATAAATAAATCCCCTCCTGACTGTCAGATCTTTCAGCAGCCTTGATAAGAATAACTGCCAGGTGTGTGTGATAAGGCTGTGGTCCTTGGCAGCACTTTAGAGTAGTGTTCATGAGGAACTACTGGGGTAGTTCCTGGAAAAGCTGGATTTTATAGAGGGATTACAAGTATTTGTTCACCTAAATGAAGAGTGCTGCTGGTTCCCCTATGTCTTTCTAAAAACACAGTAAGAACATTGGGTTGAAAATGGCTGTCACTCAAAAGTATAAATTAGAAGGACTACAGGGTACTGCCAGTAAACTCTCTACCTCTTTTGCAGCTGTCTTTGAGTAATTATCCTGGTTACCAGATGGTTTAGTCAGGATTTGTTTCTCTTGATTGTTTTCAAAGAACTGTACGCAAGTTGCAGTTATGTTAAAGGACAAAGAATTTGCACTTTACACAGAGAGTAAATTTTGAGTATCCATGAAAGCAAAAACATGAAAATTCTGTGAAGTAATTGGTAGGCAGAACCAGCTCAAATTTAGTTATCAGTTACTATCACAATGTGATCTTTGGGGTTTTTTTAACGAAAAATTGAGTATTTCTTTACATCATTAATGATTAAGTTGAAAAGTAAGCAATGACTGCAAAAGTTAGTCTAAGTTCCAGAGTTCATAGGATACACTTACTAAGGGGAATTTTTTCTATGTTTTTAGGTTAACCCAGAGAATCTGTGATATAGGAAATAGAAACTATGTTGAATGAGTGCCACCAAGTGTCCTCCTGCAGAATATGAAAGCCCAGGTCTTTAGTGGGAGCAAAAACCAGACTGCACCATTAAATAATTTTGAATGAGACATCTCAGAGACAGAGAATTCTGTTAGAGTGAGAGGAGTTGCAATTTTTATTCCACTGAAGTGCAAGAGCAAACTCTGGAAAGCTGATAAAGGTGAATGTGTGTGGTAGGGGCAGAACAAAAGGATAATCCTAGTCCATCCTGTTTGTCTCCCTGTTCCATTTTGCTTATCTTCTGGGTGAGTGATCAGCATTGACACTGGACTATCTGTGTCTGTGCTGCTCTGTGTCAGATGATGGTATGATACACCTTATCTCTCTTTGGCAGGGCTGGTACTTATCACAGGACCACCTAATATGTAACATATGTTACAGATCTGGCTGTTAACAACTCCGTTTTAGCCCTTCTTCTGCTATTATTGTTCCCAATGCTGAACATATTAATAGCTGTCATGGGGGCAAGGCTGAGACTTGTGAGTATGAACATCAGAGATTCAACAGAAGAAACAAGCTAGGTGTTGTCAAAGGCCTGCCGAGACAGTTTCATCCTGAATTCCCTGTAGATTAAAAGTTCCTGAAGGATCTTTAGATTTTCTGTTCATACACAAGAATGTGTCTAAAGAAGGAATATTTGTATCAGCCTTACAACTTTCTGAATTTCAGTTTGATTCAAGAAATAGATACTCAAGTGTGTTGAAATTCCAGTTGCATTTCTCTATGCTGTGTGTTGGAGCAAAAGAGTGATGCCAAACAGCCATTTTACATTGCACACAATAATAGCTGCTCCTTGCCATGCTGGAGTTCACTGCCTGAATTTCCACACTGCAGCCAGAAACCATGTCTAAAGCAGCTACACAAAGAGTTGTGGTAGGCAGAAAACTTAGTATCTCTCCTCAGAAATGTGAAGTGCCTTTTGTTCTGGTTAAACAGCAGAAGGGGAGTAGATTAGGACAAGGGTCTAGCCAAAGAGACTGTTTATTGAAGGGTTTTGGTAATGCACTTATTTGGACAGAAATAGTTTAGGTCACGAAATGTGCTGAAGCCTGCATACAGAAATTGAACTTTTTTTTCCTGGAATATATTTATTTATAGATACACTGATCAGTCACCCATTAAACTTGGAGGAGTGCCAGGGAGCAAAGACAACACCATATATTTTGGGGACTCTGGGCAGTGAGGAAGCACAGAGTCTCTGTTTAATGAGCAGCCCATTGTATGTCTCAGGACCTTTCCAGAGAAGTTAATGGGTGAACAGATTTCTGCTGGCACAATTTTTCCAATGTAGCACTCTTTGTTCTGCTCTATTTTATTTCACTATAACTTAAAATAGTGAGGTTTACCATTGTCTGAACATGCTGTGGAAAAACTCACCGTTGAAGCTCACCTTGAAACTCTCCTTTTTTGATGAAGAGTGGAACTGCAAAGTACAGAGACAGGCATCAACATATTGACCTTTATTTGAAAGGACTTTCACTATTTGTATAGGTGATAAATAGCTTGTGGTACCTATTTTGTCCAAAGGGGGCAATTCTCAAGTGATTTGCTCTCACTACGTGTAAAATTTGTGCTGTTGATTTGGTATTTACCAGTATGCAGGGATATCTAAGCACCACTGAGTGATGTGCTGGATAACTAAACTGCCCTCTGTGTGTCAAGGCAAAGCTAGGTGCTAGATATATAACAACAAGGGGAGAAGTTCCTTTGGCTCAGATAAATGTCTAAGCTTTCGTTTAGTCAAAATTAATTTTCTATGCAGAACATTAAGTAATTAGTTTTCCTTTTCCTCTTGTGCCCTTCCCAAGCACAATAGACAAAGTTATCAGTATTCTTGCCAGTAATTCACCTATTATCTCAGTTTAAAAGTATTTCATTGTTTCATGGACAGTTTTTAATATGCTGGATAATGTTCCTGTCAGGCTGTGATATCTGGGCATGATCTCACCCTTCATTCAAGAGGAAAAATAAAAGCTTCTTCTCTGAAATGACCAACCTTACTACAACTTTAAAAGCACTCTTTGGGGAGCTGAATAAAAGCAAATGGCAAACTAAAAAGTGTTGCTAAGGAACAAATCCAGATGCTTCCAGAACATACCAAAAAAAAAAAAAAAAAAAAAAAAAAAAAAGACGAAAGAAAGAAAAAGAAAAAGGTGCAGGGACACACCCACTGAATTGGACTAATGATTTCCAAAAGGAAGAGAGATATTCTATTATCCAATATTTCACTAAATAAGGAAATAGTAAGAAAATAAGAGCTTTGAGAGACAGTATAATTAATAAACATTAATAACATGAATGAGGTTGTTCTCCAGAGGAAAATATTTGCACAGGACCTGAATTTATAGTAAACATTCTACTTTAACAACGTCCATGGAAAATCACTTAAACAAGTTGCACAGTTGATTGGACACGTTGAGTTGGCGAGAGACAGGTGGAAACCCCACAGTAAAGGTGACGCAAGGAAAGTTGGTGCTGTCATGACAACTAATGTGTGATACGTGCAGACATGCCCTGCAAGGCAGTCCCACACTCCCAGCCATAGCAAAAGATGTTCTCAGCTTGCACTTTCCAGCTACTCAATAGTTGCAAGAGAAGGACCTCACAGCGGTAGGTGTTCCCATGTAAGTTCTTAATGCACACAGCTTCAGGTGTTTGTTTTTTGTGTTGCCTATCAGCATTTCATGTCTCTACAGAGCTTAGCTGGTTGACAAGGCTCAGTTTTCCTTTGATTCTTAGTCTTCTAACAGTGTGGGGTTTCTCATTGCATGTATTAATGTATCTTAATATCTGGCTACAAAAGGTCAGAAGTTATACAAAACAGCTCATGAATAGCTGATGCCTAAATAAGTCTTATATTTTTTTTTTAAATGTGAAATCTTGTATGCATCAAAACTTGCTGCAAGAAACGTTACCTGTGAACAAGTAAATGGCCAAAGTACAGATCAGTGGGTACAATTTACCAGAGCAGAAAGCCATGGAATGCCTCTCAAAATGAGGTGGCCAGTATGTTTTTTGTCTTGGAAAGAAACTATGGTTACCTTAGGTTTTATTTGATTAAATAACATAGAAATATGTTGATTTGTGGCTTTATTCTCCCAAGTTTCTTTTAATGCAATTATACCTCCATATGTCTTTGTAGAATATTTTTCCCACGACAAATAGTGTATGTATTTTATTACACAGAATTACATTAAAAGGCAAAAATTATTTTAAATAATTACTTGACACAGAATGTAACAATGAAAATACTCCTCCTTTAACAATGAAAATACTTCCATTTCTAGCTAAAGGCAACAATAAAACACTGTTTATTTTGTTGAGGACAGCTTTACTAACACCATACTAATTGATGCTTAATCCAACTTAATTTGAATTATTTCTGCTAAAGGCATTTGGAATGGACTCTGGAATACTGGTTCATATGGAGGAAGATAGGTATTTCAACTTTTTTTCCTAAGGTGTATTGGACATCCCTTTGGCTATAGGGTGAAAAAATTTGTGTTCTTCAAAGAGCAGTTTCCTTTTATTAAAATCTGCAGTCAGAGAAACACAGCTTTCATTGTGCTTTCTCCTATCTGAGTCATGTTCTCAATGGGTGATTGATCAACACACTGTCAAGCCTGGACATGGTAAACTACAAAAGCAACATGATGAATGGAATTTAAAATGTGTTTCAAAATAGAGGTCCTTCTTTATGATCAAAATGAAAGAAAATATTCCACGAGCATCTCAGATCAAAAATAAAACTGCCAAGCTAAATATGACAAAGTTATTTTAAGATTGTATTCTGCCATGTAGATATTGAAGAGAAAAATCAAACAGATCATGACAGACCAACAAATCAATTAAGCAATGTTACCTTTGGATCTCATCATTGCTCAAGCATCTTGAAAAGTCAAAAGAAAAGTTACGGTATTTGCCCATATTCCTGGACTAAAGTGTGTCTCCTGCCTCTCCTCCTATCATGTACCTCTAGTCCAGATCTCTGTGGATAGTGTCCTGAAGGAAGATGGCAGTTCTCCCTCCCTGAATGTGAGGTTTTTGATTACTGTGATTTCCTTGTATATTCAGTCTTCTTCAGTTTAATTACATTTTTCTTAATTTTTTAAGAAATGACACCTGGAGATATCACAATATTCTTCTTTCTTTAGATGCCTTTCTTTTTTCCCAGCTACTAACCTCATGTCTCATACTGCTTTACAAGGTAACACCTGCATTTACCTTCAGTCTTATGACTGTTCTTGAAATTTTAGACTACAGGCTTTCTGGGATAATTCCTTTCTTAAAAAGTAAAGGGCAGCATGATCTTGAGTAAGTGCTTAAACATAACAGCACAGTAAATAATGAATAATGAACAGGTGTTTTTTTTTTTTTTTAATCTGTAATAGAAAAGTTGGATTTTAATGTGACCGTTACTTGAAATAAGGATGACAATATTTTACAAAGTTACTGTCAGGAAGCTGCCATTAAGTAGTGGCCTGGTAGCAACACCTTGTGATCAATTCCCCAGGAGTGGCAGTTTCCAAGGTACCCCTGGCAGAATCTCAGTGCCGTTTTTCAGAATTCATCTTCTGGTTGATGAATGTTGGTGGCCTAACGCATGCTTCTCGTCATCCAACATGTACATCTTGTTAGATTTTGTGGTTAATTATGTGTAACTCCTCAGCCAGACTGGGCAGGCCAGTGTGCTGCTGGAGTGGTGGAGAGCCCCAAGAACTCAGTGAGAGACCCTGCTCCATCTCCGTGTGGCTGTGTGTGTACACGGACACATTTCCCACTGAGGGATGGTCATCCCAGGAACGATCCAGGGTCACCCACTTGTGTTTGCCCGAGGGCTGAGCGTGCCCACGTGTGTGGCTGGCCCTGCCCTCTCACTGGCCATGCTGGGGCACACGGGTGGTGTCACCCTGACCTCCATCAGGCCACCAGCTCTGTCAGCCCTGGAGTTTCGTAAATCCTTTGCATCTCAACGGGTTGCTGTCAACAGGGAAAGTGACACAGCGCAGCAATTCCAAGATGTTTCAGATGTCTTCAAAATAGCATGTCTAAAAGCTAAAAAAAACCAGATAATACCAATTTTTACTTTTTATTAGGAATTTTAGGTTGCACGCATAAAGTTACTGGAAGCATGCTTTTGTAGTTTGGTTAATAATATCTTTTTTAATAAGTGGAGTTTTGAATGAACGGCAATTGTTTCCTTCAGTATCTTCTCACAGGAGGCTAGTCAGAGTTTGCATAGGCTAACTTAACTTTCCTGTGTCTCAAGAAGATAGATGCAAGGAAATCCTTTGATAAAGTTGAAATGCACGTTATTTTGTTTGGTGGATACTGTTGCCCCCTGGAGGCCATTTCTGGGTTTTCAAACTATTAGATTGAAACTTAAATTAAAACTTAGAAATGTTTCCTATGATAAACAAAATATTCCCTTTAGCAATTAAAAATATTGTGACTTTAATTAAAAGGGTTTATGAGCTTATCAGAGAAATAACTTATTTCTTACTATGCTAATTATTTTTCTACATTTGCTGTTTAGATTTACAAATTGCTAGAGAGTAAAATTTAATTGGTTTTTAAGGGAGATGAATATTTAATTTGAATACAGTACTTGGGAAAAATAAGGATTTTGTGAATATGTGTGTGTGTTTTTTAAACAGTGTAGATAATCAGCCTAGGGAGTATGAATGTCTCCACATGCACTGTAGACAGGATTGTATGCAATGCTCATAGAAGTTGCTCATTTTGCTCATGGAAGCTGCTTGTATTGGTTATATTGCTCATGGAAGTGCAAGGGAAAGGGATGTACAAGGTTGTGACTAAAGGCAGCACTGGCCTCACTCAGAGTTTGGAGGTGCTGTGTTGCACCTGGTTAGAGCTAAAATCGAGGGCAGAGCTCAGAACTCTGTGTGGCCCCTGACAGCAAGGGCTGAGCTAATGGCCAAGTAACTCAAACCTCACATCCATCTCCTTCTCCTCAGCATGGTCTCCTGGAAAGGGAGCCCTGCAGGGCTTTGCTGTGGAGGCACATAGGGTGACCTGAAATGAGAGCGGAAACGAGATCCCTGCATTTGTGTGAAAAACATGTCCTCTTTTCCTTTCATTTCTGGGTCTGCTAGAGTCTTTCAGCTTTTTGCAATGGTTTTGTGCACGGGTATCTGCAATTGAGATTCAGCCTAGACACCAATAAATGTCAGCCACTGACCACTGGAATAAAATCACAACTACAGACCAAGTTCCACTGTTAATAATTAATTGGGTTGCTCATGCAGAAATATTTTTTTTTCTGTGACTACAAGCCTGTTTCTAAATATTTAGTTCTTACTGGCATTTTTAAACACTGTCACTAATGGTAGGAATTAAGTGTTAAGTTATACATGTTAAATTGTTTCACTTTTGTAATTATTCCCTTGCCTATGCCTGTAATAGACTTTTTCTGCATAGGTGTTGTACCTGTCAGCTGGCATTCTGATTTCTGCTGCTTTCCCTGCCTCCCAGAATAGTTTTGCTATTCTGCACTGGGCTTCCTGCCCTGGTGAGCACCAGCATTTCAGGACATAGCCATGCTGGCAAGAAAATAACCCCATACTAGTGCAAAGAGGATCAGGTCTGTGAAGGGAGCAGAGTAAGGGCAGTGCCAGGTACTGCTTCTCCTGCATATTGTCTGACCCCGGTACTGCTGATGTGTCTGGTGGTTAATGAGCCATGCACCAGGACAGACTCCCTGTTCTAGACCCCTTCTTGGTATTTGGCTGTTTCTTGCCATCCTCACATCAATCCCATGTTGCTGGAAGTCTGGCAGCTTTCTGAACAGGCATATGGCAGGCATTTGTTTCTCCTTGCAAACTCGTTGTCTGCAGGCTGTAATTTCCCTCCTGATCCTGTTCTTTCTTTACTTCCTCTCCTCACCACTGGGTTCAGTACATTGTTTTATGCAAAATGTAATCTGGTCTGTTTGCACACAGCTTCATTAGCACTTCATGTAAGCTGAGTTACAGCCTTTAAAACTACTGAAAATCAAAGAAAGGGTGCCTGGTGAGGAGTGCAATATCTGGGCTTGAATTGGTTCTTTTCTGCCTGTAATGTACCACATGCAGTAGGTTCAAGTGTTATAATATAGGAGGGTAATATCAGTTGAAGTTATTACTGTTTTTTCTGGGCACACTTGTGAATAAAGGTTTCATAATAATCTGTGATGTCAGGAATTTGTAGCTGAAGCTTGATATTCTTCCTAATTAAAAGAATTAAATGTTCTGCTGGTGGAAATGTTCAGTCTATGACATAGCTCAGCAGTGTTGATAAAGTGAAAATACTTAAATTTTGAGGATAATCTGATGATTTTAGTCTTATCAAATGAGATTACATTTATATGCCTCCACCTTGTTTTTACATATCTCTTGTGTATATTAAATTTAAATATTTATATGTAAACCAACATTAACAGTGTTTATTACTGTTCCTTCCAACATTCTAGCTTTAGAGATTAAGACATACAGAGAAATTAAGACAGAAAAGCATTGAGGATGCTCATGACAGTGAATGGAAAAGTCTTTACTTTCCTGCCTCTCCATAGGTTCCCTCTGTTTCTTCCTGCTGGCTCACAGCCTGTTTCTACATACCTAATCCCCCAGCCAGAATCCTTCTTATGTTGCTTTCAGTAGATATAAATATACATAAGCATAATTTAAAAAGTTGTCTCCAGTTCCTGAATGACCCTAGATGTCAGGTAAATGAGGTTGCCTCAGAGTTGCCTGCTGCACTCTTATTACAGAGGTGCTGGCACAGCCTGGGCAGGTGGGGACCCTGGCTGAGGCCACAGCCCAAGGGATCTGAGCAGCTCCAGGCTGAGGCAGAGAAGAACATCAGAGGAGGAGGAGGATGTTATATGGAAGGAAGGAGAGGGCTGCAGAGACTCTCACCCTGTGAACAAGCCAGTTCAGATGCAGGTGGCATGTGCAGTTCACACTTTTGAGAACATCTGGGACAGACCTGCCAAAATGGTCAGAATAGGTCTGATTGATGAACCTAAGATTGGGGTGTAAAGGGGCTTTTAAGGTGTTCATGATTAAGTTCCACCAGGCTGAAAATGGATGAAATATCCATTTACTATCCTTTTGAAAGGGAAAAGTATAAATCTATGCATTATTCACAGGCAGGAGGCTTAAAATGATGAACAAATGTTTTGGTTTCACCTGGGATACAGTTAATTTTCTTCTTAGTAGCTGTGGTTTGAATTCATTATGATACTAATGTTGATAACACACCTATGTTTTGGTTGTTGCTAAGTAGTGCTAACCCTAAGTCAAGGACAGCTGGCCTAAACTGAATGGCATGCCCAGTGTAAACTGGCTGGGAGCTGCTGATATCCGCTGGGAGATGGGCTGGACATCACTCAGCGGGTACCCGGTGAGCAACTGAGTTGTACATCACTTGAATTTTTGGGATTTTATTTATCTTTCTGTCTCTGTTGACTCAATTTTAAATACAGTTAGTGTTTTTATTATATTTTATTTCAATTATTAAACTTGCGTTCTTATGTAGGCCCACCTCCACTCCCCCACTGGTGTTTAGGGTGCAGTAAGCAAGTGGCCGTGTGGTACTTATTTGCCTACTGGGGTCAAACCATGGCCGAGAAAAATTATTATTTTTGCTTTCAAAATGTCATTTTTAACCTTGGTATGGTTGAGAGTTTGGTAGTGAAGAAATAAAGACTGCATATGAAATGAGACCTCTTGAGAAAACAAAAGGACTCAGGCCTAGGACTTAAGATAAAAGAAGGTGACCAAGGTCAGGGCAGATCAGCAGCACCATCTGAAAGATAAGTGTGCTCAGCTTGCTCTCCAGTGAATGTGAACAGAGAGCCTTTACCACAGTATTTGACACACACAGAGTGCTTTCCCAGGAAAGCCTTTGAGAAATCTGAACAACCATTATGGGGAGGCTGAGGCACAGATGAAAAATGAGCTGTCTCCCCAGAAAGCAAACACAGTTTCAGAGATAAATAATACTGGTATGCTGACTTCTGCTCTGTACTTGTTCTGTTGGTTAAAAAGCTGGGGAGGGAGGAATGTAGATATTAAGGCCATATTTCTCTGGAGAAGAGAGGAACTTAAAATATCCACCTCTGTTTGGAAATATGCCTCTTTTTCCTGTTAAAACCTCCAGTTTTAGGTACAAGTCTTTAATGGTCACCACAAGAAAGGTTTAGGCTAACCATGACAGCTAATCCCACTTTCTGTTTCTCCTCTGACCACAAAATGCAAACCCTAAGAGGTTTGAGGCAACGATGAAGTGAGAGCTGCCCTGCCTGCATGCTGGGTATTTACAGCTACAGAAATATGAATAAAGCGTGCTCCAGAGGGGCGTTAATTGCCATCAGTTATGAATACCACAGCAGGAAGGAGAACTAAAACCAGCGTGCAGCTTCTTTTGTTGGTGATGGAGGGCAAGCACAGCCACATGCAGAGGGCTCGTGGGAGAACGAGTTATTTGTAATTAACAGCAAGGAGGAGCTCTAAATTTAAGCAACTCTGTGGTGACCACAGTGCAGCCCAGGGGCTATCAGCACTGCCAGCATGGCCGGGGTTTGGCTTTGTCTGCTCTGGCAAATGGGTGGATAAATAGAAGATGGCACTGCTGCATGTGTGTGCATGAAGCAGCCAGCAAATTGGCAGGACTTCTAACACTTTTCTCCCTGTTAGAAGAGAAGTAGGAAAAAACCCATAATCAAATACAGTTACTGACACCTCTTGGTGTCAGGCATTGTGATGCACCAAGAGCCCCATCCTTAAGACCCCTGAAAATCAGTAGCTCAGTGTTCTTCCTTCTGGGCCTAAATTCCTGAGCTCAGTAAACCCCAAGCCTGTGCACAGCTGTTATGGTCTAAGTCAGTGTCACTGACTAAGGGAAAAAAACACACAAGACTTTTGGAAGGTCCCTTCATGCAAATTGCTTCAAATTAATTATTTACAGTTTACATTAGCAGCCACACTCTACACGACATCATTAAATTTTACAAGGCTGATGAACAGCTGCATCTTACACAATATTTTTTCATCTTTCCATGTAAGACACTAGTTCTTTCAAGGTTGTTCCCTAGGCAAGTAGCACTATTTTTTTCATTCAGCCACAGGGAAAGCTGCCATTTCTTCCCTGAAAAAATATACCTCTCTTTACTGTGAAGTATTAACAGTATTTCTTAAAAGCTAGTTTACTTTGGCCTTACAGGTAAGGCGTGTAGGGGGGGAGCATGCTCTTGAAATAATTCAGCAGATGACTTTATTTCATAGTTATGGTTACAGCTTACAGTGCTAATGACTCATGGCATAGAAATCTTCTGTAGAATACCTGTTTTGGAGAAAACTCCCTTGCCTTCATTGTCATGTTAACATGGGAACTTAGGCAGCTGTTAGATCAAAGGCTCCAGGTGTTGCTCCTGCTTAGGGATTGGAGATGCTCTAAGCTTGGGTTGTGGTGTTGAAGTCAGTTTTGCTTACATGCAATCTGACACGACATGGGGAGAGCTGGTACCTGGGATCTGACTGGACCTCCAATACTTTCTATACAGAGGTGCTAAGGTAGACAGGATCTTCCACAATGGACTAGAAAGGACTCTATTCCATAGTCACACCCAGCTGAAGGTGAAGATCAGTGAGCACAGAAGTAAAATAAATTTTCCCTGTACTGCTAAGTGTGGAAATGTTAACTGGAATCCATATATCTGTGTGCCAATGACTGGAAAAAGCTGGCATAGCAGATGTACCTGGAGTAACTGTGTACCAGCCACACTTGGGCATCTGCCAGACTCTTAACCTCTCCCAGATTTAAAACTAAGAGACAAGGCCTGACAGTTCCTTCAATGTCTTGGAACACCTTCACAGCAGAAGTGATATGCCTGTACTTCCCTTCCCATTCTGGGCCCTCCTTCTTGAAGAGATGTGATGCAAGGACTTCCAAACCAGAGGAGAGATCAAAAAAGGGCAATGTGTCACTTGGGGGGAAGAATGAGGGACAGGGAGAGACAGATGGGTGTCCTAGGGCACGGCTAGATGGCTTTTCCCAAACTGTCTTGCACAATTGTAATTTGTTTCTGACTTAAGGAACAACATCCAAGTGTGATTTGCTAATTGATAAATGGCAAGATATTATGTGGCTGCTCTTCTGATTTCTCTTCCTTAGAAGCAAGGATTCCTATAGGGTACCCTCTGCTGCTCAGAAGAAAATAAACAATATTACCTGGGACAAAATGTAGCTTTCTTTTAGCTCTCTGTAGCACTTAGCTCATGGCAGTCAATGCCATTAGTCAGAGACTTCCACTTAAAGTGTCAAAAAATATTAATCATAATAAGGCATTCAATGTCTCTCCCCAGGTGTGCCTGGTCAGGGTGCTGCTAAAGTCTTCTTGGGCAGGGATTATAGGGACAGAATGAGAAGGATGTTTTATTTGTGCTGTGGGTTAATTAGTAAACTTCTCACATAATTGGTGAATCTAATTAATTTGATTACTTTAGAAGAGAGTCCTGATTACACCTGGAAAAGAAAAGCCTGAAAGCAAATTATGGGTAATTTGATACAAGACCACTCAAGTTTATGGTTACATGGCAACTGCATGTTTTGCTGCCTTTTGAGTAAGAGTAGTGACTAAGACCTGGGCAGAGGGAGCAGCACAGAATGTCCATGGGTCAAAAATTGCCTTGTTCTGGTTTCTTGGGAGGAAGTCCTGATTATTTCAGGGAGTAAAAGAGAATGTTGCCATGGAAGGAGACTCACTGGTTGTTCCCTATTTTGTCTAAGCAAATGATGTCTAGAAATCATCTTTCCAATGATACTATTCATCAAACAGCTATTTGCCCTATGTCTAAACTCTATTACACAGTATTAATAAACTTCTTTCTTAATTCTGTCTGTGGGTTTATAAATAACTAGATTTTGTCAGAGATGTTATACACATAAACTTACATGAGCTTGAAGTTTCTACAACTTTCAGCCACCCTTCTACACCTGTCCTTTGTGGAGATGTATTTCAAAAGCCATTTTCCCACCACTGGCTGAGCTGTGATATATGGGATGTCATAAGTAAAGCAAATAGATACAAACTGATGCTTTGGTTCAATCAGCTGTTGGAGCTGGAGCTTATAGAAAATCCCTAGGGATGTGTGAACAGGCACATTGGTGAAACTACCAAAGAACAGAGCAATATGAAGAAAGTCTATATTTTAATATTACTTAGAGCTCTGGTAGTTGTCTCAAAGATTAGCCTGGCATGGGAACCGTTGTCTGAATTTAAAGAGAAGCCCTATCAAGCTAAACTGAGCTAAACACTTTTATTTTGCAGCATCTCCTTCCTTATAACACATTTACTAAACCTTGCATGTTAATATAATAAATGTGCTGTTCCCTTAGCTTGCAAGCCCAGTCTGGATTCTGGCAGCACAGGTTTGGGGAGCATGGTGTCCTGGGCATGTGCTGTCCCATGCCACTGCAACATGCAGCAGGGCATGGGCACAAGGCCTGGGATTCTCCATGGAGCTGGGAGGTTGTATGTGAGCATCTGGCTGCCTTCAGTGGTCAAACAAGGGTACTGTAGTGAAACAAAGGAAAAATGAAACCTCTTCTAGGATCTCTGTTAACACAACAGGGAATGTTTTCTTGTATAAAGTATTTTCTTTTGTCCGTGTTGACAATTATTGGCTTTTTGCCAAACTGATCTTGCATCTGCTACTGTAAATGTGTCAGGCACTGAATGAAAAGAAATCAAAGCTGCATTGACGTTACCTTTCATCACTGATGAGGAATCACACACAGAAATGGGAGGTAAGAGATTCAAGGCCACATTCTACTCCAGCTATGCAGAGACAATATGCTGAAGAACAATAAAGTGGAGCAGTTTGCTTAGAAAAGTCTCTCAGGGATGTGGGATTTTGGATATGTACCCCTAGATGTTTGGAAAGTAATAGCATTAAGTAATGGAGAAGAGAAGACACATACACTTCTGAAAAATGGCTTGTTTAGTGTCTGGTTTTCTTTATATCAGTCCAGGAAAGATATTGTGCAATACAGGTGATAGATATGTTGCTTTTACAATATCAAATGATGAAAAGTCAGTTCTTGCAAAACTCAAACTCAGGTTGGGTTGTGTAAGTGAACAGAATTGACAGTGTACATGATCTGATCATTAGTGGTAAGTTGTACGTGTGCTTCCATGTTTCTACAGTTTAGGGATTGGTAGCAGATTGTATCCTGCCCCATCAAACTTTCATGCAGTTGGTAGAGTTAGGTGGTGTGAGACAATTCTGTCAGGAAGATTTGGCAAGCAGAGTCACCAACTGCTCTGAACCTTGCCACATCAACCTGAGTGTTTGTGACACACAGAATTTTGATCTACAAAATCTGAAGTGTTCAGGTTTGCATGCAGACTGGCAGTCTTATCTTGCAGGCTTACCTTTATGCCATAGTTTAAGTCTTTAAGTAGGATCTCAATAAAATACAAATGTGAAGTCTTTGTGTAAGCATTATTAGTCTTCATTGGATATGTAATATATATATTAAATCTGAAGATATTCTGGCCACTTCAAACTGTCAAACCCATGCCAAAACTTACATCACACTATTTACTTGCTATAACTGTCCCATATAAACTGTAGTAATTCCACTTTAAATATATTATTTTCAATGCAGAACTAATATGACTGTAAGGCATGTTTGTTTGTTTTTTTTTTTTTTTTTCTAATTCAATTGCTAAAGATCTGGCAGTTCTGAACCTACTAGCAGTACTGAAGTGTTTATAATCATGCCAAGCTGAACAGCCATAACATGCTCAGGAACACATCCAAAAAGAGCTAACACCAGCCTGCATATTTAATGGAGATTGTTTCTGTAAACAGAGAAAGAAATCAAGCATGCAGATGTTTGGGAACAAGTTTCTTAATTTATGGAACTCACTGCTGCCCAGTGGAAGTTGGTGAAGCTGTGACAGCTCATTCCCTGCAGCAGATCTGCCTTTTGGCTTCTGCAAATGTGTCTTTGTATGGGTAATGTGGCACAAACTGAATGTGCCCATCCACAGTGACTAATGTCCTCCCATGGGAATAGAACACCACTGTCAAAACCATAACTTTTGCAAAGTTACTGTGTGCTGCATAGGAACTGGTTTCTTTTTGGCAATGCAATACAATGATGCCACAGCATGCACTTATACTCTATTTCTTAAGAGTTTCTTCTTAAAGGCTCTCAAATTACATCAGTGGCAAAACTCCTATTGCCTGAGAACTATCTGGCCAAACCAGAATACATCTAAAAACTTCTGTATATATACTTTCAGATAAGAACATGAAATCACCTTTCAAGATGTTGCCATTGAAGACCCCAGCATGCCTTCAAGTCTTACTGATTCAGACCTCTAACAGGAACACTATTAAATACGTTCAGGAAAGATTTCAGTACTCATCTTCACATCTTTATATGGATTTACTGTTACTAATGGGTTTTCTGAAGCAGATAATTTTGCCAGCATGTGGAAATTAATTTGGCCCAAAAAGAAAAAGACCCATAGCTGTAAACCAGAACTACTTACAAACAATGAACTTGTAAAGGAAAAATGTTTGCCATCCCTTGTTCAAAACACAGTGTAACTTCTCTAAATTAATTTCTACTCATTTTATTGTCCCTGTTGGTTATGACATGAAGGAATAGAATCAAAGTAAGGCTTGAAAGACTTAAGTAAAGCATTAAAGCAGAGATAGTAAAGTGCTGGGACAGAATGCCTGGAGTTGCTGTGGAATTCCCATTACTGGTGTTTGATGTTTGCTTTATCTCTCCTAAAATAGAAAAAAACATTTGTAGACAATGACAGAGGTATTGATTTTGTCCTAAGAAAAATGAGTGGATGGCTTCTTGAAATTTCTTCCAGAGTCTAGCCATCTGTCCCTTAGATATTCTCTGTGATTACATTTTCTCAGGGTTTCTGCCTAACCTCTCCTATTTTATAAACTGTGTATAATGGAGGACTCAAATGTTGTTGTTGAATATTTGAGTGTAACAAGTTGTTTTTCATTTCTTTGATTTTCCAACTACATTTTTGTTGTTACATATTCCAAATAGCATGTGACCTTGTTAAACTGTGCTTCAGTAAACCATAATTTGGAATGAAGGATGTGGATTTGGATTCAGAGTTCAACAAAGAACAAACCAATCTCTTGCCGCTGTCCTGCCAAGGAAAGATGTGGTATATTTGAGCTGAGGGCCCTCAGAAGCTGCTCAGAGACCAGTGAGCCATCTCTCCAGCCACAAAGCATATGGGCTGGATCTTAGGGAGGGTATTAACCATGGAGTGATCTGGGAGGTCTTCATGCCTCAGCCTGGCTGATTAGCAGACTGCAAATCTTTACTCAGCAGATGAGCAAGTGAAATAATGGAAGACTAGTTCTTTTCATGTTAGGTAAGCAACATATTTCACTTTGCCCTTCAACCATGTTGCTTGAAGCCAAGTGGTTGAGTCATGAAGCCAAAGGAACCACTCTGGTCCCCTGTGACATTGAAAAGCTAAATCACATTTTCCAAAAATAGAATTTTGTGGAGACAGTGGGATGTCCTTTCTTGGAAAATTTTACAAAAATGTAGAATAGAGTAGAAATATAGAGTAGAATTTGAATTTTAGCGCACATATGCATGCATGTATGGACTATGTCTATGGCTAGGTAGGCCTATAGGCCAGACCTGGGTGCTGCAGCTCTTACAGAGATAATCCATTTACTTCATTTAGAATATGTGCCACAGATAAAGAAAAACACTTCGGGAGGACTTACAGATCTTGGTTGCACACGACCTTCTCAAAGCCTCAAATAGCATTAGCTCTGAATACAAAATGTCTGTGTGTTTTATCTCACTGCTAGCACAAGTGACAAGTGCCATTTCTGCAAGAAGCAGAGCAATTAGATTGCGACAAGGTTTTCCTTCTCCCATCAAAACTATAGTGGGTCAATCTGAAAAACCTGCTTCCTTTCCCACCCTTTGTGCTAGGAGCACACACTGATGCTGACAGATACTGGTTTAAGAGAATGGGTACCTTGGTCTAGGACAGGGGACCTAAGTGTTGGATTTCACATCACAGAACTGACCTTAAGAATCAGCTGTGAAAATAATACAACATTTAAAGTGAGGGAAAAGAAATATTTGAGTATCTAGTATTTGAGAAAACAAGTGTGGATTTGTGTGTGTGGGGGCAGGGTGTTCTTCCTGTTAGTGCAGGTCAGGATTCCCTTACAATTAAAGGCTGCCAGTCATGGTGTCCTGCCATAACCATGCTTTTTGTTTGCCTCCTCTCTCAAAAACAGGATTTGAGGAAGTAGAAAGACATGTGTGGATGTTTCAGGTTTTTGGGTTTTGCACAAGGTGCACCTGACGCAGTAACACTAAGCATCATTAATAGCAGTTTAAAGCTATCTGGTTTGTTGTTTTGTTCTGCCATTAACAAAATCTGAGAAGCACTCCAGAGCTGTGGCTTCAGCAACCAGCAGTGTGAGGCTGGCTGAGCTGTGTAAAAAGGGGGTTTGATTTCCAGTGGATGTCTCAGATACCAAGCCATTAGATCCCACCACAAAAGTAGCTGTGTAAAATGTTTGTGTATTGGCTGTGGCCTGACAGCAATGGGACCCCTCACTGAGTGGCTTGAAATATCCCACCTGGGCTAAGGCTTCTGTCTAGCAAGCCTTCTTCCTCCACAGGATGGCAAGGCTCCTCTGTGTGGGAATGAGAAAGGGAAGAGTTATGTGGGAGTTTTCCCTTCAATGTTGCACTTGTACTTTTAGAAACTGGCATACATTTTCCTAGCAGGCTGCTGGCATGTAGGTTTACCACCAGAGGGGTAGGACAAGGAAAACAGCAAGGTCTAAGCCTTCTGACTACTTTTAGGGGTGTTGTTTGGCTTTAGGAAAAGAAAGACCTATAGTCAAACCCACAGCTGATGCCAGCTGGCAGACATCAATGATGGCAGCACTGGGAAGATGATTTACACTGTCTGGGCATCTGGGTCTGCAGAAGAGGAGTGTTTTGCATTGCAGAATATGACACAATTTAGAGCCTGCACACTCAAAAGTATTTTTAGTGTCAAGATTGCTGTTGGTCATTCTTCTCTTTTTGGTGTAATGTGCTTCCCACCTGTGACCTCTCTGAGCCATGCCAGGGGCAGAGATGTGCTTTGTAGACTTGGAAGTTGGTGACCACTACTGACTACCACATACATATATTTTTCAGCTAATCTCACTATAAAAATCATGCCACAAATTCTCCCAATTTCACTCAAATCAGTGAAATCATGCAACCATGCTGCTTTTAAAAACAAGATGTTCTTAGGCATCTATGGCCATCTTAGGCCATATGTTTTGTTCAGAGGAGTTTCAGACCTGGCTGAAATCTTGCTCTGATGTTTTTGTTATCTTTGCTTTATGGGATGTGTACTGTCAAACTAAGCTGTGAAAATGGGCCAAGCACCAC
Source organism: Lonchura striata (assembly GCF_050655825.1). Lineage (NCBI taxonomy): Eukaryota > Metazoa > Chordata > Aves > Passeriformes > Estrildidae > Lonchura > Lonchura striata. The sequence continues at coordinate 79,842,109 of NC_140740.1, read as the reverse complement.
ACCTAGAAAAGCAATATCTGGGCACCCTCCTCAGCAAAGTGAGGGCATCACAGCCCCCTTTTGCTTCTGTGTGTGATTTGCAGGCAGACTGAACTTCCCCTTCTGAAGTTCAAATATGTTGCTCCTACACATGCACATGGCTTTTACAATCTTCACAGCCTAGAAGAGGCTAGGGGTTTGGTTTTTTGTTTGTTTGTTTGTTTGTTTGTTTCAGAAGAATCTTTAGCCACAGCAGATTTTTCCATTTTCTACAAGAAACACTACAGGACAAGAGTCAGTGTGAACAATGGCAGAAAAAACTAATAGGTTAATAGAGTCATAGAATAATTTAGGTCAGAAAAGACCTTTAAGATTATTGAGTAAAACCATTAACATAACATTGCCAAATAAACTCCTAGACCATGTTTCTATGCCCTATGTCTTCTAAATATCTCCAGGGAAGGTGACTCAATCACTTCCCCAGGCAGCCTGTTCCACTGCTTGACAACCTGTCTGCTGAAGACATTTTTACTAATATACAATCTAAACTTCCCCGGTGGAAATAGGGGCCATTTCCTCTTGCCCTGTCTCATTACCTGGAAGAAGAGACTACATCACTATACCCTCCTTCCAGGGAGTTGTAGAGAACAATAAGTCACCCCTGAACCTCCTTTTCTCCAGACTAAACAAGCCCAGCTCACTCAGCTGGTCTTCACAGGACTTGTGCTCCAGATCCTACACTGGCTCTGTTGCCCCTCTCTTCTCAAGAAACTCATTGTCTTTCTTGTAATGAGGGGCCTAGAACTGAACACAGGATTCAAGGTGCAGCCTCACCAATGCTGAGGTCAGGGGAAAAGTCTCTGCCCTGTCCTGCTGGCCACACTGTTGCTGCCACAGGCCAGGATGCCATCACCTTCTTGGCCACCTGGGCACAGCTGGCTTGTGTTCAGCCACTGTTGAACATCACCACCAGATCCTTTTCCACTGGGCAGATTTCCAGACACTTCCTGAAGTCTGTGGCACTGCCGGGGGTTGCTGTGACTCAAGTGTAGGACTCGGTGCTTGGTCTTGTTGAACCTCAATCACTGGTCTTGGCCCATTGATCTGGCCTGTCCTCATCCTTTTGCAGATGCTTTCTACCCTCCAACAGATCCACACTCCCATCCAATTTGGTGTCATCTGAGAACTTACTAAGGGTGATCTCCTCACGCAGGTCAGGACTGGCCCTGATTGTGAGCCCCGGAGAACAGCACTAATGAACATGCATCAGGTGGATGTAACTCCACTCACCAGTCTCTGGGTCTGGCCATACAAACAGTTCTTAACTCACCAAAGAGAGCACCTGCCCAAGTCATGGGAAGCCAGTTCCTCCAGGATAATATCTGGGAAATGGTGTGAAATGGTGTAAAATGTTTAGCTAATGTCCATGTGGACAACACTCACAGACTTTCCATCATCCACTAGGTAGGTCACCTTGTCACAGAAGGAGATCATGTTGGTCAATGAAGATCTGTGTCTCCTAGTTCTACCCTGACTGAGTCTCATCACCTGGTTCTCCTGTACTTATTGCATGATGGTACTCAGAACTGTCTGTTTAATAACATTTCCTGACACTGTGATCATTATGACAAGCCTATTGCTCCCTGAGTGCCTCTTCCCACATTTCTTATAGATGGGCACCACAATTTCTAATCTTCAGCAACCTCAGACCTCCTTGGCTGACCAGGACTGACTGACAGAAAAAAGCTCAGTGAAAGTTTCACCCACTATTATTTGGTGGATTCCTTCTGGTCCCACAGTCTTGTGTATGAAAATCATATAGCAGGTTGCTGAGCACTGTACTTTGTATTATAGGGCTTAATTCTGCTCCCCATCCCTTTCTTCCAACTCAAAGGGTTGGGTACTTGGAGCACAACTGGCTTTTCTATTAAAGATTTAAGCAAAGAAGGCATTAAGCATCTCAGTCTTTTCCACGTCCTTAGTCTCTATGTTTTTGCCCCGCATCCATTAAAGGATGGAGAGTCTCCTTAGCTCTCCTAGTGTTGTTGATGTATTTATAGAAACCATTTTCATTCCCTTTTACATCTACAGCCAGATAGAATTCTAGTTGGCCTTTGGCCCTTCTAATTTTCTTCCTGCAATATCTCACTGAAAAGCAGAAAAACTAAACTGAAACTACAGAACCAACACCACATGAGTTCAGACAAGAAAATTCATCCACTCACACATCTTGTGTCTTACATAAGCTTAGAGCAGAAAAAACACATGCTCCTAGAGAACTCTCTGGTATAAGACTTCCTAACTACCAGCCAGGCTCAGAGGCTTGCCATGTTGGAGGTTGTGGCCTCTCTTTCTTCAGTAGACCTTTTAAGGACCTTCCATCCCTGGCTTTCCCTAATTGCTTTCTGCAACTTTATAATTCTCTTCCACAAAGTTTCTCCATTCCACGAAATGAGGGCTGAGTGAGGGGATGACATTCCTCAGCCTGCTGCAAGAGGATGGAAGCATAGAGAGGACAGGGAACCCCACTTCATGTCAGCACCAAGCACTGATGTGAAAATGAGAGATGTAAGGTGGAGTGGGATTTGTCTTGTGCCATGGAGTAGTGACATCTACTACTTAATAGATATTCTGCTAGCTTCCTTCCAGTTTAGAATGGTACAGAAGTCTGGTGCCAGGTCCTGGTCCTAGGTGAGTTGCTGACTTCTAGGATATTTGTAATATTGATCAGTTTTAGTCCAGCAGTAGCTAAAGGCCTTGGATTTGATCTGCATTGCTCAAATGCAGCAAAAAGACATCTCAGCTCACCACAGCTGGCCATCAAAACACTTAGTGAAAAAGAGCAGGCAGATTTAATTGGGTGCTGTAGATAGCCCCTACAATTCTTTACCTTTTCTGTATTTGCTGGATGCCTGGTTTGGTGCTAGACCATGCAGGTTTCACAAACACCTGTTAGATGACAACCAGAGAAATGAGGAGTACTAGTTACATTCTCAGCAACTTATGATACACTTTGAAGCACCCTCTGGCCTGAGATGAAGTACAGAGCTTTGTCTGATGTATCTGCCAAATTCATTTCTGCTCCTGATATGCCCAGAAGGTATGAGCTGAGTCAAAACTGAGACTTTTCTTGCCAGCACCAGACCCTCAGAAAGGCAACAGAAGTGTGTGTCTGCATGCTAGCCAACACACAGTGTCCCTGTGGAGGAGCTTAAAGGGGAGGGTGCCCAGATCACTGTCTTTGTTCTTTGCCTGCTCTGAGATGTTTCAAGTCTGAACCATTGCCTGACAGTGAAGAAAACAACTTCTTCCTCTGCTAGCCTCAGGGTGCTTTGAAGTAGGTTGCCAATTTTCCTACTAGTGATAGAAACCTAACTTTTTTTTTTTTTTTCTGTCAGTAGACAAGAATATGTTTGAATTATCACACACAAATGATAGTTTACAAATACAGATTACTTTTCTATAAGGACGGAAGCAATTTAGGAGCTTAAGCTGCAATGGGCATCTAAAAGTGTGTTTCTCACAAGCACCTGTAGTGTCATTGATACTCTAGCTTTTCATATGCAAGTGTATTAGTCCTAAAAATGCTTTAAATTAATGCTTCTTATAAGCCATCTGCAAAAGCTGTGACATGCTGTAGGGGGAAAAAAAGCAAATAGTCTCTTTATACAGTAGGTACAAAAAAAGGATTTGTACCTTTTCAGAGTTTTAGATCAAAGTTGAAGAACTGCCAAGAGAGTTCTGCAGGCAGAAAAATCTTGTGGGAACAGGGGTGTAAATGGCCCAAGCTGTTGAAACAAGCCAAAACAAGATCATTTATTCCTAAATAATTACTTCAAATCAAGTTTGACATACATGCAATTGTGCCCATGGAGGGAGATAGTATAATGTATATAGTATAGAATAGGAAAACAAGACGTCATGAGCAAAATTAATTCCTAGTATAGCTTCAGTTGAATTGGTAGATATTAGCCTGCAATGAATATGACTCATCATATAGAAATGGAAATTATATATGACTGCAACCCTTTCAATATATACAAAAAAGACCTTTTTCATATGTTAGTAATCACTTCCAATAATGATATTATTAAATGCCATATTTCCTAATGAGTTAGCTAGTGTGTTGTAAAAGCATTTATCTAAGAATTTTTTTGAAGTCTTAGGAGAGGTGTTGCAAAGAGGCACATCTGCTTATTACAATAGCATTTTCAAGTAATATCATAAACCATAGTAAGTTCTGAATTAATTTGAGAGAAAATGATTATTCTGCTAATATCCCAATAACAAACTACAGCTTCAAAATACAGCTGTCATGTCCCTAAAACTAAGATTTATGCTCTAACCTAGAATACATAGGCTTAACAGTGAATTCTGAAATAAAGTGTAGTACTACTAATCATGTAAAACTACTCAATCTAAACCAATAAACAGCTTCACAGAGGTAAAGATTATGAGGTGCATCTAGAGTATCAGAAGATTTCACACTGGTATTGCTGTCAAAGAAAACCAAAGGAGGGAAACATGTTATGATCAATAATCAAGAGAGGATGTTGTGCCAGATCCCTTTATGTGGGAATGGCACCTGGGGAGCAAATCTTCTTTTTCTGCCCAGCTAAGGTCTGTCCCAGTCAGCACATTGATCCAAAAGATACCTAAGAAGACGTGAAAGTGGTGGCTGAAACTTGCTAAGACAACTGGCTTAAACTTCTCTTTATATTTATGGGTATGTTTATGTTTATATGTTTGTGTTTATGTACTTTTTTTTAGTCCACTTCCTCTTACAGACAGCTTAGGGAGTGTATTGAAGTGAAATTAGGATAAAATTTGGATATTGTAAGGAACTTTACAAGGAAGCCCTGGAGGGTAGGACACAGCTCATGCTTACCATTTGTCTCTACCAAGCACTGCTCATGATCTTTCCTATTGCTGCCAAGAGCTGTCAGGCCCACAGTATGACTACTAGGCAGACTAATAGCAGCATTGAGAAAATATGAGAAATATGTAAGTACTCAGCATATGAAGGGAGGACAGTGAAAACTGGCTATTTTACTTTTTTTTTTAGCCCCCTGTAAACACATAAAGTGTAAAGTGAATGTTTCCATTAAGGAAATAATAGTGAAGGAAATTCACTTCTTCAAGTGAAAGAAGTGTGAAAGAAATGCAGTCTAATTCTGCTTGGGGCAGCACCATCTTTCTTCCATGCTAGGCCTTCCTCCTTTTTGGACTTGCTGTGGCCAAGTGGCTGCAGTGTCACCCCTTGGACAGCCAAGGAAGGCAGAGAGGGTGTCTGGCAACCCCATGGGCAACTTGCCCTGACAGGCAGCTTTCCCCCGTGGTCCTGGCACAGGTCTGTGGGCTTTGGTGCCTGTCCTCTGCCATCCATCCTGTCACTGCTGAGGACACCTTGGCTCCTGCCCTCACCAGCCAGAGCCTTGCTCTGCCAGGACCAGGCGTTTCCCACTGCAACAACTGCAAAATGTCATCCAGCCTAGAAAAATTCCTAGGAGAAGGACATTTTCATGTCTGCTCCCCACAGCATATTTTTTCTGGAGAGATCAAAGAAGAAATCATCAACACTATTGGTTCTTGGCCTCTGAAAAGAGAGGCAGGTGATTTTCACAGACAGAGAAGGAATCTGTTTTTTTTGTAAATATTTGTTTTTACTAGAGGGATATTCTCAGTAAAGTCAGTGGTTCAGAACAGAGGTAAGAGTGGATAATTTCTTCATTTTTTCTGTGAGCTCACTGAGTGGTCTGTGGCTCACCAGAGACCCCAGGACAGTCTAGAAACATAGTTTTCCATATGTTTGTTTTCAAGTAAAGGATAAGGTCCTTGAGTTTGCTTGGGATGCACCGAGGCATGAAGAGTGTCACTTCAGTGCACGGTTGGCCAATTTGTCTTACTTTGCTCCTTTGAACAACAATTTGATCTATATATCCATAAAAGTTTTCCTGATTGTGTATGAATGTATGACTGATATACATAAAAGATGCAGTAAAGAACTGAAGATATTGAAAGGAAATCATATAAAACATTTTTGCATGAAACAGCTGTTTGTCAGGTCTCTTTAGCTTTATGCTAATTTCTGACAAGAAGCTTCAAATTTTTCAGTGCAAGAATATTGCTCTTTCAGCTATTATGTAAAACTTTTCTTTTAAGCCCAGGCATCAGCATTGCTCTCTTTTCTCTTCTTTCCACATACATCTACATCAGACAGATTATACTCGTTCAGCAAGACACAGTCACTGCCTTTCAAACCTGTGCTATGTAGCATATTCTGCTTGTCTCTCATTTTTAATAAAACTTTTTTCTTCATCTACCTGTAGACCAGGAAAAGGACAATTTGGCTGCAAAATGACATGATCTGGGATCAAACAGGGTGGGGGAGAAGGGCTTGTGGAATGGGTAGAGCTTCACATTTGAGTTCACCTTTATCTTCCATCATTTGGGGTTTTCTGGGTTTAGCAGTAATTCAAGCAGCTCATTTTGACAGATTTAGAGTGTTTCATACTCTAATTGGAATCTCGTTGTTTAATTCAAACAGTTTCTCTGATCATGGCACTGAAAGGGAAGTCTTATGTTATACATAGCTTTGCATGAAAGAAAGGAAGTTTATGTGATTATGGTAATATTTCTTAAAATCCATCAGGCAAAGAATAATTTAGGATTCATCTATTCATAACAGCAAAAGCTAATATTCTTTCCTACAAAAGATTTTCTGACATTAATATTTTCTTCTGAATTTATGCTATTTTTTCAGAGATTTTTTGGATTCCTTCACCATTACCATAGCCCAAACTTCTTTTCAAAATACTGTTTTTCCTTAAGTAAATAACACTGATTCCTTTAAGATGGCACCAGAGCTATCTTTCATCTTTACAGTGGATTTATGTAAGTGTTTGAACAGAACATTCAATTCTGCTTTCTGTTTTGCAGCTAAACATTTTGATGATACAGAATAAATCACTTCCCTACAACTGAAGGTTTAGGATTTAAACAACTTTGCATATCCTTTCATAATTTGTAAATTTCTGTTAATGGTGCACGCCTATTTTGGCAATAGTGGAATAACATGTGTAAATGTCTGTTTATATATGTAATTTCTATTATTTCAGTAGGAGTGATTTTCCTTTTTTTCCTCCTCTGCTGATGATCCTCCTCTATTTCTTCAGCATCTTTCTTATCTAAAATGTTTCAAACCTCCCTAAATGTCATTTTGAACTGAGCTCACAAAAGGCTGGCAACAGCTTCAAATACTTAACTAGTTACTTGGGACCAAATCGTGTACTCCCTCGGCCTGACTTTGTTGAAAGCCATGCAGTTAAAAGAAGAAAAAAATTGGCATATAGCCCTGAGAGAATTGAAGAGTGACAACCATAGGAGCAGTGATTCAGATTAGTCTTTGTATTAAATTCACTGAAGCAATACATCTGGAATGTATTAAAACAATTTTGTTGTGTGATCTGTCAGCTCTGTGCTATTATTCTAGTCTTTAAAACCCTTTCCTCTAGGTTAAATTAGTTTTGTGATTGCAAAGTGACAGATGACAGGAGATGCTTTTCCTTTCCATCTTTGTCAGGGGAATCTGGCACATTTCATGTTAGGCTCAATACCTTTTAATTATTTTACTGTGGAGTTGAAAATATAGGAAAAATTGCTTGTAATAAAATTTGCAGATGACAACAGAAACAGGGAATTGCTTGAAAAATATGAGTATAGAGAAGGCAGGAAATTTCAGAATCAGGTCTTACTATTTGCCTTTTATTAATAATATAATATATATGAATAGTATCTCTGACCAGGGATGCCAGTGTATGTGTGTGTGTGTGTGTATGTGTGTGTGTGTGTGTGTATGTGTATGTGTGTGCACACAAAGATAGAAATAAAAGTTCCCTTTTTTGTTAAACTTTGGTGACCTCTGGTGAGCTTCTTGCACACTCACTTCACCCTAGAGCTCTTTGGCTGGAAGGGGGTTTGTCCTTTGGGTCAGAGAGGTGTTGGATGAGACCACCTGCTGAGGCCATTCTGTTCTACAGGTGTGTGCCACAACTTTCCTGTCAAACTTGGTAGTTTTGGAAACTTGGTTGGTTGGAACTGGTTTTCTTTGTGGCCTGTTGAGTTTATGGCTGGGGAGCATTTCCTGGAGAGCTTTACAGGAAGTGACTTAGTGACCTTTTGGTTTATTCATTGTCACATGCAGACTGTGAGGAACAGAAACAAATAAGCATCATAGAATCAATTTGAAATGGTTTTGAGTTGCAGATCAAATAATAATAAAAATAGACCTTGAAATGTATGGACACTGGGCTACTCACTGTGAGAGACTTCTTTCTGTGCCCTTTAGTTTCACTTGGTCACCTACAGCTAGGTGTGTGTTTTTCAGTCTAACCTAAAGGGTGGGGGGAAAAGCTCAGCTCAAAACCCACAGTCTGACATGGAGAAGAGACACCTTTCCAAAATATAACAAAAGATCCCCACCAACATGAAAACTTGCTCTGCACATCATCATTCCTGTGATGACATCTAGAGCTTAATCTCTTCCCTTGTTGTCTTTACTCAGACAGGTAATCTAGTATTCCTACTCAGAGAGCTACAAAAGTGCCCATCTGAAATACAGGAAGAGGAAACAATTGATTAGGCTGATCATCACTTATCTAAAAGAGCACTGCTGCCAGCCCTTCATCTGAGGTTTGCACTGGCATCCTCAGACTCTGTCCCTGGCTGGTCAGCAGCTGGTGGTAGTGCAGAACTGTGGCTGTGCTGCATGGCTGTGCCAGGGCTGCTGCCACCTCAGTACAACAGGATCCCAGATCCTGTTCCCCAGCAGTGGCAGAAGGTGGTACCAGGTGTTCTTTGCCATTTCACCATTGTCTGGAGCATTTTCCCACGGGAGTGTCTTACGGCTGGCAGCTGCCCAGTGCCCTTCACACAACTTACCTAGGGTCAAAGCAGTTTCTCTAGGTGACAGGGGAATTATGATTATGGTCAGTCCAATGGGAACGGCCATGCAGAAGCAAGGGACCAGTGAGCATGCAGCAGGATCTGCAAGTTTTCTTCCTTGAAATTAGTAGGTCTGAACCAATCTTGTCCTGCTGCTGTCAGCTTCCCACAGCCAAGAGCAAGACTGGAAGGTACTTGCCTGTTAATTAGTGGTGAGAATAAAATTTTTTTGAAGTAAGGCATATTTATATATGGTTCCATGTTGCTAAGCACAGCTAAAGGAAAAGAAATAATTCAGCCAAAGAATTGAATTTAATCTTACACAGGCAATGTTTTTACAAAATTAAAGATCTTTGTAAAATTGTGCTCTATCACATTGCTTCTACAAATGTAGTACTGCTTGCTAGGCTGAAAGGTGAGTCCTGTTGGTGACCTGAATGTTGCAGGCCCAGATTCCAGCTACTTTGAATTTCTTAGCTTGTGAGTGAAAGTGTGTTTCAAAGGCTTTTTTGCAAGAGATGAGTATAGTGTCTGTTGCCCTTCCCTTCCCTTCCACCCCACCTTTTGAAGTTACTGATTTCCTGGTGATCTCCAAAAGGTATGCAATAACATCTAGCCAGGACACAGGCATGCTGGCAGCAGGTGAGCTCCTTGGGTAAGAAGGAGCAAAGACTGGCTGCATTTACTGGAATAAATAAATTTTAAGGCATAAATGCTGCTTCCCTTCCAAGTATATGTCCCAGTTTGTAAGACATTTTCAGTGTATGATGTTTATGCTAGGTGAGGAGGGTGCAGAATTTGGGTGTTTTTTCCACAATTTTTTATTAATGTGTAGTAATCATCAGGTTCCTGCTGAGGTTTGGGGGTCAAGCAATGGAACATGCTGGCTTTGTGGGCCTGGCAGAGCACCACCACCAAATAATGCAGTTTTCAAGCAAAAGATGTAGGTACCACCAGTTTCACAGGTGTCTCAGAGTCCAGTTTTGGTGTGGCATCTGGTATCTTCATTCCTTCTAGCTGCATTTCAAACACACTGGGACCTTTTCATTTTAGGGGAAAGAAAGAGGCCGCCCTCAACCCAAGCAAACCTTGAGTGTATTTCTTTGTCCAGGCCTTGGCTTCCTTGTAATTAAATGACTCATAAAATTGCTCACATACAGTTCTGCAAACAAACACAGGAATGTGTCATATTATTAAATGTTGTTGGGTTTTGGTGTTTGGTTAGGTTTTTGTTTTTTTCTTTTATATAGCTGGCATGGAAAAATCTGTGGGAGTTTTGGGAACAAACTGTGAGCTTTGTACTTGTGCTTGTATAGCAGGAGTTCTGGTTTGCATTAACTCGGGTACAATGTGACACTGGAGGGTGAATTTCTGAGACATGATTCAGTCTTTGCTTTTTCCTGTAATCTGACTTGTGTAGTACTCCAGCACCAACAAGAACCACTACTTGTTCTGCTTATTCCTTATAAGTAGAAACCACAAAAAGATGAGGAATGCCATGCACACTCCCTATGGCAGCTACAGAGTGGACAGACAAAAAGGAAGCCACGGCTGACTGAAGAGTTTAAAAATAGTACCTCTCTGCTTCATGCCCCCGGGGAAGCAGTAATACCAGTGAATATACAATTCTTAAATACCCAAAGATATCCATGACAGATCCATAACCGAGTCAACAACACATTTACAGAAGAAAAAGAAGAAAAAAAAAAAAGATTTTGTGCTCTAGTGCATTAGAAGTGTGCAAAAAATGAGGTGGCTCCTGAGTGCAATGTGTATACCTCATGCATAGAAACAGCCCAGTTTACTGGGCATTTACTGGCAATAGAGGATATCTTTCTGAAACAAAATGATATTGATAATCTAGGTTATGGGTAACTATGGGTATAAACATGCGTTGTTACTGAAGAAAATTAAGGAAATATTGACTCTAAATATGTATCTTTTGGAAAAAGGAACATCAAACCTAGCCAAACAGTCAATTTACATATGCTCCAAAGTAGAGGGAAAAACACCCCAAAGTGCTGCTCTTTAACAAGCTCAGTGAGCTTGTACCTCTCATGAATTTCTTCATGTATTCATGCTCCCCGCAGCTATCTCCTTGTTATCTGACAAGATAACAAGTTTTCTTGTTATCTTCTAGAACTATCACTGAAAACCAACATTATTAATTCTTGCCAGCTGGTCTCAGCCTCAGATTACTGGAGGTGGAACCTGATAAACCAGCCAGAGAGGTCTTTTGGCAACACTGGTGAAATCTGCACATAAATTAGAACAAGACATGAAGATACAGCTACAATGGTTGTGCAGCAAGAATGGAGAAACAAATCATTATTGAATTCAAGTATGAAATAATGACAAGAAATATTTGCATATATGCATAAATCTGTAATATTTTTAAGGGGAAGTCTTCAAGCTGTTCAAGACAGCTATTAAAGTTCTCTGCTACCTGTTCTGCTGCTCAGCCGTGCAATTACAGTCTTGCTGTTGCTGAAACTGGCACAATTTCTCTTTATTAAAGCAGGAAGTAGAAAGAACAGATATTGATGTTAATGCAGCCACTGGCAGGTGGCAGTGGAACAGGACATTGTCATTGAACAATTCTTTGCAAATTTTTTCCTATCTTTTTCTGTCGTTGCAGAAATGTGTTGCATTTCTAACATGGCAGAGGCACAGGGAGCCTGGCACTCAGCTGAATGAATTTCTGACACGTGGAGTGTTCTACATGGGCAGTGTGGCTGCAGGTGCATGGCAATGGCATTCCCCCATAAGCACTTTGACACAGTTAAGCAAGACCTAACAGTTTCTTGACGTGACATTTAAAGGCATTTGAAATGGTGGATAGACAAGGGGAGTTAATGATCTCTGCACATTTACACTGGACTGGTCATCCAGGGACTATTTACATTTGAAATAATGAATTTTAATGGACAGTAGTGTAATGCTTTTCCCAGCTGCCACTTGTTTCCTCTCTTCTCTGGTTATCAAGAATGTGCACACCTCCACTGCCTCAGGGAAGCAGTCATTATACTCCATGCAGAGTTAATTATATGCCAAGGAACCCAGTGGGTCTTTGTCTCAATTATCACATACATGACAGAAAAGAATAAAATACTTATTTGGACATAGATGCATAGCTCTAGCTTGGCTTCAGGGAGCTCTGAGTGATTGGAGGACTGTTCTCAGGATTTGTCTTACATCTCTCTTGACTGTTTTTTAAACAGGAATCTATTTTTATTTCTTCTTCTACATGCCTTATAGTCTTCAAGTTTTCTTGCGTCTGCCCTCACTAAACTTCAGGCTGGTAATTACAACTGCTTGCTTAATGTTTCCCTATATTATTCAATCCATATGTCACCCTCACTCCCTTCTAGGCATGCGTGGGGTGTAGTCTGTATCTTTCCGCATGCAATCCCTCATTGCTGTGATCACTTAAAAGACAAGGGGACACCGAGTCTCAGAAGTCTTTGTTAATCACCCACAGCTGACTATTCACCATATAAATAAATGATGATTCCTCTTCACATGCAACATTGCTTCACAGCAAGGAGCAGAGTGTGTCCTCTGTAACACGCAGGCACAGCCACAGCCGGGGCAGAGTACAGAGTGCCAGGAATGGCCAGACAAGTGCTCCACTCCAACCGTGTTCAGGCATTGCCACCTCCTGGCAGGGCTGGGGTGAGGACACACTTGGTGCACGACCTGGCTGTGCAGGCCAGGCTGCTTGGCAAACTGGCAGGGCTGACTGTGTCGATTTAAGGGGTGAAAATTATGGGTATTTCTCACTGTCTGATTAAAAACTCTCTTTTTGCACAGTGTTAGAAGCAACGACTAGGGCTTCTAAGATGTTTGGGTGTGTCTTTATGGAAAAAGCCACATGCTTTCCATACTTCAAAGTCACACTCCCTGATTTTGTAAATTTGATTCCTGACCAAAGGTGTAAATACACCTTTGCGTATAGAAAGGTTATAATACACCAGTTTTCCTCCAGTGAAAAACCCTCTTAGCATGTTAACACCTAGTCCTTCATTTCCACCAGCCTCCCAGACTAAATACTGCAGTTTTCTGCCCTCCAACTCTGTCATGACAATCATCTGTAAGGTTACAGCACCAAGTGGCATTTCTGAGACAAGTCAATTTAAAGATAGACTACCAGGTCCAGGTAGCCAAAAGAGAAGTCCCTTCATGGCAGTGGATGGTGCAGCCCCACAAGTGGGAAGGTGCAGCAATCAGGCCAGAGCTGCTATGCAGGAAAGCATCCAAAAAGGACAGTCAGTCAGTCACTGACTGATCCCTCACAAAGGTAAGTAGCTGCTTGAAGAGTTGTCTACCGTTCCACCTTTCTTTTTTATTATTCAAATTCACATTCCCACTCATCTATTCTTAGCTTTCCTGAGAATCTGAGCATGCAAAAAAAGCTAAATGAAAGACTAAGATGTTGCTGTTTTTATTTTAGAATTCCTAGAGCAGCTGTCTGCATCTGAGGGAGGCTCCATGTCATATATTGTGACCTAAATCCTGCAAAGCTGACATCTGTAAGGCAGAAATTCTTGGCTAGCTGATACACTGCACTGACTCCTGGCATCTCTAACCTTCCAGATTCAGCACACTATTGTTGTAAATCACTTTGAAAAGACTTAGGTGCAACAACAATGTGCATATTTTGGGAATTTCCTGCTGTTCCTGAATAGCTCCAAAAGCAGCCCAAGCTTCAGTGTCCTGTCCTGGTGGGTACCTTTCACTGTCAGGAGAAAATCTCAGTCTTCCACAACAATCACAGAAAATCAATACATATACCCACTGCAACAGCACCAGGATTTTTTACAGAGCATGTAATTATGAAAGGATTCTTGTTAAGACAGCATATTTTGTAAAAGTATCTTTAATTAAAATTTTAAAACCTAATCCATTTATTTCATGATACTTTATATTCTCATTGTAAACTTTTATTATGTAATAGTGAAGTTAAAAATAATCAAGTAACTCCAGAAAGTGATGTTGACATTCACTCAGAAGAGAAGAAACAATCCTCCAGGTTTGTGGTATCAGACATCACTTTTAAAGAGAGTGAGAGATAGAGATCAATATATCTCTCATTCTGGAAAACTGAGAACCGTCACTCGCTGGTTCATAGAGATTTGTGCAATTTGTTTATAACTAATATCCCCATAACTGTACTAATTGCACATGTAGAGATAATAAGTTCTCTGCAACATAACTAAAGTGACAAACACCTGTGTATAACTATGGCTAACTTCTGCATGAGCTGGTCTTATAGAAAAATGTTTCTTAAAAACAAAATAAAAATTAAATCATCTTCAAGGTAAGTCATGTTTGCTCACATTTGAAATACAGTCTACTATTCTCAGTATCTTCCAATAGCCTGTGATGCCTTGCACTGGATAGCCAAGACTAAACTACCAAAAGGCACCAGATATTATTTAACAAATAGACTGTAAACTTAGTAAAAAAGAAAAAAAAATCAGTAGCTTCTACATTTGTTTATAGTCCTGTCTTCTATGAAAATTATTTCACCCTTTCTCAGTTTAATTGCTCACACAATTTAATTACTAGAAGAAAAAAAAAAACCAAACCACTGCATCTCTAAGAATACTCTGTTCACACAAAAATTAAACACATATACTCTAGCCAGCCAATACCATAAATATATCTAGCTCTAAATCTTATTCTTTATATTCTTCTTAAATCTCTATATCTAGCAGACAAAATGTAAGCAGATTCCTGAGATGTATGCAAATGACAATAAAATAGCTGCTTGCGAGTAATAAGTGATAGAAATGTTGCTACTGATAATATTTCAAATGAGGTTGAGCAAGAAAAGCATAAGGGTAAAAAAAGAATCAGAAATTGATTACCTCATTTGTTATTAATCTACTATACTTCTAATATGCACACTACATTACAGAAGAGTGATAAGACAAATGCCTTTTCCTGAGATGCCCACAGAGATTTGTCCCACATGACAAATACTAAGATTTTGTAGCAGGTAATCTTGTTGTCTGTATGCCCACTATAAAATATTTGAACTAGATGTGAAATTTAACTTTAGAGGTGAAAAGGTGTGGCGGAATTCTCACATGCTTTTTAAAGAAAGGTTTGAAGAAAAGATAGAAATGATTGCTGTTCCAAACAGAACAGAAGAAGATATGGTATACCCAAATAGATACATAGAAGAAATATGTCTGGAGAAGAATGGAAGAGCACAGAGAAAGGTAAGTGCTGCTCCATTATAGGTGTATTTTCAGGAATTCAATGCTGGAGCTTATGTTAAAATATAGAATCATCTTACAGGCAGGTATGTTTTCTTCTAAGATGAGATCAAGTTTCCAGTTTTCACTAGGGAAAAAAAACTCCCTGAGGAACAGCTGGGCTGAGGAACAAAAGAAAATATGAGAAACAAAAGAAGATGGCCACATTTAGAAGATGTGATGATATTAGAAAGTCAGAACTCCCAAATCCCCTCTGCTTACTTTACTACTAGGAATAATATGATTTGGTGTAAAGGGGTTTGGTGATAAAATCAAACACACTGTCAGTCAAAGCATCTGACACACTTGTACAGTGAATTTGCTTCATAGTGGGAAATGTTTATGCTATTCTTCCTTGAGGAAAGGGAAAGCTGGAACAACTAAATACATGTAAAGGTTAAGAATGTTGATGAGAATTTAAATTCCAATCTGCATTCCAATATAGGAGAGAAAGAGGGCTCAGAGTCATTAAATAGAGTTTACAGGACTGCAAAATATAATGCAAATAAAGCTGTAAATAAAATGAAATGGAATGTAGCAGAAATACAAGCATTTTATCCTTGCTGTGCACTTTGAGACTGTTACACTTCCAAAACTCTTTCGGGGCTGGATTTTGTGCAGAAGGTAAGAAAAAACAACCTTACAGATGCAAGGCTCAGCTCTGAGCTTTGCAAGTTGAAAATGGAAGTACAAAAATTGAGGTTGCTTGGTTTTGGAAAATGAGCTGCTTCTCAGAGGGTGCTGGCTGGAGACGAGGAAGCTGCTGTTCTCCACACTGTTAGTGGGAAATGTCGTAGTAGTAGTTACGTAATCTCATCTCGACTGCAGCAAATCCTGGCCGGTCGTCAACGCTGTGGGAAGATGACAAGTGTCACTGCATAGCAAGGACAGACCTGTCAAGGTTCATGGGCCTTACAGCCCTCCAGACTCTACCTCAGTGACAGTTCACGTAAAGATGCTCACAATATTTTAAAAATGACACTACAAAATTAATACCAAGGGATAAATACTACTACAGAGCATCCAGTCCATGGATTTACTATCATGCCTGTTACTTTGTGGTTGGTGAAGGTACTAGCAGAAAGAAATGGTGAATCCGCTCCATTTCATTTTCTACTTCATTTACTTTGGTAATAATCTGGAGAAAAGAATATTTGCTGTGTAATATCTGCCTTATAATGGGTAGTACCATCAGACAGAAGCATGAAGAGGCACCTACCTGCACACTATATGACTGTATCATCTTTCTTTTATATCTGCAATTGTTTCTTTATTTGGAGAATATGATTAAACTGACAACAAACCCTTACAATTTCACATGACATATTGAGATAGTTACTCTGCCTAACCTGAACCTTCTTTTTAAAATTTATTTTCTTTCTAATAATAAAGATACTTTAGTACAAAAAAAAAAATAATCAGCATGCTTTATGATATGTTTGTTAATAACAACAAAACCTCACCCCTTTCACTGTAGAACTGTTACAGCATTCCTTGAGTCAAACCAAAAGGCAGGAATTACTTTTTGGTTTTATGTTCTTTCCAAAATATGAGGTTTAATGAGGCTAACAAAGAAGCAAGGTACCTAAAAATGAAGTACTAGTGCTCCTTAATGTAGAACTTTTGGCAAATTTTTTCTCCAAATGGTGAACAGGAAGAATAAGTGATATTACAGTAATTTTGGGTGCTTTCTGGAGACTTCCTACAGTAACTTCAGTGGAATAGTTTAAAATAATAAATCATAGAAGAGTTCTAATATACTAATTAAAAAAAAAAACAAACAGGAAGGCTTTATTTTTTTCTATATTTCATAATTCTAATTTCTAAATGGTTATAAAACAGAAAAAAATGTTTCTGATGTATCAGGTATGACCTGAAAAGATGGTTTGCCTCTCACTGATAAGATGTCAGTGTGGGATCCAGTTTGAATATATTCTGTTATTAGAGATAAACAACTCAAAACAATTCAATATTGAGAAATAGAATAAACATTTTGGCAATATGAGTTTGAAATTTCAGTAAAACTAAAGCCTTGGAAATAAAAATTAAATGAATTGCAATTCAAAATGAAACAAAAATTTTTGCTTACTTTCAAACATTGTTTTCAAAATTCATTAGAATGACCTTTTTGTGTACTTATTTTTATGCTACCCTGTATTTTGTATATAACTGTTCTGGCAAACTCTGTTCTACAAAACTGGGTTTTTGTAGTACACTCTATAACTCAGTTTTCACCTGAAAGTGCAATTGAATACTGAGCTTGGAGTACAGTTGTAAGCTAAACCCCAGCTGAAAAGATGTATTTTGAAGCAACCCCTACTCACCCCCATACTGGCTATGATTCCTGTAAATGAAAATGTACTTCTATCAAAAGAGCATCCCATCACACTCACTTGTATGTCCAACACAATTTCATTAGACTGTAGACTTCTGTTGGGCAGACTTCAGGTCGTTCCATTCGTTCTCCCCTTTCAATCATCTGTGCAACTTCACCACCTTTCATTCCCTGGAACAGAGTGACCAGAACAGTCATCCAAGTGCAAATGATTACAGCACACATGATAGCACAAATTGAACAGAGGTCTGGAACTGATTTTTGGGCTATCCTTTGACTCATTTGTTGCATTAGTTAGGACAAGATACTGGTTCAAATCTGCTCTGAATTTTTAAAGAAAAAACATAGCCAAATAAAACCACTCACCTTATATGGTTTTTGTCCATAAGAGAAAGCTTCCCACATTAAAACCCCAAAGCTCCAGACATCACTTTTGCTAGAAAATTTGTAGAAATTCATGCATTCTGGAGCATACCATTTGACTGGCCATTTTCCATGACTTTGTGCCTAAAATATGTCATAACAGAAAGAAATAAAAGCAGACTAGATACAATGATAAGTAGTAAACAACATCTGAATGCACATAATTAACATTAACTTAGATCTACACACATTTGCACTAAGTACCATAACATTTCTGATGCAGTTAACATTAGAGAAAATGGGTAACAGCTTCTTCAAAAGTGTCACAAAATTGTTCTAATCTTCCACATTCAAAATAATGCATTGAAATGAAATCTTTGGTGAATAAAAGTGTAGCTAAATGACTTAGAGTCACACTTTCAGTGGCATTTAATTTAAAGTTGCTCTTTGGAATCAGTTTTTTCCATTTGGATCTCACCAGGGCTAAGAGACATGTCCAGATGGTTGAAGTGAGTGCTCTACTTCAAAGCACAGTGACTTTCTTGTGGCAAACTGCAGTTTACCTAAATTATGCCATAATGCTGCTTTGTGACCATTCAGCTGTCAAGCTATACCAGCGCAGTGCTAGGTCTAGTGACAGGATGCTACTGCATCCTGTGGAGTTGTAAAGAAAATGGACTTTGATACTAATTCTGGAGGCCCTGAGGCTAGGATTGACCAGCTAGGGCAGGCTAGTGGCAGTGATTTAGGATAAATTTTCTGGCAGCAGTGGCTACTGTTCCTACACAGGAAGGTCATCGCAATGGAGCATGGGCTTGCTTCTCCTCTGCAGTGTTTCAGGGGTTGTATTTTTAATTTCAAAGAGCTAATAAAAGAGAATAAGGAAAAGGAAGATGTAATTTGAATCGCAAGAGTGTTATATTAGGAAAACAAATACAGACATGATAACTTTGTATCCCACCTTTTATGTTATTAGATATTGCAATTATTTTAATCACTTGAGGTGTACAGAGGTCCAAAGAATTTAAAACCCAAATAAACAAATTTTGCTTAGGTTAATTTCTTATTTAACAATGGTATTATTTCAAAAACCTCTCTTGATTCTGTTCTGTAAGACAGTGTATTAGTGCTAGGCTACATTTTACTTGGATGTGATGAGAACTGTTTTGCAAAAAAAGCATTTTTGCTCATGTAGATAAGGTAGTATTTCATTTCCACAATAACTTTCATTCTTCTAATGACAAGTTTATAAAAAATAAATGAAAGTAGACAACTGGAAGGGGGAACAGCCTTTTTCTTCCCTACATGTTTCTTAATGTTGATCACATATTTTGAATTTGGTAATCTAATATCAGATTATAAAATAATGAATGGTACATAAAATTTCTAATTTTCAACTGCATTTGAACTGAAAATATCCTTATTAAGTTATGATACTACACAATTTTCATGTTGTATTCAGACCTTACCTTGTAATAATTTTCATCAGCACTAAGAGCTTTAGAAAGTCCAAAGTCACTAATTTTGGCATAATGTTGTGTGACTAACAGCACATTTCTTGCAGCCAAATCCCTATGAACAAAATTATTCTCCTCCAGATATTTCATCCCCATGGAAACCTGATGCACCAGCTCTGTTATATTCTTCTCTGTGACATGTCTGAAAATCAAAATTGAATTTTAAGGAGGTCAGTAGTTCATTTTCATGGAAAATATATAAATCTATACTCTAAACTTGTCCACATTACACTGGAAACCTGATTCACTTACATTTAGCTAAGCTTCAGTTTGAAAAGGCAATCTAGGCTCTTGTCCTGAGAAGATGATGTGTGATCACATCAATAAAGGAGAAGTTGAAGGATATGTGAAAAGTCTTTCATTTATTCAAAATACTCTATTTTGGAAGAAATATTTGACATTTGGAGACATCTTCCAGTGAAGAATAACTACAATCATTAATTACTACATCAATAACATATTAATTATAATTGTCCTTAAAGAAAAAAAAATAAAAGAAAGGAACTTTTCCATTCTTATGGAATTAAATCAAAGTTTACATACCTATTTTTTTGCAAAAATTTGTTCAATGGCCCAAGTTCAGCCATTTCCATTACTAACATCCAGGCCTCAGCTTCACATATACCTATCATTCGGACAATGTATGGGTTATCCAGTTGCTGCATTACATTTGCTTCTCTCAGTAACTCATCCTTTATAGCTGGATCATTACTCTCATTCTTCAGAATTTTTACAGCCACAGGTTTGGCACCCCTGCAAAAGAGAATCCAGTTCTGGATCTAGTTGCTGAAAAATCTGTGCACCAACGAACACAATCTTCAATAGATATTTCCATTCACATAGTATAAATTGTAACAAAAGACAGAATTGACACTCAGATGAGAAAAAAACAGCCCTAACACGAACATCTCTCTATCAAATACTCAGAAGACAGCTAAGCAAAAGAGCGATAATGAAAAGAATCTGTGAAATTTACATATTGTCATAAAAATACCTAAAGAAGCCTGAAAAAAATAGATACTGGATAAAATTTTCTTGTCCACTCTGGCTAGGATAGCATAAAGCTCTTCTGGCAAGAAAAGCTATAGAGCTTTCTAAGCACTAGGGTTTTTAGTGGGGTGAGACTGGAATATGCAGCACTGCCAGGTGCCAAGGCAGGGCCCTGAAACCCTGAGAATCTAAAGCTTACTTTTGCAGCCTTCCATTCATACAGCAAACTGACAGAGTGACTGATGAGACCAACATAGCTCAGGTGTGAAACACTATTAAAATATACATAAGCTGAGATCAGAGCCCTTCACATTCCTACATCCTATATTGGAAAAACAGAAATACTTTCTGCCTCTGAAAACCTCAGTTAAAGAAATGCCTCCAACTTCAAGAGATGAGAGTGTGTACATAATCAATCCATGCACATACAGCATGCTGATAACATTTCACTATGAAAATGCATGAAGACTCAAGTATAAACAGGGTCTGTTCCTACTGACATGACATGATGGAAAATGTTACAACACGTTCTGTCTTCTTGAAATCAACATTCCAGCTCCAGGAAATGTATTTATCACACTTCAGGTAAAACTCTCTTTGCTATAGGTAAACTGTCCATGGCACTCTCCAGGTTTTCTGACAGATATGTTGTGCAGATGGGAAATACTGTGTAGCATTAGAACTTTTGCAAGCTATGAAGCAAGGCAGTGGGATTCCCACTCTACTAATCCCATCAGGAGAGGAAATAGTCATAAACAGTACTTTCCACTTTATGACCAAAATGAGTGTGTAAGTGTACATACAAAGAGAGAAACTGGTGAATTTAGCTCAAATTAGTTATAGTCTGTCACGCCAAATGACACGCAAAGACTACTACTACTTGAAAGGATAAACACAAGAGCTTTTACATATTGGATTCCATGACAATAGAAGGCAACACTCACTTTTTCATCTTATAGAATCCTTTCTTTACAGTACCAAAGTTGCCAGAGCCAAGTTCACCTTCCTCCAAAGTCAACAATTTCCTGTCAAGAGTGACATTTTTTGGTTTAATTTCATCTGGATCAGCATATGGACTTTCATAGACCTCAGTATCCATGGGTAAGGCCTCTCTCTGATCACCTGCAGTTCAAACAATGAAAAAATTAGGCATGATTTCAAACATGTTTGCTGCCACAGATAATATAATCATCTTTTCTATGTTCAAGACCATCAGTGTGTTTGACTTGCAAGGGCACTATAAAGAAACCATATGCAGTCCATCTATATGCATTTTAGAGTTGACAAAAAGGCAGTGGCATTCCCCTGGTGACATGCTGTAACTACTGAACATTTGTGCAGGGTGAAACCTTGACAAAAGGAGGGTTAAAGTTTGGCCCTTCTCCTTGGTACTTTCCATTAGTTACCTCACACAATTCTTTACCCAGAATGCTGCCTTATAATTACTCCTTTCTTAGGCATCCAACTTGTGACTGTCAACTATCTGCATTATGCTTGCCACTGTGGATGCAAGAGGGCACAATTTTTTGTGACATGTAAGGATTTAGTTTTTAGAATCCAGGTAATAATACTACAATGCAAAATGGAAAAAGGGGTTTCTGCTAAATGATTTTTGTTATAGATGGTGACACCTGTTATCTTCAGCTCCCAGGCTTCAGTTATGATAGTGGCTATACCAATGCATGACAGAATGTGAAATATATGCAAGAAAAAAGAAATAAGGATTGAGAAAATGCTCTTCCATAAGGAAGAAAATTGCATTAATGATATATATATATTACTCTGCCTACCTTTTTCTGCTCCTGCAAGACCTCTGTTCCTTTGCAACACATATGGATTAAAAGGTGCTTCTTCTGGTGGGTGGCCGATAGCTGATTGAAGCTGTAGCACACAAATAAAGATTTTCCATTTAACAATGCATAGGTAAGTTAAAAGCACTTCCCTCCCCCCAAGAATTTTGGCATAAAGTTTGCAAGAGACACAGAGGTGAGAATCAGAAAGAGAGGGGTCTAAAAAAGGTTATTCCATTATGGAGGTTATTGTTAGAGGAGGCCAAAAGCACAGAAAGATATTACAAATATTTCAGAGCATTAGATAAGAAAGAATTAACTGTAGTGGGTCATGCACAAATCTTATTCTGCAGATATTAAATTTACATGCTCTTTTCAAATTTGCCATGTAACACAAGTAGTCAGAAGGATTTCTCTTTAATCTGTTGTTCCTCTTTCTTCAAGTTATCTCTCCCCCTATCTAGGCCTTGAGAAATTACTTGCACAAATGAAAACAAAAAACAATTTCCTGTTTCTCTTGTGAATATTCCAGGGGTGCTCTATTTTAAAGAAGTGGAAACAACTGTAGTAAAAAGTTTCTACAATAATAGGCTTGTGTAACATCAGGGACAAACATCATGGACCAGATATTAGCCTTGTCTGTCTGCTCTGAGGAGGGACAAGATTACTTAATTAATCATCTGGTTCAAATACAATTCCTCTGCCTTTACTCTTGACAGATAAATAATATGGTGTACACAAACCATATCAACCATTGTGTCTTCTGGAGCTCCTTGCCTGGCACAATAAAGTACAGATGAGAGAAACTACTGATCTGGTCACTTCTGTTTGTGAGCTGTTGGGAACATGGAATTACAGAACCTATTTCTGCATGCTAATTTCTTTTCAAGCAAACAGAAACAAACCTCTAGTGGAAGCTGTCCCTGACCATGTCAAAGGAATTGGAATAAAATAACCCTTAAGGTCCTTTCCAACACAAACAGTTCTATGATTTTGTGAAATTTCCTATAGTGAACATCCTATAGGATGTAATAGAAGCTTTATCATTTGGAAACTGCATTTAGTAGGGAAAACATCTGACCTGGAAACTACAGACTTTGAAATCATAAGTCATCTGCCCAGTTTGATGAAACAGAAAAGGCTTCACTACATAGATTTTACTGCAAACCATGTGTAGGAAGCCAGTTTTCAGCAATATTCTGGCCTAGCAGTATGAGCACATTGACATCAGGCACAGTAAGGGTAATATTTCTGACTTGGAGCAGTGTTAAAAGGCAATTTGCTGTCAAGGCAAGCCACAAAACCCCAAGACAGTTCTGAGATATGTTAAGGAACAAGCTGATCTACCATTCTCCAGGCAAATGAAGGTATAAAGAAAGATCCTTAGGTTTGTTTTTCTAGACTGATTCACCCTGACAGCTTTCCAAGACCTGTGTCACTCTGTTTCACACAGGCAATTCACTAACCCCAAACTGGCCAAATGTAATTAATGTACAAATTTAATTAATTTTGCACACCTCAAGAATCCGTTCACCAGTGGAGAACAGCTGGTAAAAACATATCTCTGGCCAAGACATAGCTGAGTCTTCAAATTAGACACATGAGATATTACTGCTCTTTGCAATTCAAGAACAAAAACAACAACAGCAAAAAAATCCAAAAGGATTGTATGCATTTGCTCTGCATAAAAAACATTTAAAACACACCACTTCCATGCTTGTAAATAAAGCACTGCAGCTGTGAACTGAAAATCACACAGTGACACCAGATATAACAAAGTGGGTTCTTTTTCTCAGAGAGCTGCTCATGTTCAAGAAGAGTCATAGCGTCTTATTTATCATTACTTAGCTTGGTTAATACATATAGAATTATTTCTAATTGTTGCAGATTGATTAAATAACTTAGTAATGTCTTTTACATTAATATTCCTACTTTTGTTTTTATTGAACTATCATTTAAATGGAGAGTCCTTTCTGCCTTATCCTTTTAAAACAGCAAGTACAATTCTGCAGATCTTTTTTGAACAAAAGGATCTTTGTCTTAATACATCTAAGGTATAGCATAACTGATTACTTTTTGCATTCTTACAAGAAACAGAGAATGGGCAAGATGACCATGGATTGATTCAACCAATAAAATGGAGTACAAGAAAAGAGTCCTCTAGAGGATCCTTTTAAAAATGTGACTTTTACAGTGACCATTATAGTTTTATAGTAAATAGTAAGATTCTCATGAAGGCAAGTTGTACAGCAAGTGCGATATTCTTTCAGGTTAATAACTGATTTGAAAAAAATACATAAAGTCATCTTATTTTATTAAAAACGAATAGCTAGATACTGCACGACAAACATTTCATTAGCCATGAGAGGAGAGGAGCTCTGACTATTGCATCTCAGTTGCCACGAGGTGGCAGAATTTCACTTAAATTATCCAAATTGACAATTTTACACTAGTAACACAGACTGAAAAATTGTGATCTGGATCTGAAAATATAGTCCAAATATTTATAATATTATGATATTATAATATAAATATATATTTATATATTTATATAATATAAATCCAAATAGTGCATTTGTGAAATAAAAAAAGTCCCAACTGCGAGTAATTATAAAATGAAAAATAAAATAAATATGTTTTTTATGTTTTACTGTCTGGAAGTTTTTGACATCATAGAAGTAATTGTGTAATTGACCAGATCTAAAGTAAACTGTGCTTATTTGGGTTAATGAATAGTTCAGAGCACAACTTTTGTCTAGAGTCTAAAATCTGGAAATATGATGTGGGTCTCAGTATTCCAGGTAAAGACCATGTAAATAGGATCAAATCAGGTTTCTGAAATTATTTTCCTAAATGATTGGTTTTACTCTGCCACTATGCTTCGATCTCTACTCTGTGTATGTTACCTTGAAGGCAGGAAATAGGTATTTGATAGCAGAAAGTGACCAGAGCAAGACACAGGTTTTACCAGGTTAACAGAGAGCAGTGAGACCAAAAATATGTCTACAGGGTTTAGACCCCACACCCATTTTTCTGAATCAGCCCAAAATGTATGATAGTTTGGCATTGTATTTCAGATGGCTGAGAGCAGGCTGTGAGACTGTGTCTCTATTTGTATATAACACACATTGAAAAAGAGGTATGAGTCCTGTAGGGATACACAGCTGACAATTGCTGTTGGTACCTCAGCATAAAAGAGAAGTGGAGCTGTAGGAAAATAATATTTGTTATTTATCTGGTTTATCAAATACAGTATATATCAAACATAGATTTTCACTCTGAACAGTAGCATACTTCTAGGGCTTTTCATGCCTGCTCATTTTTGTTGAAGAGCAACTGGAAATAAATCAATAAACATACAGACTCATGGATTGAATAGGAGCATATATATTATTCTCAGCATGCAAACAAACTCACAGCTACACGCTTCAGAACTACATCAATTACTGGACAGCACCATTTTCTGGCCATGCAAAAGCATTTTCACTAGGACAGGGAAGGGATCCTCTTGGCTCCCTGGCATCTGGCCAATTTTCCCATTCTGCTTGCTCTTGTGACATCTTACACTTGCCTAAATGGAAGTGAATGCATAAGGAGATTGGTGCACATAGGCTATGTAAGTATATATTTTGTTGTTTTTATTGTTCCCTAAATGTGTTCAGTAATGACATAATTGTGTAAACAAGACAATTTTCTGATTAGAAAGGAAAGTAGAAATATAATTTTGTTCTGAGTGGTTTTGAAAAATATTTTATCACATTCTATTTGCAGAAATATTGAGATCTGCATTATTTTGGTATGCCAGAAATAAAATAAAAAATAATCCCTCTATTTTTAAAACCCCTTCAAGCCCATTGCTTCAGTAATAAAATCAAGCCCATAATTATGCAGATGATTAGGATAGATGCAGAAAGCTTACAAAATCTTAACAATCTAATTGTTAGTAGTCAAGACAGCAAGCGAAAAGAGGGGGAGAAGAGAGTGAAATTAGTCATTTAAGTATTTTTAGCTCAGTCAAAAACCTAAAAAAAGTATATGAGGCACCTTTTTGCTGCCAGCCTTTGGGAAGGTGTACGATTTGAGTCTTGAGATAATTCCACCTCCTGACCAACTCTAGAAACCACAATGTCAAAGAGGAACAGTAAATGTGTCATGAAAATAGCTAAAGGTATTTCACAAAAAAAAGACATTCTAAAAGAAGAAAACACTCCCAAACTTTCTGTGCCTTCAAGTACACACACATGACGCATCAAAAAAATGTAGTACAGGAAATATTAGTACTAAATTTTATTTTGTCTGTATTACTGTCAAGCTATCCTGAACCTGTAGACATACCTTAAGACAGTTTTTAAATTCAAATTCACTGCCCTTTGTCCAGATCTGTATTTATAGAGTATGCTGTATGCTTCTCCTGCCTCTGTCACTGAACTTTAGTCCCCCTCCCCCAGCCCCCAAATGTATTTAGAAATGAGTGGATAACTTTCGTGTCTGGAAGTATGGCTAATGTATCAAGCAAAATTTGAAGGACACCTTGGTCATACAACAGTGTGGGTAATGAAGCAGAAATCATGCTAGGTAATATTAATTCCAAACAAAAAGGAACAGGCTTTATACATATACACTTATGTTCTGTGTAAAGACACCTTTAAAAGATACTCAAATATATTTTACAAGAACACCTTAATTAAATGTGATAAACTAGCATTTTTAGCGGCCACTGAGAGATCATACATGACTATTAAAAACTGAGATGGAGCACTTATTCTTCAAATATTTAGTCTGATCCTGAGGCTAAAACAACAATCTGAACCACATTCTTGGTTACTTTAAACAGCCTTTGTACTTAGATGTTCTGAACTTTTTAATAAGAAGCCCATTTGGACTTCATATTTTCTGAAAGGGTATCTTTTAAATTTATAGGATTGGGATTGGTATATTCCCTAGTTTTCTTTTAAAAAGAAAATGTGTGATTTAATATTAAAAAGTATCTTTTGTTTCAAGACACCAAGGACAGCGATGTGGTCCCTGTTGCTACTGGAGCAGAAATCTTTTTGGTGCTTGACATTCTTCATAGCTGTGATGCATGAAAATTCCATATATTGCATATTGAAAAAGGTTACTGAGTCAGCTATTTTCTTTTTCTTCATGAAATTGTCTTTCCATATTGGGAATAAAGGAAACCTGAAGTACTACTTAGTTACAGTTTTGCAATAGATAAATCCTCTAAGAGGCCAAGCACTCCTTTGCACAAGCTGAGCATGATTCTCATTATACTTTTTCAACAAGAGTATCTCCCAGCACTTGGGAAAGCAACCACCTGTAGTTATGGTCTACTGCTTAACTCACATATTTGTATTAGACCTACAAATGCATGTTGAGATGAATTCCTCATCAGGCACAGCAACTAGTTACAGTTAGGCTGTACTCATAAAGTTTAGATCTCTTATTACCACCTAAAAGACTGTAACTAAACAAAATACTGAGAAAAGTTAAGAGGAGAATTTGGGAAATAGCCAGAATTTGGCAGTTTCATTAAAATGTCATCAGCTGGAGAATTGAACTAAAGACTCATCTCAAAAGCTCCTCTGCCAGTTTAAATATATATTGGGATGAAATTGATTGCAGGGAGAAAAAAGTAATTTACAAAATGGAAGGGGTCAAAATCACCTTAAATCTAGCCATAGAGCCTCATGTGAAAGGCAAGAAACATCCTAGTCAATGCATGTTCTGGGAGAAGCAAGAACAATATTCTTCATGGAAAATTATCTTCAATACAGACATTTAGCAAAAAGTTCTTTCTTTTGCAGAGGAATCATATTAGTATCGTCCATATTACATTAAACTTTGTTACTCCAAATTTGTCCATGGAACAATAGCAGATATTAGACGAATCTGATGTAGATTTACATCCCTGATGTAAATTTTACTCCAAGCTCTTATAATTAATATTTTACAGATAAATCCTTTGGACAGTCTGCCTTGCATATCATTCAGCAGTTGTTTGTACATTTCATGTACCTTCTTAAATTCAAAACAACTTCAGATTTGGGCATTCTATTCCACTAAGACTTTAGAATAGCACTGCTGTATTTTAGGCTGCAATATATATATATAAATGAAAAATATATTGAAAAATTGGTGTGGATGGAAGCACTAGTATTAGACTGTTGCTTAGAATTGACCATTATGTTTTGTTCCTCTGCTTTCTCTCTTTTGCTTCTTTATTCTAATCCTTTCTCACAAGTCATGATCATCCCTGTTGTCTTGCTCTGGATTATCTCCTGCTGGACAACATTCTTCTGTGCAGTGTCAAAAACAGGTGAAAATCTTTCAGCTGAGACCTTGCCAGACTCAAACAAAATGGAAACACATTGATGTTTCCCTTTCCTCTACCAGCATGGTGGTTGCTCATTCTTGTTCCCATCCTGATTCACTGCAGGCATAACATCCTCTGAAAAGCTGTGTCTGCTCGATATTCTGTGATTTATATCTGATTATTAAAAGTGCAATATCTTTACTAGTTTCTACTGAGCCTTATCCCTTTTATTTTTTTCCAGGATACTTCCCAAATTCATCGCAATTATTTTGATAACAAATTCAAAAATTCCCTATTCCATTTTCCATATTTTGGCAATGGTTTTAATAGATAAAAAGCCCTATGCATTATACTAGAAATGTCAGGAACTCCTAAATGTTAATTACCATGGTGTAAATAATATGAGATATATTGCACATCTTCCATATAATATTCTGTTTGTATTATGTATGTTAGTGATTGTACTCCTTCTCTTTAAGCTGGCTTTAATTTTGATTTCGTGCAATATGAATAATTGTATTTCAGAAATATTAAAAATCTTCATGAGTTACTGCTTTTGCACACAAGTATTAATGCATGAGAACCTGGCAATATTAAGTGAAATTTTTGAGCTCCATAAGTAATATTAGTTATTTAAAATTTTCCATTTTCTATATTTATATTACAAGCAAGAAATTTAGCAGGCTCATTTTTAAAAAGTCACAAAACCCCATAAAATTCAGATTTCAATTCTGAAAAATTCAAAATATCAAGTATATTTAATCTTGAAACAATGTTTTAGTACACTCTTTGCAAAACATGCACTTTCACTTAGCTTTGGTGACCTTCTTTTTAGTTATCATGACAAGTCCTAAGCAGGAGTTAAATTTACACTTATAGTGTGTATTTTTCTGTGGATATTATGAAACATACACAGTATTCCCACACTGAATGTGCTTACCATATCTCTACAGCTGCATGTATACCAGATGATACACATGTGTTCTTGTGTGCTTAAACTTCATGGACATTCTTGTAAATGGCACAGAGCCAAGCCTCAAGGCAGTATTTTATTATTTAATTATTTTATTAAAATATTATTAATAATTAATAAGTAATAGATTTGAAAATATTTTAATTAAAAAGAGACTGATTTTGTTTTTTTAATTTCCAATTCTTTATAAAGGTACCTGATTTTCAGAAGTGAAGATATGAGACTGGTTACTCACAGGCCTGCTAGGAGTCAATTTTATTTAAATAGAGGTAATTTCTTACTTGAATAATTTTTTTTCTATAGTATGGGACTGCATCAAGATAATGATCTAAATGATTAAGTTATGCAGGGAAATGACTGAAATTAACTCCATATTCAGATGAAATCAACTACCTTGAACAAGACAGTATTATTTGATTCTGTAAATGTATCACACCTCAGATGGCTTCTGCAGACAATGGACTTTGAGAACTCAGGTAATTATGTTAACAGGGGGACTTGCTCACTCTGCATGGAGTGGAGGAAAGAATCACCCCTAAAGCAGTGCATAAGAAATGAAACCCTTGTGCAAAGTCTGCTGTTAACTGCACAGACCAAATATTAAAATAAATTGTACTTCCATTTCTGCTTCAGTCAGAAGATTCTCGAAGTGAACAACATAAGCAATGTGGTACCTTTCCTCCTAGTGTTGATACAACATTATAGAATATGACCATCAATGAGGCATCTTGCCTATGGAAAATACTGTTTTATCACAAACATTATATGTGTAAAGTGGTTCACAAAATTAAATTATGAC
The DNA here is from genome assembly GCF_050655825.1 of Lonchura striata. Lineage (NCBI taxonomy): Eukaryota > Metazoa > Chordata > Aves > Passeriformes > Estrildidae > Lonchura > Lonchura striata. Next base: position 79,811,838 of record NC_140740.1, on the reverse strand, counting down.
TAGCACATCCAAAACACTGATGAAAGAAATACCATGATAGAATATGTTGTTTCTTTTCAAATCACTGTTTATAACCCAAGAAAAGTAAACTCACAGATTAAATAATACCCAATAATTAGATTTTCCAGAACAGTATGTGACTGTAATCCTCCTCAAATGAATGCTATTGCTATACCACCACATTCACTTACCTTCGGAAGCGTTACAGAAGAATGATGAGTATTAAAACCAAGATTATCTGCAAAGGAATCAAATGTAAAATGATACTGAGCATGGTGAGAAATTTTTGTAAGAACACAGAATTTTACAGAGGGGACCCACTGTGTAGTTTTTAGATCACATTACAGTGTTTCTCTTGGACTATTTGCTTTTGTCTCTTACATGCAGCAGACTCTGCAACTTCTGGCCACAGAGACAAAAGTAAGTGCAGAGCCTAAACAATTCAAAGGAGAATGAAAATAATGGTGGAAAAAAGCATATAGTGATTCAAACGAGTGGAAAAAGTAAAAACTTCAGGGTGGAACTTGATGATCTTAGTGTCTTTTCTAACCTAAATGGTTCTATGATTATATTTGATTATTCTATATCCTCTCACCATGGCACTGGCATCCAGTTAGAATGACAGAAGGTGGCCTTAGAGAGAGAAAATCAGTTCTGGAAGAGCACAAGTTGGACATAGATCAGTCAGATGCATCTCTTTTCCCTCTTCAATCAGGGAGGACAACGTCTCTTCAGTGTGACATGACATTAAAGAAGAAACAGGACAAAAAGCACACTGACACTTTCCCCCACCTCTTCTCCTTTCCCACAGGTTATCAAGGATTGTCTCTCTGACCCCATTTTCAGTGCTGGGTGCAGCCAGTGCCTTGTTCTGCCCTGCTCCCCCAACATGGTAACTGCACGACTCACTGCACCTGAATTCCTGAATTCCTGCAGCATCACTGCTGCTGTGCCTGCTTCAGCTTGGAGTAAGGATCACTGCAGCAGTGCTGGGAAGACTTTTTCATGTTTGTGCTCCAAGTAACACACACTGCCACTTTGATCAGCAGAGCACATTTCCGATCTAACAATAATTTAGATCCAGCAATAATTTGATTTGGTAGCCCTAAGCTACAGGATCTGCCTCCATCATGCAGTCTGACAGATGCTACCTTGTTTGAAAATGTGGAAAATCTGCACCCACATATATGGTAAGTGTAAAAAAAATTCACACATGTTTATCAATTATCATGTCTTTTAACACATATAAAAACAATAGGAATAACTCACCATTTTCTGAGCCATGTTGTGGACAAGGAATGGTAAGAACCCTTAATAATCCATCTGGTTTGTATGAATAATGCTCAACTAACTAGCAGAATGAGAGTGGAGGGAAAAAAAAAGAAATAATAAGAGAAAAAGATATGAAAATATGAGGGTGGTATTATTAAATATATTGTCTCTTTAGAAATGTGTGTGTATGTACAACAGTTGATATATATTACAACAAATGACCTTGGAATACAGCAGATCTTTACTGCACATATTATTTACTTTATTTCTATTTAGTAGGGGTGCATGTTTCTGAAGTAATCTTGTGGATAAATGTGCAATGTGATCCAGGAATGGATTTATAAGGGTCAGTATTCCCCTGCCCTGGTTCTACTATTAAACAGCTTTGTAGCTCTGAGGAAATAGCGTATTTTTATGTCCTTGAGTTCCCACTGTCTCTGTCCTTTTTAAATTTTTTTTGGGATTAAATACAGTGCAATAATTTCCCTAATTTGCAATGCTTTCTTTGCACCTCAGAATTGCAATGGGATGTGTACAGTTAATAAATGTAGCACCAGCAGTTGCGGCCATTTGTGCTCCTGGATTGTCCTCTCCACATCATTTTTTGCAGGTTTGTTACTGTTATTTTCAGTATTTTCCATTTCAGTATAAAGGATAAGGTCTGTAAGAGTTGCAAACATGTTCACAAAAACTTTAAGATAACAGAGCTGCTTTTCAATTTTCAGTGCCACCAGGAAAGAAATACAAAAATCCAAAGAATTAATATATGCAAGTAAAGATTCATATTTTAGATCTGTGACTCACTTAACTAATTTTAATAGATTTTTAAGCAAGAGGACACAAGAGATTTCTTCTGGGATTTCAATTCCCTTAGTATTTTCAATTTACACAGTCATTTCACCAGTATTCAATTTTAGTATCAGCTATAGACTACTTAATTGCTTAATCTTTACCAGAGTTCAGAAATATTTTGGTGGTAAGCCTCAGCAAACCATGCTTTAGCAGATTTAAAGGTAGAGAATTTCAAAGCTAAAGACTGAATTATCTGTGTAATATCTTAAACCATCCTCTTTTTGCTTGCTAGAATTCTACAGGTTGCCATCATAAAGGACATTAGCAAAAGACTAAACCAAGCATATCCATTGTTTAAAATGGCTACTTGCAAATATGAACAGACTTTTATTGTAGACTATGTTCAGCTAATGATATAATAACTAATAATAATCACAGTTTGAACTTGGTCAAGCTGCAACATCACATTTAAAAATTATTAAACTCTCTACACTTACATAGCTTTCTACATTAACATATATTTTCTTCATGTAGAGAAACCACAAAATGTTGGAAACATTTTGGCAGGCAAACAACCTGCCAAAACATGTTGGTTTTAGCCAAAGACTATTGTCACAAGGCAAAATAAAACAACATTGGTCAATTGGTCAGTTATATGGAAATGTGATGACAGATATCCACATGACATAAATTTAACAGACCTGCCAAAGGGTGTCAAATCTTTTTCCATCTGGTATGGAGAGCTTTCCTGTCTTGTCTCTGTCAATACGATAGTGCAGTACTTTTCCATCATTCAGCAGGCACAGGGCATAGGAACCATTGCTGTCCCTTTCTCGGATACTGTAGAAACAAGAAAGACTTTCAGGATTTACTAGGAGTGCGTATTCTCTTTTAATCATTCTTTCCCTAAACCTTTTGAATTAAAACCAAAAGAAAATTATTACTGCAACTTCTGACAATATTTTGTTAAGCCTTTCTTTTATTTCTTAGTGTAATTAACTTTTAGGTAAATTGACTTAAATTTCTCTTTTTTTTTCTTCCAAAAAGACAACAGATTAAAACAAAAAATCAATGATGTAAGGCACTGTTAAACAGCTACAGAACACTGTACACTGCATAAAGCACTCTTTGGGCAAATATGTATTTTAAAGATTCTGCAGTACTATCTTACCTCTCTAGTGTATTTTTATTTTGAAATAGAGAATGACAGCAAGAACAGAAGATTAAATACTAAAAGAATGTAATGTGAAAGAGTAAAAATTTTGTGTTTGAAATATCTTGCTGTGTGGCTGGGAATTTAAAGAAAATAGTATATTTCTGTAATCATTATTTGTTATGATTTCGGGGAAGACATTAATATTTTGTTGCAGATTTCAAATAAAACTCATATGAAACTTCATATGGTACTGAAGTGTATATATCTTATTTAAACCTCGCCATGGAGAGAAGTCCAAATGTAATATAAAAACTTTGTCTACAATTCACAGGTAGGATGATCTCCTCCTTCCAGGAGACCTGCGAGTTTCCTCTGAGATGCCTATAAAGCATGACAGAATTGTTACACATGTACTCAGGGCTAGCTGACACTGAGATCAGCATATTCTGGTTTCAGAACTCAGAGTAGACGGGAATTTGTTACTAGCTCCATCATAGCTGGTGCAACATTTCTGAGTTTAGAAAGAAGGCTTTTTCTTCCAGTCAGGTTCTCATGCTCACTGACAGCTGACAGTGTGACAGCAATAGAGTTAGAATAAAATTGACTGGCTTTTTTTCTTTTTATGTAATGAAAATCCTATATTCTGGAGCATTAAAACATTCCTTGTTCTGATATGCACAGAAATCTACTTACTCTCCCTCGAATTTTTGAACAGCCTTGAAAAGAAATATAGCAGTAAACTCTCACTAAGGTATTAAGAAACTCTGCTAGTGCAACACTGGTATTTGCTATTATATCTCAGGAGATTTCAGAGGCAAGTATTAAATTATTCTCCTCAGCTGACTCTCTCAAGGCTGAAGTAAAACCGTGTTTTGTCTGAATTACTTCTGCAGCTTTTTCTTTCAAGTAGCATGATTTTTGTTGCCTAAGATGTGAACAGGACGCTGGCTAAAAGAAAAGGGAAGTAGGGTCAGTTTTTTGTTTTCTGAAACCAAAGTAACTTGTGTAAGTCCCTGTGGTTTCTTCATGGCATAGAGGTGTTTTCTCAGCATGCTGATTTCCTGTGCTGACTGACCAGTGAAGAGTATCAGGCTTTGCTAAAATCAAGAGTGACTTTTACTTTGTCTTCTTCTGACCTGCTCAAAGCAAATAAAGCTTAGAAAAATATTTTCAGAGTAGAGGGCATTGTTTCTAAAACACAAGTGGCAATTCATTACAATCAGGCTTCTGTTCAGAATAGCACAAGTAATAAAAATGCAATGAATTGCTTCTCAGTAACAAATATCCTTCATGCTTCACAGGAAGAAATGGAGAACTGAATACAATTCAGTTCTACTGAAACTGGTTCTCATTTGCAAGAGTTGTTACTCTCATGAGAGGCACTACAAACATTTTTTGAGAGCACAGGCACCCACGGGAGGGGAGAGCTCTGATTTCTGAAGGCTGTGGCAAAGACCCAAACAGCTCAATCACTCTTCAGTGCAGGATTTAGGTGGAGTTCAGGTTTATATGGTTGTAATTGCATTTTGGAGCTTTTCTCTCCCCTAGCCAAATAGCTACACAACTCTGGAGCCATCTGCAGCTCACAGCCATGTTAACTTTTGTCAGACATCTCTACCACTGCACATCCTGAAAACACTACCATTCCATGATCAGTCAGGGTCCAGCAGGACCCTTTTGCCCTTAGGGTCATGGAGCAGGTGGGTTTTAAGCTGCAGTCAGTCAACTCCAGCACAACCTAGATCCCTATAAAAGACAAAATCAGGAGGTACACAGTCTGGATCCCCACAAAACATGAAACCAGAAGATAATACAATCTTTCAAAATATGTCTGAAATGCAGAAGTGTCAAGTGCATTGAATTGACAGTGGGAAGTCTTAGTTTTGGCAAACTGAACCCATACTGGGTGACATGGACTGCCCCAAGGCACATTTCACAATTTCACTTTGGTTTTGCAGACTGTGGTAATGGCTGTCTAGGTTAGGCTAAGCCTCCAGATCTGCAGCTGGATAGCAGTATCCAGTTTTATGTCAATGGTTGCTGTAAAAAATAGAATGAAAGGCAAATGCTGTTTAAACAAAAAGGTTGTAAATTGAAACCTCTTTGAATGGACAGAAAAGTCTCACATCTTCTTGATGGTGCTGCCTTTATTACCCAGAGCCTTCACATGGCTCTCTCTCTCTGGGAGCTCTCTTCATATATGGAACTTTCCTTCTATGGAGAGTAACAGTTTTCAGAATGTTGAGAAAAGAATTCAAAACTCCAAATGCACTCTCTGCTTTAAGGTGCTCTGAAATTAAGCACAGTATTTACTGTTCTTCAATAAAAACTGCTAAATAAAAAGGTCTTCATAGAAAAATTTTGGCAAGGAAATAAACTGGAAGTGAGGTATCACCTGGTCTTCCATTTCATGCTCTTGCAGAGAATTGCAAATGTACAGAAGAAAAACATAACAAACACCTGTAAATAAACAACACTGTTGTTTCATCCACTGAATTAATCATAAATATGAACAACTTCATTGAGAACATATTTGAGTACATAGCATATTAAAGAAGTGCCAAGGTACCTAGATTTTTTGTGACATACATCTTTAATACAGCAGACTAGGGAATGTAGAAATTAAAACTGTGACCTGGTGCAATGGAGGGAATTTTTAGGTGTTGATTTTATATTTCATGCAGTGTGTGTTTGAGTACTTTTTGTGGTTTTGGGAGTGCAACCTAGACAGCAACAATTAGCAATTTGGACCACTATTACAGACAGTGTAAATAGCTATCATTTCCTTCCTTTGGTATTTTCAAAAAAAACAATGTCCCATTTTTTTCTGTTTCCATCTGAAAACCCAAATGATCTGATCCATCTCTTTCTAAAGAAAAATATCCCTGAGGGTCAAAGAAATAAATTGCTATTACAATATGCCTCATTGACTGTGTAGAAAAAAACAGAATTCACAGCATTCTTCAGTGGAGAATTATAAAGAAAATAAACAAACAAGATGCTTGCTTTAGGAATGGTGTGAAATTTTTCTTGCTTCTGAATCCAAAGGCACGCTAAATTTTATTCTTGGCATTGCTTTGCCTTCTTTGCAATTACAGATTTTTTGGTGCCAGAGATATTGATGCTCCCCATGATGGATTTCCCCATGATGACGTTCCTCCTGATGAAGCTCCAGCCATTCCCTGCTTGTCTTGCCCTCTCTATTCATGACTATCTCCCTGGTAATGCTATTAACAACATGACTACTCATCATGACTTCAAAGATCTGCTGCACATTGCATATGTTCCAAGTTTGCAGGTAGTAATAAATGAACCTGGTGCCATCTGTAAAAGAATTATAGAGAGGACAAAAGGGATTGACTGCTGTCTTCAATTGCTTCATTTCTTCTCCCCTGTTCACTAACACATTAAAAGCTGTTTCAGAAATGTCAGAACACTACAGGATTTAGGAGATAGCTCAGCTTCACACTGTTACTATCTACAATGGAACTTAAAAATTCATCTCCTAGTAAGTCTGCTGCGCAGTTACAAAATGCTTTTGTAAGAATGATTGCATCAAATTAGTCTATTTAGCTGACTTCACCCTGTCAGCAAAATACACCATGCTCCACCAAACCCCTAACAGCTCTGCAGTAAACCTGCACCTGAAATAGGGGATCTTCTGAGTACAGCTATCTCAGTTTGGTCACAGCTTTTCTTCACAGCTCAGACTCTGCTGCTGAAGTGCCCAGTGCAGAACTCATCTCGAGAGGCCACAGCCCTGCTGCATTGGTCTGCAAGTGGCACCCACACGTACCTAACAAAAGATCAGTAAACAGCTCTCCCAAAGCGTCATGGGCATCATTTCAGCACCTCCAGAAACACAGTTCATTGTCTGTGTATTGTCATTTATCTTGAAAAACTTTTATGGTCATCTAAGCCTAGCACTCCTTGACACTTTCAAGAGGACCATCATTAATTAATATCCCTGAATTAAGGTCACAATTAATAGGATTGTTTTCATCTATGATCTATGATGTCAACAATGTCCAGTCCATTTTATGGATAGAAATTTAATACTGATAGAATTATCTAAAGAATTCTCTACATGGTCAGGAAAATTGCCTAGCTCATTATGCAGTCTGCAGCAAACTCCTAGAAGGCAGCAATATTAGTGTAAATATATATTGCTACATATACAAGAAACAGAAAATTTTGGTCAGACAAAAGACAAGAATACTCTTACAGATAACTGCACTTCAACGTTTATTATTTTGAAATACAGTTGCTAGTATTAAGTATTATGACACTTAAGAGACCGTTTAGTTTCTAGTTGTGATGGCCATGATGTGGCATATTACTGTGACTCATTATAATAGTCTAAACTAGATTAGTTCTCTTTAATATTCCCATTGTACTGAAGATACTCATATGACACTGAAATAGTTTTCTACTTTCCTTTTACACAATTGTTCATATTTTATGTGAGCTACATACAGCTATGAACACATGTAAAAAGTTTATATAGACTAAACTGCTAATTTGCAGTGCGTTCACTCACAATTTCCCTAATATTGAAAATTTTAGTTTAACAGTATTTCTGAATATTCTTTTAACTCCTGGTTTATTTATGTAAGATCACATGCTCGTATAACTTAAGTGGTCATTACTGATGGCAAGATATGCTAACCCTTACCACATGCCAGAGGTGTTTCTTATGTGAAACTACAGAGGAAACTAACGCTTCTGCTGTTTGCTTTTAGCAAAGTGATAACTTATTTTTCAAATCTTCCACACATCTATGCATGAACTCACATAGATATCAACAATATTAGAAATATTTAATGATGCATTATTAATAAAAATATTATTACAGTATTAATAAAAGTATTACCAAGTTTATCTATGATCAGTGTTCCCTACCAGGAAAAATGTAATAAACCCCAGAAGTCTGGTCAAGAACCATCACCCAATAGACAATGTAAAAGTGTTAGTGTAGTTAAATGGGCCTTCAGATATAAAGTGGGGATTTTGGTGCATGCCTAGAGTGGCAATCTTACATAAACATCCTTCACGGGAGAGGTAGAAAATACTTCCCATTTCATGTCATGGTGTCTGTGTTTGGTTCTGAAAACAAACTCTCTAGCATTCACATACATACTTTACTGACTTTTAAGCCATGAAAGAAAGTTTAAAAATACCTTTGAAAATTCCCTGGTAAAAGATACATTTAGCTCAGAATTTTTCCTTGGATGCATTGTAGTATTATATTTATGGTGATATTCATGATATTGTGAATTGCAGTCAGGAAGATTTTCCACTATTTCCATATTTAAACCATTGAAAATAATTCTAGATTTGATAATCTTGTATTGCTGCACAGCAGTGCTAAAGAAATCTACATGTTGGTTGTATTATTACACAGACTGCTGTACTGGATTTTGTTTTAAGGTAGGTAGGTCAGATGGATAATAAATTTCTGGTGTAATGAAGTTTTGGAGAGCCTTGTTAAAAATATACTAAAATATTATATCGTTCTAATATTTATTATTTTCTCCATAATAAACAATATGGTTCACTTTTGGACTTGTTAAATAACCTCAGAAGTACCTAATCTCTTCAAAAATCTAGCTCCTCTCTTTGTTCCCAGGTTCCAATTCCAACCTCAACAGGCAAATATCTCTTAGACTTACATGTCTGAAAGTTTTACTTTTCAGTCAGCTACAGGGTTTGATTATTTTGACCAGTATTAGAAAAACACTAATTCACAGTCACAACTTCAAAGCCTTCAATCCACAGATATACAGAATATTCTGACAAGCACTGCTGCTGGGTAGGTAAAACTATGTGATGCCTGTGCCTGAAAGGTAAAACAGTGTAAAGCACACTCACACTCAACAGTTTTGCTGCTGCTGCTTCAGTTAGCCAGAAATGAGTGGTTTATTTCTCAACACCTGCTGAGCAAGCCCATGTTAGGCAACCCACTGCAGAAAGCAATAAACCTCTCTGAATTAGGCAGTTCTTTTCTTATTTGTGATGAGCCTCTAAGTCTGTGGGTCTGAGAGCTAGAAGGGCTCAGGAATGTAGAATAAATGATTTCAACACAAATTAACAACCCATTATTTCTCTTGCTGAACTGGCTACTGAACTGTGGGGTAGATTAAGTCTCTCCCTGTGTCTTCGCTGAGACCCTAGGAGCAAGTGGCAGCTGAGTGGCTACTACATTCCAAAATTGCCAGATAGGAAGTCTGTGCAAGAGCAATTAATACATCAGAAAGCATCCTACAGATCCAGAAGTAAACAGTCTTGTCCTTAATAAGAGGCACCCAAGATCAACATACTAGCAATTAATATTATTTAAGCTCCAGTGGAAGTTCTCATGGTTTAAACGGAGCCTTAAAATTAGAATTTTCTACTCTGTGGGTTTCTCTTCCCAATATGAAAGTAGCCACCTGAATTCCATCAAAACTATATAAAATATGGATCCATTGACATATCCAGTCCTGTGGGATAAGGTCTGAATGCTCCCCCACAACTCATTGAGCATGTCACTGCAAAGAGCATCAGAAATGTCTCCTATCAAGGAGGATCTTGATAGGAAATCTTCAAGGAACACAGGAAAATTCTGGAAAATATTTCCAGTCAAAACAATAGGACTGCTTATAGAAGATTTAAACGAGGCCACTGTTTATAATAAAGGCTGAAAATGTCAAATTTCTTAACTAATTTCACTCCCTTACTCCAAAACCTATCTCTGTTGTTAAGAAATGCTAGCTAGTAGATCCTTTTCCTTGAAGAAAAACTATATTCCTTCCCCCTGTGTCCCCCCTCCCCTCCTTGTCCCAAAGAGAAGTACTTTGGCCACAGAGTTTGTGCCTGAGGCAAACTGGAAAAGCTGCCAGTTTTAATACATCAGCAATATCATGACTCAGCTAATACAAAGTTGGTTTGGTAAGGTGATAGAAAGCAAAAAAGCAATATAATTTTAGGTATAATATTGTCCTTAAAAGAAAGGATTGCATTTTGTTTCCATTATGGACCTTCTATGTAAAAAATAGAAAAAGAAACTAGCAAAATCACAGGGCAAGAAAAAGGAGAGATTGTGTGGTGATGCTGGGCTGGTAATTAGTAACAGCAACTTTTGGACTACCTCTGAAAAAAGCCAGAGAAGGCTGAGTGTTAAAGAAAACTACACAGGTAGGTGATGAAATTTCCCTCAGAAATTATACAATTCTAAGTGATCCTTACTTGGCCTTACTTGGCCTTGACTTTTAAGCCTAAGTTTTCAAATTTTTTATCATTATATAAATACTTTCTGTGTGGAGGTGGGAATGACAAAGGACAGCTCTGTTAAAACACTGGTATTTTTCAAATGAGGATTCTCCAAACAAACCCCTGTCTCTAGTCCCTTATGGCTGTCAGTCACTATCCTAATGCCACATTTGTGCTTGGAAAACAAAAGATCATTAGGCTTGGTAAATGGAGAGGGTAAGAAGCAGACACAAAACGGTGCTGTCAAGGTAGAAGTGATCATTTTATTGCTTAACTACAAAACAAAGCACTACCCCTGTCCCTGGGAGACTTGACAGATACAGATCCCAACAGCTGCTAACATAGAGACTTTGTCTCTAATTGTTTAATACTACCAGTTTAATAAGCCTGTGTATTGGGTGCAGGTGGTCAGGCTTTGACAGTGGGGCTGCAAAGGCCAGGGGGTGCCCTGGGCTGGTCACAACTGCTGCCAGCAGGCCCTAGTGGACACCTCTGCAGGTGTTCTAGGCTTTTGTTAGAGTTTTGCATCTTTAGTTAAGTGAGGGAAGGAGGCATAATGGAAATTATGCTGAAATGGGTGCCCTCATTGTGGATGAATCACGTTTTTGGGCATAGTCTCATTTGACATTATTCAAAAGAGTGTACAGTAACACTGGAGGCAAACAGCAACACCACAGAAAAATAAACTCACAGAAATTTTCCATTGTTTTTGGACCCAATGAGGATACGGTGCTCTGACTCCTCCCGAGAGATCCTCCCGTGGAACCACGGCATCTTCTCGTGGGCTGTAGTGGCAATCAGCTTTTCCAGCTGAGGCTTCTGACTAATGATAGCTTGTTCAAGAGCATGCCCCTAGAGAGCAGTAAAAACACAGTGAAACAGTCAAACTACCTTCTGCAATAAAAAGATGACAGGTAGACTCTCAGTCTTTTGGGACTGCTCTTGGGACATTCAAAATCTGCACATATTTTTTGTGTGTGACAGCCTGTTTGCTATAAAGATTTTAAACATCACAAAACTAGGGTTCCTCCTTTACCTCTGAGAAAAAGAAGGAAAATTAACCAGTAAGTAAAACCACTGATATTTCAGTATTTAACCTTAAAATAAAGTCATATTGTTATGCTAAAGAAGTTAGTGTCTGAGATTTCAAACGTACCTCCAAATACATATCTTATGGCAGTGTACTGAAATAAACTACATGTACTTTGCACTGTTACAGCCTGTCTATGTCAAAGACATCAATGCAAATTTTCCCAGACAGTACAGTCCCCATTTTAGAGTCAATTATTCAGAGTAATATTAACTTAGACATTTCTAACCTTGTCTACAACCTACCACTTCTAAATTGGGCTCAGAATCTGAGGGCAACCCCCACTAGTTTCACCAGCGTTTAACCAGAGTTTGTCAGCTTCCCTCTAGATTGAGCTCAGACCCATCAGAAAAGACACTGAACCTCAGAAGTTATAGAAAATGTTGTGTAAGTTTCAGGTTTTCCCAGTTTGGGGGTTGCTCCATATATTTTACAGAGCAAAATTCATAGGGCTACTTGCTAGCAGCAAAAGAGATTAGAAACCCTGAGTATCTTCATCAGTTCTAAAGGTAACATGACATCTCAAGGTGAAATAATATTCCCTTTGCAGCCTCCTACACTAGTGTTTCCATGTTAAGACTGGCTTCTTCATAGTCATTCTCAGGAAAAAATCCAACATGTTGTCCTCCACGTGGAAAATTCCTGCTTGACCCTTGCAGCACTGAAGATGTATAGGAAGTATTCCACAGTGCAGAAACTGTTCTCTTTCAGGAACAATTTCTGTTTTGGACATAACTTAAATTAGCAACACAGAAAAAAAGACCAACTAAGAGAGTAAGATGTAAAAAAAGTCATCATGCCACCATGCCTGCGTGCATATCAATCAATAAAAATCAGAATTAAAAGCGATGAGACAATCAATTTCTGTATCTTGTTCATTACATGTATTAATTTTTGGTCCAAATCTGATGACATATGTTAGTGCAGAGGTAGATAAGATTATGCTAGACCAGGACATTGTAGAAATTCTAAGTGCTTAAATTTCAGGAAAACTACGCTTATTGCCAAGTTACTGCATGGACTGGGGAGAAAAACCCCTTACTGTTAAATTTCAAACAGCTATGATTTCATTGTGACGAAGTACTACCTAGCAGCAGCAACAGCTGGAAACAAACACTGCAATCTCTTTTTCTCCTAGCTCAAAAATTACTTTATGGTGAGATCCAGTCTGGTTTTACCTGCAAATTCCAAGTCTGCTTGACATATTCTCTGATGAGGTTCTCTTTCAAATCTTCAAAGGGTCCTGTTTTGGGTTCAACGCCTGGTGGCCGGTTGAAAGGTTTTCTCAGCAGACAGATAAGGCCATCCGCTTCCCCTGAGTGATAATTAATGAGTTCAGCAGGACTGGCATGCGACTTGCCTCCCGCAATAGCATAGGAGCCACTCAGCTCCCTCTCAATTGTATAGTGGTGAACCTTCCTTCCGTGGGCCAAGGAGAGGGTGAAGCCGCCCAGGTAATTCCGGCTCTGGCGGAGCAGGTATAGTCCGTCACTTGCTCCTCCCTGCATTAGGTACTCCTCAGCATCTTCACGTGTGATATTACCAAAGAAGTAAGGCAAATGGTTAGCAGGGTTTGATGTGTTGGAAGCCATGGTTTTTTCTTTTCCAAGTAGCAAACCTAGAATACTGTATCTGAAAATACAAAGACAGAGACGTGAATGTCAGTAGAAAAAAGAGGATAAACCAATAAGATAGCAGTTCACCTGCAGTGTGTTTGCAGAATCACAGAATGATTTAGTCTGGAATACACCTTTAAAGTCATTGAGTCCAAACTTGAACCAATCACCACCTTGTCAACAAGACCATGGCACCGAGTGCTCTGTCCACTTGTTTCTTGAACACCTCCAGGGATGGTAACTCCATCACCTCCCTTGGCAGGGCATTATGATGTCTAACAGCCCTTTCTGTGAATAAATTCACCTGACATCAAACTTGAAAATCACCTGAAGCTATGCCGCTTGGCATAACTTGAGGTAATTTTAGTAATGCATTTGTTGGTGATATGTATGTTGACAATTAAAAAATAATTTTAAAGTGAAAATCCATTTTTATCTTGTTAGAAGTTGTTTTTCTAAATCCCAGCAGCTCTGTTTTCCTGTTTCCCAGCACCTTGGCTAGAAGTGGACAAAGTGATCAGAAGTTCAGTTCATTGTGAAACACATAGGAGTTAAAATATGAGCTCTTCACAATAAAATGAAGCATTATTTTGGGAAGCCATGCAGCAATCTGTGGAATCAGCATTAAACAGTTCAGGCTGTATGGAACAGGGTTAATACCACATTTGTCTTGTAGCTGGCTAAATTGTGCAGCTGAGTTACATGAAGAAAAGTGCGGAAGACTTTATGGATAACCATGTAGAAAGGGAGAGCTCCTAATGCAATGGTCTGAGGAATGGGAGTCTTAATGTAGGGCCTTTTAGCAGACAGCACTTCAGAATGACACCTTCCCTGGCTGTCCTGAAACAGGCAGAGGTGTTTGTGCCTACTGCTTAATTCGTGTTTGATCCATCAGTGCTGATTTGCTGCCCCTTGTGCTCATGTCAAAAACCAGTAGAGAGATACCTGTGCTGTGCTGTGAATACATAAAGGGTTGATGTGGGGAAGGAAAGAGGGAGAGGAACACAAAGTCAAATCAACAAGGCTCACACAGTATAGAAATCTAGACAGGGTACAGTCATGTCAAACCACATGCTGTGCAGATCTTCCGGTCTTCTTCCACCATCCCAGATAAGGGCAATGTCAAAATTGTAAAGATATTGCACCCACAAAATAGAGCTTTGTGTAGCATATTATTTATTGTTCCTCTGACCTACAACTAAAAGTTACCGGTTTAAATTCCCATACTAATCTAGTAACATAATTTTCACCTGTTAATTGCAATAAAGTTATAATTGAAGACACAGAAGGCAGTCCTTAGTTATCCACTGCCAAACATTAATTCTGTATGCAAAATGACCATTCTGACTGTACCAGACAAAGCTTTCTTCAAATGGAATAGATTCATTGAGTAACTTAATGCAGGGCCGGAGGATTGCAATCAATAATACAATGCCCATTTGGAGGCCAGTTAATAGTATTGTAACCCAGGGTCAGGATTGGGGTCAATATTATTTAAGATTTTCATTGAGCTGGTGGACAGCGGGGAGAGCACAACCTCAGCAAATTCACAAATAATACAAAATGGCACAGTGGCTAAACATCACAGGGCTGTGATACAATTCAAGGAGACCTGGAAAAGTTAAGGAATTTTAATGAAAGTAATTTAATGAAGCTCAACAAAAGGAAACATCTCATGAAGCAGACTTTGCCCATTTTAAAACATGTGCCTTCCTGGCTAGGTGGTGTCTAACACCCTTGTGATGTCACCATGGAAGGAAGGTCTGTGACCAGGATGTTTTTCAGCAGGGTCTGTCTGCCCACATTTGTCCAGGGCCCCTGTAGGTGTGCACACAGGGCATGCAGGCTCCATCAGAACTCTTGTCTTGCTCTGCCAGCTTTAGCATAGGGCACAGCAGCAGTCTGGGCACTGCACAAAGGCAGTCCCTGCCAGTGCTTCCCTTCCCCTGCCCAGCTGCACAGGGTTTCACAGGAGCCTGTCCTGGGACAGTGGGTGCAAGAATGCCAGTGCATTGGTAGCTGGGAACACTCCCAGAAAATTCCTCTTTCTTCCCTGACCACTGCCCCCAGGTACTCTGTGCTAAGCTGGTGGTGACTGCGGGAGTCTATGGGGGCTTAGGGTTGTGGATATACAAGCTCTTCTCCCCAGCCCTCCTGACATCTTGCCAGAGCCTGTAATATGCAACACAGATCTCAGCCTGAGTACTTGGGAGATGTGGAAAAGATCAGAGCTTTCTTCCTGCTCTCCATCCCTGCCCTCCAGTGGGGTGCAGGGATAGGGGCACAGACCAGCTGAGCCTCACATCCCACTGTCCTGTCCCAGGCCTCAGCTGCTGCTTCCATGCCTTCAAGGAGAGCCCGCAGGAGGCTCTTGCATCATCTCCCCTCTCCCATAGCCTTCTGATGCCCCCCTGGCTTTTCTACTCCTAGCACAAAGCAAACCATCACTCTCTATGTCTCTCTTGGCAGAACATGGCATCGGGCACCTAGGAAGGCACAGGGATAACAACTCTGCTGCAAGGGACAGTGGCATGGGACAGACACCCCAGGCAGAGCTGGAGTCAGCCTCTTCCTATGCACGAGATTATGAGAGGAAAAGGCTTTGTGTAGCACTGAGGAAGTTTAAATTGAACACCAGCACATATTTCTCCACTGAGGAAGTTATCAAGTATTGGAACAGGCTGCCCAGGGAAGTGTTTAAATCACCATCCCTGAGGGGATTTAAAGACCTGCAGAATGGTGGTTAGGGTCATGGTTTTGTAGTGGATTGAGTAGTGATAGGCTTACTATTGGATTTGATAATCTTAAGGACCTTTTCCGACTTGGAATATTTCTATGACTATTTGATTCTATTATTCTGGAAGTCATTACAAATATGGATGTTTTGAATGTTCTAGTTCCTGTTTCCTTCACTCCTGCTTGCTTGTTTCCTCCACACACCCCCATGTAATTTTTTTTTTTTTTTACTCCACTATGCACCACACATTCTGGTTGGTTAGGAGATGAATATACATCACCCAACTTCTAGCAAAATTGTGCTGGAAGGCAGGCTCTAAGTCTTCAATACCACTTTCAGGAAAGATGGAAGAAAACAGATTTACTATTAGGTTTTTAGTAAGGAAAGAATTTGGATGCATGAATGATCAACACTGGCTCTTCACCAGCAATGTACAACTTTAAGAAAAGGAAGAAATAATCCCATATGGTGCCTCATGCCAAGAATGGTACTGCACTGCCTGCTCAAAACACCTCAATAATACATACTGAACATGTATCAAGCAGAAAAATATCACCACAATCTTCATCTGTAGAACTTTATTTTAATTAATGTAATTCATTAAAGTTAATTTTTGCCATACTTCTAGTTTCAGACTTAAAAAAGATAAAAAACTTCAGAATGAAAATAACAGCTAATAAAAGTAGGGTGGGAGACAAGGTTAGAGGGGGTGAACACATCATCCCTGTCTACAAAAAAACTTTAGGACTACTGAAATTTAAATTCACTTTGACTATAATGTGTTTCAAATCAGGCTATTCTCCAGAGTATTTTTTGTCTCTTATTAATCTCAATGTTTTCTACACACTCTTCAGGAACAAAAAGTTCTTAAAAGGCAGAAGGGCAGGGGGAAATCCACTGGTTTCAATTTAGATGAAATGTCAGTGATGGCACTGGTGAGGGACTGTTAAATCTTCAGAATGAGGAGGTCTGCTGTATAACAGGTTTCCAAAACAAGAAGAATATTTCTCAGTTATGAAAAGAACAGCAGCAGGATTCTGATGATCTCTAATATTTTACAAATTATTTATTTATATCTGTTTCAGAAAACAATGGCCCGATTTACTTTCACAAAATATGTTACCGTTGGTCGATTTCAGGCCAGGTTTTCTACCCCACTTTCCAATATGTGAAGAATATTTAGTGTTTAGCAATGGTAGGAAATATTTGGAGTGATGCAGCATCTCCTGGGCATGCATAGAGGCAAATAATCACAAAAGAACTTTAGATAATGATTAAAAACTACTTAACAATTTTGGAAGAATGTCTGAATTTGGGATGGCTATTCTCTTCATTTGGAATTTCAAAATCTTGCCTTTGTTTTGGGAGTGCAATACCCTTCTGGGATCAGTAAAGGAATAGAAGAAAATGCTTGAATTCAGAGTTTTCTCCTCCTCTAAGTTTTTCCAGGTGCACAAAGAGTGCAGTGTTTTCAAGCCAGTGCAGTTACAAACATGAAGCTGTGAAATGGAGATTCGACCCCTAAGGTTGAATGTAAGGCTTCACCCTCCTGAGTGCTGAAGGAAGTGTGGCTGGCTACCCAAGAGAGGCACTTGAGCATAACAGCCACAGAGGGTCTTAAGTGCAACTCTCCCCTTGGTCGCTAAATATGACTTTTAAGGAAGCTACAAATGCATGCAAATATCAGGCGTATCCTACGTGAAAGAAAAATATTACACAAACACATAAGAAAATTAAGTACTCACTTCCTCTCAGGCAGCTTCCTCATCAACTCTGCAGGGTACTTCTGCCATAGCACAAGAGTTTAGTACCTCACACATTTCATGCATACTAGGAAGCAAAACATTCTCTCAGAACAGATGAGCAAAATGAAGGAAAACTCACCTGGAAGGTGTTAGAAAAAAAATCTCTGCTAACCACACTGCAAAACTTAGCTTAATTCTATTTAATCTAATATTTAGACAAGAACAAAGGGAGAATAATTACTATATTGAAAAGTTTGCTTAGCAAATATTATAATATTACCAAGGTACTATCTCCCTTCTAACATTAAAAAAATATAAATAGGAATATGAATTTTTCTAAAAAGACCAAACAGTATAATGGTGAGAGACTTAGGAATTTCTGATTGATTAGTTTATTCCTTCATGGACAAGATGACTGAAATGTGACAAAGATCAAAAGCCATGTAGTGGTGAAATAGTGTGCCAAAAAAATGCTCCTTATTTAGGCAGCTATTTTTTCACCTTTTCTTGTTTTCCAAAGTAGTATTCTGTGAGCAGGGTTATGAAAATAAAGAAGTAAGGTTTAAAGTAAATGTCTTGCATGCATACATACATATAAGGCACACTAGACAGTGTCAAATGATGAAAATATGCTTATTGAAACAATTTGTTCTAGAACTGGGTGATATTTTAAGTACCACTTGAAGTTTAAGAACTTCAACAGTTCTCTAATTATACCCTGGAAAACATTAATAAAAAAAGAATAATATGAATGTACAGTTTTCTGAAGATCCTATTTAATTAGGATTCTTGGAATCAAGATGTGTGCCTCTGAGAAAAGCAGCACAAGTTTTTTAAGATTCTTCACCATATTTTCAACTTATGTAACTCACCTGAAAACTAGAAGAAATTCAGTATGCATAGAATTATAAATACACTTTTGATGGTGACTTGATATACTATATTAAATATTTTTATAGTTTCATGGTTTCAGGAGAACCTTAAAGGTATACTCCAAACTAATGCACACTTTGAAATAATTGGCACTGAAGTATTATAAATCCATTGCAACTACCTCACTTTTAAAAAACTAAATCTGAAGAAGTTTAACAAAGAAAATGGATTTGAATTACTGTTCTATTCTTATTTTTGCATCCTTAAAATCACGTTCCAGTGTGTGTAGATAGCTGAACGATGGTCTTAATTTCATCATCAGATTACCTCTACATGCCTCCTTTACCTTTTTGTATAAACATGAAAATTTAATTTCTATCTACACCTTAGGAAAGGAGTTTTTATGAGCAAATTACGCAGAAACAAAGGAAGAAAACAGCAAGTGTCTAAAAGGAAGTCAAGGCAGGGAAATACAACAGAATATAATTTTATAAAGTAATTCAAACAAATTAGAGTTTGATCAGGGCACTAGAGTGAATTTACTGACCTACTGAGAAACATTTGAAATCCGGTGTAGTTCAACTGGTAATACTGGTGATTTTGCAACTTTTGTAGATATCTTCAAACAAAGTCCCACTCATCACACTGAAGGGGATGTGTCTAGAAGGAAAAAGTGACACTTATATTTCCTTGAGTTCTGGCATTCCTCAGGGAAGTGCCCTTGCTGAGTACTGATGCTCAGGGCACTGTGTCTCAGTCTGCACCTGCTGTGCTCCAATCAGCTTACAGCCTGCAGCAACATTTCCATCACTCACGCTTGGGCCTCCTTCTCCATGTGTTTTCTCCAGCTTCTCCATGAAAAGTTTTCCTCATACAACCAAACACTCATCTCTGAGTTCTGCAACATTTTACTAACAATCTAAGCTATACTGCTCTGCTTTTTGACTTGTACTTCAGACTCTAAAAATGCCTTTTTCATCTTCAAAGACTTTGCTGTTATTCCACAGATGCTCCTTCCCAGTGCTGACAGATACAGAAAGCATGTGCTAGTTTTTAGCAAGTTTCATATTGTTATATGTTCATATTGTCAATTCATACTGACAATAATGCTAGCAAGTACATGTTGTCAAATTTTTATTATTTCTTCAACACTGGGCTCTTTCCTTAGCACCTCTATCTAATAAAAATACTTGTCTTGGGTGTCAAGTTCCATATTTTACTTTAACAGTTCGGTTTCAGAAGCATTTTCTTTCTTTCAGATATTTTTGCTTTTTATTTTATATTGTGATGCTTTTAGGGTGACAACGGTGTTTCTGCTAAGGTTTTTAAATACTGCAATGTATTCTTTTACAGAAACATAGCTCAATTAAAATCTGTCTGGGAAAAATAGGGAACATGGTAGCTTTGGACCAGAACACTTGTCTGATGGGAAATTCAAAACCTGGATCTAAAAATATGATCACTGAGCTTTAGGATTGTCCAGTTTGTAACAGGTTAATGTTTTATCATTATTATGAAAGTTAGTGGCCTAGCTAGCCTCTTTCTCAGCTTAAGACGAAAGAGTTTGTGCCCTCATTCATGTAAATCCTCAGCATTTTGGCCATATCAGAACAAGCATGTGCCTACTAAACAGGTGGCATTGGTATTTCATCTACTACCAACTATATTAAGGAGTCATTCATAAAATGAACTAAAAAGGAATATCACAAACACACCTAAAAGCCTCAGGAGCTTCAAAAAATTGGATTTTATAAAATATTTTCCTATAGATTTACTTTCTGGAGTCATCTTAATCAATACTGCGGACAGATAGATATTTTTTTTTTCTCTATTGAAACATCCCAGAAATGCCCTCATTTACTCAAAATTGCATCTGACATTCTGATATCATCAGACTACTCCAGGCACTCTAGCTGCTGAAATATTTCCTGAGGAAAAACTACTTGACCTGTCAACACAATTACTGCCCTATTACAAGGCAAACAGATGCTTAGAAAAAGTACCAGAGCATTCATGTTCTCTTTAGGGCTTTTCTATAAAAGCTTCTGACCTGAGCTCATGAAGGAGCATTCATCACTAAAAAAACCATTCTTCACTGATGCTAGGAATCTATTGTTTCTCTTATACACCTTTCTTTTGGGATTCTCATGTCTTTGGTAATCTTTTCATATGCCATAGTTTTCCTCTAATGAAGTTTTTCTGCTTTGGTCTTTTATAAAGCTCAGCATGCTACTGTGAAAGAATTTAAAAAAAAAAAAAATAGGTGTTTATGGATTGCAGTAATTCTTTCCCTGGAAGTAAAAAATCCTATGATTTTCACACATATTAAAAATAGAAAAAAAACAACCAAAAAACCCCAAACAATTTTTTCTCCTTTTAAATTCCCTTACATCTATTTCCACTCTTACACTGTCACAAATACAAACACTGCCTCTCGCCAAACATGTCTCTCATCAAATCAAGAATTTCAGACATAAAATGGGTGGCATCATTTCTATGGGGACAAAATACTCAACTGTGATTTGTCCCTATTAAACCACCGTATAAATAATGGAACCACTGGGATGAGGTAAATCTGCAGGAAAGCATTTCAGATACTGCAGGCAGATCCCTGTCTAATCTCCCATTTTCCTGCTGTGATAAGATGTGAGCAAACTTCTTTGGGCACAGACAGATCTTCACTAAGATCAGCTGTGCCACTGTAGTGACTGCAGAATAGTACAGGTATAATTGTACAATGCTGGTGGAGGGGGGAATAAAAAAGAAAAAGGAAAAAAAAAAGCCTGTGTTGGGATGCAGTTACAAAAGTCTTACTCAGGGAGCCCCAACTATCTCCCTTCAGGAGCTACTGAGACATACATAAATGTATATACATACACACACACACACACACGTATATATACATATATGCATTGTTCCTTTATGGTTTTGTTTCAAACATGTATTTACTTCCCAGAATTACAGTAAAAAGTAAAACTCCTTTGCATGCCATAGATCACACTATGATTGCATGGAGAGAGCTGTGAAATGAGCGTACAAAGTCAGTGAAAATACATGAAGAGCAAAACAAAAAAATTATAATCTTTCTTGCAAGAAATCACTGAAACCACTAAAAAGAGATTGAACAGCTTAGCCAATGGCCTGCATATTTTCAGGGTCCAAGTTACAGTGACATTAAATATGACAGTGTAGCATGTTGCCAAGTGGAATACATTTTCATTTTTACAAAAGAGTTTTCACAGAGACAGCAATAACAAAACTGTTATGGACAAGACAGTGATGGCACAGTAAAACAAAACACATCTAACTATCACTAAATTTTCCCCCAGTCCCAAAATCTTCTTTCAAGGTTCACCATGGTCTATTATTTTTCACAATTCAGAAAGAAGTAGCCAGAAAAAGATCTATCAGAGTGCTACACCAAAAACATTGATTCAAAACATTCATCTTTTTCCAGGAAGTCAAAACCTGGAATATCTGTCCAATTTCCAAACACACACAAAAGAGTGCCTTGGGCAGAGAGCTGATGATACTGTAAATTTTCTTTACCATAAGATCTGAGAAAGGCTGGCTTCCAGAAGGACCAGCATCCAATTGTGGATGGATCCACAAGCCATAACTTTGTTTTTCCTTCCTTCTGACATTTCTATCAAATTTGCTGGCAAGACATCTCAGAACTAAAGATCATGAATTAGAGAAGCAAGTTGCTATAACCAAATGGAAAGTGAATGAAAAGCTTCATCCATTAAAAAAAAAAAAATCCAGGAGAAATTCAACATTATTACAACAGCCTCAAAGTTTTATAGCCTTACAGGACTAAGACAAAATGCCACATTTCATTCAAAGTTTCAGATAAACATCACTGCGGTTCCACAAGATAGGTTTATTTTACATTCCAGCAAGTGTCTTCATTAGACTTTTAAAAATCAGTAATTGTGGCAGGCTGGCATTTCCAGAGCTATTATGCAGGGATTAACTCCTCTTCTTTGTTCAGGTCTGTCTCTACTCAGTTCCAAGTCTAGAGGCTGTGGATATATAAATTGTCTCAGTTTCTCAGCCATGAATATTAGCCTTCACTTACTGTTAAGCAAGAACACTTGGACCCCATTACACTTCATTCCTTATCTGAAATTTATTGGTCCATCTTTGTAATTGCTAAAACCTTTGCTGAACAGATGCCTCAATGGACTGGCTCCATGAGTCAGAGTGGTAAAATGAGGCAGGTTCCTCTTTCAGACCAAGGTTATTTTGCCATCTGAAACAGTCTGCAGTATTCTTCTTTATATAGAAAGCACAGAAATTACTGCAGGAACAAAAACAACTTGCCTGTCATACTCCTAGAATAGGCAAGCTTCTATAAAACTGGGCAAGCCTTCCCAGTGCTACATTCTAGAGTCTATAAAAACCATGCCATGTTTTCTTATTTTTTGAAAAGCTTCTGCTAGGAGCACAGGCCAGGTAAATGTTCTGCCACAGACACACTGTAAGCACCATCTCTTAATGGAAATTACACTCACAAAGAATTGACACCCACAGAGGTATGGGAAAAAAGGTCAAGCATTTCTGTTTTTTGAAAGGAAGATGTGATACTAGCTCACATAGCCAGGTTGACAACAGTAAAAATCTTTCTTAAAATCTATCTAATAATTAGAAATATAGAAGCATAGCATTGTTCAGGTTAGAAGGAACCTGAAAGATCACTTACTTCCAAACCCCCTGTTACAGGAAGAAATACGTTTCCCCTGACCAAGTTTCTCAGAACCCCATCCAGTCTGGCCTTGAAGACTGCCAGGGGCATTTACAAGTTCTCTGGGCAACCAGTTCAAGTGCCTCAACACTCCTGCAGTAAAGCATTCTTTATTTAACAGCATTTTTGTTAGGAAAGGAATGCTTTTCTTGAAAAATACTATAATCCAACAATTGCACCAGCTCTTCCTGACTATGTTTTATGAGGACACAGGTATCATAAAAGACAGACTGCTTTGCAAAACAGACTCTTCATTAGTGCATCAGCCATTTAGAAAAGACTAAGTCTGTATCTCTCCCCATATCAGCCTTTATCATCAGAACAAGCAGCACAGAAAAAACTTCTCATTGATATAAAGACAGAACAGTCTCTTAACAGGCAGGAACTAATTTTAACCAGCAAACAAACTGAAACCTACCCTCTCCTCTCATATAAAACATAGAATGTTCCAGAAACACTATACACAGAGAGAGATATGTGCCCACTCTTCCCATCCTAAAAAGTAAGCCCATTAGCAACCCCTGGACCAACTGAATACTCTTGATAAGGCAAATTTATCACTCTGGGTAGCAAGAGGATGCACCTGGCCTCAGTGTGTTCTGGGCCAATAGGCAGTATTTCCCTGTCTCTTGCATGACAAACTGCCAGGCTGGAAAAAGGGGCCTCTTTTTTGATGGTGTCCTGTTCTCTGCACAGCATCAGCAGCTCCATCTCTAAATGGTCCACTGGTGATTGCCTCTATGGATAATTGCTATGTCAGGATAACAAAAAGCCACTTCCATTTGATGAAACTTGTCTCTTGAGAGTTGGAGGTAAGTGGATTTTACACTAGCAACATCATGGCCTCAACACACTGCTGCTCCCAAGTGAACACAGCTCTGCATCCTTTTCAGAAAGCATGTTCCAGTGGTTTTGAGTTCACTCATCCCATACTGGGGTGTTTCCCCTGCACTTTTGTGCATAGAAGTACCTGCAAAGCAGATCTTTGATGCATTTACTGGATGATGACAGTCACACAGTTATTCCCTGCACCTGAGGTAGCATGAGATTTCTTGCCAACTGCACCTGATAACTGAGGATGGAAAAGACACTCACAGCTTCCCTTAATGATCACCTCAATTCTGGGGTGTCAGAACTGTTCAGAGCAGTGCTCTGATACTTATCTTAAGTAAGTGATAATTTTCACTTCACAGCAGCAAGATGCTCGCTGATTCAAAAGATAGCTAATCTGGTTATCCAACCTGGAAAAATAATCTTTACTTAAACATCCTACTTGCTTTAGTAACTCCTGAGCAAAACACTGTGGAATTCATATGAATTCTATGAAATGCAGCAGTGACATTTATAAATTTATGCCAAAGTTGACAGTACTAGTGCTGCTTCCTTTGCTCAATATTCCACGTATTTCAGATATTGAGCTACTGGGTTTAGCAAAAAGTGTCCCTGAATCTCCCAGTGCACTTGGAGATAAATGATCTTTATGGTCCTTCCAATCCAAATCTTTCTGTGATTCTATGGTATCAAACCTTGACAAAATTTTAGGTTTGTGGGGTTTTTTTGCATGGATTTATCTTCTTGATTCAATTTATCAAATTTGGTCTCTTTCCCACATTAAGAATTTACCCATAAGCAACTGCTTATTAAACACATATCAGCTACCTTTCCTATGTTCCCTCCAAACAAAACAGCAAAAAGATTTTTTTTCAGCTGAAGCTTTTCTGTAATTCACTTTACAAGAATTTTTAGGGGGGAAAGGATTGTCTTTATAGCATATTTCTAACCTCAGGTTTTGAATCAAAATGAAGAAAATCATTCAAGTAAAATCATTCATTTCAAGTAACTCTATCAAAAAATCAAGAAATAAGTTTTGTAAAACAAAGGTAAATATTGTTTTAAACTGAGCCAATTTTGAAATTAATACTAGAACTTTTAAAAGCAGAACTACACACTCAGGGGTCAGCAGCAACACACATTTTAGCATTTAGATCAGCATGTTCTCAGTCACACAGGCTTTAGCTAAGACACATACTGTCTCTATATGTTCTGGATTCTATTTCTTTTATGGTCTTAGAAGTTTTGTGGTTTCTTCCTCTTTTTCCCCCCACTCATTTACTTCATTTTTTTTATACAATCGGGGAAAATAAGAGAATGTCCCTCCAAGAGGGTAGGGATGGTCTGTGGGTGATGCATGAAATGGTGACACCTTACTCATTTTACTGAATCTGTTGCTTAAGATAAGGATTTATGACATTAAAATATTTCAGCAATTTTCTGATTCCTTGGTACATACACTACTCTACCACTTTCTGAAAGTGTTTTCTCTAGTTGCCTCTAATCACGATTGTGTTTCCTGTCAATTTCAGCTCCACCCCTAGCCTAGATATTGCCTCAGGGATTTACACGGCTGGACTTCCACACTACCATGCCAGAAGTCCTGCTTCTTTATCAAAGCTTTTACCACCTCATATCTTCTGCTCAGTGGTGAATTTCACCACTGATTTTTTCAGTGGTGAAAAATTCCTTCTGCTGCCTCTTTCCATTTTTAAAGAAGGCAAAGTTGTTGGAATTTTTACTGGACATTTTTTCCACTCAATCACCTGAAAATCCATATCTGTTTGGAGGAACACTATCACAAAGCAAATGAGAGCAAAACTGGAGAAATGATTGAGTAGTCCTAGCTTGTCAACCAACATATTCTAACATCAGTTTACTACAAACCGAGTGATAATGGAACTGGACAAACCATCTGTAATCATACTCCTGTATCCTGGTCATTTAGGTTCTAATACATATAAATTTTTAATTATTTACTCTGGTACCTGGTACAAAGGGAAGCAGCATTTTGCAAATAATGGAATCAAAGGGTAGCTTGGGTTGCAGGGACCTTAAAGATCATCTAGATTCAATCCCCCTGTCACAGGCAGAAACACCTTTCACTGGACCAGGTTTTCTCAGAGCCCCATCCTGGGGGGCCAGCCCCAGCCTGGCCTTGAACACTTGTGGGATGGGACATCCACAACATCCCTGGGCAAACTCTCCCAGTGCCTCACCACCCTCACTGTAAACAATTTCTTCCTAATATGTAATCTAAACCAACAGAGTTTTAAGCCATTCTACCTTGTCCTGTCACTATATGCTCTTATAAATTGTCTATCTATCTTTTTTTTTCTGGGTTTCCTTCAGGTACTGCAAGGCTGCAATTAGGTAATCTGGAATGCTTCTCTCTTCCAGGCTGAGCATTCCCAACTCTCTCAGACTTTTCTCATAGGAAAGGTGCTGCATCCTTCCAATCACCTTGGTGACCTCCTCTGGACTTGCTCCAATAGTTCCATGTCCTCCCTGTGCTGGGACCCCAGGGCTGATGCAGGGTTCCAGGTGGGCTCTCACCAGAGCAGAGCAGAGGGGCAGAATCCCCTCCCTCCCCTGCTGCCCACGCTGCTCTGGATGCAGCCCAGGACACGTTTGGCTTTTGGGCTGGGAGTGCCCACGGCTGGGTCATGTCCAGCCTCTCACCACCAGCACCCCCAAATCCTTCTCACAGGGCTGCTCTCCATCTCCCAGCCTGTGTCAGTACTGAGGGCTGCCCCGACCCAGTGCAGCACCTTTAACCTTGTTAAATCTCCTCAGGTTCCTATGGCCTCACTTCTCGAGCTTATCCAGGTCCCTCTGGATGGTATCCCATCTTTCAGGTGTGTCAACTGCACCTCTCAGCTCGGTGTTACCTAAAAATTTCTTGAGCATGCACTTGGTCCCTTTATCTGCCATTAATGAAGATATTAAATAACACTGGTCGCAATATAGATATACTGAAGTCACTTCATAACATTAGGATCCCTGTAAGTCTCAAAAGTATTTTTATATTTTCTTTCATTTTTAGAAGAGCAACTCTTAAGAAATATCATTAATCATCATATGTAAAGGCACCGGAGGTTATAACCTAATTTCAAATTTGGAATGCATACACAAACTACAAAATTGTATTTTATTTCTTTGAGGCAGGCAATGTTTCCATGTCAAGCATCATATTTATTTATTAATTATCATTTGCTACAGCAAATCCTGGAATTTTTCCTTTTTGGTTCAGGGTCATACAGCTCCTTCACACTTCCTGCATTTGTAATGCTGATGTTTTCCAATCACCTCAACATGCAATGAAGAAGTCAGTAGGAAATGTTTTCTTCTGCTTAACTGTATGCCTTCACATTACCCTATATAGTGAAATTAAAAGGTAAACAATATCCACTATGTACCCTTGCTACTGGAATCTTAAACTACAATGCAAATACTAAGCAAGAGCTTTGTGATTAAATGATTTTACCACGCCTTAAATAAATATTAATAATTGTGTATTGTACTATCTTACACCATACAAAAGATTAGGGAAGGATACTGCAAAGCCCAAAGTTTCTTTTTCTCAAGAGTGGCTGAAAGGCTTAAATCCAACTCCAGAAATTAATAATGTTTTTCTGAAAAAGTAGTACAGATATTAAGAACACGTTTTTGTAAAAGCATTTCTAGAAATGCCAGCTGAGACATGTAGTGAGCTGCCCTCTCCTCCCCCACCAAGATTTTCTTCTTTCGTCAAATGCAAGCAAAACTACTGTTAAATTGAACTACAAAATTGTTTCTCTACAATGAATTGGTATTTTACATTTTCTTAAATTAGAAATTAAGAAGTTGATACTGTAAATCATTGCAAGATGAAAAGTTTTCATTCTTACGACTGAACCTTACTACTGACACCCACAAACACCTGCAAGCCCATCTTCAACTTGAGTGGTATAAGCACTCTTGCCCCACTGGAGCAACTCAAGCACACATTTACATTCAAGCAAAAAAGAGGTAGTTTGTAGAAGCAGCTAGTGGTTTATTTCGAGCACAACATAACAGATTAGAAGACTCATTTGGAATGATTTTTCTGTGACTATTACTCACATTTATAGATAACTCTTGCATTCCTTGTAATTATGATATAAACCCTGACAAGTTCCCTTTTTCAGCTGTGCTATTCTAGACATAAACACATGCAACTGAAGGCAGATTCTGGCACAGTTTGTGTAATGTGTACACAAGAGATCCTGGTGTACTGGCTCAAAGGTTTGTAAATCTGGAAAAAGGACAACACTACCTAGAATTTTCAGATGCAAACAGATTTCTTACTCTTATAGTATTCACATCAACAGTGGCATTGGACTCATTGTCTTCTGCTAAATATTGAGTCTTGAAAAAGGATTAAGAAAAAAGAAGTGTAATTTGCAAAAAAGGAGAAAATTATCATTGAGAGACTATGACTTCTGAACACAACATATATTTCAGAAGTGATTTCTCCTGCTTCTAATACTTCTGTCCTATTTGATCCAGAAGAAAATATGGGAGACTAAGGAAATTACTCTAGATTATTTTTTTTTGGCCATTGGTATCTTCCAACGTGTTTAAGACAAGCTTATAATTTCACCATAAGTCTTTGAAACTGTTATTTTGTGCTCAACATAAACTGCTAGCTAATTCTAAAAATAAATTTGCTTTTATCTTCCTGTGGCTTTGGATCTAATTCTGCTCTTGTATCAAATTGCAACAATGTGCAAAAGGGAAAGCTGCACAGTTCACCCTTGCTTTGACAGAGTGTTAATATTTTTTAACTGAAAAAACCCCTTGAATGTGTCAACTATATTTATCATGGTATTTTGTAGTGATTTTTAAGTGATTGTGAAAACCAAAATAATGCTATACTTTTATCTATTTCAGCCATTTAAAAAAATACATCTGATTTCAAACTCTTTAGTTAACATATACATATCTATGACTATAATCTTGCTCGCTCATGAGATAACTGTCACAACATAAAGAACATTCAAACTTCCTTATTTATCTCTCAGTGCTCAACAGAGGGATGAAGAAAAAAAAAAAAAAGAAGTCACAGTTCCGCTAACGGGACTGCCTCAGTCTACACTGCTACACTGTATGGCCTCCAAGCCTGTAAAAATACAGAGCTTTGCATGCTGAAACTACATGCATCTGTACTGGATGGCTGTGTCCATGGATTACTCCATGGATCCAACCCAAGGACTCAGGAGATCTATGCTTTTGTGGATAAAAAGAGCAAGAAAGAAACCAAATGGAAAAGAACAATAAAAAAATCCTATAAACTGTTAATGCCCTAAAGAAGAATAATTTCATTTTAAATTTACGTTAAATAATTGTTTTACAATAAATATATCATGTAACTTGGCCAGACTCATACTCCACTTGCCACTCTTCTAAGGGATTGTTTCATCTAACAAAAATCTTGTTTTACTTTGTCCAAGAAAACATCACATAACATCATTTCAAACTAATCTAGACAGCTACAACATACAATGCATGCGGTACAGTGCTACCAAAGATATGAATAATGCCAGCAGAACACAAAACTAAGAGAAATTTCTCTGGCACCCAGACTTGAAGAATCGACCACTAGTGATACAATAACCACAGCTGTTTTCTTGGAAACAAAATAGGGAAGTTTGGTAAAAGAACCCGCTTTTTTAAAGATTTTTTTTTTTTTCCAGGCATAAATCTTTTACGGGCTATGCACCATTCAGACAGCAGCCCTAGTTCTGTGTATATTTGGGTCTGTTTGAGACCTGCCACCACAGTAACGTCTCGCAACAAAGCAAAATCAATTTTCTTTCGCGCTTGAGTTTTAGATTTAAATTCTTGGGACGCTGGGCTAGCGGTATTTATTTTCCGAAGCACGGCAATTCAGACAGCTTTCAGGCTGGTGGCGCGTTTCCAGCCGCCCGCTCCCACCCCGCCACGGCCGCTCCTCTCTGCCGCCGCTCCTTGCGACCCTCCCGTGTCCCGGTGCCTCAGCATCCCTCCCACCGCTGCTGAGCGCTCCGGCTCTCCTTTCTGCCGGCGTCCCCGGCACCCCAAACCCCGCGGCGGGGACAGCAGCGTCCCCGGCCCCGGCCCGTCCGCATCCCCGTCCGCATCCCCGTCCGCATCCCCGTCCGCATCCCCGTCCGCATCCCCGTCCGTATCCCCGTCCGTATCCCCGTCCGCATCCCCCTCCGCATCCCCCGGCCGCGGCGGGGAAGGAGCGGCGGCTCCGGGCCGGCCCCGCTCCGGTCCCCGCGCTGCTCACCGCTGCTGCTCGGGGTCACTCGGCTCCCGCCGCCGCCTCCTTCCGGGGGCAGCCCTCGGGCGGGCGGCTCTGCTGTGCCGAGCCGTGCCGGGCTGCGGCCGGAGCGGCGCCGGACCCTCCCTCAGCGCCGCCGGATTCGCCGCTTCCTCGTTTTCGCTCGCAGCCGCGGCCACTTCCTCAGCGCGGTGTGGGCGAGCTCTGCCTCCTCTCCAGCCGCCGTGCCCCCGGACTCTTTCGGATGCAGCGCTGCAGCCCCCGGAGCCGCTGGCGTCCGTCTCCTCCGGACCCCCGGCACCGCTGCTCGGGACCCGTGATGTGCGTCCCTTGGTGCCTCCTGACCGGGCTGTCCCCGGGACCCCGCTGTGCTGCTCTCCTTCGGACCCCTGCCTTGGGCTCCTGGTAGCGCCAGTGTCGCCCCACGGGCATCTGGCTTTGGAAGATGGATGTGTCGATGCTCAGCACCACGCTGGGGACAGAGGGTGGAAAAGCGTCAAGTGCGGCTTGTCGAAAGGGAATAAACGAATGTGTGCATATTGGTGCACATGCCAGATGCCAGTTGGTGAATTTATTGAAGTTTTTTGGTGCTTTGTGTGTACTGAGAAAAGGACTCCCTGAGGGTCTCCTTTTGGAGCAGCTAAAGGGCCAACCATAGCACAGTATCACCCTTCCTGCTGTATTTCACACAAAAATTCCTCCCATAGTTTCATCAAACATTTTTAGCAGCTCCAGGTGAGAAAGAGACTCCAGCATCCCAGACACTTAGCCTGAAGGAAAATCCCTCTTCAAGGCCTCCTCCACACCCTGTGTGATGGAATTAATTCTTGTGGAAGCTGAGACCACAGCCAAAAAGCGCCATTATCCTTCAACCACGACTGCCTGGGGACAAACCACTCCTGGTGCAGGTCACACAGGACTGGGTGGCATGAGGCACCTTGGGTTAGGCCAGACTGGGCAGGTCTCCTTCAGCAGTGACTGTGCTGCATGACACCATGTGGTGTCCCGTGATGGGCGGTCCTTGCAACAGGAAAAATCCACTTCCTTCTTCCCCATAATAAATTGGTGTTAGCACTATTGTGGGGTACAGGCATTATTTTCAGCCAAAACACTGTCTCTCTTATTGCAAAATAGACTGTATACCCACCTGATATTCAACAGAGCTGCCAAAGTACAAATCTCTCATATTTCATGCCATTTAAAAAGGTCTCTGGTTTTGGTTTATTTCAGTGGGACTTTTGGCAATTGCTGTAATGGCAGTGCATTTTTTATTGGCAGTGTCTGCATGTTAAAAAAAGAGAATAACTTAGAAAATTCTTAAACCTGTTTTCATGGTATTCTTTTCCTATCAACATCCAAGTGTGAGCAGATCTGCAGGAAAAGCTTTTGGAAAGTCATTATTGGATTATGAACTGTTTTTTAAGGGGAAGTCGTACTTTAAATTGGTGAAAAAACATCACCACTACTGCAATTGTACTGAACCTTGCTGGGAAGGAATTAACTTTCATTACAGCAGCCAATATGGTGCGGTATCTTTGATTTTGGCTAAAAGAGTATTGATACCACACTAATAATTTGTCTGTCCCTGTACACTACTTGCACAATGTCAAGGCTTTCTCCACTTTTCACTTTACCCCTGTCCCCAGCGTGTAAGCTAGAGGTGCACAAGAAGTTGGGAAGGGACGGAGCTGGGATAGTTGCCTGCAAGTGAACAAAGATCTTATCATGATTAGCACTCAAAACTGGGTATAGATGAGAGAGGGTGGAAGGATGTGGGCTTCTTTCAAGCTGGCCACCAATCTGGTATTTGCTGGTTGTTTCTGCACTTGTGAGAGGTGGTGGGTGACCAGCTCTGCATCATTTGTTGTGGTTGTGATCTTGTTGTTTTCCCCTTCACCTATTAAATTGTATTTATCTTGACACATGGCCTTTCTTGATCTCCCTTCTCTGTAGTCAGTCCTGCTGGGCAGGGGGAACTGAGCATTTGGCTGTGTGGGTGCTTGGCTGATGGCCCAGGTCAGCTTATGGCACCAGTGGAGGGGAAATCCAGTAAGTGAAGCAAAGAACTTTTTAGGCTGTTCACAGTTTCTTTTTTCTCTCATTTAATATGAGATTTAATACAAATAGCTGACTTCTGTGATACTGATTTTTGGTAAGGTGCTCACAACAGTGGGGTATCTTATTTAATGTGTTACATGTAATGTTTTATATTAGTATATCCTAACATATATATTATCATTCTGCAGCTTTCCTGTAATGTGTCGCCAGTTCTATTTAAGGCCAACAACCAATAAAGTAAAATAATTCCTGCTTTTTTTCTGGAAATATTTAATAAGTATAAATCTGGATTTTTTTTGAAAGATTCAGTAAATTTGTGGATTTT
This sequence comes from Lonchura striata, assembly GCF_050655825.1. Lineage (NCBI taxonomy): Eukaryota > Metazoa > Chordata > Aves > Passeriformes > Estrildidae > Lonchura > Lonchura striata. Next base: position 79,779,056 of record NC_140740.1, on the reverse strand, counting down.
CCTACCCAACATGAATATATACAGGAGACATTAATAATTTTTATATGATGTCCAAATAGTTGTGCAGTATAATAACTGCAACATTTAACTCCAAACCTTTTGGGAGTGTCTGAGAGAGTTTTAATGCTTTCACTATGGCAATATATTTTGAAAGACCTCTGCTTTCAGTGGTCATGATTGTTTGCTTAAATGATTTATCAGAATATTCTCAAACCTCATTTCTTTACTATACTGCTCCTAGGATCAGTAAAATTTAGAAGAAAAAATTATACAATTTAATCTCTCCAAAATTTGCAAATTTGAATTAAGTGCCTATTCTGTTGCTTTCCCACTACATCTGTTTCCTTCTGTCTTCATTGTTACAGGGACTGGATGGTTTGGGGAAAATACGGGTTTGTATACATGTTGGAATAAGACTTTCTTCAGTGAAGCTGCCATACTGAGGCATTATTTTTTATTTCATTCTCCAGGATGGAGTTTTTATGTTGGTTTCTGTCCTAAAGTGTAGACAACTTTTGCAGATGCTGTTTGCCCTGCTAGAATTCTGCTCAAGGTAAGGGTTAGTACTGTGGCTTACCCTTTAGGTTGAAGGTGGGCATTTTCTGAAGTGCCATCTGCATTTCTGTAGTAGGGAACACCTAAGTTAAACTGATACTTTTTTGTCTGATTAAATGTAAAATTCCCTAAAATGTGTAGCAACAAGAGATACAATGTCACTGACAGACAATTTTATTTGAGGTTTAAATTCTCAACAGGTGACCATACCTACAGCTAAAAATAAAGAGTCTCTATGATAGAAGAAATTACTGTGAGTAAGTTGGGACTGTACATCTCTACAAAAAGAATGCAGAAGTAATGCATTTTGCTTAAGGCATATAAAATTTCTTCACAGATCATTGAATTCAGTCATGGTTTGAGCAAAAAATATATGCTATTTGGGAGTTATTTATTATCTACTTCATTTTAATTTTGATGGAATCAGTGATTCCATGTTAGCACAATAGCAGTAAAAAACATTTAGAGAAAATTAAGAGTCAATAGCCTGAAAGCAATGTTGGGACACAAAACCAAATGTCATGGAATGGTTTGGATTGGAAATGACCTTAAAGATCATTTCAACCCTCTGCTACAGGCAGAGCCACCTTTTAGTACAGATGTCCTGTATTAGAGTCAAAAAAACTGAACTGGATCAGGAGCTTCGAAAAGTAAGAACCATAATCTCAAATATTTTGGCCTCCTTCTGTTATCCAAGGAGTTGTAAATATCCCTATTTTATGTAAGGACCAGGTCTGAAAAATTTCATAGATTTTAAATACCAGGTATATGTGTTCCATACAATTTTCACTTATAGATCAACTTAAGTGGAAAACATTAGTGGCAATCCCTAGGAGAAACTCAGAACACATAAACAGAAATAAACTGGGGGAGATGTCCAACAAATTAATTTAATTTCCTGCTCATTTTAAGAATCTATAAATTATGACAGTTTTGGTTACACACTAATTTACTGCTTTGACCAAAAATGTCAGTAGCTATATGAATGTCTTTGCTATATGAAATGAAGAGTGAAAAGAAAATTGAGGGCTGTGAAGATATTTTCTTTATCAGTGTATAGTAATTGTAATTTTATCTGTATTGTTTTATATCTAGATAAATATAAATATTTTAATAATATATTTTTTTGCATGCAATAGCAACATTTATCACCTTTCCCCTCTATTTTTACCTCAAAAAAAGAACTGTGTCACACTTTAAAGTGTTGATAGTTTTGCTTACCAGTGAATAAGTGTAGTTGTAGGATGTAATTTTTACACATTAGAGACCGTGATATGAGGAGGTATGATGTCTAAATTTAAAATTTTATGTGGGGCAATGCCAGCTAAGATTGTAGATTAGTTGAGAAAAGATGAGTTTTGAGCCCAGATGGCTTTACAAAATATGTATTTACATTGAAACAAAGATTTGGGCAGTCTGGTCTTTATGACTTCCTCTGCTGCTTGCCCATGATTAGTTACTGGTTCTAGTTTTTTTTTTTTTTTAAATAGAAATTATGTGTCTAAATGAATTTAAATGAATATTAAAATATGTGTCTAAATGAATTTAAATGAATATTAAAAATGGTGCATTGCATGAAAACATTGGCTGAAAGAAGGAAAAGCATATACAATAGCAAGTTATGAATGGACAAAAAAACAGGGCTTTTTTAAAAGTAAATCTTTCTGTAAAATTAATACCTAATTTTAGCACAGAAAATAACTATGGGCAACAAGGAGATGATAAACTGATTTTTAAGAGGATTTTAGCAAAATTCTTAAGAAGAATTTATTAGCATTAGCAATCTCTGCTTTGAATGAAAACCACCATGAAGGTGAAAAAAAATGAGGGAGGATACTTAATCATCTTTTAACTGTCAGAGACTAAGCAACTATGGGAAGAGTCTGTTTCAGCACCATTTCCAAGGCACTTCAATCTGCAAAATGCTGAGTATGTCCATAGCCGCTGACAACCATCTTGGACTGTCACAGTTAGCAAAAATAACAGTGTTTGGAGCCCATATGCATTGGCATTTCAGCATCTCCAATTTAATTCTAAGGCTATTATCCATTCATATGGATAATAAAAACAGCTGCATTTATACTGAATCTAGGACATTAGTAAATAGAGACAAATAAGTGAAATTTTCAGGTCCTTAAGAGATACAGAAATTAAAATAGTAAAAAATATTCCCATTGTAAGCCTACAAGAGACACACAAAACTCCTGATTTTTTAGTTTCACCTGAAACATGGTTGGACTAAGTATGACCTTTAAATAATACAAATTACTTCACTAGTTTTATGTGTATATATATATATATATATATATATATATATATATATATATATATGCATACTTACAAATAGAAGCCCATTCAGTGCTAATCTCAAGGAACAGTGAGGAGACATGAAGGAAAGACACACTGCAAGAATCAGCTTGGAAGCTTGGATGCAGCTGTAGTTTTGTTCTCTGTGTAAGACTTGTCAGCTGTTTCCTACAGAGCCAGTCACTCTGTGCACCGTGGTCAAGGGTCTTGAATTTGCTTAAATGCAGTGCTGGCACAAGCTGCATCTGTGCATTTATGCTTTCGTCTATTAAACACTTCTAGAAAATGAATTATCTGTCACCCATAATGCTCAGAACTAGTAATCTGAGATGGACCTACACTGCTTTCTGAAGAAGAAGAAAGAGCATACCAAATAGCAAGAAATGCTCCTCGTTGTGGAGACACACAATATGTCATTTTGTGAAGCCAGTTTATAATTGTCTCAGTATCTGATTGATGCACAAAAGGCAGATGTACTATTTCTGGATTGTGCCAACTCTGGAAGAGCTATGAAGCATTTCCACATCACTGCACCTGAGCTAATGAGTCCTGCCAGAGCTGAGCTGACCTTGCAACCCAGTCATAAATATCTTCCAGCTGAACAGTGTGGGCACCTCCAATCCAGGATTCACTGTCAAATGAATCAGGCTACAAAATATGATAAAATTATATTCCAAAATATTGACTATCTGCTAACATGACCTAAATTCCTGCCTTTACAGAAATAAATATTCAGTTAATATCAGAGTGTCATGAATAATTTAGTTTTAACTTTTTTGCTGCTGCAAGTTATCTGGGGTCTTCTTGATGAGACAATGTAGTCTAAGGAATGTCTTGAATTTGCACAAATGGCACTTTTCAGTCTTCCAGGATATTTTATTTTCTGAGACTTGATTTAGCAATGATGTAACTTTTCCACAGTCTGTGTCTGAATAAAAACTGCACTAGAGTGTGTAAAAAAAAAATCTGAACTCTTCCAAAAGCTTTGAATGCTGCTTTGAATATGGGAAGCTGAAAGATCTCTTTTATCTTCCCCAAATAAGAACATGGGAAAAATAATCTCAACCAAATTTCTGTCAAAGTTCACCTGAGTGCACACACAAAAGCATTTGTAGCTCCTTGTGAACTGAGACCATTTGAGACCTCATAGTTTTGAAACAGAAAGCAGAAGTTACCTTGATTTTAATCTTATTTACATTGAAGTTATACAACGGTGATTTCTCTATGTCTGGCAGACTTCTTAATTGATGCTGTCAAAATTTCCTTTATGCCTACATTATATGTTGTTTCCAGATATTTTCATAGTTAAACAAAATTCTTAAGTAGCTGCACAGAGAAATGGAATGAACAAACCTTATATGAAAAAGGAACATTTTTCTAGATTATTTTTCCAATGTAGACATGTGCTTGTGACAAAGAGAAAAAAACAATAGTTAAAAAATCAGCACTTGGGGTGTTTACTGTATTGCAGGTATCCCTCATTGGGGTGGAAATAGAAGTACTAAACTATGCCTTTCAACATTAATCACATATGAATAATATCTTTCCAAAGACTTGCAATCACAACACCTCTAACAGCAAGTGAAGGCTAAAGAAATAAAGCATGCTATACATGAAGCATCAAAAGCTATTTTTTTTAGTTTATTTTCTTCTTTTTTTTAAATGTATATCTAAATGTGTGATGCAGCAGACATAAATAATTCAAATAAAACAGTTTGAAATTTGGAGTTTTTGAAACAATAGATTTCCTTTGCCTCTCTGCATCTGTGAAGCAAGATGGGGTGTTTTTCTTCAGGGCATTTTTATTGAGCAAAAAAAAAATCTATTTTCTGTATACAAAATATTTCAAATGTAAATCGTGAAGGTCCATGTGTGAATTCTGTACATATTGCCATGTTATAATGGGGGAAATCAGACTTTGTGTTTGACAACAGGTAAACTATGGGAAAAGTTTGGAGGGAGATATGTTCAAAAGACTCCAGGTGGCTCCAGACACCCAAATAACACTCAGATCTGGTCTGGAGTGTTGGAGTCTCACTGGAATACCTGGAGAGCTGATGCTTGTTTCCTAGTCCCTACCTAGCCTGATTAATTTCTTTGCCAAACCAAACTATGTATCTGACCCCTACATGATGCGTTTGCAAGGATGGAAGACATGCACTATGGAAACAGAAATAATTGAATTTCACCAAGATTTTAGAAAGACACTGTAAATAGATACCATTGCCCTAGATTGTATTCAGTTATTCTTCCATCTTGCAGTATTTCAAATAATTTAAAGGCAGCTCCACAGTGGTTGCACTTTTTATCAATTTCACTAGTGATACAAGAAAAAAAGATATAAAAAGATGCTGATGGATGAAAGAGATTGTGATTGCAAGACTATAGTTTAGAGAAATATTTACGCTGTAACAACTTTCTTTGGACTCTAGCTTGCAGAGGCATTTCCATTGCATTTGTGAGATGTCTTGTATTCTTGGTGGGGACTGTACACTTTTTCAGGTACAGTCACTTTTAGGTCTTCCAAAATCCATCTAGAAAAAATATTCTGGTTATTTTCCTCCACGCACCACTTATTTTTATAGAATACCACTTTATCTTTATTACTTATTTGCTTCTATTTGTGGGCTGCAGTAGTCACAGCCAAAGTGTAATTGCTTCTCAACTTATTCATACACTCTTTATAGCTTGAAAAATGGATCAGTGGAAACTGAGACAGGTGGTCCTAGTTGACTTTTGCATCTCAGGAGACAAATAAGTTTCATTTCCATTAGTTGGGCATTTCAGGGAATTCAGGGCAACCTGAAGGCACCTTCTTGTTTCTCCATGTGCTAAATGTGTTAAGAGAAACAGTGAGCTAGTGAGGTGATTTTGATTACATGGAATAAGCATTTTTTAATGAGATTTTAGTCAACTTTGAGGCTGACCCTGTGTTTTAAAGCTGTTATTGCTTTAGTTTACAACATTTATATTATATACAATTTTTATTTTTGACATTTCTGTCAATATATCTTGTCTTATTTGTGTTTCAATGCTTAGAAATCTGTGATAAGCATGGTTTTGAACTTACTAGGATCTCAGTTTTGTGTATGGCAGTGGTAGACCCATGATCATAGGGAGAAAACATTTACTACCTGTGATGCCCTACATCCACCTGTGTAGGTTTGGAATTCCCAGCGTGCTTCTCTCTCTCTCTCTCTCTCTCTCTCTTTCCCTCTTCCAATCTCTCCACAATGTATGTTCTCCTTTTGTCATTTTTGTGCTCTTGTAAGATGAACAATTTTTTTTTCAGTAAAGTAAATGTCAGTGAAAGGGCAGCAAATTTTGAACAACTTGGCCATACATAAATACAGGCTGCAAGTATTACTACCTTTGAATTTCTATCTCCTCAGTAGCACCATATGCTGCATTAGACCAACAAAGGCAATATAATTTTGTTTTGAATACAATAGATTACAGAAAAAATATTATGTCAGAGCATTTATTTTTAATTGTACCAAGTCAATGAATAGCTGTGTGAGTCAACACAGGCAGGCAGCACAAAACCATGGCAGAAATGCAAAGAGTGAGATTATTTCCTCACTAGTGGGAGGATCCTGGAGCAACCCCGGGAGGTGTTGAGAGACACTCAAGCAGGAACAGAGGCACTGCTGGGCTCAGCCCACCCTAATGACCTTGTTTGTGCCCATTTATAAAGGACTCATGCACCTGTAGTTTACCACCCTGCTGTGACCTCTACCTTCTCCTTTTTAATGGTTTCTTTATGGAGCTTTGATCTTCTCTTTCCCAAGACAGGCAGCTCAAGCATGTTAATGAGGGGTCCTTCAAGTCTCACCAAACACCACTGTTACTTCTACACAGAAATTCTACTTCTCAAAACAGACAAAGTATGAACTAGGCATAAAATATGGCATTTCCCACATTATTATTTTCGAGGTTTTGGCATTCCCAGCTGCAAGGTTACTTGAGATAATTTACCATCCTCCTCACCATTCTTTTGCTTTCAAGCCCTTCTTACCAACAACATCTTATTCAGAAATTCAGCAATACTTCATAGTGGTACTCCACAAAGTAAGTTTCTGATTTCTTTCTTCCATTTATTATTATTGGTATAACATCATGGAAGTACATGACAAGTCAGAGAATTATAAGGCAAATCTCCAGCCCCGTGGATGTAAAAACAAACATGACAAATAATAACATTAATGTATGTAGATAGAAACATTCATACAATAAAAAGAAAAAAGGCAAGATATTTTGCCTGAGGAACAGTATGCCTTGACATGCATGTAGAAATAATACAATAAAAGACCACTGGGGTCACAAAATTAAATATTTGAAGCTAAGAAATGTAGAACTGAAGATCCTATGCAGTGTTTTAAGTCATTCTGCTTGACTGCATTTGTCTTCTGAAATTGCATGGCCCGTAAGCTGTCTTTTACAGGACCCCTGACTCATAGCATAGATAGGGTGGACTTGCTCTGGTGGTCAATCAGGTTGAATAGACATGAATTTTGCTGAAGAAATTAATTTGGTTGTTTTAGCTGGACATTATTTGATGAATGGGGATTTTGTGTGGGAAAGAGGTGCCATACATTAAATACACACAGACTTTTTAAAGGACAGTAATTCTGCATTGAGTAACTGTGGTTACTCCGCACTACAGCTTAGAGTGTCTTTCTGGGTGTTAGTTTACTGCTCTTTCAGAGAGGAAAGCCCTTCCTCCATCTGCCTCTCCTCGCTGCCTGTGCTGGGGGCTGTCAGTGGCTGCCTGCACAGGGGTTAGGAGCACAGCTGATGTCGTGTCAACCTGGATTATAGCCTACTGCACTGCACATTTTGATGGTAGATGAGCATTAATTAAAAAAAATCCAAAATACTGGCTTATGAAATAACTGCCAATGACCTCATGAAGTGAATGAAGCAGAAGTCTTGCAAAAAATTGTGTTTATACAACTAGAGATTGTGTACAATACAGCACACACATAGTGGATTTATAGTGGTTTACATATGACTTTAGTCTTGAATCTTATCTTTTGACATCATAGCTTTGTAACTGTAATGCATAACTTAGCCAGACTAATATGAAAAAAACCATTAAATTTCTCACAAAATATCCCATAATATTTACTGGGTCTTTATTTCACTGTACAAAATACTACAATTCATCACTAAGAGCTGAATAACAAAAAATATCCTTTATTCTAGCATTCTGAGGGGGAAAAAAAGCTGCTTCTGATAAAGTTTAAATGAAATTATGAAAGATCCAATTTTATGCAGACAATGAAGCATGCAAAAAATTATTGTTAAAGGCCATGGTCTGATGAAGTTATGAACAACTGACATCAGGGCTTTCTGGAAAGGTCATGAACCTCAGTGCTATACAGTGCTACAACTCCATCTACAGCATTTGCTTTTTTCTATGTTTTGTTTATATTCTTTTTTTGCAGTGGGTATAATATATTCAGAGATTATTTCAGGACTTGAATGTGAGAAGGAGGACAAACTAAGTCAGTCTTTAATATGACTTTTTTTTTAATATGTTCTTCTGTGTTTCATAAATGTTCTTGAAACCTCTCCTTGTAAATTTAAGGGCCTACAAGAAAATTTGTGAACCATGAGATCGGCTGAACTGTATCTTCCCAGGAGTTCAAGCTGAAGAGAGGCAATATATACATCAGGTAAATAAGAGTAACATGAAATGGATGGCTGATGACTGGTGGTTTATATAGAAGTCTACTTGAAAAATGTACAGTGTCTGCAGAATTCATTACCTTCACAAAAGGTATTTAAGTGATACCCCATTTGTTAGTTTTGAAGAAAATAGAGAATGATGGATAGAGGGATCCGCACGTACTGGACACTAACAACAATTGAGCTGAGTTTTACCAGGGGCACGTTTTTTGAATATGCTGAATATTCAGATATAACATGCTGAAATACTGAATATGCTGAATATAAGCTGAAAAGATGCCTTTTCTGTGAATAGGCTAAGTATCTTTATCCCATACAGTCAGTTACTAGTAGCTACTGCTGTGTCTGTCCACAGTTTCTCTCCTTTTGATTTGTTTTCCTAATGCATGGCAGTGCTTCATCACTTAATAGGTACTTGGATGTAAAATGGCAAGTGGATGAAATAAACCTTGGGGTCTAAAACTACTTTTGGAATGCATACTTCAGTCAATATGTAATGGCTGCATATAATATTTAGTTACACAAATAACTAAGTAATAACTAAATAACTAAAAGTAATTTAGAAAAATAAAATATCAATGAAGAAAAGTCAGCTGGTGTGGTGAGGAGGACTCCCCTAACATCATCTTGACCTCACCATAAGTGTTACTCAGTCACTGAAAGGGACAATGGCATCAATCTGCCTTCTCAAAGTGCATGTGTTCTTCAGCTAAACTCTGGTGTGACAAAAGGATCACCTTAAAAATGTGTGTGAGGCAGAGAGCTGTATGACACAGCAGCACAATACATCACAATAAATCTCTGTCTGCTGCTGTTTTATCTTTAAAATATGTCAGCTGAACTAAAAAAGTAGTTTGGACAAAAAAGAACACAAAAAACCATAGGGTGGCACCAGCTTCCCTAACAGCAGTGACAGCTTCTACAGTCCTCATCTCATAGAGAGGTGTGGTTGAGAACATAGTTATACAGAGCTTCAGGCTTTTGCTTACATGGCAATAGAGCTCTTGGCATTGCCATTTTTCTGCACAGAGTATTTATCCAGTTATGCCTGAATATGAATTGTGTTTAGGAAAAAATTGTGGCTGAAGTGAAACTGGAAGGCTGGAAAGGATGGAAAACAGTATTAGATTTCAAAACATATAACGGATTGGAGAAAACAGTTTAGGAAAACTAATTCAATATTTGACATAAAGAAATACCAGAAACTATGCGTAAGAATGAATATCAATGCCACAAATGAGGAAGAGTCAGATAAAGATAAGTGTTGCTCTGAAAATAATCAAGATGTTACATTTTATAACAGCCTCAGTGTGAGTTAAAAATATCATGATACTACTAAACACATTTTACTGGAATTTAGGAGAATAATCATCAAGGCATCTGGAATACTTCTACTCTAAACAGCATTACTACCACTGTGGCTGGAGTGCAATTTTCATTTGTGAGCATATTTATTTCCAGAAATATGTAAAGACACTCTGTCTAGAGCAAAGTAGTTTAGAGGCAGTCCAGCCAACAGAATTTGTGAGAGATCCAGGAGCTGTGACCTGTGGGGCTATTAGCATGAACAAAAGACTGAACTAAAGACAATTACCTTTGTGTAACAGAAGGAGTATGAAAAAGGAAAAGGAACAATCTATTCAGTCTGTCTGAAAAAATAGCTAGGATGAGAAATAATATGCTTAAGCTACAGCCAAAAATCTGCAGGATAGAAATAAGGAAAAACATTCTAATAAGGAGGTCAGTGAGTAAGTGCAATAAATAATATGGGCAGGTTGTGGAATCATTGTCTCTTAAAGTTTACAGAACAATTCTCTGGCATATACCTCATCCAATCCTCCTCTGGAACACAAGCTTGACATGGAAGATGTCTCATTCTTCCCTCCAGGTTTCATTTTCTAGTATTAAGTTTTACTTCTGCAGTGAATTTAATAGAGATCCATAATAAATTTCTTTTTTATTTCCAGCAGGCAGCTTATAGCACTCCTAGTTCCAGCCATAGGCAAGTGTTCACAATCCTTACCTGTTTCCTGATTGCACATGCACAAGTTTTTGGCCTTTTTTGCTAAAGAGATGTAAAGAGTTTATTTTGACACTGCATCTGCTTTCTTGGATGTCTTAGCTAGGAGGTGTGTCAACAAAAACAGAGATTCAGAAGGCTCTGCAAGAATTAACTTGACAAGCTCTTATTCTCTCTCTACTTTTTTTCTCTTAATGTTTATTTTCTGACATGAATAGGAAGACTGCTCAGGCAGGACAGCTGGCTTCAATTGAATAAATGGATATTCCACACCATGTATTGCCATGCTGACTAGGGAGGAGATTGATATGAGGGCTGCTGCTCAGGGGCTGGCCAGCCTTTGGTTGGTTGGTGCTGAATAATTATTTTCAGTTGCATCACTTGTCTTGTTTGGCTTTTATCACTCTTTCTTAGTTATTTCCCTTTTCACTAAAGTATAATTCATATTAACTTTAGTATTTGTATTATTTCTATTATTATTTTATGTTCATTATTAAACTGGTTTTATCATAACTCACTGGGTTTCTCACTTTTACCCTTTTGATTCTCTTCCCCCATATCTTTTATGGGGAGTGACTGAGCAGATGAGCATGGGCTTCAGTCGCTAGGTGGGATTAAACTACCACACTGAGTATTGCTGTTTCTCATTTACAGGGAAAGATTCTTATTCAGAATATTGTCATAGACAACATGATAGCCAAAGTAATTTGAAATAATCAGCAAAGTGCCAGGTGAAGTGTAAGGTCCAGGGCAGTATTATGGAGTGTAATATCTTAGTGAATTAATAAGAAATACTTGCATATATTATCCATAGAAAATAATCAAAATATCCTCAATTCTCATTTCCCAAGTGTAACCTCAGTTGCAGTTTCACCTCCTGGTTTACAATTCCTTTTATAATACTCACTTTGGCAAATTTATTTTTGTTCAGTTCATCCCACTATGGTTATATGCCACAGCACCTACCAAGGTAATTTCCCTTATCTTGGGACCTACTGCTTCTGATGCAGTATTGTAACTAGCATTTCACACTCTGTAGAGATCAATACAATATCCAACTGCCACCTAGAAGGCAGCTTTTACAAATGTAAAATTGTTGCTATTTAACTCTTGTATTAGTCCACTGCTTCATATTGTACTCCACAAATTATCTCCTCTGTGAGCATAAAGCATATTCTGCTGTATCCATTAGCCTTTTATCAACATTCCTTCAGGGAGATATGTTGATGGCTGCTATGCAGAAAATGCTTGAAATGAGGACTAAAAATTCTCAATTCTAAGGATTATTTCTTTTTTCATCATACGTTTATAATCAGATTAAAGTACTTTTATAATCAGATGTCTGTAATGCATACACACATTTTATAATACTGTCATCAATGAAGTACTACTGCACAATGGAATTTCCATCTTTCCTTACTCTCAGTGTGGAAGCATTTGTCTGAAATATTTTTTTGGCCCCTTTGTATAATTCCTTGTGGGGGAGGTGAGCATAAACTACTATTCAAGCAGAGGACACCATATTGAGATTTCTGGGGAGAAACTTCAATGTATTACTTGCAGCACTTTTTCCAGTTACAGCATTTTGTAATGGCTGTGTTTAGTCAAAATGTATCAATATTGCTATAAAGCATGACCACTGAAAATACTGTCCATTTACTTAATCCACACCTTATCATAGTGGGCTGGCCAAAATGAATTTGCTAACAAAATAATTTGCACCAATTATGCTACAACCAGAGTCTAAGTTCCTCACAAATTAGTCAGGGTCTTTAACCATATCTCAAGGATGATTTAAATGCTTCCTTTCCCTCATGCCCTCCTGTTCCCCAAACAGCTTTTCTGTTTTCAGTCCAGAGTTAATATTTCCATTCAGGCTCAGTTATGAAATTTTAGTGGCCTCTTTAAACAGAAATTGGAACAATCATAACAGCTCTAAATAACCTGTTTTCTTGCACCCATGTTCATGCACCCTATTCAGAGCATGATAATTTAGGTTCTAATATCCAGAAAAGCAGAAGTAATCCTTCTAAAATAAAAAATGCTTCCTAGCAAATTATATCTCAATGCTGAGAAAAACTCAGCATGATGAACCCTTAGTAAGCTTGAGCAGGAGTAGGATATCAGACTGGATATCAATAAGAACTTCCCATTCACCTTAAAAGGCACAGGAGTCCATTGTAAGACCTCCTCTCCTTTCCCTGCTCCATGTGCCTGCACTTTTCTTAGCAGCATCACAGAGACAGATTTTTTTTTTCACTGTGTTTTCAATGTCCATTTGATATCATTTAAGTAATGTGAAAACCTTTGGCTGTCAGAGTGGTTGTGGAATCTGTTACTGCATTTGATGTCTTGCAGGAACAGCATTTTCCTCTGGTGCTTCAGGGGGATTATCAGATATCTCAGCAATGTGTTATTTGAGTAAATTGCTGTGGCTTGGGTGCTAGGTAGCAGATTATATGGTGCCATACCTCCATTCTGCCATGCCAGGTGCGTGCACTGGGAGACAGCTCACGTGTTGGGCTCACAGGGCTATTGCAACCTGCTCTGTTTAGCGCTGTTGGACCTCAGTTCCTCACTCAGAGTTAGATAAATACAATACTAAATGAGAGGTAAGTAGTTTGCAATCTCACTGTATGCAAGCCTCAACAGAGGAACTTTCCAATGCTCCAGGCCTCACTGCCTCCAAATTGTTCCTGATGCTGTAGGACTTAATAGCCTGTTTAAAAATTCATATTTCTCTTTTTTTTTTTTTTTTCTCAATTACAAGACTTCTTCTCATGCCTCTTGATTTTGGCTCCAGTGCTGATGACATACATCCTGAAAAAGCTCAGCTTTTGACCTGATTAAGTGCAAGTGTGCCCAGGGATAATTTCATATGCTCCTGAAATCCTGGTTCCTGGTGCACTGCTGTCATGTTCCACTGTGGGGAACTGCGAGTTCTTTTAAAATGTCTAGAAGAAAATTAGGTCAAACAAGACAAAATAAAGTGGACTTAAAAAAAAAAAAAAAAAAAAAAAAAGACAGGAAGGAAGGAAGGAAATAGGAAAGGAGTGGAGGTAGAGACAGTGAAGGAAGGAAAGCCAAAAGCCAGGCTGGGGCTGAGGCCAAAATTCTCCAAAATCATAAAAGACAACTCTCAGAATGCCCCAGTCACCAAGCCTCAAAAGCCAGAAGCACAAAGCCAAAAAGCAAGTTTCAAAATTCCCCAGAGCTTGTGCTGCAGCTCCTTTTATGCCCCTTCACCCCTCCCAAGGTGTTCCTGCTGATGGGAGACCATTGGCCCAATCCAAGTCTCCACCAATGGATGCAGTGGAAACTCCAAATTTGATTGCAGAGCCTTTCCAGAGGATACCTGGTGTTCTTGGTGGTCTCCTGCTGTCTGCCCATGCCATGTGAGATATGAAACAGCTGCCAGGCAAAGCCTCCCCAGGCACCAGGTTTCTTCTACTTGCTTCCTGCATGTGGCACATGTGCACCTCTCCTCCACATGCCTCTGACAACCTGTGTTGAGACAAATCAACACTAAATTGGCTTCTCACAACTGTGCAGTGAGATTATCTTGGCTTCTATAAATTGTCCCAGAGCACCACTATTCCACTAACAAGCCTAGCAGTCTTGTATACACAGCAGCAGAAATCATGTTTGGTAAACCAGGCTGATAAACAATCTATAAAAATTTAATCACTCACATTATCCTGCAGTTCCTGTATCAGCAGAGTCCTTTAATATACTGTTCCTGCTTGGTTTTTTGGCTTCTCTTCTTCAGTTACACATCTAACAATGCAAAGTTTCTCTCAGTCATTCTTTAGATAGGTGATATAGAATATAGTCTGTTCTGAACGTTAACATGGAGGAAAAAATGAGGTTTTCCAAAAATCTGGATGATAGTCCCTGTAAATGGTACACCACAGTGGAGAGTTACAATTTCATACTGAACATTGATATATACACTGAATATTCAAAATAAATATTAAATGGAATAATTTTGTTTCAATTTTACAAATTGACACACTTTTATCCTTTGAAAAAGAAAAGGTTTTTTTCCACTCTTACACACCTATTTTAGAAAAACTTTAATTTCATTACCTATATATATTGTGTTATAAAATTTATGTTCCACATTGAATCTATAATATAATTTTGTAATGTAGGTAGAGGAAGCTGTGTCTTATATTTTTATTTTGGATTAATTCTCATTTTTACTTGGCTTTTCTGTAAAATTATTAGACTCATGGTTCTGTATATGTTTAAATCATCAAAATTATGTAAGGTAAATTTGTACATAGATGTTTATGTATGATCTACTTTTTAATTACATTTCTTGATTTTCATTTGCAAGACGAAACATATTTTTTAAAATTTTAGTTAGTTCATACCAGAAAGGAAATTCATGTTCTACATCAAGAGGGTTTTTTTTTGAGAAAATTATTTATCTACCAGAGACTCAATGAAAAATATTAATTATAATAATTACAATATATAACTATATAATTATATATAATGATATATAATTATATATAATATATGTATAAATATATAAAAATATAGTTATATACTTATATATATATATAATTGCAAAAATATTATATATCACTAATAATTATTTTGTACAAGTAGTCTAGAATGTCTGTGCACTTCCACAATGCATGTATGTTTGTGTGTGTATATGTGTATGTTTACGTGGGTGTGATTGCATCCTAAATTAGCAGCAGAAATTAGAAGAAAAATACTCCACAGTAGGAGTTCATGTGGCTCTCTGGCTAGAAAATCAGAAGACAAAGCAGGAAGAAGCCTGAAAAGTAGATTCCGAAGCAAATTTATTATGACATTTTCTCTCTCATTGTTAGGTAGGTCACTTGGATGGGCAAGCACAGGCCTTATGATTTTGTTTATGCATTTCTGTATCACTTAAGGGGAAAAAAACTTTAGCTAAGAATAGTCTTGTGTTATATGATTGCAGGAAAACCTTCTATATTGCCACTTAACTGTTTTATGCTGAGTCCTTACTTTTCCATTGACTTTGTACTTTAAATGCAGCTACTTACGAAATGAGAACTACTACAGGGAGGGTTTCTATCATGAAAGTAGTAACTAAGATAGAGGGGAAATCACTAAGCCTCTTCTACCTAGCAAACAGTGTGACAGGAAAGATTTCGAAGAGATCTATAAAAGATGAAGCTGCATAGAGTGAGCAAGGGCATCAGTTGAAGTTGAGAGGACATGCTCAAAACAAAGGCATTTTTCTTCACAAAGTGTGGTGGAACTCTGGAGGTGTAGGAGGGTCTGATACTTATTGCTGTAGACTTCAAAAAGTTGGTGCAAGATTAAGAGCAAAATGGCCATGCTTATAAAAGAGAATTCTCTGAAGCATTTTCAAGGCAACAATCTTTCTATTTGAAGACACCATGTCTGAATCAGGACATCTCTGAGACTCAAGTAGTTGGCTGTCAAGAAACTTTCATCGGGTTTACCCTTTTCATAAGGCCCTTTTCTTTCTTTGTAATTTGTCTTTAGACATTGTTGTAATCAAGATTTTAAAACAGTGTCTGTATGGTATTGTATATTCCTCTTTTTAAAAAATATAAACTGCCATCTAAATTATTTTTAATACCAGAGGGAAACCAGAAAGTCTCAGAATCATTTTCTTCTAGGAGGAGAACTTGTAAATGATAAGGGAGCTTGTAAGTGAAGACATACAGCCTGAGATTTTTGAAAAACAGAAGAGAAATATGGCTTTTACATAAAAGCCAGAGCTTCTTGCAGCACTCCAAGTGGGGTCTCACCAGAGCAGAGGGGCAGAATCCCCTCCCTCCCCTGCTGCCCACGCTGCTGTGGATGCAGCCCAGGACACTTTTGGCTTTCTGGAGTGCCATGGCTGGGTCATGTCCAGCCTCCCAACCCACCAGCACCCCCAAATCCTCCCCAGGGCTGCTCTCCCTCAGCCTGGATTGATACTGGGGGTTGCCTTGATGCAGGTGCAGCTCCTGGAACTTGGCCTTGTTAAATCTCCTAAGGTTGCCATGGCTAAATGAGCTTCATCCCTCTGGATGGCATCCGGACCTTGTGTCACCAAGCACCACTCAGCTTGTTGTCATCCAAAAGTTTTCTCAGGGTGTACTTGATCCCTTTGTCTATGTAATTGATGAGTTTATTAAATAACACTGGTCCAAAGGAACTCCTAAGAAACACCATTTGTTATTGATGCCTATTGGCTCAACTCTGAGCCATTGACCACTACCCTCTGGTTGCCACCTCCAACCATTTTCTAATCCATCTAGCAGTCCATTCATCAAATCCATCTGCCTCCAATTTAGAGATACAGATGTTATGGAGGACTGTGTCAAAGTCTTTACTGAAGTCCAGATAAATGGCATCAGTAGTCATTTCTGTGGTCACTGGTGGAGTCATGCCATCACAGAAGGCCACTGGGTTTGTCAGTCAGGACTTGCCCTTGATGAGGCTATGCTGGCTGTCCTGAATCACCTCCCTGGCTTCCATGTGACACAGCTTCTAGAAGCATCTATCCATGGTCTTCCCAGGCATTGCGGTGAGGCTGATACTTTGGTAGTGTCCAAGGTTATCTTTTCTACTCTTTTAAAATCTTTGTTTCCCCATTTCCAGTGACCTGCAGCTTTTCCTGACTGCCAAGACTTTTCAAATACCATGAAGAGTGGTTTGGCAACTACATCAGGTAATTTTTCTCAGAACTCTGGGGTGCATTTCATTTGGTCCCGTAGTCCCATGCACATTCAAGTTCCTCAAGTGATCATATGCCAGATGTTTACTTAGAGTGGGAGAGACTTGCTCCCTTATCCCCCATCCTGCTGTCCATCCACTTGAGAGGTGTGTGAGGAGAGAGTGCCATTGAAGACAGGGTCTTGTCAACAAAAAGTTGTTGAATACCTCAACCCAGTCCTTTTCCCTGGTTACCAGTTTTCCAACACTTTTTATCAGGCAGGTTCACCTTCTTTGGCTTTCCTTTTCTGGTTAGCATACCTGTAGAAGTTACACACTCTTTGTGTCTTGTGCTGGCCTCAGTCCCAGCTTCTCCTTGGTCTTCCTTATCCTGTCCCTACACAGCTGAACTTCATCTCTACACTCCTCACAGGTCACTAGTCCTACCTTCAACTGCCTCTGCACTTGATTAATTCCCTTGAGTTTGACCAGCAGCTCCCTACTCAGTCACGCTGGTCTCTTGTCATCCTTGCACGATTTCTTCCGTCTGGGGATTGCCAGCTCTTGTGCTCCATGGAAGGTGTCCATAAATATCTGCCCGCTCTGCTCTGTTCCCTTGATCCTCTGGGCAGCCTCCCAGGGGATCCTACTGACTCACCTCCTTGAGCAGCTACAAGTCTGCTTTCCTAAAGTTCAGAAGCCTAACTTGATGACTTACTGACCCATGTTCCTCAGGACTGAAAACGCCACAATTGCCTGGTCGCTGCAGCCCGGGCTGCCTCGTCTTGATGTCCCTGGTTCACTCCCTTCCCTTGGTGACCATCAGCTCCAGTATCACATCCTCTCTAGCAGGGCTATTACCAGGCTCAAGAAGTTTTCCTGGAGTCTCCTGGATTGCCTGCAACTTACTGTGCCACTTTCCCAGCAGATGTCAGGGTGGTTGAAGTGCCCCAGCAGGGCAGGAGACAGCAAGTGTAATGCCTCCTGCAAAAAGAAGACTTTGTCTGTAGGCTCCCCTTGATCAGGGACAT
Source organism: Lonchura striata (assembly GCF_050655825.1). Lineage (NCBI taxonomy): Eukaryota > Metazoa > Chordata > Aves > Passeriformes > Estrildidae > Lonchura > Lonchura striata. Next base: position 79,760,771 of record NC_140740.1, on the reverse strand, counting down.
GAGTTTGCCTCTGCAATATCTTGCACACAGGTTGTCATGGAATGGTAATGATAACAAGAAAAGCTGTGCTTTTTTCTTTATTTTAAGACTGTTTTATTTGGCTTTTTCATTCACTGTAATTTCATTGGGAGCCTGTGCATCATGTTAACTATGCATAAAGGAGAACATAGGAATAGGAGGAAAATTTGCAAAGGGTTTTTTTTTGGAATTTTTCTCCTCTAAAATAGACCATGATGGGCTTTTAGCACAGAAATTTCAGATTATGAATAGGGGAGGGGTTATGTGTTGCTTTAAGTAGTTGTTGGAGTAGTTAGGTGTTTTTGTACATCACTTTACAGTCTTCAGCTGAAAACAATATTTTAATATCTCATTTTCCTGATCTCTGAAGTGTTATTTAATACCTAGCAGACAAAAAGAACACAGAAGAAAATGTTTATGTGAGTTATAATACTAAAAGAAAATCTGAAATAAAGAAGTTTTAAAGCAAGGAAGTCTATCAATAAATTGTATTATTGTTTTACCATTTGGACAGACTTTTTCCCCTGCCAGCATTCTGTAGAAACCCTGGTTTGTCACTGCTTTTATTGGCTTTTTTATCCACTGTAATTTAATTGGGGAGCCTCTGTATTATATCTTCTCTTGATGCTCATATCATAAAGTCTGTATGTTATGAAAAAAAGAATTATTTCTTTTTTCCCTGACAATTCCAGTTTAAAATCACTGTTTTCTCCCCTTATATTGCACCTGAAGTGTTCAGTTGTGTTCACATCCTACTTTCAGTCTTTGATGCTGTTGGCAGTAGTATTCAGACTAGAATGTTCTAATGTAGTCTAGGTTCTAGACTAGATTAATCTTCAAAATCAGTTTTTTATGGCAGGGTAGGTTGACTATTCAGATTCAGCATTAGATATGCAGCATTACATACTTCAAAATCATAATGCATAAAGCCATTAAATAATGTATTATAAAGAAGTGAAAGGATCCTTACCCACGGTGTGCTGATGTTTCAATCTTCTTTCTTGTTTTACTTTTCTCTATGCACAGATTCAAATGCTATTGTCTGTACTGCTGTGTTTTTTGCCACCATCATCACCACCATTTGACACAAGATTTTTAATTTACTTGACACCAATGTCAGACTATTGCTTCTCATTCTCAAATAAGCCAGAAGAATGACTTTCAAGCTGTGGGGGAAAGGACTCATGATATCTTTGATTATTTGGTAAAAAACATGAATGTGAAGGAATTCAGTGTGGTTCAAGATGAATGAATGAAGGGTTCCTTTCATATTTCTATATTATAAAATTATAGATAAATTATTAATGTTCATCACTGATAACAATTTAGAGACATATTCAAAGCATCAAACTGATACAATCACTGCACACAAATCTTCTCTTGTCCATGACCATCGGAATGGATGTGTCAAAATCCTGTGACTTCCCACTGGCACCTCAAGCTCTCAGCTGATCTTGATTTCCATTTCTACTCTTCCCTGCTCTCCCAGTGGCCACGGAGGCCACTGCCGGTCCTGCTCTCATTTGCCCACCTTTGCAGCATCCCTGCCCTTTCAGAGCACCTGCTCTTTGCTTCTCCTTTGATTAAAAGGAGAATTGCATGCACATATCGAGTACTGACTTTATTAGAGCTCTTTGAAACCTTACTCTGTGCAACCATCTGTCAGAAAAGACGTGTTTGTCAAAGGCCAAATCTGCTGTCAGGAACTGCCAATCAAAAAATATATTAAAAGAAGAAGCCAAGCTCTGCTTCATTAATGCCAATTTTCTTGACTTCTTGAAATATTACAACAGAGACTTCTCAAGAAAAATGAAATATTTAATTCCACAATACAATAATAGAATATTCCAGTGACTTTATAATTAATTTTATAATTAATATAATTATAAAGAATTCATAATTTTTACTTGTCTGTAGAACGGTTCCTATTTCGTGGTGTTCTTTTTTTCATGTTGAGCAAGGAGGAAAAAAATAAAAAGAAGAAAATTAAAAAATGAAATGATAGAAATTCTAGAAAGAGGGTTATCTAGTATAGAGATATTACAGGAATCGTCAAAGAGATTTGTCAATATGTTTCCATGAGTATTTTGATTAAGCAAAAAGGAGTTTTTGGAATCCAAATCTATCATTTTAGCATTGGTAGAACTGAGCACAAAAAATATTATTTTTCAAGGTGTATCACATAAAGAGGAATGAAATTCTATAACAAAGTATGAAAGCAAAGATGCTGCTGTTTTCCATGCCCTGACACCAAAAGATGTGTTTTGGTTTAGGAATGGTTTTTCCCACAATTTGAACTACTCCAAACCATGTACAGTTCTGTCACTTCCCACTCCCTACATGCCCCTGCAGTGGGATAGAGAGAATTGGAGACATGAAAGGTAAAGCTCATGGGCTGAGGTAAGTTTGATTTACTGGAAACAGCAATGAAATGAGACAATGAACAACAAAAACAATGACAGAGTGTACAAAAAAAAAAAAAAAAAGGTGAACAGTTCACATGTGGTTGCTTACTGTGGAACACCTGACAATAGGGAGAATACCCAATTGCTCCCTCTGCTACACTACATGACCCAGAAGGGATCTCTTCCTCTGTTACCAAAAAGTGATGTGAGGTTGTAATAATCCCTGGGTCTTCCTGGCTACTCCAAAAATTAGCTTTATCCTAGCTGGAACCATTACAATGTGGGATGAGGAAAAGAGGCATAAAAATTCCTGGAAGTATTCTGTCATCAGTGACCATGAAAATCTATCAAAGTATTTTGTGATTGCAAAATTTGCTCCCATGTGAAGGAAGAAAGACATCTGCTGAAGAATTAGTGTCCAGATGGCTACTCCAAGAGTTAACAAGATGGCTTAATCAAATGCTAAAGGTGAAGGATGCTAGAGCCAGAACTGGATTTAATTCATATGCTTTCACAAGGCTGCCAATGACTAGCTTGTAGAAGGTCCGCTTGCTTAAAGAACATAAAAATATATCTGGTTAAAATTCAGCAATATATAACTCAAAAACATAGTTAGATGAATGCCAAGAAAGTCACCTTTGTGGTTAAGTCAAAACCAAAATCATATGTGAACACGAATGTCACAGAATCACAGAACAGCCTGAGTTGCAAGGGACCTTAAAGTTCATCCAGTTCCAGGGACATGGGCAGGGACACCTCCCACTAGTCCAGGTTGCTCAGAGTCCTGTCCAACCTGACCTTGAACACTTCCAAAACTTCCCTGTGCAACCTGTTCTTGTGCCTCACCGTGCTCACAGTAAAGAATTTCTTCTTCGCATGTAATCTAAACCTACCCAGTTTTAAACCATTCTTCCTTCTCCTATCAGTAGGTGCTCTTGCAAATAGCTAGATACTCATTCCAAGCCTTTTATGACTATTTGCTCTCCATCCTTCCTGTAAGTTCACGCAGGTGCTGGAAGGCTACAACTGGGTCACCCTGAAGACATCTCTTTTCCAGGTTCAACATCTGCAATTCTGCAAGCCTTTCTTCATAGGAAAGGTTCTCCATCCCTCTGGTTATCTTGGTGATCTCCTCTGGGCTCATTCCAACTGGTCCATGTCCTTTCTGTGGTGGGGATCTCAGGTCTGGATGCAGTACTCCCAGTGGAATCTCTCTTGACCTCCTGATTTTGCTGCTTTTGATGCAGCCTAGGATGCAGCTGGTTTTCTATTTATCTGTCTTGGTTTCATGCACCTTAAACTCTCTTGGATAGAATCAAATAACTACAGTGTCCCTAACCTCTGCCAGGGCCTTCACCAATCTGTGGATCAATGGTAGACTAAACTAACCTTGACTAGTTCCATGCCTTTCATCTAGTGCATTTTAAAGCTTATGGAAGGAATGGCAATAAACTCTATGAAATTCCTAGATGTCAGAGAAGAGATCTCCAGAAAAGATAACTTAAATCTTACAAAAAACAGTGAGCAGGTTATAAAAGTAAAGAGTAGGTCCAAATTATTTTATGCACATATACAAAAGCAAAGACATAAAAGCATTCATCAGTATTTAACTAGATAGTGGGAGATACAGAGTATGAAAAGATGTACCACAGCCTTGCTCAAGGGTTTTGCTCAAAGCAAAAGAGTACTTTTTAGTATGTTTCCTCTGTTTCCTAAATATAATGTGCTGGGAAGAAATTCTGGGACCTGTAGTTATTATTTTATCTATTTTCAGCAAAAGACTCCCACCAATATTTCCAGGATGTCAGTGGAGAGATGCTGGTTGCCATGGCCAAGCAAGGATCAGGAATATAATGGTGACTGAGGGATCTTTGTCTTAGCAGGCAATGTTTTAGCACTGGGTACAGTGTCCTGAAATGTCATCATCAGTGTGTTAGGCAGATGGAGGAGATGGAGGAGAAACAGGAGCATTTTCACAATCTGCAGTGGCACAGCCATTGATCCAGGGTCAGAGACAAGAATATTTTTGTCAAGACACATTCTTCACAAATGTTTATCCAGATGGAACAGCGGATTCAATGTAAATCCCTTTCTCTTCTCCTAATCAGAAGTGGAAGTAAAAGTTCAGTCTTCTATAGTAGTTGTTTTGTCTTTTGAGGGGTTTTTGGCTGTATGTTTTACATACAGCAGAAGGAAAATGTTGAGAATCAGTAGCAGGCTTTTGTGCATGGAAATGGGCAGAAATTCACCTCCTCAGGATTTAAGTAATTCGCTCTTCAGCTTCCCCTCAGTGAACAGAAAGAAGGCTGGGGAGTAACTGTAACAGAGCTTTTAATCATTAACAGCAACAGCAAGCAAAACACTCATGATATATGGAAGTAAATAAAATCAATTCATTTCCCTTTTTGGGTTAGTAAAATGTTACTTCACTGTGTTTCTCTTTGGCTGGCTTTCCTCTTTAACATGACTCAGTAACTCAGGTAAGCCAATGATGGATTTGTTCCATCATATATTTATGACTTCTCTTTAACATTTTCTTTAGAATGAAGAAACTTTTTTTTCCTTTTACATCTTGATTTGTAGTTGACCTGTTTTTTAAAAACAAAGAAGTTTTCCAAAATGTCACCAGTTTCTAAATAGCACTTTGGCAACTTGATGCCTTGCTTAAAGAGAGCTGTTTCAGAGAGATAAATTTACTTTTTTTTGTCTGGATTTTTTAAAATTTTTTGTTTGTATATTCTTTAATGTGGGGAGCAAATGTCATTTACCTTCTTCCACCAGTTTACAGATTCCATCACATATCATTTTGAACTATTAGTCATTGCAAGATGATAGAACTGTTTTGAAATAGAAGGTAAATCAATCTGTAAAATATTTTCTTCATTTTATTTTTTAGAGTTAATAATTTGCCATTTTCTGTGAACATAATCCTTTCTGGTTCTGTAGGATACCAGCAGGACTTAAATGTCCAGATTATTTATACTCAGCATGACATAACTGAGTTGATACGGGGTGAGAAATATCCTAACTATCTTGCCACTTGAACAATTTGATTTTTATAATCAATACTTTGGAGAATTCAAAGATTCTTTGATTCTTTTTCTAACCATTTATAATGTTTACTCCAACTCAGACATGTAATAGGAATAGCTATAAAAAGAGATGTGCAAAACAACTGACTGAATCTGAAGGATGCCTTTTGCAGGTGTTTGGTTAAGATTTCCCAGTAGCAGCAGGAGAGGTCCATTTTATTGTGGTCACAGACCGCACCTGAAAGGGGGCAGATACCATTAAATACCACATGGGAGCCTGAGAATTGTCCAGTAATTGGAAGTGGGCAAAGAGCAGAGTTCTTCAGAATGTTCACAATTCATTGGAGGAATTGGGCTGATGCACTTTAAGACTATGTTAACTTTCAGCTCAGAAAGAATATTCACCTTCAGTAACCTCAGATGATGAGATGAAAACCAAAAAGCACAGTTTGTGCTTCAAACTCATATCTGACTTTTCAAGACTGACTGAAGAAGTCTAAATGTTTTCTGCCAAAATATGCAAATAACACTGAAAGTCAGAGTAATACATTTATGGATTTATTATTTGTTCATATGAATTTAGCTTAAATAGAGAGTGCAGTATGATAGTGAGTTCTGACGCACAAGTAGCAGCTGTTTTAAATGAAAATGTCCCATGCAAAGCAATTAGTTGAATGTTTCTTCATCATCATTATCATTGTCATCATCATTTCTGAAATCCTGTTCTTCCTGAGGGTTTCTGATGTTCCATACTCATAAGTAGGCTTAGTATAAGAAGATCATGGTGGTGGGCTTTGGTACCATCTATCTTATCAAATTATTATCTATCAAATTTATTTCTTGATGTATTTTAGCCATCTCCTATGCAGGGTTGGTTTTGGTTTTGTTTTTGTTTGATTTTTAAAATTGATTTAATTTTTAGGGTGATTTTGTTTCTTATGTTCTTTATTTTGGTTGTGTTTACTGGGCAAATTTCCAAACCCTTAGGAAATGTTAGCTTATGTGGGTTTCAATTCCTAAAAGTGTTCACATGTGATCACTTTCAGAAGCACATGGTTGGCAGCAGCCCACTGGATTCCAATTTAATTACATCAGCCATGTTGCACTGCTTGAAGCAGAAAAAGACTTAGCATTAATTTTCTTATTTTGTGCCATCCTCTCAGATGATGAAAAGACTGGAAAATCTGTACTAATTGAATTTTCTGGACAAATTTTAAAAATTGAATTGACTATCCTTTTAAAATGTGGGACTTTAGCATTGGCTGGGCTGTGGAAATTGAAAATATAACTGAACAGTATCCAATCTCTCCAATAAATACAGTCAGTGTGATGTGGCCAGTAATCGGCACAGATTCAATGATCATTGCAGCTGAAATTCTCCAAAAAATCAGGCAGCAGCATGTGTTTAATGAATGAGCAAGACACTGGGAATTTGTCCAGATCCTTTAATTTCAATATCTCTGTCTGCCCTGAATTTTGAAATGGAGGTAGGGAACTGACAAAGTAGCCATGAATACAAGTAAGTGGGGTTTTTTGTACAGTATTTTGAGCACAGTATGTTCTATTTACTACCTGAATGTACTACACATAGTACCAGTGACACTATGGTATTGTTAGATACAAAGAATAAATATCTGGCTGATATATCAATTTCTGTTATGAGGACTGTTATCCAAAATCAAAAATCTGTTTTCAAGCTTTAAATGTACATCTTAAGAAAATAAATTTATTTATATATTTTCATTTAGCTACATACAGACACATATGTATACAGAGAAAAATAAATGCATAATTTTAAAATGCACTATAATTGAACTGCAAAATCACATAGATATGAAAAATTATTTTTACTCCATTTGAGATGTCTAACCATTACAATACATGAATGTGAAAAATAAGTTTGTTCTGAAAAACAATTAAACTGGTGGAACACAGAGTACAAATCTGCTTGGTGATATGTTATGTTCACCTAAAACTGTAATTCAGACAATTATAGAGAAATTCTAGTTACAGTAAAACAAATGCACCCTATATCATCCTGCAGATTTCACTGCAGTGTAATCAAAAAAGGCAGCTTCTCTACCAGGGTCTTTTCAAAGTATTTCTTTATCATCTGTTAAAACTGTGGTAATCTTTGACTTAATGCACTTTTGATACATTCTGTTAGAGGCAGGATGACCTTTACCATATCATTCAAGTCAAAGATGCTATTTTAACTTTGTTTCTGCACTCTTTGTCCCTCAAAGGGCTACAGATACAGTAGTTTTCATTTCCCATTTCTATTCAATTTTCTGGTTGCCCTTTATCACATGTCCTCCTGTTCAGCACATTAAACTGGTCTTTCTGGGAGCTGGATCCTGAAACTCTACCCTGTTTGAAGCAATTTAGTCTGTCCAGCAGCCCTCTTTCCTTTTCCTATTATGCAGAAAGTTGGTTGTATTTAATAGCTTCTGACTATTTCTGTTCATATATGCTTAAAATCCTTACACATGTAAACAAAGTGGATGAAAAAAAATTAATGTAAAAAAATATTTTCACTAAAATAGACACTTTATGATTAAGCTTTATCCATCACTTGCAGTATTAGAAGTGGGGCATATTTACAGAAAACTCTTGTGATATTCTGTCAATGAAAAGAGCTCTGATATTATTGCTGGTTTAACTTGCTCCACTTAAAGTACCTTGTTATGTGAAAAGGCAATTTAAAGATAGATAAAATGAAAAAAGCACTCTGATAAATTACAGACCTGATTCATTTTCTTGGCTTTGTTTATTCCTGGTTTGAAAGGCCAGAATTATCACAGCAGGACAATAAGTGAAAGGAGCACTGGAAGAGCAAATGAGTACATCATTAGCTGAAATTTACTATTTTTCAGATAGGATGCAAAATACAAAGCAGAAAAAAAAAGAAAAACCTAAAACAACAAAAACCCCATAATCCAAACCAAACCTACTGCATTAATGTAGGCAATACCTCTTAAAGACAAGAAATCAGTGGAAGTCTTTCTTGTAAAACACGTACTCGATTTCACAATCTGAGTTTTTGGGTCATCTGTTTTGACATCAGCAATATGTCAGCAGTATATGCCATAAATGATCTTTTGAATTATTAACTGTTGTTCTTTTCCCTGTTTCTGTTCTGCACCACCCAAGGAAATGCAGAACAGAGCACAGAATATCAGTTAATTCAGTTGAAGTTTCTAGCGCTGCCTAAATTTTAAGCAACAAATGTAATATTGTCTTTAGCCACACATATTGGATTTCACACAGGAGTGCTGTATTTGCATAGACCACACTTAAAAATGCCAGGAAAAAAAAAGTGTCCTGGTTAATAATAGTTTAAAAATACCACTAAAAATACCACTGGAGTCCTAGAGTCCTATATTTGGCCTCAGTCCACATCTTGTATTCTGTGTGGTGAGGAGAGGAAGTCACAGTGCTAACTTAGTCTCTCATAGGCTTCTCATAGGTGATAAAACATCCTGGAGATGGTTAAAAGCTGGACAGCAAAGTCATCAGTGTCCCATTTGAAGCCCAAAAGATCCAGCACAGGCATCATAAAGGGCCTAAAGCAGGAAAATTGGATGGACAAGTGACCCAGTCAGCCCTGCTGCTCAGAAGGGTAAGTTGGAAGTGAGGTGTGACATCAGCACGTGTCACCCTGGTGACACCATTGTCTATTCTGAGGTCAGGCACCAGCTCGGCACCTTTTTTGTGAACTGTGCATTCTGCAAGGCTTCCAAATACCTTACATGTGTCCAGCTGCTGAGGGAGACTCCACTTGGCACAGACCTGGCACTGACAGGTGCTGTGAAATGTATTCTAGCCATTTTTGTGTCCCACCTTACAAAGTGCTAGACCAAAACCAGATGGGGAACATCTTTTCCCTCCCACATTGCCTGTATATATGATAGACCTATTATGACATATGATATGCTTCAGTTTTATACTCAGGCTATTCAGTCAAACAGATATTTCCTGAAAACAGAGTTTGAAGAATCAGATTTTGATTTGCTGTGTTGACTTGAAAGGAGGTATTTGTGAAATATGGTTTGAAGGAACTACTGCAGTGGGAAATGCCAGGACACTGAGCCAGGGCAGAGTGCTAGTGATTTGTTGCACATGGACCTTTGTTTTCACTTTCTTAGCTTTATGATTAACCATAATGTTATTACTGTAGAATGTTTCTGGTTAATTTGCATAATTATTAAAAAATGGGAAAAAATCATTATTTACTGGAAAAATCTTAGTACATTTACATGCTACAAATCTTGGTGATAGAATGGTGGCCTGGTGTCAAAAAATACCCTATTCAGGAGAGGTGGACAGTGATATGCCCTTAAGTTTTTTCTAGATCTCATTTAATCTTCCTAGAAAATACATCTCTAAAGCATTTCACACTTATTTTAATTAGGACATTTTTATTTTATCATTTCTGCTAGCCATTCAAATTTGTTTTTCTATAACTTTCACAAACATTTACCAGAATAATGCTCTAGTACATTATTCCTATGAGATTTCAGAATACTGGAATTTCTATGAAACTACCAGACACTTCAATGTTTTCAAGAGGCAAGAAATATTTCTGATATAGCTGTGTAGCACACCATTTTTTCATATAGAACAGTACAAGAAATTTATGTAATTTTTAGCAATGCATTTCTGTATTTGTCTGATTAAAAGTATTTTTCTTCATTGTGTTCCTGGTGAATCACTCATTTGTCTCATAGATTTCTAAGACAGTGTCAGTACTTTTGTTTATGAGTATAAAAAGTGGAAATTTAAACAAAAAACACAAACCACAAACTTTTTTTAAACCACTAGAAATTAGATTTAGTCTTAATAATACAGAAAGTTTGATAAAAAAAATAGATTCTATACAGATCTATTTTGCCTTTTCAATATGAATTACACTTTTGGGTAATGTTTTATTTTTTTTTTAAACTATTTATGTCATACATCCTATAGGATAATTTTGTTGCTGGAATAAATAATTTTAACATTGGTTTCAACAGAGCTGCAATTTAACTGTTTATAACATTTTTTAATCCTTTGTTAGAGAAGTAGAACCATTATTAGTATCTTCCCAAATATATCTTGGCAATCAAAAAAAATATATATCCCTTAGGCTTACTCTTGTTCAGGGTGAGATATTTTCAAATAGATTTTTTCTTACCACTGAAGCACCAAGAGACACAAAAGGTTATCATTATTGGCTAGACAGGCACTGATGGATTGCTGAAAATGGAACAGACAGAGAAGTTTCACTCTGTGAACTCTAATAAGTTGTAATCTGAGACATGGTATAAACTTCCCTTCACAGCTTTCTTTAGGGATTGATAAAAGGGGAATCAATTCTGGTGACTGTAGCCTCTCTCAGTGTAGCTTTCTGTGCTGAATTTCCAGACAGACAGAGGAACATCAAAAGAGCACTCAAAAAAATGATATTGGTAATCTCATTGAGAGGCTTCCTATTCCTGATTCTTGAGGTAAATGCCTGGATGCTGTGCTTCTGGAAATTCCTTTAGCAGAAAAGTTAGAACAACTGTTGAGCAATGTCCAGCAAAACCTGCATAAAAAGACTACAGTGCAAATGAAAGTGACCATGTTTATCATGCTGAAGCCAGCTCTTCTGGGCAGAACAGGACTGCACTCACATGCTGGGGCCAGTTTTCTCTGTTGTGAAAGAGTTATCTCATTTTTTCATAGCATGAGGAATCACAAAAGGCATTAATGTTTAAATTCGTATCATCCTGAAAGACTAAGAGGCTGGGAGGGGAATATCTGAGAATCCTGTGCTACTCTCATACTGAGGGTACAAGAAGTTCAGAGTATTTAATTGTAGAAGCTGTTATGAATCTTTGTTTTCAGCTGCTAAAGTGCTCTGTGAAGAGCTCAGGCCATTTGTGGTGAAGTTTATTTCCTTTGTAGTGGGGCAATAGTGAAGACCTCATCAGAACTTTATATCATATAAAGGCTTCACTGAAGTACTGATTGATGCAGTACTTTTGGGAAATGTACATTGAATGTGCATGACTTTTGCAGACTTTTGAGTGTTGACGATGCAGGGGAGTGCTGTGGATTACACAAATCTATACAAAATTGAGCAAAAAAGGCAAGGCTAGTAAGTGCACAATAACCCTATAACTAATAAGGTGAGGCCAAAACATGACCACATGTAATGCCTTGGTGAAAGATGCTGACTCATTCAAGACCTAAATGTAGATAGCAACATTTTTTGTTTATTTTTGTTTCTTTTTACATTGTTGTTGTTTTTGTTTGTTTGTTTGAATTTTTGTTTGGGTTTTTTTTGTTGTTGTTGTTGTTGTGGAGAGGGAGTTTTTTGATACTTTATAAAATGGTAGGCAAAAAATGTGCCTTTAGACTAGGCTATTTGTGCCAATATTTTTCCATGTTACAGCCTCATGAGGATGAGGTTGGAAATTCTTGCTGACAAGAACTCACACGTGCTCAAACTCCTGAACTGAGCTCTAAATTTTATTGTGTAGAACAAGAGCAGTACCAGCACCTCCTGACTATGACAAGGTCTCCAGATCCAACATTACTGGGTTAATATTTATTTTAAAAACCCAAACAAAAAATCATGAGATTACTGGATTCATTATGAAGAGAGAATTGTAAAACTATCCAGGTAATCTTTTGCCAATAGAAATTTAGTGAGTTTGGGGTTATTTTGTGGTGATTGAAGATCAGAAGATAATGGTGTAGCTTTTTAAAGTAATGATATATGCCCAAAATTAACAGAAAAAAAAAGCCACATAAAGGCATATGGCATTTAGTCAGATTCATCAAACCAAACGGGCATTTATATTTAAAATTTTGCTTTAATTGAAGTAAAAAATTGCAGACTTACATGGAGCAGCTTCTCTCTTTTGCTAAAAGGTACATAAAGAACTAAAATGAAATATTTTAAACTATTCTTATTTCTTGCTTTCTCTGGTAGCTCTCCTCCCTAGGGAGAAGCCTTTGTGTTTAACTAGAACAGATTAAGAATCCACCTCTAAGCAAATAATTTACATGCATAGTGTTTCCAGACAAAATTTGATTTAATCAAATGTTTGCCTGATTCCAATTTGCATTCATCAACACAGTTCTTTCTGAATTATATAAGGAGTATTTTATAAAACGAAATATTTAATGTCCACGCAGCAATGAATTAGAGTTTATCTGTGAGGTATCAACAAATTTAGCAAGGGATGAGCATTTCCTAGATTTAGTAAGATTGTGTTACTCGCAGAATAATGAAGTGGTAGCAGTTAATGCAAGTGTATTCTCTCTGTCTATGCCAGTATAAATGATTTGGGAAGAATATACCTGCATTCATCCTTGTTCCAACACTGCAGCAGCCTTACAGGATAATGAGGGCTCATTTATTTAGGACCATCTTACTCAGAAAGTTTCTAAGTCTCAACTCTGCTAATTAGTACATCTTGAAGTTCAATTTTGATGAAGGCAAGCTATCCCCCACTGAGTGGGGCTTAAGTTTGCTTTACCTCCTACAAAACAGTTTCACTTTATTCTGAGAAATCCAATCTTTCAGCAAGTTCTATTACAGGAAAAAAAAGTCACTAGACAAGTTCTGTCTAGTAAAGTGGGATTTTCAGGAAAATTATTTTCTTAGGTTCATTTATATACCTGAATGACTCCCTCAGAATGAATGCAGTAGTTTTAGTGGTTGCATGGCTACACAGCAAGTAAACCCCTTACTTACAGCAAGCCCTGTGGGCTCTTTGGACAGTTCTGCAGGCAGGATACATCTGTACAGCACAGGACCCCAGCACGAGCAGAGGTCTCAGGTGTGCAAGCATAGTGTCACTGAAGGTGTTGCACTGCACATTTCAGCAGATTGAATTACTTTGAGACAACTGATGAGCCAAGGTAGTGGTACTGGTTCTAATTTTGGAGCTAGCTCACCTAGCACAGGCTCAAGTTTCTCTGTACCTTCCACACATACAACATATTCTAAATGACCCAGGGCTTAAAAACAGAAGTCATACACTCACCATCCAATTCTACCACCTCTCTTCAATAGAAATGTTTAAACAACTCAAATTTTGATTTAAGAGGTGCCTAGCTGGTTGTCTGCACAAAGACTCTCATGACCTCAATAACAGTCCAGGTCTTTTGAGGCTTTTAAAGCTCTGAGCAAAGACATATTTTTGTATACTTATAAGAACAAGTATTACAATAAGAGTGGCAGAGAAAGGGCAGAATCAACCTGCATATGTGGTAAAAATTGTTAATTTTTATTTTTATTTTTAAAACACTCATTTTCTTAAATAAATAGGGTTTGGTTACTTTCAAAATGTTGCAGGATAACATTTTTTATTTCTTTCAGGGAAAGCAAATTCTGTCTATTCCTACATGCTGTGCAGTATAATGGCACGCAGCCCACACAGTGGGTAATTTGAATGAGCAGCAGGCCTTCAAATTACTCTAAAAGGGCTGTTATATTTCAAGAGGGAACATTTTTATTACAATCACATTCTTGATATCCCACAGGATGCATATTCATTTTTTCTTCTCTATTGATATTAGACCAACAGGCAACTAGCTGGAATAAATGGGCGTCTTGAAATAACTGAACAGTTTACAAATACAGGTGCCTCTGATTTTTAATGCTGTATATTTTGTACTGAGGGAAAGAGTATTTTATACTCAGGAAGTGTACCATGAATTACATGTAGGAAGCCTCATCACATACAATCAATGATTCACAGTTTCATTCAGAGTAGACAGCTACCAATGGCATTATTCACCCCAGTGAGCAGGGATTTATGTAATGGGGCTTTCCAAAAGTATTAACACAGCAGTGAAGGGAGGTGCAGCTCAATATTTTCTATTAGTAATTGACCTTTTTGCATGCTCTGGACTTTGATACAGCCTTAGCTTCTTCTCTCTGTCTCTGGAAAAAGACCTGCCCTTTTTCCTGTAGTTATGCAAGAATTCAAGCAGATGGTAGACCTACATCCACATCTTTAATCTATGTTTGCTTTCTCATCCCATTAACTCCCTCCTTCCTCATCCTCATTGTCTCTTTCCATTTCAAAGCTACAGAAGCTGTAGTTCATTATAATGAACTGCAGTTCATTAGTGGTGCTCTCACAACCATGGATATTCTTTTGTAAAGACCTCCCACCCAAATAAAGTGAGATAAAAGACTAGGAATTTCACAGTGTTCAAATTATAGCTTGCAAGAGATCTATCACCTAAAAAAGAAGACAAACAGACCTTGTGATTCATAAAAATACACTCAATTTAATGCACTATACTCAGGGTAGTGTAATTTTCTAGGCATATTTTTACTCTTTCTACGTGTATTTATTGTTAACTGATATGCAGCACACATGTATTCAAGAGAGATTTACATAACTTGTGGGAAGGGCTAGTGACCAGAAAGCACTCTAGGACTTAGCAAAGTCCATTAACCCTACTACCAGTGACATAGGTGAGATTGGACATGTGAATTCACCTCTGCTCTACCCACTAAAGTACAGTGACATCTATCTGTCCTTGGGTTATGATTTGCTATGCAATTGGGAAAGTTTTTATGCCCTTCTTATTGTTTATGTTTCAGGGTAAGTGAAGAACATGCAAACTCTGCCTATAATCTATGCAAACTTGAGCACTATTCTAAAAATTGAAGGTCTATAGGTTCAGTTACTTGGCATACTTATTGTAAGGGTAAATAACATCTGTCAATGAATGGAATTCACTCCAAATTAATAGCATCTCTGTCAAGATCATTAGGGATGCCTTTTCCTGATGCATTGCCTAGCATTGTTACAAAACTGGATTGAAATTTTGTAATAGTACTAACATTTTGCTTTACATTCTCTAAGACAGTCCATAAACAATGAGGAAAAAAATAGTAAATATTTTAATTATTTATTTGCTTCATTGTGCTACTTAATATTGCTTGATCAAGCTACTTAAGTCTATTGTGGTTTTCCACTGTGGCAATTCCATGTTTCTATGTGGCTAACAAATTTACTCAAGATTGTGTAGTAATAAGAACATGCAGAGCGTTCAAAAAAGAAACTGTGTTTGCAAGGAGGATAAATGGCTCTGACCTGCTGGCTTCTGCAGGGAGTCCACAGTGACATGATGAACATAGAGCAATGGCAAAGAAAGATCATCAGGTGTCATTGACGCCATGACATTTTATATGGCTCTACAGATAATGCATAAATGTATAGATACCTGCAAAGGCAGGTGTGGACATTTCACAGAGAAATATGTAGTATAGATCATGAAGAAAACTGAAAAGTCAGCAAAAAATAAAAGGCAGATAGAAATATTTCCATTATTTATGTGGAACCCCATAGAAAATTTAGCAATAAGGTGACAAGGGGGAATCTGATAGTAATATTTTTAACAGGGTTTTAAATTCCCATTATTTACACCGTTTTCATAACTGAAAATGAATGCAACCTTTTCCTTGACTTTGGTTGGCAAGTGAAGATTCTTAGAGGGGAAGGGGTGTATAGCACGAGGTGACACAGGTTTCTGCCATTGCTAATACAAACCTTCTTGATCAATGCCAGGAGGAGGAGTAGTCTGCTCAGCTTTCACTCTGACAAGTGTTAGCTGAGCAAGCTGCCCTGCAGAAGCAGTAAAGAACACAACACACTTTCTGCACAGATTGTCAGAGCTGCTGTCCTAGCCTGCATGTTCTAGTCACCTGGGAGTTGTAACACACTTGGTAATCATGCTGGAACACAGACAGGTGGCTGTGGCACTCAACATCTCTCTTTCAGCCTTGACAGGTAAAAACTGATTTCCCTTGAACAGGTAAAGGGCACAGTTTCTTCTAGCTGAGTGGGGGTAACCTGTGAAATCACCAGCTATTCTTGGCAAGCTGATGGACCATTGCTTGTTAAAACATTTCTAGAGACACACAGGATCTCTGTAACAGCAGCAATACTGATAAGAGTGTTGATTCAATAGTTTAGAGGGCTGACACAGTGGGACAGGGAAAGTGAAGCACATCAGTGCATCACTCTATTACATGACAATGAAAAAGAAATAGACATGTTCTTAAACTTGCTTCATATCAGATGTCTTACTCAGGGTCTAGTTTCTGATTGATATTGATTTCAGAAGGTTTGTTCAGTGTGTCAAACACTGCTGTAGTATTTGACATTTCATGACATGAGCAAAGCTACCCACTTGGTGATCAAGCAGTGAAAGACCACAGGGCTCAACTTAGCAGATGCCACTGGCAGATATATGACTCTACTTCCCCCTGTGAATATCCTCAAGAAAGAGTTGAGTAACACCTCTGTTAGTTTATTGGAAACCATGAGCAACAGAGTTAAGATCAATGAATGACAGGTATTTAATGTCATTCATTTGTGTTTATTAAGTCAAAAGTTTCTTAACCTTCCTCCTTCAATGAATTTTGCTTCAGATGCCTGGCTGCTTATGGGTCAAGCACACTGTGGGGTTTGGTGCGAGTAGTGATCAGTAAATGTAAATACTATTCCTAACAAACAAATTTATATCCAGTATATTGTGCCATGAGTGCTTATGCATACTAATAAAGACAGAAATACTCTGGTAGTATATAAAGCATAAAGAATTCTTAACCCGAATTTAGAGATTTCACCAACTTCTAATAACATTCCTAATAACAGTGAATATGTTTTATGGATTTCTAACAAAGCTTAGTTGCTGTTTTATCCTCAAATAAGTTGAATGTGACCATCTTTATGCTTAGAACAAAGAAATTTTCTGTTCCTCTGGTTATTATAAATGCCATCAATTTTTTTTTAAACCATCATGTTAAATACTGAGCAGTGCTACACTCTCTTACCCTTTCACAGAAAATCAGCTTAAAAGCAATTGGCTATCAATTTTCAGTGACAATTATACTCTCCCCTGCATAGCCCAGAAAGATACTAGAGAGTGCAGTCAATGATCTATCTCTTTCAATCACCTTTATGATATTTGACATCTCAGAAACCAGTGAGGTTTGTAACTTCTGTTTCCCTGTAAATCAGCAGCAAATCTATTTCTCTCTAGTGCTCAGAAGCAAGTTCTGGAGCTGTGACCCTCATACAGACAATGAGGCAAAAATGTCTTCTTGCTCCATTCCTTTCAGCAGGAATCAGGTTAAAACTTAGACAATCTCCACAGTCAGTAATGGAGACTGCAAGTCAGAGAGGTGTATAATGGCAACTCCATTCATCCTGTCAAAGTGTGAGTGAGAAAGACTGGCTGAAAGCCTCTGAAAACTAGCAGAGAAGAAAATAGCACTCTGAAATCTGACAATATTTTCTCCAAACTACCAATAGTCTATAAAGAATGACGTTGTGCAGTTTTGCTGGATTAGCTGCTTTTGTTGCAAGCTAAGATCTAGGCAGGATTTTATTGCAACAATAATTTTTAAATTTATATGTAACTTTTGTGTGCAACACAAAGTTTCCTTGCAAAAAAACCCCAAAAAACCTAAAGACCCATGAAAAAACAAAACCAAAACAAACAAACAAAAATCCTACAAGTCCACAGCTAGCAAAAGCATGTTCCATCTATCTGACAATGGGGCCTGAAAATAATACAGCATAAGATGCCCCTCTCCAGAAGAATTGCCTTCTCTAGCACACAGAGCACACTCGTTCTAAGGTGAAACTTTGACATTTAAACATATTGGGTAAGGACACATCTTTCAAATCCAGCCAAATCAAGAGGTAGCCCAGAGTTCCTTCAATATAAATGCGAGCCTTGATTATACCCAAGAGAAATTTAGTCCCATCATCTCATGGTCTGGATGTAGACAACTTACAGCCTATACATATATATGTTTTAATCACATTTGATTTATAAATAAGATGTAATTCTACCATAGGGCATCACCTGCACCTCCAGTGCATTGTATATTGGCTGTGATACACTTAGATGACCAGCAAAAATACAGTAAATAATCCAATTGTTATAATTTTTAAATCATATGCGTTAGATAATTGATAACTTTCTTTCCTGAGCTTACAGATTCTAAGCAACATACAGGCACTAAAAATACTATGAAAGTTTTATGCTTAATTTACAAAATGGTTGGAATTGCCTAATATTCAGATGCAGTGCACAAATACAAAATACGATGTTTATGATAAACTGTCCTACTGCCATATCATGGCCAGAGCATGATTCTAATTACTGCACCAAATACAGGGCATTAAAAGATCCACTGCTGACAATCAGCTGTCCTGGAGAATCACTCCTAATAATAATTTTTTCTGAAGACTATTTTTTCCCTGTTGGACAAAATTCCAGTAAATATTTCTAATGCTAAAATCTTTTGCAATATCCTCCACATGGATTATGAAGACAACAGATTATCTATTTTTTTTAGTACACTAAATACCACATAGAAAGATACCAAAGTATTAAATATTTACACTATTTGCCATTTTGAAGGATGGTTGGAAAGAAGACCTAAATCTCTTTATGACATTGCACAACTAAGACATTAACTTCTCAAGCATGCAGGAGAAAAAGGATATATTTTAGCCAGTTTGTGGTTTACTGAAAACATTCCAGACAAACATGTTAAAAGGAGGAAAACCATCCCAGAAAAAAAAAAAATGAGCTTAGTTCTTGCTCTCCACTGGCTCCTCTTCATCAAGATTTTGTTCTATCTTGCAGAGAGAAAATTTACATGTGAGCCAGTGTTTTACATCTTAAACTTTTCCAGGGAAACTGAAGACTCTTTCATTTTACTATGCAGTATATAGGCCATGGATTGAATTTTGACTTAAAAGCTGTACTTTCAGTACTAATGCAGGTTTTTGCTAAATGTGAATTCAAGCTTTAGGCAGCTCATATTTTGCTAACTAAGCAGATCTCTTGTTCCTTAAATGCTCTCTAGCTCGGATGCAGCACAGAAACCTGACAATCATGTAACTTGCCTATGACTTTTCTTCCTGAGGGAAGCTTGTAACAGAAATACTCTGGCAGAGCTTTGTGCCCTTGCCTTCTGCACTTTCCCTTCTATGCAGTAATAGGTGATGCACACTGTGTTTTATAGAGTGGAGCTCTCTGGTGCCACTGGGAGAAGGGAAGACCTTCACTGCTGATGCTGTGCTGATGTTCACGTGCATCAGCATCCAGAGCAATGCAACCTCCCTGCAGCTTAGGGTAGGAAAATATTTACCCAGCTGTGCCTCTGTGTGGCAAGCACATTTCTCTCTCTCAGGATTTTTCATAGAGGTGCACAGAGAGAAATGAAAGAGAAAACAGTTTCTATTTCTGCTCCTTGTTTTCCCATGTGGAATGTGTTTGGAGAATTGTTTACCTGGGGTGATTGCTTGGTTGGATTCTGGTGAGGATTGTTGGAGCCTGGTGGCAAATCCAACCCACCTGGGGCTTGACTTGAGATAGAGGGGGTCACGAGTTTTGTTAGAGTCAGAGAAAGTAGTATGTAGTTTTAGTATCCTCCTTTTATATAATATATTAAAGTATTTTAACATAGCTATAATAAAGAAATCATTCAACCTTCTGAATTGAGTCAGGCATCGTCATTTCTTCCCATGGATTCGCCTGCATTTACAATACCTCTGCTGACCTGGGTGTAGTTCTATGGGATTCTCCGCTAGGATACCATGTGAATAATACTATTAGGTGAGGCATGCCTGAGATTTTCGAAGTCTGTCTTGCCTGGCACACCTGAAAAATGCCATTTAAAGCAGAAATTTTACAAAACCCTCACTCTGGGTGGTAACTGCCTTGTTAGTTTTTAGCAGAGATAGGGAAATCCCACGCAAAACTCTTTTACAGTAAATTATAGCATGACAATTCAGTATTGTGCTTCTGATCAGTAAAATATCATGGTGTTTTTGGTGGAATAGAGCCTAGGTGGAAATGTATAAATTTTTTGACATTTTGTTTCTCAATGAGGTACATATCTGCAACCTGTACATGAAGAATTTCAGTTTCTTGGATAGGTAAGGAAAGAATGAAGACAGACTATACCTGTTGGATACCTATACTTTTATTTGAAATAAATTCAGTTTTGGAAAGAATCAGCATTTTGAAAAAGTATGTTTTTTCAAAGTTTGAATATCCACCCTACTAGAATAAGGTGCAAGAACTAGATTTCCCCGGACTTGTAATATGAACTGAGTGATTGAAAGCTGTGGCAAGTCAAGACTCTAAAACTTTACAGATGATTGCACTGTTTTTAAGGAAAACTGAAAGATGTATTCACAATAAAGATGGACTCAGAGAGGACTGAGATCTGTAAACCTTTGAAAATTATTGAGAAGCCATATTCTTTGTAAATACAAGAACACTTTGACTTATTAAATAAATGGGTCTGGATTCTGAACCCATGATACCATGGGCTAAGTCAGTAAAAATCACAGGCAAAATCCCTGAGCAATATTGTAAATTTTATAGCTTGACCTTTGCTGTGTTGCAGTAATTATAGAAGGATTTTTAATTTATAGTACAATTTTTTTTCTTTTTGAGATATTAATTAGCTAATTTTCCATGCACACAGGATTAAGATATTGCTGAGAAGCTGTGACAAAGCCAAATGCAGGGCTTTGCTGTCAGGCTCTGGGAGCAGGCCTGCAGCACATGGTTTGTTCCACAGTTTGCTGCCTGGGAGCCTGTGGAAACAGGGCTCGGGATTAATCTGTAGCAGAACTGCACATTAATGCAAATTATTTCCTCAGGCCATATTTTGCAGGTCATCATAACACATAGAGGAGAAAAATCTTCATTTCTGTGTTCAACAAAAGCGTTAACAAACAAATGAACCTTTCTTAAAAGCAATCAAAACAAATCAATTTTAAAAAAGCAAACAAAATACATTTTAAATGCCACCAAAGGTGCCATTTAAAAATTATCACACCAGCTGTAAGAAGCTAGCTGCTCAACTGGTCAGTCACAGCAAGCATAAAAACTGAATTCTTTCCTTGCTGCTGTGACAGGTTCTGGGTGCCACCAGCCCTGCACAGGGCAAAGCTCCTCAAGATGGGCATGGAGCCCTTTTATGTCACAACTCAGCTACATCTTGGCAGATGGCTTAGAAGAACCATAATCCCTGCTGTTTGCTTTTAAAGATAGCATCTCACAGGTCACATAGCATTCTGATCCACCAGGACCACCAAGTCCAATTCTGAACATACTTTTTGTGGGATTGAACTCCCTGTCCTGGTGTTTAAAGCAGCATTCTTAACCAGCTGAGCAGATCTAGAATCCCCTTCCCTGGGGATTCATCAGATTCATGAGAGACCCTGTACTTATGCTTCCCTTCTGCAGTGACAATTCAAAGAGCTTCAGTGGACCTCACTTCCAGCCTAGAAAGAAAAATGTTAGAAGTTGATTTAAAAATAAACAGCTAAAGGAGACACTGGTTTTTTCATTTAGATTTTTCACAAAAAAAATAAAAGACCAACCAAAAAATAAACAACAAATAAAACCCCCGCCAAAACCCAAAAAACAGAATCAACCAACCAAAAGGAAAAAAAAAAAACAATAAAACTCCTGAAAAAACCCCAAACAACAACAAAAACATCCACACCATAAAAATGGAGAAAACCTCTTAATTTATCTTTGTCCATAAGCCTCAGGAATCCTGCTTTACAATGCTGTCAGGAAAAAAAAGTCTGATCTGTTTCAGATGAGTGAAATTCTGAGGTCCTATTTTGGACAAAAGCTATTTTTAAAGGTGTATTTTTCTTTCTACTGGTTTGCTTTTTGGTTTTGGTTATTTGTTTTTTTGGGGGGAGGTTTGATTTTTTTTGTGAATACCTTTGAGACCTAAGGGATTAAATTTCCAAGTAATAAAAATCAGCACAGCTCCATTGATCTGAATAAGGCAACGTTGTTTTGTGCCCTAGGGATTAGCCTCACCAAAGGCTTTGTAAGCTTTTTTTTAAGTTAAAGAGACAGGCTGTTCTCTGCTTCAGTGCTGAAAGAAATGGAGAATTGTGAGCTCAGGTTAATGTAATCTACAGCTTTAAATGATAAAACTGCAGGGTGTTTGGAGGCTTTAGAGACTGATTGTAAAAATCTACTACACTGGTTGAGAGAGCCAGAACGTTACAGTTTATGTGTCTATATGCCTATAGATATATATATTCCACAATTATTCAGTAGGTGGCAGCTAAAAGCCTAGATGAGCTTTGCAGTCGCCATTTAGGCAGCAGCGCGGGCAGAGGCTGGAGCCGGTGCGCCCGTGGAGGCACAAGGAGGGAGGCTGCGGTCCAGGAGCATCATCCGCCACCCAGGTACCGGGGAGCAGGCAGGAGGGGAGGCAGCGCCGGGAGCACCGGGAAGCTGCAGGCACAGGAGCCGCAGCCCCCGGGATAAAACACGGGCTCCTTTCTGGAGGGGGGAGCCCAGGGCAGAGAGGGAGAAGAGCTGGTGCAATGACAGGCAGAAAGTGAAGAGCGTTTGAAGCTTTCTGTTCCTACACAGGTACATTTCTTTCCATTGTTTGTTTTGTTTTGTTTTGTTTTGTTTTGTTTTGTTTTCTATGCTACCTTGCACAATAGGCATAGCTTTGCACTAGGTCTTCCTTTCCTTCAGCCAAAATCCACAATGCTCACTCGGGCAGAAATTCCTCTGAAGTCGGTAGAGTTTTGCGTGAGTTACAACTGCAAGATACTCTCTAAGCTAATATCTTATGTAGAGAACATGGCATGCTGTAAACTGGGGCTAGCAAGGAAGTCAGATTCTGGTCATAGACACACTGGCTAATTAACTATCATTTTTCCGTGTCCTGGGATGCTAATAATGACCTTTTTTTCAAGCTGCCTTTTATTAAAACTCGATGTGCTGAATTTTGCCCTAGTTTATAGGACTGCCACTGCAGGGATTTAAGGAGATATTAATTTTTTATTTCTTCTAAATGAAAGCTACATCTTAAATGATATAAGAATATAAAAATGCAGAGTCTGAATAAAATAACACAAGGTGTTTCTTTTTCCAAGACAAATACAACTTTGCAGCATCCCACTGACAGGATATTTTTTTTTTCAGTAGATTGTCCATCTTCCAACTGAATGAAAGAAAATAAATCATATAAGACCATTCTCAAGTGCCTGAGAGCTGCTGAATTCAGATTTGATAACACTTTATCCCTTTCTGTCTTCCCTATGAAATGTGGGATGCTCTGTGTGCTGCACCACTCAGACACAGAAGCGTGAGCACAGAATGGAGCAACAAAATTGGATGCATTTTAATTTGAAGAATTTTCTGAATGTGCTGTTCTCATGAGTACCTAGTGAGTGAACTCATATATATGCCTGTTTATAAATACAGCTGTGTAAGCCGTGTACAGCCATGTACACCCCCACTCCTTCTGAGGCAAACGAGGTTGACGAAACTGATTACCGTTGTATACTTGCCAAGCTTTATAGTTTACCATTATCTAGAATGTTTGCAGGTCTCAACATATTTAATTCTAGCTTTTAGAGGGCTGTCTTAGCTTGCCCTGCTCCTTGTTCCCTTTTTTACTTTTCTGACTAATGGACTTCACTTATGATGAGGAGCTGCTCTCTGGGGCCTCATCTGTCCTTACTAAATGCAGTAGTGCCCAGTTCAGGCAGAATGGGTTTTGTGCCATTGTTCTGGAGCTATGAAATGCGATATTCCTCCAGGCTTCATGCTTTCTCTCACACCACACGCAGCATATCTGAGGCTCCTGCATGAAGAACGTGGAACAAGTTCAACCACACAGCTGCAAATCAATGGTCCCATGGATCTGGAGGAATGATTGTGATGTACAGCTATTTATCTTTATTCCTGGTAAGAGAGGAGAATGAACTGCTATAAATGAGCTGTGAATACACTTAGGCTGGAAGACTGCAAACCATTAGAGCATCGAGGTTCTGAAATTACATTCTAGTTGAAGTAATGTATAGAAAACCTTTTAAATACCTTTTAGCTGTAACTTGATGGAAGGGATTATGTGAAATGGCTGTCTGCAAAGGCAAAGCTCTGAATTTTATAATCCATAAAGTCCCTTTCAGTGCTGAATACCATTTTTACTTTTCTCTGGAAGTTGCCTGCTCTAAGGTATCCTTTTGCAAGCGAGTGAAGATCTTTGGAAATACAGTTTTCCATATATCTCACGTCAGTCAGATGAAAGCATATTTCTGCACTGTGCTGCACAATTGTTTATACCAGCAGACTCACAAGCACTGATGAACCTCAGGCTGAGTAATATCACTTTCTCACAGTGCAGAGCAGAGTTCTTTGGAAGTTGATTGGAGTTCAGAGGCTCCTTCTGGCCAAGTGGTCATGATTATATTACACCAGCATTGCAGTCTCTGTAGTACCAATAAAAACAGCAGACTCTATATAATCTGATACTGCTGTTCCTGAAGTTGTTACTAGCACTATTTCTAGTTTCCTTTGAGGATAACCTGATAACTGTTTTCTGGATTTCTCTTGTGCTAACCAACACAGCTGCCCATGTAGAGATCCCAGCATGTGTGTAAAGTCAGACTTGCACTTTCATTGTATCAGAATACATGCTATTGCTCCCACAATTCAGATATTTTTTAAATAAATGTGCAATAAACCATATTCTGGTCCAAGGATATGCCTACAGAAAGACTGCATTCAATTTCATATTCCCCTTTTCTCTCATTCTTTATGTTTATAAACTTATTTTTTCTTATTATTTTCTTTTTTTTTTATGGTTTTGATTAATTTTCTACATTGGATTGCATTCAATGCATAGTGTTTCTCAGTAATTCTTCTGTAATACATAATGAGCTGCATTTGGATGTGCCCTCTCCCACTCTTAGTATGAGTATCAGGACATTTGTACATGTAAGCTGAAATAGTATTCACTGTGGGACATTTTGTTTGGTATCTAGACTGATTCCAAATGTTTATTAATTTCCCCTTAATATTTTATATTGCTAAGACTATTTGAGCAATAACCAATATTAAATAGAGGAAGGAAAATGGCAATTTTATAAAATATGGAAATTAGCAATATTAATTCCCTATTAAAATGACCAATTTCCAAAAATACACTAGGAGAAAATATTTCTGGAAATTTGGTATTTTAACTTTAAATAAAGATGTTCCCAAGTATCAGCAAACAGATACTTTCACTGCACTTTTATTGTGGCATTAAAATTAAAACATGCATTAAATTATCTCACCTTACTGCTAGAAGAGACTGCCTGAGTGTCAATGCAGTTGTACATAATAATTGAACTAGAAAATACTCTAATTTGCCTTTTTGAGAAAAGACATATTGATTAATTTTCAACCACAAAGTATTGATAACAGATTAATTCTTGAGATAGGTATCAAAGAAATACAAGAAAATGTGAAAAAATGTGTGTCAAGTCTGTGTGTCAAATGCATTTTTGACTCACACTGAGGTCAGAAGCACCTCCTCTTGATGAAATAACTTTAGGTTGAATGCTAATCTTCTCTGTCTGAGATTAAAATTAGTCTCTCTGGCTGTGCAGGTCTGCAATATGCTATGGCAGGAACATCCAGTCAGCATCAGCCTGACTGCAGTAATGAAATTGGTTTTCATTACCTGGAAAAGTGTCTCAAAAGTGAAGTTATGTCAGCCTTTCAGTTTCCTCATTCAAAATATGTATATATTAAAGAAACCATATGAAAAGGGCAAATCCATTCCTGGACTGGAATTGTTTATTTCCCAAGATGCCCAGTAGTTCTTACTTATAATTAATCTGAAGCTAAGAAAAGAACACTTGCCCTTTTTAAAGTTTTACTTATTTATTTTTGTATTCTTCCCTGAAAATTTAGCTGACAAATTTTGTCTCTTCTGAAAGAGTTAATTACTTAAACAATCAAATATTAACTTCTATCACTAACTAAAATATTGCAGTTAGCCCAAATAAATAACATCACCACTTTTCCAGTCTGTATATGCAAAGCTTACAATGTGTTACTCAGTATGTTTTAATCTTCAGAATATAATTTTTATATATTTTTTTAATACTACAAGGAAAAGAAACATGTATCTAGAAAAAACTACTCTTAAGGCTAAATTTGCTTGTCTTCAGAATTGAAAGTACTGCAAGTTGGAGTATTGAACATTTATAAACAATCAGAAAGCTGCTTTTACTATAAAGTACTCCACAGTTATAATTTAATTGTTGGTTTACAGAATATTCTGATCTACAGAAAAACTTGCAGTGGAAGAACAGGCTTCTTACTAGTGTCTGGAAACATGTCAACAACTGTACTGCATTGTTTAATTAATTATCAGGGATCATTTTGGATCCCAAAACCCACTGCATTAACCTATTCCCAAGTAATTGCTCAACAAACAATAAGTAGCAAAATGTTCTGTTTAAGCCATTGCTTTGAATGAAATGTTATTTGGGCTGTGAAAGAGCATCAGAAATATTCCAGTGGTCAGGATAGCAATCTAGCTATCCTTCCCAGCCAAGCAAGGAAAATTAATGACAGGAGTTATATCATAAAAAGAAGTCACAAGCACTTAACATTTAATAATTTTGGATCTACAGAAGATTTACATAAGTGGTCTCAAGTTACACTAAAATTATGGAATTGAGAATTATAGGGAAAGGCAAAATGGCCACCAGTTTCAGTGTTTCCTCTGCTGAATGGAAAACAGTCTTCCATGAATGCAGTATTCTTCTGTGTAAATACACATATTTACATGGAAATAGCTTGTTGCCTATCCTGCGATTTGTATCTCATAATACTGAGATCCATAAGTCAGAACCTATTTTTTTTTCCAGCTGGAGAAGGAAAGTTCACGACAGCATGTAAAGTCATTGCTCAATACCAAAAATTATTCTACTATTAGAAACCAGAGGGGTTTAAAATTCATACTGAGTCTCTGATCCTCCATTTGCAGGAGTGACAAATTCTGGTTTCTAATCATGTTGCTGTGTCCAATGGCTTTATGTCTTACTTGCTGAAAGGCACACATACAAGGCTTTAAGTTGAGTTGATCTTTCCATCTTTACACTGTTAAGTTAAATCTATTGAAAATTGAGGGAAAACTACTGCATTTGGTTAGTTAATTTGGGAAGAAAACTTTAAAAAAATAATTTCCAAAGGGAGATGACTAGAATGTTTGTTTTTTCGACATTTTTATTTCTATGTGTGCATTAATGAATACCTAACTACATGTATGGAAAGTGTTCTGAGTAATTTCTCTCTGATTTTTGATGATAAGCACTTAGAGATTAAGGCACTAGTCGACCAAAATACTCAAATAGATAAAGCAAGGAGGTATCTGACATGCCTAAAGTAAAGCCTAAATTTAGACAGAAACTGTCAATAAATTCTTCCTTTGAAATGTTAAGATTAACTAAGCCACTAAATAAAGTAACAACCAGTAGGAAACCTATGAACCCTGGATAAGCTTAGAATATAATAAATAAAGCTTAGAATAAGCTTTCTGTTTCTACATGAAAGTGAGGTTTTTTTAAATATGGTAAGTATATTCGCCTGTTCATTCTGGGTAAATTTAGCATAATATTTCTTATATTAGATGAAAGTAAGGTGGGTTTTTTTCACATGTATGTGTGTTCAATGAAGCTGAATCTTGTTTTACAGTACTGGTTCATTAGTACATAACTTACAAAAGGGTTAGTTCTGGGGCAACAGAGCTCTCAGGCAACAACAGAGCAAAAAATTTCATTGTATCCCTTTGTGTAAAGTCCTTTGTTAGATCAGGTCCAGCACCTTCTGCATTTTCTGCACATGAATCCTCATCAGGGAAGGGAATGAACAGATCCTTCTGCGCCATTCATTCTTCTGCCACCAGTCCTGCTTTCTTCAACAAGCAATGTCACTTTAGTTAAGCCTAGTTCCAAAAATCCTTGCTATCTGTTGTTCTTACATGAAACATTTTCTATTTGTCTCCCCTTTCTTTTTTCCAGTTCTTTCCTGCCTAGGAAAACTATTTTTGCCACAACATCTGCTGGCCTTATGTTAGCCAAAGAACAAGTAAAGATTTTTCTTACAGTGACAACTATGCATGAGGCATTTATTTCCTTTACCAAGGTTTTCATAGGGCTTCAAACAGTTTTGAAAAGGCATTGTTTTAGGAATGAGACTTTCAACATATGTGTGATGGCAATATGACAATTTGCTAAAGCAGAGCACAGCACCTGTGACTACAGGACAGCAGAGAGGCTGGCTTCTAGCTCCTTTATGTAAAGATGCTCTTAAGATAATGGTCTCCTTTAAATACAGAAAAAAACTGCAACAGATTTATCTGAAAACTTCCTGTCCTTTCTATTTCTCAACTATGGATCATGAAGGAAACCCACAAAACCTCTTAGAGAACCCTCTGAAAGACTTTATAATGTTAATTTCAGTTTAAAGATTCTTAATTATTAATTTTACAAATTAAAATGTTTTCAACATTGTAGAGAACCAAGCTATAAAATGAAATCTATTTTGGTTTAAATAAATTGAATTTTCAGTTTGAATTTTTTGCTTTCTATGAGTATATCAAATAATAAAAATGTCTGATTCTGCTCCTTTCAGATAATCAAACAAATTTTACAATAAGGAAAATGTGTCAGATAAAATCGGCAGGTTTATAACACAGTACTTTTCATGAAAAAGATGCCATTTTTCTAATGAAATCTCTCTGGTCATCTTTCTATAGCTGGAAAGAAAAGATATAAATGCTTTTCTCTCCAACTGCAGTTAAGAACAACATAAATAAAATGCTGCGAAAAAAGAAGTCATGATTTAGACTAGCTGATCATCAAGAAGCAGATTTTCAAAGAACATTTTGTTTCACATGGGAATAAAAAAGCTCTTTCCATTTGGATGAGGACCTCATGTTGTAGGAAAAAGCTGTTTTAACAGTTATCATTTGGTCATCAAATGTGTTCAACTTTCCATTGACTTGAGAAGACCAAAGAGGACAAGTGAAGGAATAGAATTTTTGATAAAGAATGTCTTATATTAAAAGATTAAGGCATTGCAGTAGGAAAGTCCCCATTCTTAAAGTGTATATTCATTAGCAGATAGCAGTGAAAATACTCCCTGAGAAATGTCATTTTATATGCACAAAAGGAAAAAGTTCCTTGCAGAGCTCTCTTCCCCTCTTTTATATAAATAATATGGCATTTTCTACCCTTGATATTGGGCAATGGATATTGATCTTACAGTCCTGCTGAAGTCCATCTTATCTACAGCTACATTCTTCACCTTGCACCTTGTATCTTTGTATAGTGGTGTCATCACTGGAGAGCCTCATGGACTGTCAACTTAAATTGAGGCAAGGTTTTGGACTAAATGCATCGCCTGTACTTTACTCTTTTTTTCACAATAAATGACAATATAAACAGAGACATCTCCTTAGAGCTGAAAAATAAAAAAGAAAAAAGATCCATGATTGACACAAGATGGTTTTACCTGAGGAAAAATAAATTCAGGAAATTAATACACAGTATCTGACATCTCAGTAGGACATCATGAGACCTTAAGAAACTGGATCAGTTCAGAAGCAATCAAAGCGTCTGACTTCAGAAAGCAAAGGCAACATCGCAATCTTTTGTAAAATTAATGCTACACTAAAAGATATAGTCTTGTAAGAAAATATCAACTAAACTTACAATTTGTGTCATTTCATGGTAGTCAAAAATGCAAACATGGTGAAAATCTTTTGCAACCAAACCCAAGACTGGAAACATTAGAGATATGTTAATTTCTATGCTTATTTTCAAATGAAAACTGAAAGAGTTCACCAGCTGTGAGATTCTAATGTCATATTGCTCTAAGGGTAGATATTCAAGTAGATTAGTTTTCAGAAGTTATTTCTCAGCCTTCCTATACCTTTTGACTCTTATATGCTATCTATAGCCTAAATACCAACACAACAGGCAGATCCAAAAGACATTTGACAAAAAAGTTAGACTATGAAAAACCCAATTAAAGATAAGAGAGAACTCTGGAGATCTGGTGGCTAAGTACAGGATCAGTGACATTGATTTAGTAAATGATAATATACTGACATGTAATTAATTAATCAGCCAAAGAACATTAGGAGTCGAAACTATAAAAAGCATAATCTGTAACATAAAGTATTTTATTTAAACATTTAAAATGCATATTTTTACCAATATAAAATAAAATAAGTGATTTTGTGTTATAATTACTCAGACCTTGAACTGTATCCTTCTGTCAGAAAAATTTTGCAATTCTTTCACCTGGAATATCAGAAATATCTAGGGAGAGCATGCAGGCTAACATAAAGGTCTGCAGCTGAGCTTGGGGGCAGTGTTTTGCCCCAGTGAATAACCCATCAAGCTCACCTGCAGCAGCTGAACTAGAGCAGCTCCAGCCTTGTGCTAGCAGAGTGTCTGCAGAAAACATAGCTAAGTCAGCAGAGATACAAACCCACTGTTTTGCTGACCTTTGCAATCAGACATTTCAAAATGAATGTATAATTGCTTTGGCTTTTCAAGTAAGGGCAGTGTTGATAAACTAACACTTTAGATGACGATAATAAGTTTTCACTGTTGTGGTTTGTGAAAGTAGAAAAAGCAGCAGATGAGGCTTCATTACAGAATAAGTCCATTCTAACATGTAAAAAGCAACTATTTTCTTTTCTGTGTAGATTATGAAAGACTGGTTTTCTGAATCCGAAATTATCTTGTACATCTGAATATTCAGACTTCTTTAATTTTTCCATATTCTCACTGGACATAATGCCGCAAGCTGATTAAATAATTCCATACTTTATTTTGTCCTCCTGTGTTTTTCAGTTAACACATTTTAAGACAAAAAAATATCAGTAAGGTAATAGGGTGGTATGAAAAGCATTGACAAATGAACACTTGTGTGCAAGTGCACCACATTCATACAGAATGATTGTCACTGTAGGAGATCCTGTGACCAGATCAACATACAGAACACAAAAAATTATGAAAAAACATTTGGGGAATTCTTCTCCAATGTGATCATAAAGACTTGCATGAGGATTTTTGGTGGAGGTGGTGGTGGTGGTTTTGATGGTCTGTCTGGTTTGGGCACCCCCAGCCGGGGAAACACCGATAAACCAGAGCGAGTGCAGGTGAGGGCACCGAGGTGTCCAAAGCTGTGCAGGCTGAGGGACCAGGGCCAGCTCAGCCTGAGCAAGGCAAAGTTCAAGGGACAGCAAAGTGCAGCCCTCAGTGCCTGCAGAAAATCCATCAAAAGGTGGAGCTGCACTCTTTGCAACAGTAGATGCTGGGAGGAGAGACAACAAGGGTTGAGTACCTTAGATTAGGTACAGGAGGGAAATATCATCTTGATGGTAATTTTGCATTGGAGTTTGTTTCCCAGAGAGACTGTGGGAAAGACTGGGCATTTTCACATCTATACAGGAAAGAACAACCTTCTGTGGTGCCATGGCTGACCCAGCTGTGATGAGCAGTCTGGACAAGAAACCTACTAAACCTACTCAGGTCTCTGCCATCTAGAATTATCCTTTGATACTATGGTAATTTCTAAAGAATACCTGCAGAATCTCCCTACACATTAGATCTACTATTCTTACCACTGTGAAGTTTCCCTGTTGTCTAATGTGAATCCCTTCTACAATGAAAGCACATAACCTCTTTTATCCACAACACTCTCTGTCTTTGCAGCAACTTGCTGTGTTTTGAAGATTGTTACCATGCTTTTTCAGGACCCCTTCGAATTTTTCCGTATGCTTAATACTTCAGGCAATTAAGTGCCCCATTTCAAGTTCTATCTTTTGAGATACCATATGTGTCATTTTTCTTGGAGATTTCTGAGTATGTTTAGAGTATAGAGTATAATAGAGCAGGAGTACACCCAGCTAGCTTTTAAAATTTTATTTCCCTAGTCCATATTTCACTGATCTTTTTAGTAAAAGTCTTCATAGTACATTTTTTCTCTAGTCCTGTAGTTCCTAGGCTTCATATAGTATGACTGTGCAATGCTTAAGCTGCTTCTGAAGAGGAATTCACAGACATTGCTCTCTTGCCTCTTTACTTACAAGAAATTATTAAACTATAATTCTTATGGTAACTCATTCTGTGCAGTCATCCACAACTGTAAGCTCTAAGACTGTTCCAAATTTGCATGTCTGCAGTTCTTACATACAGATTTATTCTCAGTGGAACAGCATTATGCTAGCTTCTTCTCCTCATTTTTTTTCCAGCTATGTTTTTTCCTTTTTTAACATAATGAGCTGCTCACTCATTTTCTTTGTCCCTCAGAGGCTTTTACATCTTCTATAAACACATACATGAGCATTTTTTCTGAGGCAACCTTTTCTTTCCATTCCTTTAATTCTGCTGTCAGAGAAACAATTTTGCTTCAGTGCCTCAGGATGAACACTCTTATTTATCAATCTTTCCTATAGTTAAACAAGCCTCTCAGAGTGACAGTGAATGTAGCACAGGAGAGATTGAAGGGGTGAAGCTGCCTCCTGCCTGAAGCCAGGCTGGGTAGACAGAGCTGTGGCAGCTCTGCACTTTGCCTTGGGATCAGCATCCCCAGTTGCACTGATTATTCTGCCTATGGCAGATGAGGAAGTACAACTCCTTCATCCAACAAATTATGTAAGGACAGATGTTTTCAGCTTACTCAGACATTAGAATTAGGACACTATAGGATGCCCTGTACAAGAAAGATAACTATGTCAGGATATGCTTGAACAACAAATTGAAGACACTAGTGCAGCTTGCATTGCTGTAGCTTAAAGCTAACTGGCATAATGAGCAACAGCATCAAAATGCAGAAACAGAAAATTTAGCATGAGCTTGAGCCTGGAAAAGATCATGGGAGGTCCACTAAGATCCACACCTCTATAGCATCAGTATTGTCTTGCTGCTAGACGGGTAAAAGGTAACATAAAATCACCCCCTGCAATGCAGTGACTCCTTCTGCTGCATTGAAGAAATAGCTTGGAGGCTTGCTCTCAAAAGGAATGAAATTCTTAGGGTTGTTCTAGATTTATTGCTACCCAGGCAAAATTACAACAGGCAAATTTAATCACTTGGCGCCATTAAAGCACTTGGGCAACATTCCCTACAATGACTGCCCATTTTTTTCAGAACAAATACAGATGTAGCAAATTTTGCATTTTTTTCCACATGTACCCCTTATATATATCAACTTGGTCTGAAAAGTCACAATACCCTATGCTTTCTTCATTTTTTAGGGTTCGTTTTTAAAGTGATTATTTGCTTAAATCTCACTAAATATAAAAAGACTGTGTATACTGATGTGCTGCGTACTTACTGAGCTCTACTGATGGGAGGACAAATTAATCTTCACTTTATTTAAATTAATTATAAAACATATAATGCTTGTAAACATGTGAATATTTTACCATTTAGATTATTTTAAATTATTTCCATATTTGTGGTCGTACTATATACACACAGATGAGTTTTGTCAAGGGGAACTGACTGTGGGAACCACAGAATTTTGTGACCTTTGACACATGTCCTTGCCAACCTCAGCAATACAAGCCACTAAAAATGTTATGGATATGTCTGCAGAGCCCCTCTGATAGGTATAGGCAATCTCATGTCAAATATCATCTGCTGCAGGACCAAAATTGGAATAAAAAGTCAGACAGAATGTGAGCAATCTGAGTTTATCAAAATGTACTCTTTGACTTGAAATGCCAGAGGCAAAACACACTGAAGTGTGTTTTAACTCCTGTGGAGTTAAAAACAAAGGTCAATAAATGCTATTGCTGAATAATCCACAAATACATCTTAGTTGTCATTTAGAACTGTGGTCCAGTCATAGTGGGGATAAATTCCTTAACTACTTTTGAGCTGGAATATTCAGAGTAATTGACTGTCATACACCTGAACAGTGATCAGTTGAGACTATTATTTTATACCTATTTAAGATACAGAAGAATAATTCCCTTTTTACAAATTGTTCAGGTCAAGGCCTTGTTGGAACTCCCAGATGCAACTTTTTAGTTTGGTGAATATTAGTCCAGTAGGAAGAATACTGAAAAACACATTGTTAATTGAAAATCAGCCATGAAGCCTCAAAGATGGTATTTTGGTACCAGTCCAAACTGGGTGCAAACCTAATTTACCACTGAAATAAATAATTCTGTAACCCCGAAAAAGACTTATGGAATTAGTACAACTAGTAGGCTGTTATTTATATTACATTTATTTCTCTTACTGTGAAAGTTATCACAGCATGCACTAAACACTTGTACCTGTATTAATGTCTGTCTCCTTGTTTTTGTTGATTTCTCTCCTAGGTTTTCCCCCTAGCTGAGCAAGTGACACACAGAGAAACATGCCTGAGCAAAGCAACGATTATAGGGTAGTTGTGTTTGGAGCTGGAGGAGTGGGGAAAAGCTCTTTGGTCTTAAGATTTGTGAAGGGCACTTTCAGAGAGAGCTACATCCCTACCATTGAAGACACCTACCGGCAGGTGATCAGCTGTGATAAGAGCATATGCACTTTGCAGATCACTGACACTACAGGGAGCCATCAATTTCCAGCCATGCAACGTCTCTCTATTTCTAAAGGACATGCTTTTATTTTGGTTTACTCGATCACCAGCCGACAGTCCTTGGAGGAGCTCAAGCCAATCTACGAACAAATATGTCAGATTAAAGGAGACATAGAAAGCATTCCAATAATGCTGGTGGGGAACAAAAATGATGAGAACCAAAATCGAGAGGTAGAAAGCAGTGAAGGAGAAGCCATGGCTAAGAAGTGGAAATGTGCCTTCATGGAGACCTCTGCCAAGACAAACCACAATGTGAAAGAGTTATTCCAAGAATTGCTAAACCTGGAGAAACGCAGGACTGTGAGTTTGCAAATTGATGGCAAAAAAAGCAAGCAACAGAAAAGGAAGGAGAAGCTGAAAGGAAAATGTGTGGTGATGTGAAATTGCACTGTCAAGAATCAGCTGTGAAGTCTCATCTGACAATACACATGTAAACCCATAGACAGCAAACAACCATGCAAGATCCTATTTATTAGTATCTGTTTTAAAATAAATACTTGGAAATTGGAAAAATGAGGTACTGTGATTGCTATGAAGAAAACAGAAAAATAATAATATGTGTAGTCTCACAATCAATTAAAGGAAATCAGGAAGAAAACAAAAGATGTCCCAGAATACTTTATTTTGTAATTTATATAAAAGAATTATCATAATTCACATATTATGAAATATCTGGAAAATCAATTTAATAATATCTGCATTTGCATATAATTGCAAGAGAAAACAATGTATAATATCAGAAGAAAAACAAAGAAATGTTAGTGAAGAAACCTAGAACATACAAATACGTGCTGGATGGTGTTAACCATTTCCTTCAAGAAAGCTGTGGATGAACAATTCTATACAATTTTAGTTACTGACTGGTGGGAGAATGTGCATGAGACAGTCTTGGATCACCTGAATAAATGACCTATTGCACAGTGAAAGGAAGTGTGGGGATAGCTGTTAAAAGGGACAGATATTGTCTCTATTCCTCGAGCATGATACTTTCTAGAGTGATGCAGTGTTTTAACTGAAGGTTGTGGAAAAGCCAACCCCTGTAAGAGAGTTCGAGATCATCTTTTCTGGGCTCATTGTTTCAAGGATGACATGGCCCAAATATATTTCAGAAGAACAGACATTTATTTGTGGAGAAAGCCAGATGGAATGGTGTACATATAAAACCAGAAAGCTTCCCCACAGAGAACTGACTGTGTAGTCGCCTATGAAAGCCTCTGTGGGAGAGATTTGGTTCTAATGCTGCTGCCAATTAAATGAACACATGGTGTGGTTAGTGAATGAATGGAATGCATTTTGAACTGGTGGTACCCTTGGGGTGGGGTTGGCATAATATACAAATTATCATATTAGCTGACTGATACTTCTTTATGTTACTATAGTCCAGTTAGTTTATGCTCATGCCCTATGAGATCTATTGCCTTTGTACTGTCTGAAGTATTTTATATTTGCCATTTAAACTCATGATTTGAACTGCTGTGACTATTTATAGAACCAAATATATATCTGAAGTTAGTGCCCACAAGAGTCACTAAAATGAGGGGGTTTTGGGATAAGCACTATAGAATCTGGAATATTCTGCAGTCAGGATTGTGTTATAATGCAATACAAAGTTTGTAATAGAAAACACATTATGTAAAACATCCTGTCAGGGCGAACTGCTCTTCTCAAAACCTTTGGAAGGGGAAAAAGAGTAAAAATTGTGAGTTTTCCTGGATGTCAATCCAAAACTTTTTAAAAAACTAATATGAATGACTGAAGTATGTATCCTAGTGATGACAAAGGCCATCTAAGGTAAAATAAGCACATACAATTTTTAAAGGACACATTAAAATTGTGCAAGTCTCAATTTGTACCTTAGGAACTACTTTGAACCAATAAAAAAAAGTCTACCATATTTTTAGTAAATGTTTATGTCAAGAAACATGGGAAAATGAAGTCAAGTACTATGATTATTAGCCTGCATGTTAGTGCGTTATAAATATCTTCCAGGGATATTCAAATGCAGTCTTTGCATTAAAATTTGCTACCTTGTTCCTTTCAAAGCTATTGTTTGCTTATCTTCCACCTTTCTAGCAAATGTGCAGATATTTCAGAGTAGAAATGTAGAGTAATAGCATACACAAGAATTGCTACTAGCACTGTCTAGAAAGGAGCACAACTTCTTTCATGCAGTCAGAAGAAATGCTGGCACCAGTAGAACTGAATGTGAAACTCTTACTGATTTCAAAGAGACTTTTTTTCTTGTGTTTATTTTATTGCATTAAGACAAAACTGAAAAGGACATGGAAAAACTAATGCTCTTCATTAACAGTAAATTCCAAGCTCTTACACAACATTCTTTCTTCATAAATCTTAAAGCACTTTGCAAAAATGACAACACCATTTTCTTAACTTCTCAGGTGGTGAAAGTGAGGCACAGAGAGAGGAAACAAATGCACATAGATTGTCCAGCAGGACAGTGACAGACCAAGGAACAAAAGCAGATTTCCTCTGTCACAGGCCAGTGCTCATTCTGTGTTTTGTCAGACTGTCTCTTCACATTCTTAAATAGCTCCTGAAACACATAAAGAAGTCTGGTTTGACCTATACAGCCAAGTGCATCTTTCTTGACAGTCTGTCAATAGATCAAAAGATATTTCCAGATCAGGGATGCAAAACACTTAAAAGCACTATGTTTATTAAGACTTTTATAAATATTTATACATTTACTATTTGTAAAAAAAAATTGCTGATGATGCTCAACATCACAGCAATGGATTCCATAGATGAAGCTGGAAAATCAGAAAAATAATCAACCTTAAGGCATAATGGGTCACTTACAGAGGTCAAAAGCAGAGGGGTTGTCCTCAGATACTAACACACCAGTGCCAAAGGTCATCATGTGTGGCACATGCCTTAGCAGCCAGCATAGAATTATGACAGAATCTCAATGAGAAAAATAAAAGCTATATATAGAACCTTTTAACATTATTGCTTGAACTCGAGGAATTATTTACATAGTAAAATATCTTGCAGAAGTACAATATAGGGGATCTAAATTACTTAAAATGTACTAACTGCAAAGATATTACAGGCTGAAATTTAGCTCTGGACTTTTGGTTTTTTTTGAATGTGCCTCATAGCAAGAATAGAATAATTGTATAGCAAAGATGGAAATAAGTAGCTGCCAGTGTTAGGCTTGAGGACCGTATTCCTTTAGTTCCCAGCTGACTCCTCACCTGCTACGTAATAAGCCATGAAGTATTTCATGGACTTGCATGTATCAAAGCAAGGCCAGAACAGAAGCAATATTACTCAAGGACCACAGTCTCAAAAGAGAGCATATTTTATACCCTTGCATTGCCATCCCTGTTTCTACTATTAGATTTTACATACCTTGCATACATGTGAGCTGGTTTAAAGGTTTGTTTTGCTATTACATATAGAATTATTTTTTTTTAATACTGAAAAA
The DNA here is from genome assembly GCF_050655825.1 of Lonchura striata. Taxonomy (NCBI): domain Eukaryota; kingdom Metazoa; phylum Chordata; class Aves; order Passeriformes; family Estrildidae; genus Lonchura; species Lonchura striata. The sequence goes on along the minus strand of NC_140740.1, from coordinate 79,722,381 downwards.
AATAAGGTAGAACAAAAAAATATAGAGCTTTATTACATTTTGTGTTTTATTTGGGAATGTGGTATGACTGTAATAACCTGTTTAAAATGTATATGCAAAATACTTAAAACATGTAAGTTCTACAGTGAATTTTAGCACCCAGAAAACACAATTTAGCCAAAAAAAAAATCTTTAAAATGCATGACTTTTATATATAGATATGAAATATTAAGGTATATTGTTGTCATGAAAATGTGTAGTTGCAATTTATTTGGTAAATATTTTGTTTTAAAACTGAATAAGAAGTCATTTGTGTCTACTAGTTTCCATGTTTGTGGTGATGTTCTAAGCATTCAAAATAAAGTTTTAAATCTTAACACAAGTTTGAAAGAAGTCTTGGTGGTGCCTGAATTTTGTTTGATTCATATTATATATTTTTTGAAAGTGCAAAGAGAATTGCAAACAGACTCTAACATGCTAGGTAATGTCCTAAAGTTTTCAGCTACACAAATCAGTTCTGAGAGAATTGGAGCAATATTACCTTACCTAATATTTCTATTATACCCTGGCAAACTCACAAAGAAATTCACTTCCATAAAAAAAAAAAAACAAACCAAACAAAACCAAACCCAGCTTATCATTGGGTGCTCCTTTTGGCCAACAAGAAGCAAAATAATTCTGGAAGCTAGTCTATATTTTATTATTTGCTTTAAAATAATGGCAGATAGGATGTGTTCTTGTAAAAAAAAATGGTACTCAATGTATGGATCCTGCTATTTCTGCTAATTTCTAAAAAAATTCCTGATGTTCTTTCAAAACTTTCTACTATTGCATTCTAAATACTACCTGTTGCAAAAAATGTCAAAAATAATAGTTTATAACTTGCAATTCAGAAGATTCAGCCACAGTTGTTCAGTTAAATAACTATTTCCATATGCAAACAATAATTCATATTCAACAGAGGAAGGGATCAACAAACAATGTTGAGTAAACAGACAGAATGATAGGCATTTGAACCAGTGATGAAGTATTGAGCATTGAATGCAAATTTCACGTCACTCTGAAGTAATTGCATGTGTCAGCACACACAGCTTTTTATTTTTAGTAAAGAGTTCTTATGAATTCTTCTTATTTTTTTTTCTTTCAATATGATATCAGTTACTGCTCTTGGTCGTGATTCTGACAGTCTATGGTCAAGCAGTGGGTGTGCCAATTAATTGTCCTGGTTTTCACACAATACAGTCGCTAATTACTTTATAAATGTTATCATAATCCACAGAAGCACCAGAAACATTACAAAATTCTCTTGCTTTTAATATTTTTCCCATTAGTTACTACTCCTGTCTCCCAATGGAAAATATTTTAATCTTTAACTCATATCCTCATTCAAATTTGTGAATGTCTGTCACGCTTATTTCAGTGACATCTTTCACCCACCTTTGAAGCACACGTTCCAATTAATCCACAAATTTATTTCATGTAGTAAAGTGTGTCTAAATTTTAACTCCACTAAAACTGCAAAGAGAGGGAGAGGTGAGCTTTGAAAATACATACTGGATGTTCCTTGTGAAGGATGCAGACTCTTCTGTAAATTAACAAGATGTATATGAAGTTTAAAGAAAGCATTAAAAATCTTCTGTTTCATATAATTTATCTTGGTTGAGTACGCTATTTCATAATGGGTCACAGGGGTCCCACTGAAATCATAATGAAACTGAAGTCGGAAGGAGGAGTTGTTATTCAGTCTGATATATTTATTTCACACCCAAATGGAAACAAGTGGCCCACGATGGATCCTACAAGAGCATCTCTATTCCTGGGTTCTCAGATCGTAACACAGTTGGCAAGGGGAAGGGGCAAGGCAGGGGTGCAGCACCACAATCCACCCCTGTGGGGACCCTGGGGGCATCCCCTAGGTTAGGGACACACAAGAAGCTTCCCTCAAAGCTGTTAAAACCCCATTTTCCTTTTCCTATGTCTGTTCCCATGTCCCTGAGCCACTCCCTCCCTATTCCTGACTGGCCCAGATCTTTGTACTGCCCCAAGAGCAGGGTGACCCCAGGGCCCCGGGCAGCGAGTGGGACTCTCCACGGGTGTGTGCCTGGGATAGGAACATCTCACAGTGAAGCTGGATTAAACATCTGTGGATACCATGCAAAGGCCCTTTCTGCCTCTTCACCCTGGACTTTACTAGCAGAAATTCAGGCTGTAACACACCCCAAAACTAAAATCAGCTTCTCAGCCTCTACACCTGGTCCTCCTAGAGCTGTAGATAAATGGCATCTGTCACATGGAAATTACCACTGTGTTTGTATCAATTTCAGTAAAGAAAGCAACAAATAAAGAAGCAGAATTGGTGTTCTTCCATAAGACATATCTGGCAAATATTTTTTTTAATATGTAAGAGGATAAAGATTGCTCTATGTTATCTTTCAAAGAGATGGGATGGCCATTGAGGGGCCATTCACCCCAGTGTATATCTGCTTTGCTGCAACTTCTGTTCAGTGTTATTATAAAGATACTTTACCTTTTGAATTTGCCTTCCTTCTTTACTGGCTCAGATCTTGCTGCTGACCAGAATATTCCTAAAAAATTATTCTTGGCCTATTTATTAATTTTTAATTACAATAAAATAATGCTGCATGCTTAGGCACATGAATTTCATTCCAGATTTTTCCTGTAGGCCAGATGTCTCCTGAGTAGTGGGGTCATTGTAACAAAATAGAAGAAAGCAGGAGAATTGTAATTTGGGAGGGGAGGTAGGCACAAAGAAAATGGAAATACCAGAAAATTTTGCATTTTACAGAACTTACATTTTCTCTGAAAATTCTGAGATCAGCAAGGACTCCTAAAAGTATTTTCAAAAGGAAAGGCAATATTGAGCAGTCATGCTGAGCTGCACTATGAACATGGCTCTTTGGAACATCACAACAGTGGTTTCCACAAGGACAGCAATTGCTTCTGCCTCAGTGATCTCATCAAATGAAGTTACAACCCAACTGGAACAAAGTCTAATATAAGGGAAACAAGGGAAAGAAAGGTAGTTCTACAGAAACTTGTCCAAAAGTGTCCAAATAATGGTATCTTTATATTTAGCTCAAGGAAGTGCATGTTCATATGCCAGCAATGGTAAAACTTTGTGTTAGAATACAGAGACAGAATTACAGGCAGTGGTTTTCTGGGGATGCTGAATGCAGAGAAAAGGTGAACATGTTTAGTTTCAGGGGCAGTATTTTAGAGGTTGAAAGAAACAAGGAAAAAACCAGTAACGTATCCTTGGAATTATCCTAATGATAAAATCCATTAGGTCACAAGTGAATCACTCAGAGCAAGTAGCAATCAATATGAACCTTAGAAAAATATTGGGGTAAAAGAAAAAGTCTTAAATTTTGTCCTTTCTTTTTACTGCCATAACCATATTTGTCTGTAGTGCTGTCCTATTTCTTTTCAAACTGAAATCTGAATCTAAAGCTGCTTAATTCTGTAAGTTTGACCTACACCTAATTTTTTCATCACCTTTTTGTTTGCCTAGTGAAAAAAACTGAATACCATTTTGCAAAAACATCAAGTTACCCCACTGTGGTAGAGAACAATTTAGATTTGTTTTTTAGTTACTAGAAAACAGTTCAAAATAATATATTAATAAAGTAATAAGATTGGTCAGTAGGCAACCACTGTTAAATCCTTCCCATGAAAGGAAAAAATTCTATCAGTTACATAACGACACATAAGGTGTGCCCAGATTGTAGATCAGGAAAATACCATAAAAGCCAGAAGGATGCAAATTCAGAATTTTATTATGGTGGGATGGGGGGGCTGGCAGGCTGGAGGGAGGGTGGGGCTTGGACCAGGGAAGTGCATATCTGCCTCTTTTCCCTGCCTCTCCGTGCCCTGGAAAGAGTAGTCAGCCACACTGCCTTTTCAACAGCCAAAGCACCCACTTTTCTGCTAGAAAAGATGAATAGAGCAGAGAGAAAAATCAAATGAGCACCATTTGTGGCATAAATAAGTGATGCTTGTATAATGTTGGCAAGTATGGTGATGTGCGGGGATTCAAAAATTATGAGTCAAAAGTAATATTAAACTTCTGCATTATGGATGGCCTCATTGCCTGTGTATTAAGACATAGTTCTTCGTCTCTCAGAAGTTACCATATATAAACATTTTTGGGTCCATTTTGTTACACAGCACCACTTTTAATTATTTATGGAAGTCAAATTATTTAATTGAAAATAATCAGTTTTAGTCAAGAAAACATATAATTCTGTACTATGTAAATGTAGGAGATAATGTATTGTTAAATGCAAGCTAGTAGTAAAAACTGTATTCTATTTACTATTATGATTTTTTAACATGTCAGTTGTTAACATGTCAGTTGTTGCTTCTTCAGAAGCTTGAAAGTGCTTCTGGGTCCTAATATAAGCTAGGTTAGGAAAATAAACTTTCATATCAACATTATTTCCAGCAAGAGATTTTTAAATTACATTCAATGTCAATTATAATTTCTAATTCAACAGAAATTTTCAACAGTCATTTGTAGAGACAGTATTAGTCATCTTTTTCTCCCACAAATATGGTTTATGGTTTGAAATGTCATAAGGTATTTTAGAACACCAAAGAGCTATTTTGGAGCACCAGCCAGAAGTCTGAATAGTAACAGGTTTAGTGTGTATTTTAACTTTCAAACACATGGAAATATGTGCAAGTTCAAATTTTTCTAAATGCTAGGGACCAAACTTATTCTTGGATTAGTTTGTAATAAATTTGTCTTGAAGTTTCCAGTTTGTTTTCAACAACAGTGTATTTGGTGTGGTCACAATGCAAGAGGCAAATAAACCTGTAAGTTACAATAGGAGACTCCTAGGAAATGTTTTCCTTTTCTGTTTTCTAACTCAAACTTTTTTTGAACTGTGGCAAAATGACTAATACCCATGCATCCAAATTCCTCTTATATACAACTGCAGCAACTTTTTTTTGTTCTTGGAGTTGCAGGTAACTTACAAAGCATATATAGTGAAAACTGCATTTCTCTATGTCCTTTAATATTGTTTTATGAAATAAGTTCAATTTTTCAAAATCTATAATCTCTTCCAAAATTACAGCATAGGGTGAAAATCTGTTCCCTTTGGATACATCAGGCCTTATTCCCATGGTTCTCATGCTCAAGTTTTATTTAGTTTCTAAAATATGGCATTATTTATGTATTCTTTGCAGAAGATTTTCTTCAAATAAAAAAAAAAATCAAAGATGAAAGGCCATGTTAGATTAAAGCTTTCTTGAGTGCTCATTTGAAGATAGCTTTGCTGAGAAAAAAAATTGAGCTCTTATCTCAATCTCAAAAGGAACAACAACAGAAACCTATTGACTTCTGCTTTCATTGGCATGATTGGCTTTGCATATGGAAAGTAAGACTAAAATAATAAAATGTCTTAATTGTACCATGAGGTGAGAAAGGAAGAATGGTAAAAGTTCCCTGATGGAGATGGTGGGGTTTTTACTGATTTTTCTTTTAATCCATCATGTGTGGAAAAAGAGGAAATATTCCCATTAGAATTGTAATGAAAATTGTAAATTATAAATATTTGAGAATATTTAAGTAGAGACAAGTAAAGTAGTCTCTGTCTTAGATTTGCTCATTGATTGGACATGGGCACTTACTGACCAATAGCTCACTTTGTCTTTGATGAAGACTGCCTATTAAAAAAAAATTAATAGGTACCACTCCTCTTCTCTTATCCTATGACTTTGTACAGGATTATAAATAGAAAACCCTCAAATTAGTGGGAACAGGTCAGCTTTCCATATATTTGGAATATCATATTTCCAACTAGCACATGTAGAACTCCTCAGATGTACTGGGGAAGTTTGCAGTGTTTTTGACATATCCATAGAGCTGGCTTTTGAATGAAGGACAAATGAAGGAACCTGAATGGGTGTTCTTTCTGGGAATAGCAGTGGCCAATGGCCTTTGGTAAAAATATATATCAAATGTCTTCTCTTCAGTTTATTCCTTTTCATAATAAGAATATCAGACAGGCAATTTCTGTCACTATAGTTGAATGAGGTAAAATAGCATAAATACTTTTATTAGACTTTTACAGAATGACTAATAAGAAAATTTGTACTATTTATCACCCAGGGAAAATATGACACAAAGTCTTGGTGTTGGTTTACAAACTAGTGAATGGTCAGATGTAATTCAGCTTTTCTGTCTCAGTGTAATGCTTTCTCTCCAGTGCAGGCAACAGTTGGAGTGCTGTGCCCAGTTCTGATCTCCAAGGTACCAGAGAGATATGGAGCTCCTGAGCGGGTCTAGTGAATAGCAAAGAAGGTGATTAAGGGTCTGGAGCATCACTCATGAGGACAGGCTGAGGGAGCTAGGCCTATTCAGTCTTGAGAAGAGAAAATTAAGAGGGGATTTCTTTCCTTAATTCCAAAATTCTCAGCTGAAATGTCAGAGGCAATAAACTTTAGACTTTGTTAAAAATAAAAACAGAAATAAATGAAAGGCAACTCTGAGACTGCATTTTTAATAGTGTTTTTTTTTTTTTTTTAAACTATGTTCATGTTGCTAGGTTTTTTGCTCTTTTGTTTCCACCTTTTGTTTTCCAGTTAAAGAGAAGATCCTGGGAAATCCTAGTAAAAGCTCATAATTATTTCCCATCTCTCTTCACCCACATCTATGGCTAAACTTTAGAGAGGTAATATATACAAGGTTGTTTTCTTCAGGAATTACAGTTTCCATGTTACTGGACTTTTTCTGGCATTTGGACATACTGTGATAAAGTAGAAAATTCCCCACCTGGCAACAGAGGTTGCTGGCTTGGCAGCAGTGTGGCAAGAAAATCCTGCTTCACTGAATTTTTTATCTTCCAGTTCATCATTGCACAGAGAGGAAGTGTATCTGCCAGAGGATTACTTTCTGGATTTTTTTATTACCTTTTGTATTTCCAGATATGAGGAAAATAGACTGGATTTAGTAATTTATGAATCACAAATGTATTTTCCAGCAAAATTTAATGAAAAATCTGAAGCATGGATGAATAAGAAGTCTATAATTTACTTTAATGGCATATGGAAAATATGGTTAGTATAGCAAGCAATCTCAAAGGGAGATTTTAATGAGTGATTCATTGAAAAAAAAAAAAAAACCCAAACCTGTAAAAACAACAAAATAAGCAATCTACAAAGTTGAATGTATCTCAAAAGTGTTGATAATTGGGTAGCTTAGTTTTTCGTTAAACTGTTCTTTTGATTCTTAACATCTTCAGGCATTCTTGGAAGGGAGCTTATGCCTGGAAGGGACATGGAAGAGCTCATGGAATTTGAGAATGATAATTCTAATTTTTTAAAATTCTGCTTTATTTCAGTGACTGAGAAAATAAAGGTTTTGATTTAATGGCTTGGTTGAAATGGTTCTTTTTTCTCTCCTGGAAACAAGAATTCTTTGTGGACTTGAAAAGATCAAGTCTTCTTTCAGCACTATATGTGTCTTTTATGTTTTAATGAGCCTGCACATTCAAACACATAATGTGATACTTTAAGGTGTACATTACTCCACTTGAGACTATCCAGCTGACAGGATTGCAAATTAAAGATTTTTCACTTTATGAACAGTTTTAAATTTTTTTAATAAAGAGCAATAAAATGTAGAGTACATAACTTTGTTATTTATTCCTACTAAAACTCATTTTCTCTTATCTATATTTAGTTAAGGTGGGTTATTAAATATAATTACCTAGTACTTTTGAAAGTCAGTTTGCTATGGAAAAGTAATGTAGCTATTAGAATGACAATTTTTTTTAATGTGCAGATTTAAATGCACCATCTAAAACCTCAGAAAAGAATAAGAGCTGTACCATGGTTCCCTCAACATACACGAAACACAGGGAAGGTTCTGTGTATAATACATGAGGTATTATTGATACCTAAAGAGACAGAAAATTATTAGTATCCAGGTTTTGTTTTATTTTTCTGTGCTTTGTTTTCAGAAGATGTTTGATTGCTTCCAACATTCACAGTGCTCTTCTGCCTATCTGAAGGGATAGATGGTCAGGTAATTTTCTAAATTTGTATGTAACTACAAAGCTGAGAAGATTTACTTAACTCAGAACCAGGAAGATAAACATTCAGGATCTTCAGGTTCAGAGGTTCATGCTTTCTTATTCACTGCTACTTGAGTGTCTGAGAGAAAGGCAATTGCTCTTCCCAAGTTTGGTAATATCAGACATTGCTGAAATAACTACTGCTTGAAATGCCACCTTCAATAACAAATCGAACATGTTACTTAATTCAGACTTTCTAGTCAGTTATTCAGACTGCAAAATAATGTAACATCCAGCACAAAAAAAGCACAACTTTTTGAGGATTTAGGGTGAAAATACCCATAGAATATTTCAAAATTAACTGAGGAGTTATCTTACAAATATTTTTTTCAAAAGTCATGAAATTATGAACAAGAAATATACTGATAATGTAGGTAACAATTCTTCATCTAGATAAATATAGGTTTTCTGTTTTGGTTTGATGCCATACAGTATTACTATCAGAAATTTTTTCAATACAAAACACAAAAAAACCCCATAAAACCTAAAAAAAACCCACAAAACAAAACACCCCCCAGCCCCTCAAAAACCAAAACCAAAAGACCCAAAGAAAAAATCAAAACCAAAACCAAACTAAAACAACAAAAACCCACAAAAATCCAAAATAAACAACAAAAAGATCAACCAACAAAAAACCCTGAAAAAACAAAACAAAATAAAACCAACCAAACAACCAACCAAAGAAAAAAACCCTTTTCACAAAAGCAGAAGAAAAATAAAAAAGCCAAACACTATGCCACTTACAGAAAATTGAGATTTTTGCACTGGTTAGTTAGGTTCCAATTATAGATGAGGTAATTCAGTCTGACTAGATGAATTGTCTTCCTAAATTTAGATGCATGGTTCTGGACAGCATGACATGCAGTTGACATGTCCCACCACACAGAGAAACACATCAATTTTATGTGGGGTGAACAAACCCAGTCAACAATATATTCTCCTGGGATTTTTGTCAGTGACAGAATATACATTGCTAACAACTGTCACGCTCTTGGAAGAATGCCTTTTTGCAATCCTTAAAAATATTTGTTTTAAAAGAGGATCACAGAGAAATCACAATTCAATATTAGGAACAGAGTATCATACCAGCCCAGCCTTGTCAAGAAACAAGCAAAAATTTGTGTTGTTCAGTACTCTGTTTTCACTGTTTTCACAGTGATGCTACTTTTGTTAGTTCATTGACGGGTTTCCTTCACAATCTGAGAAAAGCTAGTTTTCCTATTGTGGGGTTCCTGCCTGAACTCCTTTCCTGGGGATGTAATTATAAGGAACCCATTGCACAATGGGTGCCAGGTGTCACTTAAAAGTTTATCCTCATAAAGGAAAAATATGCTTCCAAATTGAAGAAAACCAGCAAGTTCACGAGCTAGTTGCTGTCAAGATATCCTTGATGGGATAGAGTTTATCTTGCCAACACAGCCAAAAGAAGGTGAAGAACTGAGAAACGCTTGCAGCAATTACCAAGACAAGAAGTTTTTTGCTGGCACAGGGAAGCAACTACATTTTAGGTTCAAGAAAATTTACAGAACCTTCTTATAGGAAACCATCACACATCCCGAACTGTGAATGGTGACTTCTTCAGGGAAGGAGAGAAATTGGAGTCAGCTGCACCAGAAATGAACCTTCAGGTATTTGCAAGATATGAAAACTTTATAACTGATTACTTTCTAAGGGCCCATTTATTGACAGGTGAATAAATAAAATTATAAAAAGTTTGACTGAAAAATACTACCACTTGAAGTCGTGTCCTATTCACTTACATGGCATCAAGTCAAGTGGAGAGCTGACAATACCTGACATGTAGAAAGTTTTGGCCAGCAAAGCATAATGCTAAATATCAGGAAAAAGATACAAAAAATCTGAACTGTTGTACCATACGGAAAGGTAGTATGAAAACTCAAGGACAAAATCTTTGGGGAATGTTTTCCAAAATCTTTGAGAAATACACTGTGTTAATGTAATTGTTATCACCTAACTAAATATGTTCTTATAGATTTACTTTAACCAGACTATTTTTGGTTGGTTGAGGTGATGTGAGATAATACAATTATTGCTGATATCAAGACAAATTAGTGGTGTCTGCTGCTCTTAAAAGGCAGCCTGGGTTTGCTCTGACATGGGGAGGATCCACACAGAAGGTGCTGGCAACATCTGGAGACAATTGATCCAGTTTGTCCAATATCCAACAGCATTTTACACCCTCCTGCAGGCTGATGTTTACCAAAGTCAGTCCCAATCATCACAGCTCCCTGCACCCCAGCAGAAGGTGTGTGTAGGGACATGTACGTGAAGACCTGACTATGTTTCATCGTGGTCACACCATGTCCCAAAGTGCCCCAGCCTACACACTTCTAAAATAGTCTAAGGAATGCAATTCCACCACTTCCTTGGGAAACTTGTTCCAATGCTGGACCACCACTGAGTGAGGAATCCTTTTCTAATATCTAACATAAACCTCTTCTGGTACATCTTGGGGCCATTTCCTCTTGTTCTGTAACTCACTGCCTGGCAGAAGAGACTGACCTCCACCTGGCAACACCTTCATGTCAGGTGGTTATAGAGAGCAATAAGGTCCCTTCCCAGCCATCTTTTCTCCAGGATAAACATCCCCAGCTCCTGCAGCTGCTCTCTAGACCCTTACTCAGCTTCACTGCTCTTCAAATAATACTATGGGTATAGTTCCTGATGCACAGTCAATGGACTTGCACACTGGAGTTTTTGGAAAGATAAAGTATGATTACTGCAGAATACCTTTACTCTGGAAATTTTATGTAACAATCTCAGCACTAATATTAAAATCAAATATTGAACACAAATACTGGAAGTACTTGTTGTTGGTATGTATAAATTCTCTGCAAGATGACCAGAGGGGATGATGAGAGGCGGCCAGGTTGGTACCTTTTGTTCTTATTGTGATTTATCCTAGATTTTTAGGATGTCCTAGACCACTTTATCTGAGCAGTTAGAAAATGTCTGGCACTGAGAAATTCTATTTGTTTTCTTAAAATGGATCATAATACATTGTCACTTTTATGTTAAAATCTTGATGATGTTTTTTTAAACTGAAAACTTTAAGCAAATTAACAAGGAAAATATTCTTTTATATAATACTTGCAAGTGTTCATTTCATAGTAAATAAATTATTATATAATTCAGATTATTAGAATGAATAAGGACATCCTAGGTTTTAATTGATGTAGCAAAATCAGACATATTTTTATATAAAATCTGAAAATGAGGCATTCATTAGAAGTTCAGTTAGATGTACAGTATTACTACTGTGTTTAAAGGTTTAGACTAAAAGTTTTCAATCATTAAACATGAACAATAGTTAAGCAAAATACAAGTTTAATTTCCACTTTCACAGTGATGCTACCTAATTTTTGTGGTCTTCATAATGGCATTTAAATGAGACATAAGTATGTAATAGCAAAAATTAATTTCCATACTCAGAAAGCTTGTTGGATAATCCAACATAGGTATAATCCCAGATTATTGATGAATACAGACTGCAGGATTTTAAGTAAAATGGAGGAAAAAACTGTGTAATATTTTAAAAATTAATACTCCTATACTGCTTGCACCAATAAGTATGTTTAAAAGTTGCTATGACAAATAAATGTTAAAGATTTTAATTTGACAATATTTGCTTTCACTACTGCTTCAAGGCCAGAAAATAATTTTTTCTTACATTTAAAATGGTTGAGAATGCCTTACTTTACAGACTGCTTTTAAAAAAATACCATAAAACCCACAGTGAAAAATCACATGATAATCAGCTTAGTTTAGATTTTCTCCATATTTCAGAATATATTTCTATATGCTTAATACAGATTATAAGGTTTCTTTTTGGAAAACAAATAATTCTGCTACATTCTTAAGGAAAATCACTTCCTTTAATATTTTTTAGATTATTTTTTTCCTCTTAAATGTCTTTGAGATTAAAATGTTAGCATATGTTAGCATATGTGACACAACAGTTTGTTCATATTGTTGACTGTCCAGGGACAGCCATAAAACTACAGAAATGTAGATAAGGATTTTGACATAGAATCTAGAAGTATGTAATGAATACTGCCAGCAGACTTTCAGTGTTGAACCAGCACAAGACCATAAATTTTGCACTGGAGTTATCAACTAAAGAAAAATTCAGTCTAACAAGATAAAAATCCATCTTAGAAGCACAGTGCTTATCAGATTAAAACTGTTGTAGCATAGCATGTTTGTGTGAGAGGTTTTTTTCCCCACCTTTCTGCATATTAATTCATGTTCTATACCATCTTATTACTTCAATGTCTACAACACAAGTCAGAGCATTTAGCTGTAGGGAAAAAACAATAGGTTTTTTATCCAATTTGGGGTCAAGGGAAGAAAATAAAGTCTAAAAAAAGCACTTGACATACTCTTACAGACAATTCATTACATATCTATTAGTAAAAACAGGAAGTGCATATGTACCAAAGATATATATCATGCTACTACAGTATCTCATTGCACTTTCTACTGAATGTAAACAGAGTAGAGAAACCCCATTACAGTTCCTCACAAACATTTATTGTCCTCTGGGCAGAGGAGCAGCCAACACAAACAAACTCTAACAAAGGCAAGACTTTTGCTGATATGATGTAGCTACTGCACTAGTGGTTTGCACATTGTATTTGATTTCAAAAGGGCAAAGAATAAAATCTAAGAAAATTACAGCCACTGTCCAGCTGTGAGTGGACTATGGTACCAGAAATGTTTTATTTCCCAAAAAGATGAATCTCAGAGGTAGATGCTTTGGGCTTTTTTTCTGAGGTACATCTACAGATTTAATTAGCCTTCACCCTTAAAGCATGCTAATCCTGTGCAAGATGACTGTGCTAATTATGTAAAACAGTCTTTTCTAAGTGTTGACACTCAAGCAAAAGCAGAGGGTGAAAAAAAATAGTCAAGGCTGAGAGAGAAGTGCAAATTATTGCAACTGGAATTCAAGGTACAATTTGCAGGTAAATGAAGAATTCTATTTTCAGAGCTTTTTGCTTTTAAGTCTGTAAATTCTGTATGACATAGCTGTACAAATATCTGCTCAGAAATTAGTATCCCAAGTGGAAGGATTATATGCTGGCCAGGTAATGGCTTCATTTGTGTATAGAGATTAACAAAGGAGGAAATTACATAATTTATTGTCCTGTCTGTTTGTGAAAACCTCCTCCTTGGCTGGTAGGAGCAGTTGCAATGGTGAAGTTGGTCACAGCATACTAGTAGCACATGTGCTATGGAAGTCTGTGAGATGGATATGGCAGATGCACAAAGCAAAATGCTGATATGATCAAAGTTTTTGTTCATCCAGACAGCCACTGGCTGTAGCACCAGGAGTGTGGTTTGAGGGTGCTGCAGTGCATATTCATAGAAAGATTTGGTTGGAAGACACTTCTGCTGGTCACCCAGGCCCATCTCCTACTAAAAGCAAAAAATCAATGGTGTATTGTGTTAATCAAAACCTTTTCTCAGTCAAATCTCCACATCTCCTAGGTTAGAAGTGCTACAGTGGAAATTTTTTCTTTTTCCCTTGCTGTAACTTCAGCCTGCTACCTTTCATCCTGTTGCTGCATACTTCTGCCTCCTGGCATGCATGAGTCTCATTATACATGTTCTGCAAACCCAATACTCTCAATATTACCTACTAAATGTACCCCAGTTCCCCAGTTATCTTGGTGGGCGTCTTAAAATCTGTCAATATCTTGTTTGAACTGGGAGGCATGAAAGTCAGAATAATGATCCAGTTGAAGTTTATGACTACTGAATAGAGGCACACAGCCACTTCTTAAACCTTCTTCCTACACTTAGCCAGTACAACCTAGTTTGCATTTGGCCTTCATTACTCCAAGGACAGACTGCTGACCCATCTTCCAATTTGTTGTCCACTATGACCCTCAAAACTTTTTTTTCAAAGTCCCTTTCCAGCTGTCATCTGGGTGCATTGAATTTGTTCATGACATGGACATGAGTGGAAGTGCTGTATTCTTCGATTCCTGTCTTCTCTTCAGTCTTGAGTTCCTTTTGACCTTAGTTGGTCTCTTTAAATAACACTCCTCTCTACTTTATCAACTGCTCCACAAAGGTGAATCTCATTTGCAAACTTGCCAAGGAAATACATTCCATCATGTGAGCTGCTAAAGACATTAAACAGTGCTGGCTTCAGGATCAGCCCATCAAATGCCTTTGTAACCAACCTTCCAGCTGCCAGCACTACCCTTTGAGCATAATGAATATCTGCCACTTTTTAACTCCCCACTAGTCTATTCGTTCAGTCTGTACCTCTCCCTCATTATGAGCATGAGAGAGACCCTTCTGAAAAGCTACAGTGAAAGTAAAAAAATAACTACTGCTCTCTACCTGTCAGCAAACACACCAAGCAACAACAGTAAAGTTGATTGTACACATGATGCCCCTTATAAATCTAGGCTGACTATTCCAGCCCTGTTATTTTTGAATACGTATACTTTATGGGTAGAGATTCTGTCATGCAGACAGAATTTTGGAGCATGTAATTAAAATCCAGGTATCCTGATATTTCCTTCTAACACAGAAGCTAAACTGTGTGCTTTGAGGGTGCCCCAATAGCTAGGTGCATCAAGGAGCCAGGAAATAAAAAGTTCTCAAAGATGCCTGTAGGGCAATGAGAATTCCCACTCTGGTCCAAGTCAGACCATACTGGTTAATACATCCAGCTATGTGTGACCAAGAAGTACTTTTTTCAGTTTAGGTAGAAAAAACACTCTTCCAAACTACTTGTCTTGGCTCATGCACACTGGATTTAGGCCATAAATCATGGAAATGCTTCTTTGGGTTTTGGATTTAAAACCTGTCTTTTAAATGCTGGTGTCTCGCACTTCATTAAAATGTATAAATAGTTACTCTGATTCTCTATATCTTGCAGTATTCTGATTGCTTCAGAGTGTGCATTATTTTTACATGACCATGTGGAGATTTCGTAAGGAGAGTGATCACACATCCTGTACATGTTGCATTTTTAACATACTGACTGATGGATGGTGTATTTTCAGCACAGAATTTGGATCAAGACATACTATATAGATGAGAACAAAATTTACAAAGATTATAATAATTTCTTGACTTGATTGAATTGCACTTGGAGTCCAGCCCAATGAGTAAAAAAAAAAAAAAAAAAAGGAGCTAGAAAAAGATTTCAAGATTAGGTTCTGTGCAGTTTTTTCTTTCTTTTCAATTAATGCTGGTATTCCCATAGTTGCTCTAAAAGGGGATCTTGCCCTAATACTCCATAATTTTAAACTTGGACTATCACTGCCCTCAGTTAAATTATAAAATTGTTTGCATGGGTTACTTTTGCACAATTAGTCTGTGCTGCTGGCATATACATTTCACATTAGGTTAGAATAATTGGATTACAATGTTTTACAGGGACAATATTAAACATTGTTAAAAAGAACATTATTTTGTCCTAACTGCAATTTATGGTAGCTCATTAGAAAAAAAGAAATTTAATTTCATCTTGCAGGAGGATTACTCATCCATCAAAGTAGTCTTTCATTATAGACTTAGATGAAATGTGGGGTTTCTAGTTTGCAAGGAATTTATTTCAGTATTTTGCAATTTTCACCCAATTTATTAGAAGATTTTCTTTGTGTATGTGTGTGTGTGTCTGTGTGTGTGTGTGTTTGTGTATGTGAGTGGGTTTGTGTGTGTGTTTCATAGAATCCAGTTTATAAATATATCCTAGGAAGGATAAGGAAGCTCTGTTACAAGAACTTTAAATCTTCTGCTTCTTCAAGAAGGATCTAGGTCACTTAGGACTTCCAGAGAGTCCACTGTAGCCCCACGAGCCAAAATCCTGAAAGCCAAGAAGGATTATAAGAAGACCAGGGACTCTTAAACTACTTTTTGGAAATGATAGTTGTCATAAAATACTGATTCAAAAAACCCCAACTAATAACCAAAATAAAGATTATCTTCTATTAAATAAATAGAGGAATCTAAATATTTAGACTTCATCTTAGGATCCTTGTCAATAGCCATGAAATTATACATCAGTGTTCACTTTAACACAGAGTTGTCTACATTCACAGAAAATTTTGTACTGGAGACATGACTCCAGAAAGACAACATTTATTTTACTGGGGCAGCAAAGTTAGGGGGGACATAGAAGCTCAATGAACAACATGATGAGCTTTGAAATATGCCCCGTGCATTCCAAACCAGTAAAATCTAAGGCAGGAAGAAGAGAAAGAAATAGCCAAATACCATAATCAGAGATTTTTTCTGTCAAATTACTATTGAAGTTTCCTGCCACAAAGCAAAGGCACACTAATTTAAAATATTTAATTTTTTAAATGAAATTGTGTACTGAAATGCAGAGAGACATCTTCATTCCACGCAGGAAGCAGTTAACATACCGAAGTGTGAGAAAAGCACTGTAAATCTTCATTTAAGTAAACCAAAGAAATAATAAAGAGGTGAATGTAAGGTTGCAATATATCATAACTATATAGAACAATAAAGGAGTTCGAATTAGGAGGGACCTTTAAAGGTCATTGCTTTAAACCACCCTGCCAATAGATCAGGTTGCCCAAAGTCCCATCTGACCTGGCCCTGAACACTTCCAGGGCATTCACTCTTTGGCTTTCTTTCAGGCCCCCTTTAAGTATTGGAAGGCTGCTATAAAGTCTTCCTTAACCCTTCTTTTCTCTGGCTGAACAACCCCAGGTCTTGCATCTTTTCTTCACAGGAAAGGTGCTCTAGCACTCAAATCATCTTCATGGCCCTCCTCTGGACTCACTTAAATAGGTCCATGTCCTTTTCATTCTGAGGAACCCAGAGCTCACACAGTACTCCAAGTACAAGGGTAGAGCAGAGGGGCAGAATCCCCTCCCTCCCCTGCTGCCCACGCTGCTCTGGATGCAGCCCAGGACACGTTTGGCTTTCTGGGCTGGGAGTGCCCATGGCTGGGTCATGTCCTTCTCACCAGTGCTGCTTTGCCCAACCTGTATTATGTTTGTAGTTGTCCTGACCGTGGTGCCCAGCCTTGCACTTGGCTTTCTTAAGCTTCATGAAAGAACCTTCTCAGAGACCTAATCACAAGCCTATTGGATTTTATCCCTTCCCTACTGCATGCCTATGTTACCACACATCTAGTACAATTCCCTTGCAATGAGCAGGGACAGAAAGATATGATAGATGAAATCACATAATTTTTAACTAAGGCTCCCCTTATTATTTCACTACCTTTTCATTTTTTCTTTCTTTTTTCCTTTTTTTTCTTTTTTTTTTTTTTAATTCTTTTATAAAAGCCATAAGGTTTCAGGAGCAAGATAAAGTAAAAAAAGATAAAAGAGCACAGTATCAAAAGAACAGTCTCAGTTCCAGGACTTTGACCTGCTTTTTTTTACAAGTAACAGCCTTTCTGGAAGAAACAGGAGAAGATAGTAAATTTATGATTCATCTGATCCAGAGTGGGGGGGAAATCAGAAAGGCTTATGGTCATGCCAACAGAAAGACCTGCTTTCAGGTTCAAACTAAAGAAATACATTAAGAAATACATAAAGAAATACAAAATCTTTTAAGTTTTAAAATAATGCTGCCATTCCAAAGCAAATGAAAGGTAATAACTTCTCAGGGAAGTTATTACCTTTAAGTAAGCCCATCTGTATAATAGTACTGTGTTATTAAATACCCTAATTTAAGATTGTGATGTGAACATTAATTTGTGGCTGAAGTGAACCCTTTTCTCAACAGAACATTCATGCAATACATGAGACAAGAAACAGAAAAATTATTCTGAATCTATTGTGGAAGTTATCTGGGTGTTCTCATGAAAGAATACTTCATGAACTCAAATCACCTTAGGGCTTATGAACTCCAAGCTTGTGGTAGCAGAAATAGACAGGACATTTTGACATGTATTGTCATTATATTTTGTCTCTGTAGCATGGGCTCAGCCCTTGAACATTTCCTTCTTTTAATGTGACTGAGAACCTTTCTGCCCATTGTTGCTCATTCTGTCGCTTCTGCAATGCCATGGAGATATTCCTCCTGAGGCAGGGAGCGAGCTCTAATTTTGACAATAATGTGATGTAACCTGACAATGCATCATTAAATGTCATCCACTGTAAACCTGAAAAAAGGCAAATTGCTCTAGCTAAGATTGTGTAGTAGCACAACACAGCCCTACTTTGCTCTAGAGGAAACACCACTATCCTGATCTAAAACTCAATGTCACTTTTTACCCTTAAAATGCCTTCTTAGTTAGGAACACTGGATTTCTTGCTGCCATTAAAAAAAAAAAAAATCTGAAAGTGATAAAGAATGAATAAACTACTGGTGGAAAAATAAGCACATTCTATTAACAAAATACTTCAGCTATAAGAAAAACTATCAGAAAAAAATATGCAATCTTATTTTCTCCCATCTGAGATGCTTTACTTTCAGGTTATAATTTTTTTGCTATTGATTTTACGTCCTTTTCCAAGCTAAATTTAATTGTCATGTTTGGTAATACTGAGAACACCTTTTTTTTTTTTTTCTTTGCATACATTAGAAATCTGTCAGAGAACGTCATTTAGATTGAATGAGTAACTTCCTGTTCTTATGCACTAGACTACATTTCTCATCAAAACCCCTTCACTCCATTGTGGAAGGAGGAAAATGGCGGGTGAAACAGCATAAAATTTCCTTTTTTTTTTTTTAATAACTACTGCTTTATTCTTTGCTTTTAAGTGGTATTAAGGTTTTGAAAAAGAGCTATTCTATGTATTTTGTTTGCTACACTTTAAGCAGACCAAGTGGAGATTGTCTGGGAAATCTTGACATAATAAACAGTTTCTCCTTCTATGAAAGATGAAAGAATTTTTTTATTAATTCTTAGTCAGACTGAATAATTGCCTGAAATATGGGAGGTTTTTTTTGGTATTTTGGATTTCTACCAAAACTGATGCCAGCTTCAGGAGATCAGTTCCATTTTTATGCTTTCAGTTCATTATTAGGTCAGAATTAGGCTGCTGTGTCCATTTGCTAGAAGAGTAATTTAGATTAAGTTTTATGAAGATACATGTTATAAAATGGGAACATAGGGCTAAATCTAAATATTTTGGCTTAATTTCATTTGCAAAATGTCTTTTTTTTTTTTTTCTCTTAATCTGTTCCATTACATCACATTACTGAAGGGTTTTGAAGCTTTGCTTCTACCTAATGAAATTTTACAAGGAAGCAATGACAACTGCATAATTCTGAAATTAATGACTAGTACTGAAATTAAAAATCTGTGCAAAGTGCATTCTCCTCAGGATGGTGAGTGCACCAACTGCACCAAGGAGACACCAACTCTTATTGCAGGGCTTCCTCAGATCTTGGGGTAGTGACCTGGCTGGTGCCACCCATAATAATGGAAATTGATGGGTGGATTCTGCTGCAAGACCTGCCAAGCCCAGCTATTGACCTGTCTCTTCTTTCTTTCCTCCCACTCCTTCTCTAATATTTCCCTTCCCGGTTTGTAGAGCAGGCACAACCCCCATGGACCTTAAGTTTCAATAATGTCCCTGTCCTTCCTTGCAGTGCTTAAATCCATGGTGCTCTGTACTTCAGAAAATAAGGAAAAGATAAATGTCTTTTCTGAGTGCTATTTAATAACTAAATTAGGAAGAAGTATTCATCTTCTTCCTTGAAAGGGAGGCTGAAAAAAAAAAACTAAAAAAAGCAGAGGCAAAATGTGAAAAGAACAAAGTTGAAAAGGTAAACTAAAAAGATCATTAAATAGAAAGAATTATATAATTTTGGAAGGAAATTTTAAAATAGCAAATTAAAATAATTAATATTAATTTAAAAATATAAAACCAATTAAATTACCTAAAATTTAAAAAAATGAATAATTTCTCTCCCTCTGCTCTCAAACACTGTGATACCTTCTTTCAGAGTAATATATCACAAGTATGTATCTTTTACAAATATGAGTAAACTCACAATATGTAGCAAATCTGTACACTCTTCTATAAAAGAACTATTAAATATTGCATGTTAGGAGATAAATGCCTAAGAAAAATAATTAAAAATTAATAAAGCATTTACTGGTGATCAGATTCAAATCTTTTAGAGCAAAATTAGAAAAAATAATCACCTAGCATAATTAATTTCCATCTTTTGTTCTTAAGAAGTTTCACAAGATAATGAATCATTGTAGCTGAATCTTCTAAATATTTTCATTCCCTGTATTGTAAGACTAAAAGACTTCATAAATCTTAATGATTAGTTGTTTGCTCTAGAAAGAACAGAGTGTAGGCATATGGCATCCAAGCAGAAGTGATAGCTTTGAGGAACAGGACTTGGGGCTCTTTCATGCAACTATTCATTTAAATCTGAGCAGCACTGATGCTTCATGACCATAAGAAATGATAAGCTTTGTAGTTATTATTTTTCTAAAAAATGGAATTTTCTTGTTTAATTATGAAGTAGACAAAATCACCAACTGTTAGTAGCAATACATATTGGTATAAAACTACCTTATGAAAATAATGAAATACTATGATTAAAGCAGTATTTGTTTATGAGGTACTAGATACAGTTTATTTAGAGCTGAATGCATTTTAATTGTATCATATATTTACATTTTGCTTCCATTTCTTTATGACTCTAAGAAAATGAAAACTTTTTTGGAATATCTTTTTTATTTAAATTTGGAGTAGATCTAAGATGTAACTGTTCCTGCATCAATGAGGAAAAATAAGTAGAAAAAAGTTATTCATTTGCAGCATGTTTGCATTTCAAGAATGAATAATTTGAAAACAAGCAATTCTGAGACAATTAGTTATTAATCACCACCCCCTAGTACTCTTCAGCATATTTTCTTCAACTCTATATCTATGTGTCATGGTAGATGAAGCCTAAAACTCACACCTGTATATATCAGAAAAAATTTGTGGATTTTAAGTTGTATTTCTTAATTTAAATTCCTTAATTAATCACTGTTCCTCAAGAATTAATATTTAGTGACAATGTGTATAACCTTGTCACCTAATACTTCTGACAAGGCGTAACCTCTGTATTTGGGCTCAGTTATTTAGACTCTCTGAGTTAAGCAATCATAGTCTATCTCCCCAAACAGTTAAGTTTCACAAACTTGATGGGAGATAAACCAAAATGTAAAATCTGAAAAAGCCATGTCAGAAAATATAAAGTCATATAAAGTCAGATCTCAGCTACAAATTCAAGTGTGACTAATTCATTGAAATCATTACAGCAGGATCATACAGGAAAGTCATTATTGAAAGACTAGTTCAGTTCTACTTAATTCTATTTTCTGTACAGATCAAATTCATTATTATTTCCCCCCCTGAATGAAACACACCTGTGGCTAAGAAAATATCTTATAGAAGTCTGATTATGAGAAGAACATTGGGAATAAAAAAATATACAGCAGGAACTTTTTGCTCTGTAAAAGGAAGTGAAGATTTT